>NC_134115.1:38649226-39327726 GCF_040939455.1 Microcebus murinus | reverse complement strand
GTTGATACATTGGCATTAATTATTCAGTGCTAATTAGTAGCATAACACATTGAATACTATAGTGAATTATCCTCAAACTGATTATTGAAAATATTATTAAGTCTTAATTTGCATACTTGTGAAACATAAAGATATCATCTGTCTTATTTTTACTGAGGAAAATAGATTATCCTTGCACTAACAATTGCTGCTCATTCAATTCGTTTTAAAACAATCTAATATTTGAAATAATACACAATGCAAAACTTGAAATTTTAAAAAATACACCTTAACATAAAAATAAGATTCTGTCTTTTCTTCATTGAAAAACAAAAATGACAAGTCTCCAGGGTCCAATTAAATGCACATAATAACATTAAAAGACAGAGGGCACTCCAGTAGCATGAAATAATGAATAAAGTTTCTATTTAACACGGATCCTTTTTGTCTGATTTTGCTTCTTCATTTCACATTTATCTTTGCAACTTTAAAAAAATCAGAACATTACATACTGGAGCTCTTAGCTTTACAAAAGAAGATATAGTAATTTGTAAAGGAATTGTTTTGCAAATTGGCATTGGACATTCATTTTGCAGTTGCTGTGGGTGTTCACAAATTTAAGAACAAAGGAGTGACATAAGAATAGTGCGGAGAACAAATAGCATTTCAGTGAATAAATTTTTGTAGTTTCTATTGTAATGGTTACATATAAATAAAACATAATAAAATCCTATATATTGGAAAAATCCTTCCTAATATTACTTTGCAACACTTGTGTGAATAACAAGTGACCTCTGAGAGTTGACTATATAGAAAGGTCTAGATCTTTCCTAGAAGTCAGCTTACTTGGTCACTAAAGAAGCATGTGGAACAACTTTTATGAAAATATTCATGGTTGAAAGTTAAACCTATCACTGTATTATAGTCTTATAAATTATAATTTGACTACATCGCTTCCATTTTGTTTACATGGGTCTATGTTTTGTATATTACTATGGAGTGTGAATTTCCCTTTATCTTATTTTTGAAATGCTATCCCATTTTTCAATTTATTCTTAGGTACTTTGGGACAAATATATGTATCTATATCCAAATAGCTAATGAAATGTCAAGTTTAAACTAGCTGTTTGTTGTCTCATTTTGGTTGTTATCCATAAAGAAGGTTTTCTGGCAGGGTTATCACCATGAAAACACTTAAAATAAAATCTGAATAGTATCAAGGTAGAACAATAACTTCTGAACCTTTTATATGGCATTTAGATACACTTATCATGAAGCTAAAGAAAGACAAAGAAAGAGATAAGTAGAGAAAGGGAGAAACATTTTCAAATGAAAAATATATGTATGAGGAGGATTTCTAGACAGTTCAGTAATACTTGAAACAAAAGAATACTCATTATAAGATTATGTCATTTAAGAAATGAACTGTAATATCTGGGAATTGTTACACATACATTACACTATTATTAGTGATTTCATTTTCAGATTATGTTCATTATATGTAACTTAAGGCTATTGCTGATATTTTCATATTAATGACATTTCACCATAGATATAATTTTGTAATACCATTCAGATGCTAGATAAGGAAGTGTTGTAATCAATCAGTTTATTTAAGTGAGAGTTTCAAAGCTCTCATTATATCCAATCTTTTCACTTTTCCTGTTGTGAAAATAAATCTTGAAAAAAACTCCAAAGGTCATGGATTTTGATTTTCAAAAATCAAAGTTACATTTCCCGCTCTGCCAAATATTGTTCGTGAGTTGAACACTTTTTTTTTTTCTCTTGGAGCTACAGTTCCTTCATCTACAAAATCAAACTTCTTCACTTTATAGAGAATTGAGCATGATAGACTATGTGAGTAGATATGTGTTGAGCTGTTTTATCATGGAATAGCCTATTTTCTGCTATTCAGTCCTATCATAGGTAATGGTTGCTTTTAAGCATCCCAAAAATTGAAACAACTTACTCCATGAAAATAAATGTTATACTTCTTTTTAAAACCTACAACCAAAATTGTGATTTAATTTTCTATACCTGACAGATGTTTCTCCTATTTTCTGCTGTTTGGGCATCTTTAGTAAATCACTTTCCTTCTGCTTATGGTTCTTAAATTACCAATTTAAGGAACTAGAAGAAATAAAATTTTAGCAGAATGGTTCAGCTCTGGAATTTCATCTTGGTCTGAGATTTTTAGGTTCCCTGGGAGAATGAAAGGTATATGTGCTTGCTACAAATTTAGAAAAAAAAATAATCTCAATAAAGAAAGAATGATGTTATTGGAGTCATTGTAAGAAGGAATTATAAAGTACATATTAAGAATATTTGATAATTGTTAGAATTTGTAGATAAAATTGATAAAGAATAGAATTGTAAAACATAAGAAAACCATTAAATTTCTTGACTTATTAAAAAGGCAGATGCTGATGTGTTAAGCTTTTCCTGAATTATCATGTCTCTGTTCAATACCTAGGTAGGAGAACAAGAAATGACTTAAATTGGACTTTTATCTGCAGCTGTATGATGCAACTGAATGGATTTATTAACAGAGGTTATATTTAGAAGCCAAAAGTTATTTAATTTCTTAATACAAAAGGAGAGAGAGAGAGAGGCAGAGAGACTGGGAGAAAGACAAAGAGATTGAAATGATTTATAGTATACTTATATTGACCCCATCACCAAACTTAAATGTACATTCCTGAGAATGTGTTTGAGAATTTTTGTCTGAAAATTTAGTAGGATATTTTACTTATAATGATGCTTCCCTTCCAACTGAGCCCAAAATTGAATTATAAAATATTTAATTATACTTCCTGCAGATGTGCTTCTTTTTTCTTTATTTCATCATATTATGGGGGTACAGATATAAGGTTACATATATGGCCCTTGCCACTCCCCTCACCCCCCACTCCCATCCTCCTCCACCCCCCACCCCCCACACCAAGTCAGAGCTTCTGGCGTGTCTATCTTTATAAGGTCCAAGGCAACATGGAGTGGGTTTGAGAATTTTCACAGGTCTCCTAATGGATCACTTTCCTTCTATAGCAAGGTCTCTGTCATGTCCTCTCACCCTAAGGTGACATCTCACCCTCACCCTTTTACGTGAACTTGCACAGATAACCAAGAGTTTCTTTTTAGATAAAGCCCATTCATAGGAAAATCAGGAGTATTGTATGGCTTCAAATACCAGCAGAATATTAACATTCTTCACCATCAATCCTACAACCACTCTTTCCTCAACTTCCAATGAGGAAAGGACTGTAGCAAATAAGAGGAAATCTATGTGATTGAGATGGTGTCAGACACGAGGTAGTCTAAAAGCTCTTCTGATCCATAAGCCATTGGTCAGCCTTCCAGAAGGACTGAAAACCATCAAGTATAGGGCTTTTGCTTCCTCCTAGCAACATGGCTGTATGAATGTCATCATGGTTTAGTTGATAGGTTGAAAATCAAATCTGGCATATATAAGTTATTTAGGTCAAGGTAATACTTGTGAAAAGTCTAGGCTCTATAAAAACACAAGAATAGTTTATTTTTTGAATAAAGACATTTGCAAGAATCTGACTTAATGAGTGTTCAGAATGTCTGTGTTTATGAGTACCCTGTCAGCCCCTTCATAGTAGTGTAATTATATTCTTTTGAATCCCACGTTTGGGAATATTTGACTTTGGATTTAGAAAATTGTGGGTTTCTTGATTGCCTAACTTATTTCTTCTATATACTTTCTTTTTTCTCTTTTATAAAAAGCATCATTTCTCATGCTTTTGTTATGCCATGTCTGGATTATTGCATGTCCAAAATATCGGTTGTTTATTTTTCTTTCATGGCATGCTAGGGGCTGTAAAAAGAGTAGGCTTCATAAAAGTGACTATGGCTCAGTTGATTTTTTGTTTGCACTCAGCAACAACAACAAAAAATAACAAAAATTAAAAAAAATAAAGCTATATCTCTTGGATGGGAATCATCTCATTTTTTTTTGCATATATAAAGTATCAGGGTCAGGGCTTATTATTACTGGGTTATAATATAACTTTGGTCATTTGGAGTAATGATGTGAGTTGCACACTCTATTAATAAAAAGCATGTCTGTGCAATGAAGAATTATTTCAATATCTGTCTTTTAGTAAATTTCATGTGGCAAATTCCTCAGCTTTACTTTGATTGCACATTGCAGACTTGTGTGTATATATATGTAAATGCCTAAGACAGTGACGTATTGTAGGTGGTGCATTGTGACATTTATTTAGTATTCTTATATTGCGATAAACAAAAAGGAGTGGCAATAAATATCATAAACATCATTATTTCTTTCATAATCTATCTGAGTTTATTAATTAACTCTGTATTTCTGGAGAACCAACATTGTTGGTAGAAGGAGTTGTGTAGAAAAGCAATTGGCAAATACTACTCAGAAAAAGAAATTATAAAATTTTTGCCTAGTTGCCTTTGAAATGTAAATTTCTCTGAAAACCCTAGGTATGTTCATATACTTATCTCATATGTAAGTATCCCAATTTTGTTTAAGTGAAACTTAAAATGCTTCCCACCTAATCTCCTTCCCCAACCCAGCCATATATTGAGAAAATGATGCTACCACAAGAGAGATATATTTGTGTTTGTTTGTTTGTGACAAGA
Source organism: Microcebus murinus (assembly GCF_040939455.1). Classification (NCBI taxonomy): domain Eukaryota; kingdom Metazoa; phylum Chordata; class Mammalia; order Primates; family Cheirogaleidae; genus Microcebus; species Microcebus murinus. The sequence continues at coordinate 39,323,112 of NC_134115.1, read as the reverse complement.
AAGACTACAGATAATGTGTGTTAAATTTCTAAAATGAAGAAATTAATACAAAATGATGGATTATGGGAAGAGGATATCCCTTTCTCCCATATGGATTATACACACTGTCCAAAAAAAAAAAAAAATTAATCACTAGGTTTTGATACTACCAGGGAAAATACGTTGATGGTGAAGGTCAGGATTTCAAAATACATCAAAATGTGAGTTTTATTGTTAAAAATATTGAGCAAGGGTGTGTCATAAGATTACAATGTTTAAATATTCTGTTTTCTTGGAAAGACCCACAGTGATTATAAGTCAAAAATGTTCTCCATAATAACAAAGAAAAGTAGAATTTCTCATTGACACAACTGAAAATATTAATATTTTAACCCATATTAAAACATTTTAATTAAAAATTAATTAATGGCCAGGGTTGCTATTTGTTGAAATAATTTGATAATATCAACTGGAATGAGGTTATGCAGAAATTATGACAGAATATAAATTTCTTGCAGTATCGCAATGCTGCAATCTCACAGTATTTTTGACATATTAAGGCCAGATTATTAGTAGACAACATTTTGTCATCCTTAGACCAACTGAATGTATGCAATCAAATGTAATAAAACTTACTTTAATTAAAAAATTCTCAGAATTAAATATTGTACTCATTGACATTTATTGGCTCATTCAATGACTAAAGGTATGAAATTGTGCTCCATGAAAATACATTCATAGGCATAAGTTTAAAAGCTTCTGAATAATTTGAAATTATGTGTTTTCAATCCTAGGAAATGAGAAGCCACACACGTTACATTTCACATTGTAGTGTACTGCGCAAAAATTTATAGGCATTTGTACAGAATAACCTTCTATTATTTGTCTGATAAAAATGTATTGAAGACCTATCAAGTGTCAAGTACCATATTAGGGAACAGGCATACAGTAAATAATAGAGCCACCTACTTAGGGGTAAAGGAAATGGAAATGTTGAATGAGAAATGTCACCACAGGGATGGGTGACACAGAAAGGGAAAGGAAATTCGGGGAAAGAGAGATGTGCAACAACAAAGAAGGTATAAGATATAATTCAGAGAAGATCAAAATATGAGATCATGATGAAAAGAAACTAAACTAGAAAGAGATTAGGAACAGAGTACTAGGGCTTTGAGTTATCCTAAGTGTATAAAATTTATCCTGTAGTCCGTTTATGTATAGCACAGACCTTCACTATGGAAACAAAATGCTCACATCAGACAAGAAAGAATTCATAGACTTATTGGTAGATTAGTTACAGGACAGGTGAGGGAGAGGAAAGAGGTAAAGATTATTATTAGGTTATTGCCTTGGTAGACTTATTGAATGGTAACACTATTAACCAGGCAGGAATTACCAGACAATAAGCATGTTCATCAATAAGCAAGGAAGACAATCAATTTGATTTGGCATTTATTAAACTGGAGAAGACAGTTTTAAATGTATTAAAGCATTGTAAGAAAAGTACAGTAGAAAAACATAGATTAAAAATTAGTAATTAATAGATCATGGTTGACATTGAAATATGCCATACAAAAAGCAATTTGAAAGCATGGCAATATCTAGACAGTGATTAGATTATAAAAGAACATATAGGACATCATGTTAATCTTTATATTATTTTGTTATGAGAGTTTTAATATGACTATGTATTTTGAATTGAAAGAAATTAACATAATAACTACACTGTTCACTGGTATCTAGAGTGATATTTATTAATTTATTCAATAATACATGAGTGCTTACTCTGGGGCAGGCATTGTATTGGGAGTGACCTGAATGAGGACCTTGTGCTTGAAAACTCTAGTCGATGATCTTCTTCGTTATTCTATCAATCTGTGCGATAGCTAGAAAACCAAAATGGCTCTATAATTGCAAAGGTAATAAGTGCTACAAAGGGTGTATTCATAGGGGCCATAGAAATTCAGAGGAGCGTGAGACTACTATGAGCAGAGAGAACAAAGAAAAATGTCACTGGTCTGCTGGCAGTTGAGCTTTTTGTTCAAGGTTCAGTAAGAATTGAACAAATGTATATTTGGGAAAAATCCATAGTAGGTGGAGGAACACGATGCACAGACATTCTGTATACTTAATGCTTAACGTCTCTGAGTCACTCTTTCCTACTGTTCAAGATACAGAGAGAAACACCTTAGGGTTTATGGTTAAGGTTTAAATGGATAAAAGAATGTAAAGTGCTTAACCTATTGAAGGTGCCACAGTAGATTCTTCACAAAATCCGAAGTTTACTGTGTCACACGGAAGCAGTGAATGAATTTCCACATTTTTATAGTGTATGCTTCAGAATGATTGTATTTAACAATTCATTTTATATGATGTGATCAGTATTCATTTTTTGTGGCCTTCTGAGTAGGAAGTGCAATTCTAAGTAAAAGGCAGACTTTTACCTGAAAAAGATAAAAATCATAATGACATATGTGATTGGCAAGTTGGAGTGATTGTCCTTTATGAAAATATGCAGTGCTTGTCAAAATAATGACCACCTAAAAATCAACGATTGTTTCAAAATCACAAATACAAAAAGTAGCTAGGGCACTAGTATCTAAATTCTAGACTTTATAAAAACAGGCAAGTGAGATTAATGTATCACAGGATATTTAATTTATGAAAAGCAATACTCTGTTAGATGCATTAATGTAAGAGTTTTCTTAGTATTTAAGTTGCTCTTTTATTGGAGTTAAGGGCCTTAAAAAACATTTTTCCTTTTGCAGACAATTGCGTATTGTACTGATTTATGTGGAAGTAGTCTGACAGAATTAATGCACTTCTTAAGGCAATAATCTCATTGTGAGAGAGCAACTTAAAATAATGCTGGATGTATAGAGAGTAATAAACATCACTGTTTTATTGCTGTCAAACCAATGAAGATGTGAATAACTCCCTGTCAGATTGAATTGTTCAAATGGCAAGAATTCCACTTTTTTGAACATCTGTGATCCAAGCCATTGTTTTTTACACTCATGAACTAATGCCATTGACACACACTTTAAAGCAGTGAGTCTCTAGTGGGAAATATACTGAATTCTAGGCCTAATGAAAGACCTGAAAAGCTTATATACTTGGTATTGCTGGAATCATCAGATCTGTTCTAAGAACTCATTCATTTATTTCTCACTTCTGTGGCATACCTTATTATTTTAAATATCGCCTGAGAGCTGGAGCCTTTTAGTATTTAATATACTGTATTTACACCCAAATCTCTTTGGAAAGGATATTTCCATGCTTTTGATAAAATTTTTAAAGGAAATCATAACCAACGAGAGTGTATCAGAGAAAGATTCAAGAAACTATTAATATATGGAAGAAGGATATGTTTCTAACTTGGCTTGGAAAGAAATGAAAATAAGTGAAACGGTTGTGCATTGTAAGGGACAATTTACAGCAGCCTATCTCTTGAGAGCCGGAAGATCTTTGAACATACTATTGTCTTTTGGAAATACAGAGCTAACGATGGCCTCAAATTTAAGAACTTCATGATGAGATTGAGGGTGCAAGGGTAGGGAGAGATGAAGGAAAATGTGTGGACCAGTTGCAAAGATTGCTATTATAATATTGGGATTTTGTTTTTATTTTCCTGATGACCAATATGCTATTTTTCTTGATGCAGAACAGATAGAATCATTTTGTCATGCAAGTTATGTAGCTTACTTGATGCACTTTTGGCATTTCCAACAACTACATGGCAATATGCCTCCTGTGCACAGGCACGTACCTCCTGGTTTGACACATTGACTTGTTTAAGATCATGGAAGTAGACAAAGAGGAAAATAGAACAGAATTCTAGGTCTCCAAAGTCTCAATCTACTATCCCTTCCTTTAACCATAGTCTTCTGAAAATATAGCATAACACAAAATCTTGTGGAAAAAAAGCCTTATCTACTTCTAATACTCTGACATGTCTGTGGAATCTCTTCATTTGGATTCCCACTTATTGTAGTAAAGAATCACATAATAATAGTAAAATATTAAAATTAGTAAAATACTTAATAGTAAATAAGTAAAATAGTAAATTATTTATGTATATCTTGAAATTCCATCAAAATATCTTATGTTCCACATATTCTTCATAATCTGCGAGATAGTATATCAGAATTCTATAATCATCATCTACTCATTGAAAAAAAAACAACTTCTCAGGTGGCATTATGTTCAATAAACCAAATTGTAAGCATGATCCCATTGTCTTATATCAGGCAAAATTTACTTAAATTTCTTAGTTAATAATATTTCTTTAACTTTCCCAAGCTTATGAACTATTAGATATTTTAAACAAATTAATTTAATTTATAGTTTATTTAAGAGCAATAAATACAAATATTTTATTATTGAAATTAATTTTTGTTATTTACTGAAACATAAAAATTTAAGAATATTCATTGTCAGAATGAGCAAACACAAGGTTTCCAAGAAAGATGAGGTGAAAAGTTGTTTTTCTTCTTTAATAGAATTATATAGAAGGAATTTAAGCAAATAAATAACTACACATAAATATACTCATAGAAAAAATGTTTTTCACTTAAAAATAAAAATTGAATATAGAAACAACAGCATGATTGTGGACATGTATCAAGATACAGAACTAATAAAATACACTTTGTGATAATATAGACAGAATATTAGACAGAGTAGTGAGAATTCACACATAAGGAATACAATGCACACTATCTGGGGGATGGGTACACTTACAAATTTGACTCAAATGGTACAAAAGCAATTTATGTAACCAAAACATTTGTCCCCAGTAATATTCTGAAATAAAAGAAAAGAAAAGAAAAGAAAAGAAAAGAAAAGAAAAGAAAAGAAAAGAAAGAGAAGAAAAGAAAAAAACAAGAAAACTGGGTCCTACCTCCAGGAATGTATAATCTCTGAGTCTTAGTTTTTAAATGAGCAATGAAAACTAGATAGTATTTTATGTCTTTTCACATTCTAACATTTTGTAATGGGGCATGTGTGTGTGTGTGTGTGTGTGTGCACATACACACATGCACATACTCACATGTATGTGTCCATTACAGGAATGATCATCTCTTGTTTATTCCTAACAACAAAGTACACCATTTACAATAAATAGGAGCAACATGAGTTCACAATATATGAAAAAAAATATGGGAGAAGATGAAACAAGGCCAATTTCGCCAGATGAATTTACGAGTAGCAACATCTGTAACGTAGTAAATAGGCATTTTTTTACATTTTACATTTTTATCGTAAAATAAAAATAAAAGATTTTTATTCAGGCTTCCTTAGAAATAAAAGGTAAAAAAGAATCATGAACATTAACTATTTAAAGAAAAAAATCTTTGTTTTGATATTGTCATGCTTCTATCAGGAAAATAGTAAACTTCCACATAATTTCTTATTCCTATGCCAAAGATAATAGCATATTTGTTTTAAATGAGTTGAGGAATTCATGACTTCCAACAAAAGAGGCATAATTAAATTTGCCATGTATGGTCTTGACTGCTACTATAAGAATATAACAAGAATTCTTCTTTCAAAATAATAGCTCAGTTCTCCCCGATATCAGTGAATTAGTCTTTTATTCATAATTAATTAGCAATTGTTATGTAATTATTGGATAAGAGAGTAAACTTCAAGAATAAACCAAAAAACTCAAAATAACATTTCTTCTGATAAATTAGTGATTTGGATAACATTGCCACTATTCATTATTACAGCATGGCAGAAAGTGGTATAAAATAGGTTTTTAGTTTTCTTCATTCTCCTCCTTTTTCTTTTTCTTCTGCTTATTGCAAAGAATGCACATAGCATAACATGTCTATAAACAGGTAAACAAAAATAAGTAAAAGTCACTCCTTCTTTTTCCCCAATTCTATGTTCCAAAGAAAGCATAACCCATATATCGAATGAGAGGGGCCGCTCCCCTGGGCTCAGTCCTTTAGAGACCATGCAAATTATAAACACACAAAAAAACATGCTTTATAAAGAAATCATCAAAATCTCTGAGCCTAGATATCCAACATTTAATGTTGCCACAACATAATCTGGAATCCTGAACATATATCACTAGAAAAACTTTATCTGCATTCCTTGTTTTATGTCCTTAAAGTAAAAGGGAGTTTGATCCAAACACCACGAGTGTCTGTGAATTGGGTACTGTCAAAGTTGGAGATAATGACTTTGATTGCAGAGAGAATTTCACAGGAATGACATTAAAACAATTTTATTTACTTGTCAAATGTTGTTTCTTGGCATGAATTATCATTTCCCGTAAAGTACTGTCTCCCCGTGGTGCTGTGATTTTCTCATGTCTTTAATGTTCCATTTAGTGGTTTCAAAGGTAGTCAGTATTTGGTACACTATTATCAACTATTTCCAGTAACAAGCAACAGCAATTTTAAAAAGTTTATAGGACACTTGCATTTGTATTACATAGGTCCATATGTCATAGGAATGATGCACGAAAACGGTTATATTTTACCTTCTTATTTGGATCTATTATATAATACTTTAAGAAATAGTGAAAATTGTGATACATAATATAAAAATAGAAAGTTGTACACGCAAGTAAACTATTTTAACATTATCGGTTATAATAGCAATTTATCTTGTTAAACCAACCTTAAGTTGTATTTCCTAGAAGCAGCCTCAGATGAGGATTCATGTTCAAGTGATATATTGTTGGTGATTCTCCAGAGAAAGGGAAAGCGAGAAGAGGATGAGACAGGGAGTAAAAAGTTAGTAAGAATGAGATCTCAGCGGCACAGTTTGCACCAGAGTTAGCAGCACCTTGTGATAAGGGATTGGTCCATAGTTGGCTGGCTGTTGGGGTGGAAGGAGAGTGTATATATCCAGGCAAGGTAGCTATCATGTGGCCAAAAACAATTCTCTAGAGAACGGGCATGCATGAGTTGTTACCTTGATGGGTTCAAGGAGTAGAAAAGGGGATCTAGGTGGGCACCCACAGTGTCCACAACGAAGTCCATTACAGTGGTCTAACATGATTTGTCAATTTCATTTCAACTTCTAAGAATTGTTTTAAAATGTAATTAAAACCAGGTGTTGTCACCTTAGCAGAAAAAAAATTCTATAAATTGAAATATTTAAAAAATACCATGTAAAAACTGTAACGATTCAAGAAAGGATTGTTTAATTTGATATTACTCGCAATGGAACACTAGGTACATTAAAATCTTGATTAAAATAACAATTTCCAATTTTGCTCAAAATTGGATGAAAAGAGATTTTAGGAAATAAATATATAATAATTTATGAAATATGTGTGTCTCTATTTTATTCCTGATCAAATATCATTGGCGAATCAGCAGAACAATGAGGCATGCACGATGGTAAATGAATTTATTGCCTTTTGTGAATTGCTGAATTTCAGTCACATAGAAATAAGGGTTTTACACATACTTTTTTTTTTTTTTTTTTTTTGAGACAGAGTCTCGCGTGTTGACCAGGCTAGAGTGAGTGCCGTGGCGTCAGTCTAGCTCACAGCAACCTCAAACTCCTGGGCTCAAGCAATCCTTCTGCCTCAGCCTCCCGAGTAGCTGGGACTACAGGCATGCGCCACCATGCCCGGCTAATTTTATATATATATTAGTTGGCCAATTAATTTCTTTCTATTTATAGTATAGTAGAGACGGGGTCTTGCTCTTGCTCAGGCTGGTTTCGAACTCCTGACCTCGAGCAATCCGCCCGCCTCAGCCTCCCAGAGTGCTAGGATTACAGGCGTGAGCCACTGCGCCCGGCTACACATACTTTTTACTTTTTCTTTATTTGTGGTTGTGAGGTACGTTGGTGTATAAGTAGAATATATTTAATTTAACAGGTTGCTATCTTAATTTAATACATTTTAAATATTTAAACATATTATGTGTCTTCTTGTTCTGAGCTCCTCAATGTTTGGGTCTAGGCCTACCCAAATGTGACCCCTATTAAAGCTTTCTGGTATGGGGTCATCTGAACAGCACTTTTGAATCAGGAAAAAAAAGAAAAAAGTAAATTTCCATTTCCTATTTATCAGTTTTTAGGAATAATATATTCTAGCTCCAAATTTAAAGATATGGTACTTATCTCTCATATGATGTCCAAAATTTCCCTTCTCTATTATTCTTCCAATATTTAAAATTAAATGTTTATGTTTAATTATTGTATTTGTTAAATTTACTTCTATAAATATATTTCAGTTTCCATTTCAATTTCTTTTGGTATCAGATTTACACCATACCTTTTTCTTTATACGAGACAAATAAGTTTATGCTCTTATACAAGACTCTGTCTTTTCTCTCCAGCTATTTAAACTTTGTTTATATTATTACATTTATAATGTCAAAGTATGTAATATTTAGGTTTTATAAGTGCAAGTGAGCCATGTGTTGTTGGTAAAATGACTCTGAAAATATAAAATTAAAAAAATTCTCATAATATTGTTATTATGTTAAAGTAACATAACATTTGTTGACTGCTTATCCAACAACCACTTTTGGTCATGCAAGATCTCTGTGGACTATTATAAAAAGAGGAAAATCATTTTAATAGCCTACGCTACTTCCACTACTGACCAATTTACTCAGAGTAATAGGAGAGTGATTTTTCATTCCACTTTTTACCAAACAGTGATTTCTTTAAAGAAGTAGATTAATCAAGACATAACAAATTTGACATACAGGTAACTTATTAATTCTATGGGCCTAAACATAGTCATGATGTAGACTTTCTGTATCCAAGAAATTTTCAAATATGCTGGCCTAAATTTATAGTTTTACATAAAACCAAAATTTCTTTCCCTGTTTCCTCTCTAACCCACTTTGACTTCTGCCCAATATTTTCCAAGGAGTTCTTACTATGCCTCTGACATAATGCAGAACCTTAAATGACACTTAATGTTGTTTTTAAAATATTATCTCTTTTTAAAAAAGAAAAGTTTTTTTTTCTTTTACATTATATTTTGCTGTTAGTTGACATAATTACTTTTATTTCTTTTTCACTCCTATACAATTGGTTCTCTTTCTTTTTAGAAATCTGTTTCTCTTGAGTTACCTTTAATTTTTATTCAACATATTTTTAAAACACTGTGAGACCTAATTAAAAATATAATAATTATAGATGACATTATTACTATCAAAATAAAAGACCGTAGTATATCTGGGTGTCAGAGTAGAAAATTTAATCCTCATCACTAAAACTTTGCCACTCGAAGTACAAAATTTCCCATTCCAAAATTCAAGGCCAAATGGATTCTCCTAAAGCACAGAGTGGTTAAATAACTTGTTTGGAGATATACATTCTGGAAGTTTGATTCCAGAGCTTGGCTGCTTTCTGGCATCCAGTGCTACTGATGAACTGCTGAAATCTAACGCTGGTTGGATTTATGTTCCTCTTGAGGTAAATGGATCTTACTTTCTGAAAACTTTTTGGATTGTATCTCTACTTTTGTTGTAAGGAGAATCTTCAAGACTATTTCTAAGTGTGGACATTTTTCATTCTGCTTCATTCTTAGGAAGCACATACCTCTATAGATTATTCAAGTCCCAGAAGTTTTTACTACCATTTTTATGTTTATGTCCTCACCTTTTTCCCCCTTCTCCCATCATTTTATGTGTTCTCTTTTTATAGAATGTCTGTTATTGGAATATAGAGTATCCTGGATTAATTCTGCATGTCACCTGACTCTTCTGTGATTATTCCTATCTTTCGTCTTTTTTTCTTTTTTCTATACTGTGGAAATTTATTTTCAATTCATATCCTAGGCATTATTTTGATTCTATTCCTGGAAAATGTATTTTTTTAGTTTCTAAGATATCTTTTGTATTCCCCATAGAAGAAAATTCAACATGTTAGAGATCGGATATCAGTTTTGAGCCTGTTTTTATATTATACTTATAATTTCTTTATGTGTACAGAAGTCGAAGATTAAGTGAACTGGGTGTTTCTTTCATATAAAGTCCACAAATGATTTAAACTTGTTATTAAACCACAGCCTACTCATGCTGCCTATATTATCTAATTTAAGTCCTAATCATCCTGAAGTGTCTTCCAATAAGAGAAGACTTATTTTTGATGGTGCTTCAGTGAGTATTTTCACTGCAATATTCTCTATTTTGGATTACTCTCTTTTGTTTTTTTTCTCTCTTACTTTGTTTTTAATAAATATATGTGCTGATGCTATCCAATAACCCACCTTCCTTTTTGTTATCAATTTTTTTCTGTATTTATTCTCCTTTATACATAATTAACATAATTTTCAGTGTATTTTGGGAGAAAGAAAATGTAGATACATACAATCCCTTGTTAAATCTGACGCCTCAGAATTTTTTTGATATAAACCTATACTTTTAAATTTATTTGAAGGTTATAAAACTTCATAGCCTCTAGCTATAGAAAAAATTTGATTCATGATTATTATTAAACCAGGCTCAAAGTTTTAATACTATTTTCCTGATCTCTTAGTTCTGTGAGATCTAGCAAACATGTAACAGCTCATACTCTAACCTTTTGTGAAACATCTCTTCTCCACACTCCCTATTTCTATTATAACTGTTAGAAAGTTAATACGCCTTATCTACTTGTTTTTCTGTGACAAGTTGACTGGCCTAGAGTTTTCTGTTTTATTTTTTCATCTTTCATTTCCAGGGTAAGCAATATATGCTACCTCAAGCAGTCTTTTAATAGTTTCCAACTTTCCTTACTTTTTTTTTCTGTTGATATTCTTGTGATTGAAATATTATCATCCACCTCCGGGCTACTCAAGAATAGTCATGGTTCTCATTCATCTTGAAACTCCAATAATTGAAGCCCTTTACCTGCTCATATCTTTCAGTTAGACATAAGATTTTCTGTTGCAAAACATTTCCATTTTGTTTTAAGATTACAGATAGGCTCTGAAGTATATGCTATATTTAAGAATGAGCTCTCTTCCCAAGATTCTAAAAATTTATTTTCTCAACCTCTGACAAGCATGCCCTTCGGACTATCATAGGTAAAAAAAAAATAGGTCATTATGAATAAGTACTTGATCTAGTCTGCTCCTCAAAAAAAAGATGACAAAAATTATCATTGAATTTTTCAAAATGTCTTCAAAAATTTTTTAAAGAACAGAATTGTGTCAAAAAAAGTGAGAATGAGAAATCCCTAGAGTCACTCAATGTAATTATCAATATATGTTTTTATTTTAATCCCTTTGCACTTTCAGAGATTCCTAACCTGTATTTGTTTTTTGCCTGGATTTCTTACTCTCTAAATCATTCTTGTACCACTCCTCCTTTCTTACCTGTCCCCACAGATAAAGTTGGAGGAATCCCAAATTGAGAATTTCATTTTTAAGGGAACACCTGACATATTTTATATTCTTTGAAAAATTGCTAGGGTCAATTCATTTTGTCTAAATATTATCAACTATTGTAGAATATGGTAGCAACTGGAGGAACCGCTCCTAAAGAGACAATAATTTGGGTATAGATTTTTTTTGACTCTTCTTTTCTGGGGAAGGTGTTGGAATCAAAGAAGTGAAATAAGTTAAATGTTTTCCTCATGGCATCAAGTGAGAACTCTCTAAAAAGTTTATGTAACAGATTATAGTTGATCTTTTACAGAGATATTATCTTTTAAGGGGCTCTCTAGTGAAATAACAAGCTGTATGATTATTGTCTGCATCACTGGATTTTCTTAAAGATAAACAAGATAGAAATGCACATTCTAGCATTTGAAAGATAGTGATCAGCAGTGTCACAGAAATTCAATATGCTTACATTTTTATGGGGAGACTACTCCCCATTAAGGAACATTTACTAGTACATTAATTTCTATTCTCCTGAGTGAGGCAGAAATACTATTGGATGGAGAGGATGGAGACTTATAGCAAAACTCTCACTCATACTGACAGGGTGTTTGTGGGAGATGACTACTAATAATTTATGGTGGAATGCAATGATGTGAAAATAATTGCTTCATTTAAGAAACTTTGGGAATCCTGATCAGATATCACTGGTTCTTTTGAAAAAGGCAGAGATTCATTTAAAAGGTCGGAGCAATTTAAAAGCCTTTACACCACCCCATATGCACACATACACATTATATGTATATATGTATATATACACACATACATATATGTCTCATATATTTACTTATATTAGAAATCTATAGGCACAAGAAAATTTTTGATATTCAGAGTGTGAGACCTGGAAAGTATTCAGGATTTTATGGATTTAGAAAATGAGAAAAATGATTGAAGTGTCAATGTCTATGTTTACAAAATCATGAAAGTTATCGTATACAGTTAACCCTTGAAAAATGTGGGGGTTAAGGGCACCAAGCCCCTATATGGTTGAAAATCTGCACATTATTTTTGACTCACCCAAGACTTAACCACTAATAGCTTATGATTGACAGGAAGCCTTACTGGTTGACAGTTGATTAACATATATTATGTATGTTGTATGTATTATACACTGTATTCTTAAGATAACATAAACTTAGATAAAAGATGTCATTATGAAAACCATAAGCTGCTGTATTTTCATTATAAAATCATGTGATAGCTCTCCCAGCTCCTCATATCCTCATATATTTCATTGAAATAATTAAAAAAAAAAAAGACAACATATAGCTCACGTATTTCCTTGAGCTGCCATTGCAGAGATTTCCAATCTTATAAATGTCTTCTTTCCTTCTTTCCTTTTCTTTATCTTTCTTTTTTCCTTCCTTTCTTTTTTGTTTTTGGATATCTTTGGAAATGACCTGCAATGCAATTGCACACTCTCCCAATCATCATCACTGATTTGTCTGTTTTGTTTTGTTAAAGTTGGAATTTCCTGAAAATATTAAAATTAGCTTTTTGTTGTTATTTGAAAACAATACTAATCATGATTCTACTTTGAAATACGCCTTTAGGTGTTCTTGAGACATTCATAATATCAAGGTACTGTTACTATGAATTAACACAACTGATTTGTATGTTCATATAATTAGTATAAATTTTAGAATATTTATGTATATATATATAGAGAGAAGATTATGTGTATATAACATGAAATTTACCATAAACTACCTATTTGTTTTAGAGAAACAAAACAATTTAAAAGGAATGAACTAGAACAATATAAATTATTAATAACATGATTTGATCTTAAAATCAACTGATGTGGGTAAAAAGATAAAGTTAAAATATGACTTATGTCATATCATACTATCATACATATCATATATTTTGAAAAACAGAAAACTATAATATATGTTGTTTTTATATATCCATATATATGTGAAAATATAATTTGAAAGCATTATTGGTGAAATGATGTGGTACATAGCAAGTTCAAGCTACTTCAGGGAAGGTGTTTGGAAATGAGATGGGGTGGTAATAGGGAGAATGGATGCTTATATCCACTAATTTTACAATATAAATAGGTATTTTAGATCGTTTATTATGAAATGATTTATATTTGTGTGTCATTATTTCCTCATAAAAATGTCTTACACGTCAAAAGGAAAATAGGTAGTAAATTTAGTGTCAAGAAAGGTTAAGAAGCAGAGCTTTCAATTACTTGATTAGAGAATTATAAGCTAACCATAAGTTATAATTTTTCATTAGTATATCATGTACTAGTTCTGCATATATCAGGAAATCATATGAATATCCTCAGTAAAAGCATGCAAAAATTCAAATTATTCAATTTTTAATCACATAAAATTGATTCTCAAACAAAAATACTTTTTTGACTACTTTAAAATAACCTTTGAACAATGTCCCTTCAGTGCATATTTAATGCTATGAATTCTATTATTTCTGCTTATTTTTCTTGATCACAATGAAGGATAAATAGCATTTAATTTATATTTCTTGGTAAATTAGAAGCAAATATTTTGATTTTCTGAATAAATGTCCTTCCTTTTACATTTCTTTACTATTTAGTTTAGACTTGGTCTTATGATTTTAAGAACATTATAAAATCCTATGTTCTTTGAACTTGAAATTTATTTATCCATGACTTTCTTCATATACTAGATGCCTGCTAGAAGTAAAAAGTACAAAGATGTTTTAACAAGTTTTCAATGTGCATTCTTTTTGTTTGAAACTTTGTTCTATTTTCAAAATACTTTATTTTTGCTTTTTATTTTTTCCTTTGGAAATAGAGACCAAAGGCTTAAGATCCTTTCAGTGAGTAAATCATGTTCTCATGCCAGAGGTAATGTTGTTACTCACCTATGCATTGAATAGTTTATGTATTATTTCAACACCCTAAAAATTGTTAAGGTGACACTCATAGGTCTATGTAGCAATTACTTCCAAAAATGTTAAGTCCCCTTTAACGGTGACAGTGATTATAACCATAAAGCATTTATATAGGCAAGTCAATTACAAAGCATTTATATAGGCAAGTCAATTACAATACATTTATAAATATTGCAGGAGTTGTTTTAATGGAAAAAAATGTTCTGGAATCCTGTATCTAGTGAAATTTGTTAAGGTACTTGCTAAACCCTCCTTCTGAGAATTAGTAATAACTTTCCTTAAAAATTAAATTCAAGGAAGTGATTAATGGCTACCCAAGTAATTTAGAGCAATTTTCCTCCTGTAAAATACTAAAATTGCTATTAAAGTATGTAAGTACATATAAAATGTAATATTAGACTATATAGATATTTAAATATACAAATTATGCATATATGTTGTAGTCATATATATATGCACATATATATGCACATATATGTACATACACAAGTCCAAATCTAGGAGAAGAAAAAGAATCCAGTGAAGTGAGGTCAACTTTATGTGCCCTGCATACTTCCGCTGAACAACTCTGCTATCTGCAAGGCCAACTTTTAAATTTGTTTTTTCTCCAAGTTAAAAGGTTGAAGAAACAATTTTGAGAACATTGAGAAGGAAAGCAAATGGTTGGGGTCTAAGATCATGCAAAGATTATGAATCTGGTATAAAATGCCCTGCTTATACTTAATTGTACTGAGTTCCCTGCACAGCTGCTGCTACCTAGGAGAAAGTTGAATTGAAATTAAACTAGCCATTGAAGACACTGAATTCTGGCTTCAAGTCATTTTGGTGATCCAGAAAATTTCAATGTATGAAATTTCTTAGGGTAATTTTAAAATGCTGGTCCCCTCACTTGGCTGTAGAAGCAAAAGAAAGTCTCTGAGAGATTCTAATATTATTCTAGGTCTCAAATTATTTCTACAAGCATTTACTAAAACAAGTTGCCTACTACACATTCCAGATGTTCCAGGCACAAAATAAGGCAAATTCATGTTCCCGAGAACCAATAGAAATAACTGACAACAGATTTAGACCTACTGAAATTCCAGGTAGTAGAAAAACATCCTTTCTTTTGGGGAGAAAAGCCAAATTTAAAAATTTCACACCAATTTTTTTCCTACACATCTATCTTTTTGGAATCATTATCTTATACAAGCTACAAAAAAGCACAAAGTTGAAAAAAATTACCGTCATCCAGTTAGTGTGGAATCATTACACATATTCACAAAAAGTACTATTTGAAAAATATCTTCAATGGCATATGAAAAAACAAAATTTCTCAGAATTTTTTCTCACTAACATTAGGTTTGCTTTCTTTAGAAGTTATCAAATCACTAATGGGGCATCTGTAATCTATCTAAACTTTTGAAGGATCCTCAATAACTTATTTTAAGGGAATTGTTTTCTGACTCACTATGAAACATTTTCACATTGCGAGGCAGCAGGTGGTTTATGCTTCCTGTTTCCAGATGGAAGACTTCTTTTATGTTTCATATTTTCAGGCTATGACTGCTCATTTAAAAGTTCTGAAATAGTATAAATTTTTCAATAATAGGAATCTGGTTCTAGTATTCAGTAAAAGAAAGTGTGGCTCAAGGAGTGAAAAGGTGTTTGTATAGGAACACAACCAGGTTTGGAAAGAAACTTGCTCAAATTTGTGAAAGTTTAAGCGACTAAAAATAAATTTACACAACAAGCTGACTAAAACTATGACTTAACTACTTACATGATCATATGAAAGTTTTAAACTTTGCAACTATCATTGGCCCTAATGTGTTAGCCAGAAAGGATTTGCAATGTGCTTTTGGCAACACAAATGCAAATTTTCTGATTTTATTTTCTGTATACATCAGGGCTAGAAGACTGTTCTCTCTATGGATACCAAATGAACAGAATATAGAACCAAGCTTTGGTTCTGTTCAGTTCCCTAAAGGCAGTACCATCATTTTAGATAGTTCTGCCAGGGAATGCGCTGATAATATCATATTATGGAAAAGAGGATGGTTCACTTTGCAAATATTCTTTTCCTTACATTTATACAGACAAATGAGAAGAACTGCATTTTTGCAGAATTTGTTATTCATGGATCTCAAATCCCTCAGGAAAGAATATTGCACTTTAAACATGGGGCATGTCTTTGTGCTTTTCAACGAATAATTTTCAGCAACTCTTGGAATGAAGTAAAGACATGCTATGTAAACCAAATTAGTTGCAGAATGCTGACATGCAGAATGGAGGAGAAACTAAATGGATTTTAATATTTTTGTTTTGTTAAATCAAATATCTGAAATCTCTCCCAACATGTTTCAAAATGGTTCGTGAAAAGTAAGTTTGCTCTTTGAAAACAATTGAGAAATAAACTTGAGAAATGCTGTTTTAAATATACAAGGAGGCATCCACAGACTATATTTTTGTTGTTGTTTTTAACTCTCTTTTTCTCACTATGAAAGCATGGCATACAGGTGCTTTTATAATCTGACCTCTCAACCAATCCTGCTTCATCTCTTGCCATGTTATCTCCCATCTATGTTAAGATATCTCCAATCACAAGGCATCATTTGGCATTTGTAGGGCATTCCATGGTTGCTCATGCTTCTATGAATTTATTGATGCTCTTATTCCCTTTGCTTCGGAAGATGCTTTTTGACCCCATTTCACTAGAGAAGGTCTATTCTTCAAGAATTTTTGAAATCTTACCTTTTTCTGTGAAGTATTTTCATTTCCAAAGGCAGAGCAAAGCACTCCTTGTGATCCTCCCAGAACACCTTGAACAGACCTCTAATAAAACAGGTAGCACGGTATAGTATACATTTTTTTAATGCTTGCACTTTATATTAGAGCCTTCTGAAAGATGGAAACATATTGTTTCTTTTCAAAACCTCTGAATCGTTCTTAGCATATAATAAGTGCCCATAAAGTTGTAGAATTAAACACAATGTAAATATTCTTTTATTTTATTTATTTATTTATTTATTTATTTATTTGTTTATTTATTTATTTATTGGCAAACAACTGCAACTTCGGAATGAAAGGTGGCTATCCAAGAGTTTCAGGGCAAACATGGCAAAACTTCAGTTTTCCAGTGTGTAAGCATAGAGAAGAGCTGAGAAAAGATATAAGCCAAGAAAGAGATTCTTTATTCTTTGGAGAAATAAAATCGCCATTTCTTTGTCATGTTTATACTCTTGTCTTCCTTTGTCATTCTTTTCTACTTTTTTCCACTTTTTCTCCTTAGTGTACTTTGACACCCACACACATTCATAACGTTGGTCAGTGAGGAAGAAAAGTATAGTCAGTTAGTTTTCCCTTTGCTGTCTGTATTTCATTCAAATTTCTTAAGTGACTGTTTCTTTTTTTTTACTGTTAATATGTCTCTTTCATGTGATCCTCATACCTTTAAAATCACCTAGACAGAATAAGGTTAAGTTCTGAATTTTTAACTGACTATTTTAAGTAAAAATGTAGTCAGAATTATTAAAATATGCATGCATGAATAGGAGAAAATAGAGTGATTAGAGAAGATGTTGAGGATAAAACCTAAATATAGAAATAAAACAAAACAATGTACTAGTAATTTTACAACGTAAAATAAATGGAATCTATTTTTTGGATTTCTATATGAAACAATATAAATTTTTTTTGTGTGGAGGAGATAAAAATTCTATATATTCACTTCACACAATGTCTATATAGAATTTTTTTATTCTGTGGTGTCTATTACTATAATATTAAAAAGATATTTGAGAATGGCTTTTATCAATGAGTCCCGAAACAACAGATGCTGGCATGGATGCAGAGAGAAAGGAACACTTATACACTGCTGGTGGGACTGTAAATTAGTACAACCTCTATGGAAAGTAATATGGAAATACCTCAATGAACTAAAAGTAGACCTATCATTTGATCCAGCAAGCCTACTATTGGGTATTGACTCAAAGGACAAAAAAAAAAAAAAAGACAATGTATAAAAAAGACACTTGTACTCAAATGTTTATAGCGGCACAATTCACAATTGCAAGGATGTGACAACAACCCAAGTGCCCATCAATACATGAGTGGGTCAATAAACTGTGGTGTATGTATACCATGGAGTATTATTACTCACCATAAAACATGTTGAACTAATATCATTTGTAACAACCTGGATGGAACTAGAGACCATTCTTTTAAGTGAAATATCACAAGAATGAAAGAACAAAAAACCACACTTACTCATTACTAAATTGAAACCTATAGATCAATACTCATGTGCACATGTGGTAGTAAAATTCAATGAAAATCAAGCAGGTGGGAGCGGGGAGGGGATGATGGGTACATTCACACCTAACTGGTGCAATGGACACTATCTGAGTGATGGACACACTTATAACTTTACTCAAACTGTATAAAACCAATTCATGTAACCAAATGCTTGTACTCCTGTAATATTCTGAAATTTAAAGAAAAGATATTCATAAAACACTGTGTGCCAAGAACTGTGTTATATGACGTTTTAGTTTGTATTTGCAGAGAAGCCAATGCCAAGCCATAATTAAAGGTAGCAGATCTATGGTGGGAAAGGCCTAAGAAAAATACAGGGTTAGGATGGAGAACATGATAAGGGCTCTTTTTCCCCCTCAGGCCATAGTACTGATTAATACCAAAGAAGAGGCATAAAGAAAGAAACCTGGGCGTGAAGGATCCTGGACTGCAGCACAGGTCTAGGAAAATTTTGGCCAAGCCCATGGGAGTTTCTCAGTCCAAGCTTCCACTGAAGGAGTCTTGCTTCTCTCAGGAATGGGCTCACCTTGACTTGAATCTTGCCATTATTAGACACGTTCTGGAGCAGTCCAGAGGAAGCATGGCCTCACACAGACACTGCATGGATTCAGAGGGGCAGCTGCTAGGGGCCATCTGTCAATTATTCTTTTTGGAGAGCAGAGTTGAGTGGAGTTTTTTTGTCTTTCATTTCTTCTGATTACAGCTTTCTGAGGTAGGAAGCAATATAATCCTCATTTTGCAGAAAAGGAAATGGAAGCTCAGAGAAGTGAAATGATTTCCCTCCAGTCTTACACATAAGTAGGGGGTGTTGATGAAATTCAAACACAGATTATTTCTGAACTTTGAGTAGGAGCTCTTTACAATTCTTTTTGAATCATTGGATCTGTATCATACCCAATTGTGGTACTAAATTGTACTTATAAAATTATGTTTGTTTAAATAGCTGACATATTTTAAGCTATATTACTTGCAATGTATCAAAATATCAAAATAATGAAACTCTCCAAAGAAAGTTATGATATTTACTTGCCAAGAACACAATGTTATTATTTCCCAAACAAAGAAACGTGTAGGTGTAGGGCTGTAACATAATTTTTTATAATTGAATAATTTTAACACAGAGTCCTTGCTATATTTTCTCTAGCCCCTTCCCACACCCTTTGCTTTGTAATTCTCACAAGGACTATGGGGCAGCCTATGTGTACAAAGTCTTTAGTAATATGTGGTGACTAAGAATATAGCGTGAAAGAACCATTTTTCCTACAATTATTGAAAAAGATTGTCACAGCAATAGCAATGCCTGTTCACACAGCGTATCATCCAATGCTACTGACATGCTTCCTTTTGTCTGTAGTCCAGTCAGTTACCAATCACATTGAGAAAACAAAGACACTTGACCAAAATATTTATTAACAATTATTTAGGTGTGAATTTGGTTGTGTATATGTATACATATATATTACATATATGTATTCAAATAGAATAAATGTAGTGGTCATGAGATAATTAAGTAGCAAGTGTTCTCCTTTAGGAATGCTGTAATTTCTTTTAAGTGACATGAAGTTTTGGGAATGACATAATAGCAATGATAATGACTAATAGGTACACCATATCCAGCACAGTTATAAATCATCACAACCATTTGCTCATTTAATTCTAACTACAACTCTATGATGCATATGATATTTTTATTCTCATATTCCAAATGAGGAACTGAGGGCTCAGAGTTCATGTTATATGACCAAAACCATAGTTTGTGTTAAAGCCAGGAATTGCACCCAGCAAACAGTTATTTAAAAAAAGAGCTTTTTGAGTAAATGGGAAAACACTACCAAAATGTACTCATTACAACATGTTGATTTCCACTGCTTAACCATAGCATAATTCCTTAAATCTATCTCATATCATGAAGAAAGAACAAAGGAAATCTAAATTTTCTGCAAAGATCATAGGAAGTCACCTTAGGAAAGTGCAAGTTCTGCGGTTTCTAC
This sequence comes from Microcebus murinus, assembly GCF_040939455.1. Lineage (NCBI taxonomy): Eukaryota > Metazoa > Chordata > Mammalia > Primates > Cheirogaleidae > Microcebus > Microcebus murinus. The sequence continues at coordinate 39,302,592 of NC_134115.1, read as the reverse complement.
TGCCTAGATTTTTTTTTCCCTATTAACAATTAGGAATAGAAATAACAAGGGCAGTGGAAATATATTTGCTGAACTCAGGGGATTTGAGCCAGCAAGTTTTTTTTTTAAACCACTGAAGTTTAGCAAGTTGTAGACAAAGAAAATGACAGCTCCTCAGTCAGAACATGAGTGCTGATTCTGGAAGAGGCCTGTCCAGCATGTTCTAATGTGGGAGGCGAACATGAATGGGAGGAAAGATTGACAGAAGAACACAGGGGAAAAAGAAGAAGAAGGGGTCTGGGAAACTGTCGGAGAGGATAATATCCATGTTTTTCTGGGGATGGGCCATTAAAACAATAAACACAATATAAGAATGTAGTAATTATGCCAAATTAAAGGGAAAATAGGAAAAAACTCATTTGACTAAGGTACTAATAATACAATGCAAAATTTATAACTCTGATTTAATAAACATTAGTTAGCATTTAATAGGTTCTGACTATTAGGAATATAAGACTTCATCTGATTATCTTAACAAAGCCATTTGACAGATAATACATTTTTATACATTCTCTTAATCATAGATAAGGAAAATAAGGCGTAGGGATTTTATTCTATTTGCTTAAGATTAAATATCTAGTTACTAATAGAATTGGAATTAGAGTTTTTATCCTCCAACTCAAGTTTTATGGAAACTCAAGTTTCCACTGGGCAAAAGAATTAGTTCCCTATTCCCTATATTATTAGATAGATGCTGATTTAGTGAAACCTTATCTAATTACACCTTTAGTTCCTATGGCCAGTTGCAGTTCACAGATGAACAATTTCCATGACCTGTGACTTTCCTTGGAAACTTTTGCTGTGAGTTTGGAGAGTGATGTCTTCCTGAAATACATCTGTACAAATTATTTGCAGCTTGTTGCCTTGGGCTGTCAGAGTAACTTACAACCCATGTGACACCTATGCTCTTTATTTTATTGGTAATTTCTTATAATTTATCTTAGTGCTATTCCTGAAACTTGCCTAGCTTCTACTGAAAAAAAAAGCATGACAGGAACAACCAATGTTACTTTCATTTGGGGCTTAGATGATCAACTGGGTCTAGAAAAAAAAGGACCAAATAAATTTACTGTAGTCCAGAGAATAAAAGTTCAATGATAAAATCAAAGTTAATTTTGAGATGACATCATGTGTAAACTTTAATATCGTGATGATTGGAAAATACTTGTTCTTGGGAATCTTGTGTATTAACAACTGCCTCTTCAGTGCTGCAGTTCATTTTTAGGGTCCTGCAGGCTGTCAATTAATACAATCATGCTGTTGCCTCTGGCTCTGCTATTTTCGGTGCCACTCCATCATGTATTTTTTCTAGCACTCTTGGTCAGAATCTTACATCTGACAGATTTTCCACTGGTGCAGGATGGTGAGCTTTCAGTTAGTTTGGAGAAAACAAAGAGATCATTTTTAACTTGTTCAAAAACCAACAAACCTGGAATATTTTCTAGGTCAAATTAGCCATTTAGTAGGCTATTCCTTAAACTAATATAGTCCTTGTATTTATAGCGCAACTTACAGTTTTGAAAAACACACTGGTATTGTTATATCTTCATAATGACTTCAGAAGATTGTGGTTTGCAGGTATTATACCCAGCATTCTTGTAGAGAAGGGAATAGAAGCACCACGCAGTTAATTTGCAGAAAACAATACAATTCTGAAGCAGTGGTGTCAGAACTTGAACTCAGCTATTTTTCTTGCCTCTATATGATATTTTTTTCATAATGGTTCTTGAATAATTCATGTGTCCTGTACTCTACCTCCAGCAGGCTGCAATGAGCATGCAAATACTTGATTCATTGACCCTGTTTCTGATAATGACTCCTAACACACTTGCTATATCGAAAGTCTACTAGATAAAGTTTCAAATCTGTGATTTGACTTGTACTAATATTTGCTCATTTTTTCTTAGATTATTTTAAATCCTTAACCAATTATTTTAAATCCTGGCTTGGCTGATACTGCATATATTCTTTGCCTGGCTCTCAAGGTTTAAAATAAAAATGTGTTAAGTTTCTAATATTCTAACTTCTACAAATGCAAATATATATTCATTGAATAATTAAAGTTATGACCAAGACAGAAATTCTTAATTAAAAAAGCAATTAGTCCTGAGAATAGAAACTATATGCTAGATCATGGTTTCTCTTTTATTTAATATATCAAAAAGCATAAAGTTTTAGTCATAAATATAGAACACTCATTAATCAGATTCCCAATCTGGATTAGTTTCCCTAGTGAAAGGTCCAAATTATAGATTTTTTTTAAAATGAAGTGCATTTTCAATACTCTCTGTTATGTACTGTAATTGGAATTAGACTAACAAAGCACTAGTATTCTGAAGCTGACTAGCTTCAATGAATAGATAAGAATGAGTTGAAATTAGCTGATCAATTGCATGTATGTAAATGATTCTAGAGTGCTCAGACACCTGAAAATGGCTCTTATGTTCTTTTTAGTCATTTCAATATCATACAGGCAAGTATTAATTTTCCTATCAAGCCCCTTCATTATAGATAAGTCAAAGCTTGAGCCATTTTATTACAGTATAGATAGAAAATGCCCTAACTGAATTACTGTGAAGTGTGAATTAGTGAAATTCAAAGTAATGAAAGTGCACAATCATAACCAACGATAAATATCAGCCTAGCTTTACCGCCCCCTCCACATTTATAGATCAGGTTTTAGACTTTGTGGCTTAGTTATGACCCCTTTGCAAACCCTTCAGAAATAATAATAATAATGATAAATTATAACACTCCTACCATTAATACTCCTTTAATTATGCAAGAATAACATGATTTCCAAAGGAACATACAAAATATAGACAAACATTTCAAATAATACAATTGTCTAGGGGTAATATAATACTGTTTAATAGCCTGGGCACAGCCTTAGTATTCAAAAGATCTAAGTTTAAGTCCCAAGTTATCCTTTGAGCAATTCACTAAATGTTTTTTAAACTCTCTTGTTAGTTTGGAAGTTATGCATTCTTTTAATGTTAATTGGTCATTGGGCTAAACATTTTACAGACAGTCCCTGAATTATAACTATTTGACTTATGATTTTTTTATTTTACAAATTATGCAAAATGTGATACACATTCAATAAATATCTTGTTTTGAATTGTGAATTTTGACCTTTTCCCAGGCTATCTATGTGCAATATAATAGTTTCTCCTGAAGCTGGGCAGCAGCAGCCAGCTGCATTTGCCAGTTAGCAATAAGAGTAAACAACCAATACTCTACAGTGAGTTTTGTTGTCAGATGATTTTGCCAAACTACAGGCTAATATAAGTGTTCTGAGTAGAGTTAAAATAGACTAGACTAAGCTATGATGTTTACTAGGTGTATATTAAATGCATTTTGAGTTATAATATCATCAATTTACAATGAGTTCATCAGGAACCAGAAGTCAAGAACATCTCTCTACTATTACAGCTTGACTTACCAAAGTCAAGGTTCTTGGATATTTAATTCCCTTCCAGGCATTTACAGGGAGTTTAGCATAGTTAACTCTTTAATACAAACTGAAAACAGCTTTAGGTAGGTTTCTAGAAAAGTAGATCCTAAGATGATGAATATCTGCTGGAGATGTATTAAAGTAGAATTTTGGGGGGAAAGAGCAAAAAAAGTGCAGGAAACGAAAAAAGATAAGGGAGGTAGAAAAAGTCGCACAGGGTAACCGGGTGTTAAGCAGTATGTCAGTGATATCCTAATCCTTGGCAGAAGAGTTAGGTTTTCATGTTTCAGTACCCAAGATCTAAAGAAACAGATTGGAGTAAAAATGTTGTTGGGTTTAGGCATCCCCTCAATATAAATGCTATTTTCCTATGTTTATATTCTAATCTTTAAAAGCCTATCAGGTATTCTTTTAATAGTTATGTAATCAATGTTCATTTAGATTTACTCATAAACTTTTTTATTTCTATTGCCTTCCATTGATTTCTGCATCTCTCAGCTGCCAACTGATTTTCCTTCTTCCTGAAGAAAGCCTTTAAAAATTCCCTTTATGGCAGACTTGATGATGGTGGATTTTATCGGTGTTTGTCTAGAAATGACTTTTGATCACGTTTACTCTTAAATAATACTTTTGACTGTATTTGGAATATGGGGTTAGCAAATATTTTTCATATACATATTAAAATGTCATTTTACTGCTATTTTGCTTTCATTTTGCTATTATAAGTCAACTATGAGCCTAAATGTTATTAACTGTTGCTAACTTAAATGTAATCTCTTTTAAGATTTCCTTTTATGTTTGATGTTTTCCTGGTTCAAATGATGTGTTCTGATGTAGATTTCTTTTTATTTACCTTTTTTAGATTCATTTGGCTTCTTCAATCTGTAGAATGCTATTTTAAATCAATTATAGGAAATTCTATAAATTTTGTTTTAAATACTGTTTCTATCACATTTTCTCTCACCTTCTTTCACTCCAGTTAAATATCTTCTCCCTATATTTTCTATATCTCCTTTCTGTTTAATATTTTTCAATCTTTTTACTTCTCTGCACTTTGAAAGGAAAATGATTTTTCTTTTCTAAACTGCTATTATTCCCATCTGCTGACTTCATAATATTGGTTAGTGTGTATTTCATTTCTAAGATTTCTAGTCGATTCTTTCGCAAATCTGCAACATCATTTTTATGTTTTCACTTTCTTGGTGAAATGAAAGCATATTTAATAACCACATATTTGTTATTATCCCATATATTATTTAGTTATTAATTTATAATTTTATTCTATTTTGATTGAATAACATAGATTGTATCAATTCAATCCTTTTTAAAGCTTTTTTATGTCCTAACTTAGTCTATAGTGGAGACTGTCACATATGCAATTGAGAAGGATGATTACTTTGTTATGATTGAATAAAATCAAGGGTGTTAGCTGTAGCCGTTTTTAATTTATTCAAGTCTTCCATTTCCTTGAGATTTTCTTCTTAGATGTTCAATCAGTTATCCAGCATGGGGTATTGAAAACCAACTATTATTGTTTTCTATTTTTCCATTCATTTCTGTTTTTCTTCTCTTTTGTATGGAGGGAAGTTTGCTGGTTATACATTTCTTGGCCCATAGTCTTAATTGTTTTTTTGCACTTTGAATATGTCATCCTATTGCCTGTTGGCCTCTATAGTCTCTGATAAGGATAACGTTTCTCTTGCTTGTTACGATTCTCATTATAGCCAAGTTTTGAAAGTTTGTCTATGATTATGTACCTGTGTTGGACCTCTCAGTTTGTTATAAATGGTGTTCATAAAGCTTTTAACACATGTAAATTAATGTTTTTCTTTAAATTTGGAAAGTTTTTGCCTACTATTTCTTCAATTATTTCTCACTCTGATTCTTGATAGGTATACTTGATAATGCCTTGTTTGTCACTGAGATTATATTTATTTTTCTTCATTTTCCTTTCTTTTCTTTAGAGTGGATAATTTTAATTGATCTATATTCAAGTTGGCTACTTCTTTCTTCTGCTAGTTCAAATTTACCATGTAGACCTCCAGTGGATTTTTTATTTCAGTTATTGTAGTTTTCAACTCTAGAATCTTTATTATTTTTTAAATACTTTCTATTTATTAATATGCTTTATTTCATGAGACTTTCCTTTAGCTCTTCAGACATGTTTACCTTTAGTTTTTGAACATATATATAATAGTGCATTTAAAATATTTTTCTTCTAAGTCCATATTTTGGGTCTTCTCAGAGACAATTTCTGTTGCTTATTTCTTTGTTTTCTGCATACATACAAGATAATACTTTTGCTGCTTTTTCACATAACTCATAATTTTTGTTGTATATCAGACATTTTAAATATTATAGCAACTGTGGATATCAGATACTCCTCTTTCTAGGGTTTGTTGTTTCTTTTTGTTGTTGCAGCTTGTTGTAGTATTTTTTTTCTTTGTTTTCTTAGTAACTTTCCTGAGCTAATGTCCTAAGGTATATTTTCTTTGTTGTATGTGGCTGGTTATGTTTTTTATCGGTCTGTTTAGTGGCCAACTAATGTTTGGATATGGATTTCCTTGAATGCCTTGAACCAATAAGCCCCCTACACATTGCAGAAGTAATGTGTATATGTAGTGAGGAATACCTTCAATGTTTCTCCAATTTATAACTCTGCCCTAGCATTCTCTTCTTTTTAATTGATTCCTTTTGTCCAGTGTCTGCAAAGCTACTGAGTTTCATGGCTATTATGGTTATGAGGATGATGATTTTTTAATTTATTGAAAGACTGGAATAAAAAGTGATGGGAATAGGACAAGAAAAAATCTTGCAAAGCTCACTATTCTCACTGGGATTCACCTGTTTCATTAAACAAACACTCCTTTATTGTTGCAAGTAATTGGTTAATTTCCAGTTTGAAGAAGTTGGTTTCAGTGATTTTTGCCAGTGTTCTAGTTGCTTTTATTGAGGATTAGATTTTTCACAGTTTTTACTCCATAGTTCTGGAAGTACTGTTTCCATCCATTATGATTTTTATGAGCAAAATATTTAAAAATCTTAAATATTTATGTATTTCTCCATGTCTATGTTTGCCAAATGAATGTGAACGGCAAAGAGGCATTTACTTGTTATTTGATTTTGTACTAAATTATACCATTATTTTAGACCAACAGATTTGTAAGTCAAAAATAGACCTATTGAATCCCATATAAAGCTGAACTTTGTATAAAAGCTTCATATTTTAAGAGACTTACACCTTTGCTCCCCACCTTTCTATCTCCATCTTGCATGACTTTCCTGTCAATACTTAATGCATGATCATGAGTAGGATACATGCTACTTAGATATATCTGCCTACTTATCTATATTCAAATATCTTTATGTGTATATGTAAATATGTTATACACATATGTTTGATATATATGCTATGTATACTTAAATATTTTATATACATATGTACTACATATACACATTGTGTGTTTAAAAAGAGCATATTGCCTAATCACAATGACGTATTAGTGTTTATTAAAAATTTTAAACATATGTATACTTTCTTTTCTTTTCTTTTTTGGTTTTTTTTTTTGAGACAGAGTCTTACTTTGTTGCCCAGGCTACAATGACTGCCATGGGATCAGCCTAGCTCACAGCAACCTCAAACTCCTGGGCTCAAGCAATCCTGCTGCCTCAGCCTCCCGAGTACCTGGGACTACAGGCATGTGCCACCAGGCCTGGCTAATTTTTTCTATACATACTATTTGGCCAATTAATTTATTTCTATTTATAGTAGAGATGGGGGTCTTGCTCTTGTTCAGGCTGGTTTCGAACTCCTGACCTCAAGCAATCCGCCCACCTCGGCCTCCCAGAGTGCTAGGATTACAGAAGTGAGCCACTGCTCCGGGCCTATACTTTTTTTTTTTCTTAATCTTACTAAGTTGCAAGCTGTGTGTGTGTAAGCTGAATATGTGTGTATAGATACACATGCCTGTTTTTAACATTCATGTTATCTTTGCTAGATGATTTCATACTGCCTATAATTAATAGGCACTCACTATTATTTGTGAATGAAGTAGAGTTACCAGTACTATTCAACATCTGAGGGACCTGCTGTATAAATAATATTTCCCCTAAGTGAGTAAATAATACTCTCCTGTGTATTTACCTTTGCTAATTAATGTTAGAATAGTAGACACCCACCTCAGCAACACATCCCTTCCCTGAAGTGTAGCAATTTTGTCTCTGATTCTGCATCAAAGATTTTATGAATAATATAGGTCTCCACAGATGTGTTACCAATGTCATCAATTGCCTTTAAGGTATAAGGATGAGAACGTTGCATGTACCCTACTCATGATGATGCATTAGGTATTTAGGAAAGTCATGCAAGATAGACATAGAAAGGTAGGGAGCAAAGCTTGCTTTTATGGGATTCAATAGGTCTATTTTTGATATGCATATATAAGACCAACACTTATTCATTCTAGTATAATTTATCTGGTCTATTGTTCTTAAATACACTTGTCCTGACCCTCTGTATGTACATTTCTCTCCTCCTATACACTAATAATTAATTATGTGTTTACCACCTGCTTTTCCATAACTTTCTTAATCTAGACATCAGTTTTCACTCAAGTTTTTGTTTTAACCACAACCTAATTCTTTCTTTTTTTCCTCAACCCCTTCTGCGTTAATTAAGAAAAGAAAGTTGTGCATTTGACATCCTCATAATGAGAGGTGGGGCTTATCTTTTATTTTCTCCTTTGAATCTGGGAGGGCTAACTGCTGCTTTGACCAATTTAATACAGTGGGACTAACATTATGTGACTTACGAGGCCAAGTCATAAAATGCTATGCAGTCTTCCTGATTCTCTCGTAGCATTTGTTTAGGGGATGCTCCCTTTCAGAGGCCAGCTGCCACAATGTGAGAAGCCCAAGACACATGGAGAAGCCATGTGTAGGCATGCTGGTTAACAGACCCAGCTGAGGCTGACCTTCCTGTCATAACAACCCATGTACCAGACACATGAATAAAAAATTGTCCAGATAATTTCAGCCGCCAAATGTTCACATCATCCCTAGCTAATTAAATTCTCTCAGCTGAGGCCCTGAACATGTGTAGCAGAGATAAGCAATCCCATTTTGCCATCTCTGAATTCCTGAGCCACAGAGACTGTGTGCCTAATAAATTGGTTGTTATTTTACATCACTAACTTGGGGTTGTTTGTTTTGCATCAATAAGACTAGAGCATCTGTTCTCATCCCAAGCCCTCCCCACCACCACATATGCTGCTCAATGAAGTTTTAGCAAATGGAGTCTGAGAATTAGCATATCAGTGTACTAAAGAGTTTTTGAGAACTTTGTCTCTTAGGCATTCTCTGGTGACATTTATTTTCTTTCTCTGTCTTTTTGATCCCTTTCTTTTGGAGGTAGAATCATGGTTCAGGGAGGTAAATCAAAACATATTACTGGACCCTTGGCTTTGTCATTGGGACAATGTATAGCATGTCTTGGGAAAAGGTAGAAAATGTCTAAGGAAAGATTGGAGCTTGAAATATCCCCATCATCTCATTACACCACAGTTTGCACTTAAACGAGGGCACTGGCCTTTCTGAAAACTTATTGTCAATCATTTGAAATGGCTGCCTCATGAAATGGTCATAAAGGTTTAGGAAGAACATTGGTTTTAAATTTAACTTGTCATCTAGCTCTATTTGTAGCGCTAAAATGTATATTAAAGGAAACTGACTTCCCACAATCATTTCTGTGCCTGCCGTTACATGTTGTTATACATACGGTTTATGTCCTCATATTTATTTAACTGCAATTTGGCCCACACCGTTAATGAAAATCTGCTGCAATAAGTTATGAAAAATCCAGTCCAAATTAGTAGACTCTGGTTTTCAGCCATCAGCACAAGGAATTATAGAATTCTCTACTGTCTAAATAAAAATCAAACCTATTTGTCCATAAAAAATCTTCCTTGAAATAACCAAAAAGATTCAAAGCAACCATATATGAACTTGACACTAGTTAAAGCCTCCTGTGATACTAATTGAGTGAGTATAACTGCTAATAAAGGAACCATATCTATTCTCTTTCAGTATTTTTTTTTGATCACTTGGAAAAAATCATATAATATACCATATTTTTGCAATATGCAAAAAACAATACTCCTTTTTAACTCTATACATAATTTATACTTAGACTATGCATTATATATGATGGATGACTCTTTGAGAGTATTCATTTAATATTATATACTATACTCAGCAATAAATTCCATGATACATTTTGGCATATTAATAATATGCCAATTATTCAATTACATTGACCGTTTTCCTTTAGATTCTCAATTCAGAAAAAAAACTTTCAGGGTTGATACTTTTGAGTGTATCTCTTTGCAATCTGTAAATTTTTCAATTTAATGTAATATATTGTGACCACTTGTCCATTCACTGTAAATAAAATTTGATTGCATATTTTGATGACAAAGGAATTTTCTCATCTCTATATATTTATGATCCTAAACATTTAACCATTATTCTTGCAAAAGAAAATTTGTGAGCTTGTACATTGATGATTTCTATATAGAGAGGTATATTAAAATAAAATATCAATTTATTAATATTAACAAAAATTAACTGAAAATGTTCTACTCCTTTGTTTAAGTTAAGAACAAATCTTAAATTTTATTAACTTTTTCTTTGGAAAACTATTATAAACATTTCTTTGAAATAGCAACAGATATTTCTGAGCGTTGATTTCTAAATATATAGTTTAGACTATGTTATAGTTCTATATAGTTGAGGAAGCAAATCACCCACAATGCACATTAACATTTGTTCTTGGAAGAAAATAATAAGATTTATTGAGCATCTATTCCATATAAGGAATCCTAAGAGATGTATAAATGTAAAAAAAAAAAAAACAAACTAATAATATTTTAGAAAATTAGAGACCTATGAATAAAAATGTTAGAAGTACAAGGGGAAAAAGATATTAATTTATTATGAGAATAAAAATGAAACATAAGCCGGGCGTGGTGGCTCACGCCTGTAATCCTAGCACTCTGGGAGGCTGAGACGGGCGGATTGCTCGAGATCAGGAGTTCGAAACCAGCCTGAGCAAGAGCAAGACCCCGTCTCTACTATAAATAGAAAGAAATTAATTGGCCAACTAACATATATATAAAATTAGCCGGGCATGGTGGCGCATGCCTGTAGTCCCAGCTACTCGGGAGGCTGAGGCAGAAGGATTGCTTGAGCCCAGGAGTTTGAGGTTGCTGTGAGCTAGGCTGATGCCACGGCACTCACTCTAGCCTAGTCAACAAGCGAGACTCTGTCTCAAAAAAGAAAAAAAAAATGAAACATAGTATTTTACAATCTATTTTTCCCTAAGAATTCACTTAAATTTTACAAAATAGATGGGGCAAATTATATTTCTTAATAATTGTAGGGTATTAGACAAAATTATAAATTATTAATTTTGTAAGAAAAGCAAGAATAAGAGAGTCAAATGAATAAGACGATAACTTTAGGGAAATTTAAATAGTGCACTGATGTAATTGAAAATGAAAAACTCCATTTTTATAACTTGTACATAGATGACAATACACAATAGGGTATGTGTTTAACAAATCAAAAACAAACAAGAAAAAAACAAACCCTTCCTTTTAATTCCAGGCTTACCCAGATTAAAGCATGGCAAAGCTTCCTAAAAATAGAATCAGTTTAAAAGAGAATTTATTTTAAAAACAAAACATTTAAAACCCTGTGTTATTACAATAAATGAGAAGACATCCCATGTTCATTGATTGGAAGACTTAATATTTTTAAAATGTCCATACAACCCAAAGTGAACTGCAGATGCAACACAATCCTATCAAAATCCCAAATGGTATTTTTCTACAAATAGAAAAAAAATCCTAACATTCATATGGAACCTTAAAAGACCCCAAATAACCTAAGCAATCTTGAGAAAGAAGAGTGAAGATGGAGGCATCACATTTCCTTATTTCAAAGTTTATTACAAAGGTAGAATAATTAAGCCATTATGGTATTTGCACAAAAAACAGATACACAGATAAACAGACCAATGAAACAGAATAAAGAGCACAGAAACAAACCACTCATTCATTTATGGTCAACTTCAGCAAGGGTGCCAACAACTTACAACAGGGAAAGGATAGTTTCTTTAACAAATTGTATTAGGAAAACTGGATAATAACACTTGAAAAATGATGATGGACTCTCATCAAAACCATACACAAAAATCAACCCAAAATGCATTAAAGACTTAAATGTTAGACCTGAAACTATAAAATTCCTAGAAGGAAACATAGATGAAAAACTTCGTAATATTGGTCTTGACAATAATTTCTTGGACAGCATAGTAAAAGCACAAGCAACAAAAGCAAAAATAGACAAGTGGGATTGCATCAAAATAAAAAAGCTTCTGAACAGCAAAGGAAAAATTTCAACAGAGTAAAGGGACAATCTACAAAACAGGAAAGGATATCTGTAAACCAGACATCTGACAGGAGGTTAATATCCAAAATGTATAAGCAACTTCTTAAACTCAATAGCAAAAATACACAAATAACCTGATTTCTAAAATGCGCAAAGATCATGAATACATCTTTTTCCAAAGAAGACATACGAATGGCCACAGGTATAGGAAATATGGAAAGACACTCAACGTTACTAATCATTGGAGAATACAAATCAAAACCACAATGAGATATCACCTGTTGATATGTACATATGCATACTAGTTAATGTTATCAAGAATAGGGAGAAATTGGAACCCTTTTACACTTTTGGTGAGAATGAAGAATGGTGTAATCACTATTGAAAACACTATGGGAGTTTCTCCAATAATTAAAAAATAGAACTACCATATGATCCAGCAATCCCACTTCTGAGTATAGATTCAAAATAATTGAAGTCAAGATATCAAAGAGATATATGCACTCCCATTTTCATTACAGCATTATTCACAATGGCCAAGATAGAAACAATCTAAACTTATGACAGACAAATGGATAAAGCAAATGTAATCTATGCATGCAATGGACTATTATTCAGTATTTAAAAAGGAAGAAATCTTCCCTTAGGTGACAATATGGATTAATCTTCAGGACACCATGTTAAGTGAAATAAGCCAGTCACAGAGAGTGAATACTATGTAATTTCACTTTTATGAAGTATCTAAAGTATTCCAACTTTGGAAACAAAGTTATAAAATAAAATAAAAATTATACCAGTTTATGCCAGGGACTGTTGGTGGGAATGAAATATAATTTTCCTATAATTAACAATATTCTATTATGCACTTAATAATTTAAGAGGCTAGATCTCATGTTAAGTGTTCTTACCATTAATTAATTAATTAAATTTAGTGTCAATCCATGCAAGCATATAAGTATTGACAATTAGGCAAATTTTCATGAAAATATATATCTTGTTTTTTTTTGTTTTGCCAAACAAGAAATGTTTAGATATGGCAAATTTTACAAATAAATTGATTTTAAATGTAAATTATTATTTAAAATGCATAAAATTGCCTTTTCTTAGTTAAAAATATCTGAGGCTAATGTTATAATAGTCTGCACATTCTAATGAATAAGTTAATGTATGACTTTAGAATAGCCCTTTATTGGAAACAATAAAGTATTCCAAGTTGATGTAGTCAGAGTTAATCAAGTTTTATTTTCCAATCAGTTGGCTACTTGCTATGAATATTCTGAAATACATTCCATTAGATTGAATTTCTTTCAATAAATATGTGAGTCACTAGGAATATGGAGATGAGAAGAAAAGCATTCCATTTTGTCAAGGGACTTACTATGTATTCAGGTGTAGAGATAGGAAAAAAAGTAACTTACAGAAAAATGTCAGAAGCTTAGTGATCAAAGAATGCATTAGGTACAGAGATCAGAAGATGAAGGAGCTATGAAATCTATTTGCAGAGGTCAGTGATATCTTCTCTGGAGAAATCTTATAGATTTGTTTTTGAGGAATAATTGCTTCATTCTTGTGGACATGGAAGGCAAAGTCATTCAGATTAGAAGGAACACTGAGGAACGCATGGTAGAACATGAAATGTGAATTTAACTTATCCACCATATCAGTAAGGAAGGCACAAGTTATTGGAAAACACACACACATGTATGCACATATACATAACTTCGGACTGTTTCTGCTACTCTGTATCCAATAAATTAGATGAGGCAGTATACATGTCTATAAGATTTCATAGTGCTGTTAAGAAAATCAAATAACTAAATCATTGTTTATGAATCTGGTTTTATTATTGAAATCCCACTTCTAGCTCTCTATTATATGACATTAATCATTTTAATAATTTCCTAATTAATATGGCCCAAAATTGATTATTGATAATATTGTGTTGTTTTAGAGGGAAAGTAAATAATTATGCTGGGATAACTGGCACCAACTGGGACTGACCAAGGTCGGCAATGGGCGTGCATGGTGTCACACTTCTACCTTTCCTCTCCTGTCAATGCAGCCTACTTTCTCTTCTGAGTTGATCCACATACAATCAAATTTTTAAGAAACTGAACCTTGCTCATTTTTGAATACTTTTTTATTTTTATTTTTTATTTTTTGAGACAGAGTCTTACTCTGTTGCCCTGGCTAGAGTGCCATAGCATCATCATAGCTCACAGCAACCTCCAACTCCTGGACTCAAGTGACTCTCCTGCCTCAGCCTCCTGAGTAGCTGGGACTACAGGCATGCGTCACCATGCCCGGCTAATTTTTTCTAGATATTTTTATTTGTCCAGTTAGTTTCTTTCTATTTTTAATGGAGATGGGGTCTCACTCTTGCTCAGGCTGGTCTCAAACTCCTGAGCTCAAACCATCCACCTGTCTTGGCCTCCCAGAGTGCTAGGATGACAGGCATGAGCCACCACGCCCGGCCTGAATGCTTTTAATATTTGCCCCTTACCTATCAACATGAGGGGGAGGGAAGATTAGATTTTGTGAGGTTTTTTTAATCCATAGCTTATATTAACCCAGGTTTAACTGCTATTATTTCTCTAGACATACTTAACAAGTGTGTCAAGCTAGATGACTCATCATTCTTTAATTCATGTAGCAGGGAAATATTTTATATTAAATTGTTTATTTTGTTTCCCATCATAATTTTTCTAGTCTCTATTCTTCTTCTATCCAGCCCCACGACCTTCACTTAAGGAACAATAAGGCTTTCTATATGCATTACCTTCAATATTATTTTTTTATTATAGAAGGAGGTGAAAGTAGAAAAAAGTCTATATTAGCTTTGAATTTGGGTTGCATTCTCAATTTTGAGGACTTTAAGTGAAAATCATAGTTTCAAAAGAAAAAGATTTGAGGATCAGAAGAGCCTGGTGATCCACAGCCAAGGTTTATATACTGTCATAAGTGATAAATTTTCAGTGGAAGAGAGGAAAATCCAGATTTTCCCTCCCTTTAAAGATACCACGTTTCCCGGAAAATAAGACAAGATCTTATATTTATTTTTCCTCAAAAAGACACCTTAGGGCTTATTTTCAGGGTATATGTTATTTTTTTTTTTAAGTATGGTACAACAATCTACATTTATTCAAATATAATTAAGTTGTCTTCTTCTGGAACATCATCATGTTCCATCATCAACATCATCATGTTCCATCATCAACATCATCATGTTCCATCATCAACATCATCATGTACCATCATCAACATCATCATGTTCCATCATCAACATCATCATGTTCCATCATCAACATCATCATGTTCCATCATCAACATCATCATGTTCCATTATCAATATCTCCAAACCCTGAATTCCATCCTGAATTTCTAGCGACTCTATTTCTTTTAGAACCATTGGCCCCAATCTCTCATGTCCAGCCATAGAGCTCCTATGGGGCAGATGAGAAGAGCTGCTAGTCTTCTTTACTGCTCCGCGATGAAATGCATGGGTTGTGCAGATACTTTGCGTAGCCACGCCCATCACTAGGTCTTATTTTTGGGGTAGGGCTTATATTGAGCAAATGCTTAGAAATCCTACTAGGGCTTATTTTATGGGTAGGTCTTATTTTTGGAGAAACACGGTAGATAGGGAATTAATCGGATCTGGAGGGACTAATGACTAAGAGTGAAGTCCACATTATTATGGTACCAAGAAGAATGAGCACTGTCTTTTCCCATCCTCAAGCAACTGAGCTGTTATTAGAAACAGAAAGCTATCTTCCTGTGCTTACTGTGATATTATCTCTTGTTTTCATGTTTAAATAGTGACGATATCTCAGCTGTAGTAGCCTAAGATTGTTGGTCAATAGCTTTCCAAGACCTACCTTAAAAAAAAAGAAATTTGTCTTATATGACCTAACTTGTCTGGACACATCCCTTTTAAACACAGTTGAGACCTTGATCTTGAATTCAGGAAGCGTCAGTGTGAAAGGAAAGGGAACTGCATCTCTTAGTTTCTATTAATAGTAAGTCTGTAAAGCATCAGTCATGATGTTTATTCATTTTTTAAATGGTATTTTTTACATTGTATTTTTAAATTGCAGAATACTATGGGGGTGCAAACATTTTGGTTACATACATTGCCTTTGCACCGCTCAAGCCAGAACTACAAGTGTGTCCATCCTTAAGATAGTGTGCTCCACACCCATTAGGTGTGAATATACCCATCCCCTATCCCCGCCTCCACATGCTGGCACCTAATGAACATTACTTCTATGTGTGCACCTAAGTGTTGATCAGTTAGTAACAATTTGATGGTGAGTACATGTGGTGCTTGTTTTTCTATTCTTGTGATACTTCACTTCGAAGAATTGGCTGTAGCTCCATCCAGGGTAATGCAAGAGGTGCTAGTTCATCACGGCTTTTTATGGCTGAGTAGAACTCCATGGTATACATGTACCACATTTTATTAATCCACTCATGTATTGATGGGCACTTGAGTTGTTTCCACATCTTTGCAATTGTGAATTATGCTGCTATAAACATTCCAGATGTTTAGAGTTTTAGATGTAATGGATTTATATCCGGGTCAGCTGCTAATACATGAATTGATGGTACCAAGTAATGCTTTTTTTCCTCCTCCTGAAGAAGTTTAGTTCTCTTGATAACACCACGTCAAAGATAAAGGCTTTGAAATTATCTTTCATGTGCCACCCCTCATAGTCCTGCCCACACCTTTCTGGATGTTTCTCTGGACATTTTGATCTTGTCAACATTCCCCAACAAGGGAGTATCCTTCTCCTTTCCTGCTGGCAACTACCAGCACTGGGGTTTGAAGCAGTTTACCATACCCAGTTTTGTTGTGTTCCTTAATACTATTTCAGAATAGACCTGAATTCTTCTCATCAGTGTTCCTCCAAAACAGGGGTGATCAAACTATTCTCATGTGATCATATTTGGTCTTTGGCCTATTTTTTTATGGCTCGGAACCTAATAGTAGTTTTTACATTTTTAGAGCATTACAAAGAAAAGAAAACTGTGTGACAAACAGACTCTTTGTCTGGCTCAAAAAAACTCTAAAATATTTACTTTAACAATTGCTGGTAGCAATTAATCACTTAGAGAAAAAGTGTGGCTATACTAAGATCATTAACCTAAATACATAAGGTTCAAGTGTAGGATTTATAATTAGTGTCTCATGCATGTATGTTTCACATAAAGATTCTTGGAAGCCACAACGTGTAGTGTGTATTAATCTTTGTAAATTCAAGAACCCTCAACATTGTCTTAGTTTAATTTGAGTCTGATGGGGCCTTAGCTAGGGTCAACATGCAAACATAATGCCTTATATAAGTTGTTAAATTAATGCTGTTTACCATCTAATTGATTACAGTTGAGCTATAGTTCAGATAATGTCAACAGCTTTCTTACAACTTTATGTCTTTTATCTAAGAATATCATTACTAGTTAATATCTACTTAAGTTCTCTCTCTGTAACAAACAATAACTTGCCTGAATATAAATTTTAAATATTTATCTTTGTATCAAAATGCATATTCACATCATTAATTACATGAATGTTTTGTTCATTAGGTACACATGGAAAATATACTTAAGAATTTGAAACTCTCTTTATATGATAATTTGTACATATGCCTATTTTAAAAGATGGTAAGATGCAAATAAGAACAATTTTGATTTCAACTTCTGTGTTCTGAAAACAGCCTCTCTTCTGAAACAAAGATTGAGGTGTTTTTTTTTATTCAGGACTATCATACAGTTTATTAATAAAATTGCATTGAAAATAGTTTAAAAGTACATTTTTTTAAGGAAAATTTGTTTTCCTTCAGAGAGTGCGTGACTGTTTCTGTTCTCTGACAGTAGGGGAGGTTCCATTATTTCAAAGGTTACATTATACCTCTGCTGAGAGAGTGAAATAAACAAACAACAGTCAATTCCCTGAAAATGAAAGGGACAGGAAGGCAGTTGAAGTCATTTAAACCCAGAAAATTTATAGAAAGCATTTATCTCAAGGTGAACTATAAAGGTACTGTTGTTAAGAGTATGTATTATCTAATCAGCCATCAGCCCACCTAAACAAAGCAAAAACAAGATGAAAAAGGATTTAGGAAACTTCTCTTTTCAGTACATTTGGCATGCAAAAATAATGAGCTTGGGTCCCTGTTGTGCCCAGAAGATGATTGGCAGGGTATCATCAACAATGCAAAAATTAAATGCTTTTACTAATGCACTCCTCCCATATTCATTGGTGTAGCAAATGAAATCGCTAAACAATGACACACCTGCCTCCTTCGAATACACATGCAGATGTTTATCGTCCCAGCACTGGTTTATTTCCCCAGTGAGGATGCACTAAACACTATCTGAGCTAAGTTGTTAAGGAAGCAGATGCCCCCTTATTACCATCTCCTTTTCATTTTATATGTTTACTGCAACCTTTACTTATCGCTCCACAGAAAACTGGTATCCTCCACCTCAGAATGCGAAGAATCATTATTTTGTTCATTACCATTAGGGTTATCTATGACATGCTTAATTTTTTTTCACACTCTAGGTCTTTACACATCTTTTCTTTACACATGTTACCTATATGACTTTTTCTTATTTGCTTTCTCTGAAGGAAATTGAAGCTACATATTTTAATCATCATTGATAAAATCAGAAATAAGGTACAAGCTCTCTTAAATGACCTCCTTCAAATTGATGTTATAGATTAATTAATGGCTTTGTTTCTACTTGTAAAACATATTGACTAATGCATACGCTAGCTAGTAGATTAGCCTTTACTACACCTGTACTTGTTCGCTTACCAAGGGATGATTGAGTTTGTATTCTAATCTAGGTGTAATATTTTTCTTAATTATATAGTTTAATTAAACCTATGTATAGCAATATGATATGTACATAAAAGATAATTATTTTATAGATTTTGCTGAATATTTTAGATATTGTAGATATTATGAGGAAAACCACCAACATAATGAACATAGGTGAGAATACATTTTTCTTCAGCAATACTGTTTAACATTTTCTTCTAAAAAACTAAAGCCATTTAATGATAGATAAAAATTGAGAAAAAAATGGTACAATAGTGAATTATTAAATAATGTCTATGTTACTTAAAAACAATAATTCAGAAAGCATTACGTGAATCCAATATACATACAAGGGCCAACTAAAGAATCATAGTAAGTGCCTGCAGCAAAGAAGGTACAATTTTCAAATTTCCAGCTTTGGGTTATAGAAAAATCACATATTTTGACATTTTTAAAGTCACAAAAAATATTATTTTCTTAATGTGACACACAAAAGTCAGCATCAGTGGATTTTAAAATACTCTGGTAATATTTTTTAAATAGGAATTTTTATGTTCAATATATTTGAAGAAGACAGAATTTTACTTTCAAACTCAGATTATTGGTAACTTGAAGAATGCAATGTTTTGGCCAGATATGTCATCTTTAATCCAGCCCATGAAACAAGTGGATCTGAGTGACACATGCTAAAAGTTAGCAACATCAAATATACAGCCTATGATACAGCATTCAAAAATAACAACATTTCAAGTTCAAATTACTAAATCTTGAAGAGATTATGGCTTGCATTTTTGACGCAATCACCAAAACCTACACTAAAGGAAATCATGAAGAAAATGTTTTAAGTGATACAAAAATAACTGAAAATTGGACAATATAAAGAAGAGGACTTACACTGAAGGATGATGACTGTTAGAAAAATTATGTATCATATGATAACATAATTACCCTTTCATAAAGTAGATATATCTACATATGGAAAGGATAAAATAGGCTTGTGAATATTGTTCATGCAAGAGCCAAATCTTCACATGATGTAGTTTTATATAAGCAAAAGAATGGAAATACTATCTAATGAAAACACTATTTCTAGTTCTAATCAAATTAGTGGTTTTATTTTAAAAATGGCTTTTTAATAATTTTTGTTAGAACGATGTATTTATGATCTGTTTTTATGGGTAGTTTCACAGATTTTTTTTCAAATTATTACTAACCACATGTGCCAAAATAATTGATAAAGCAGAATAAACATTGTAAGATCCACAATGTTAAAAAAATAATCAAGAATACATGCTTCTTGAAGCAATCATTGCTGCAGCCTTTCTTCTCTAAGAGTTTTGATTAATCTTTTCTGGCACTTCATCCTATGTTCTAAAATATGTCTATCTAGTTTTTCCATTCAGAGTAACTCTTTATAACTATTCACAGTGATCAAGTCACCACCACCACTTGTTCCTTTTTTTTTTTTTTTTTTTGGCATATTATGGGGGTACAGATTTTAAGGTTTCAATAAATGCCCATTTCCCCCCCTCCCCTCACAAGTCTGAGTCTCCATCATGACCATACCCCAGATGGTGCACATCTTACTCATTATATATGTATATGCCCACCCTCCTCCCCCCTCCCACCTGCCCAATACCCTATTACTGTAGTACCTATGTGACCACTTAGGTGCTGTTCAGTTAATACCAATTTGCTTGTGAGTATATGTGGTGCTTGTTTTTCCATTCTTGGGAAACTTCACTTAATAGTATGGGTTCCAGCTCTAACCAGGAAAATATAAGATGTGCTATGTCACCATTGTTTCTTAGAGCTGAATAGTACTCCATGGTATACATATACCACATTTTATTAGTCCATTCTTGGATTGATGGGCACTTGGGCTGTTTCCACAGCCTTGCAATTATGAATTGTGCTGCTATAAACATTCGAGTGCAGGTGTCTTTTTTGTAGAGTGTCATTGGATCTTTTGGGTAGATGCCCAGCAATGGGATTGCTGGATCAAATGGTAGATTCACTTGTATCACTTTAAGGTATCACCATATTGCTTTCCACAGAGGTTGAACTAGTTTGCAGTCCCACCAGCAGTGTAGGAGTGTTCCTCTCTCTCCGCATCCACGCCACCACTGGTTCTTCTTATAACCTCTTTAGATCTACTTTTCTAACAACTTGCTTGAAATCATCACTTACATCAATGACACTTAAAATTGTACATGTGCAAATTAAAATTGTTCCTTCTCCCCCAAATTGATTTTCCTTCTATGCTTTTTATCTAATTATAAATCATTTGGATATAAAACTTCTAAATCACATGGACTACTCCATTGAACTACTTCTTCTTCCAATAACAAAATGTTCATCACTCTCTTATCTAACAGGTCTTTCTTTTCCTTTCATTTCTCTACTTGAATCCTTTATTATTTAACTCATGAACTATAATAATAAATTCCTGGATTATGATATATTAAAAAATAAAATAATATGCTTTTTTCCTTCAGATTTCTTTGATTATTCCCTACTGAATGCTCCATAAATTTCAATTTTTATGTATTATTTTAGTCTGTAACAATTTGTTCGTATACCAAATTTTCAGTAATATTTCCCATCCCCTGATATTTGCAACTCTACTTTACAACTATTCCTATAGCCTCATGTTGCTGATGTTATTGTGACATATTTTAATCATTATTAATTCTTTTTGCAAAAACACGTCCATCATTCGAAGTTCAGGCTAGATTGCATTCCTTTCATAAAGCCATCACTGATCTGTTCATTGATGATGTGGCATTTTCAGGATAGAAAATTTTTACAATTTCAGTGAATTTTAAGTGTGAAAATAAGATGAAGTTATTTATCACCAAGCACAGAGATAAAATAGAAAAAATTGGGGCACCACTTGTTGAGGTAAAAAATAGATCATTACTGAGCATGAGTGGGGTTAAAAAGTTCAGAAATACTTGAATTTTCTGAGTTGATTAAACTACATATTCAAGATAGCCTCATAGGTCAAAAATACATGAAAAAGAAATTGTAACCAAATAAGGAAGAAATAAGTAAATGATATGAGAAAATAAAAGTTAAAATTGGTTTCTTGATCCAAAAGAAAGCAAAAAAATGAGAAAAAAAGGGGAAAAACAAGATGGTACAAACAGAAACCAGGTAATAAAATGGCAGAATGAAGTCTGTATATATCAGTAATCACATTAAATATAAGAGGGCTAAGCACCTGAGTTAAAAAAGTGAGTTGTTCAAATGAATTAAAAGGAAAAATTTTATCATTTTTGAAAGAAATATACCTTATATATATGTATGTATAAAGGTAAAATTAAAGAAAAATATTATGGTATAAAAAAGAAGAATCTTTGTACAGTTATAATCATATCTGGTAAAGTTAGGCAAGGATACCACCCATGATAAAGATATTTCATAAAGATAAGAAAGTTATTTCAATAGGCTAATGTAACACTTAGAAAACATTGCAATGAGTAAGACTGAAACATCAAATACAAGAGCTTACAGAATTTATAAACACAGATGCAAATTTTCACACAATTCACCCACTAACTGATGGAACAAACAATTATAAGTGTATAGGTGATATAAAAGAAAAATAAAGTGTAATGAATAGGTATTTATTAGTTTACCCTCAGGAAGTACAAATTATATATTCTTTTCAAGTGTACATGGACTATTTACCAAAATTAATAATATGCTGCACCATAATGCAAATTAATTCCACTGAACTAAAATCTAAAAAAAAAAATACTCTCTGGCTACAGTGAATTTGACATACAAATCAATAAGCAAAGGAAAAAACAAAATTTTTAAGAATTTAAAAATTACACAATAGGCTTCTTTGCCCATAGGAAAATTAAGTTATCAGGATAGAATTTAGAAAAAAAATTAACTAAATAATAATGAAAATATTAATATAATTAAATATTGTGGTCTGACTCACACTTAATAATATAAACTAATAAAACTTACCAATAAGATAACATTTTTCTGCCATTTCCTACCATAACTGTATGGTTATTTTGAATGTTAATACTTATCTGGTACATAATGGGAAAATAACGAGGCTGGCCTCAAACTCCTGGCCTCAAGAGATCCTCCTGCTTCAGTCACTCACATTCTCTGAGTTTTATCTAATGATCATAAGACTTCAAAACTCTAGTTTCCATACAACCATTTTATTATACATTAATTTCTGTCATTCTGTTAGACAAGTAATTTCTAATACTATCAAATACACTAAACAAATTATATAGGATGCAATGGAACATTTGGCACAGGTTATATGATTTTACTCATTGTACTTCAAATCAAAATGACACTTTATTTAAAGAGAAGCACTAAAAAAAATGTTTTTCTCATGTTTTATGCAGTAACAAAAGGATAGAGTATTTGGAACTGGAGAAGGTTATATCACTGATTGAAATCCATGCACGGGAAAACTGCTTGACAGAGATAATCAACCCAATACTGTGTGTTCAGAACAACACATTTGCAAGTTGAATTTTTAGGTAATATAACAGAAAATAGTAATATGTTTTCCTGAGCTTCCTGTTTGGCTAGATGGTAGTCCTCATTATGATTTGGGCACATTTTGGTCAAAAACATTTAGCAAAGACGCTTATTCAGTGAATTTGCACATGAAACTAAATAAGGCGGTTGGCGGGGTGGAGATGTTGCTTAGTAACAGCTTTCTCTTGAGCCAATACTTTATGACTATACGAAAAAATTCTGGAAATTACATCATTTAAAAAAAATTCCTCATGAGAACTTTTTTGGTGAATAATTTGACTTTTGCTTGCTCTTCTCCCACACAAAAGAGCTAACTCTTAACAGGTACAAATTCTGATTCCTTATAAATAGCAAAGGCAGTTAAGAAGCCAATTTCAATAGATTATTTTAAATAAGTGATATAATATGAAGATTTATCAGTAATTATAAACAGTCTAGTTCTTTATTTCTGATATTTTAATTTTAATAAGTTACTCATGCTCCCTTTTATTGTACGAAAATAGCATTGGTGATATTTCTTTGTGTTATACATTCCAGGATTTCACATTTCCCTCCCTCAAGCCTGGTCACATGCATACAAACAACATTTTCATACACATATATATGCTACACAGAGACACATATCTTAATGTTTTCGCCTTATATACATATATATATATATCTTATATAGCATACATATCTTATAAAACTGTAAGTATATATTATAGTATGTAACAATGAAAACAGACATCTTTTTTACATAAAAATGTAACAGAATCATTGATTTGTTGGTATCAATCTGCAACTTGCAATTAACTTCAGCAGCATCAGAAATTCAAACGTTAATGCTTGTTATCCCTTAAATAGCATTTATAACCTTTATGTTTATCCCAAATTCACTCTGTCCAATATTTGTAGTAGTTGTATAGTGGTAAAATCTAGGTTTGTTTATTAATATTATTTTTGATTGACAAATCATAATTATAGATGTTTATGGGTACAATGTGATGATGCTTTGATATAATATCTACAATGTGGAATTATTAATTCAAAATAATTAACACATCCACTTACTCATTTTTTGTGGTTTGATATATAACATTTATTCTAAAAATTTTGAAATATATATTATTATTAAACTATGGTTGCCCTGCTGTGCAATAGTTCTCAAAAACTTATTTCTCCTGTCTAACTGAAACTTTGTACTCTTTGATGAACATCTCTCTATTCCCTCCCCTCTCCACATTGAGAAGCAACATTATACTCTCTACTTCCATGAGTTCAACTTTTTTCAATTCTATGTGTAAGTGAGACCATGCAGAATTTGTCTTTCTGTGACTGGCTTATTTCATTTACCATAATGTCCTCCAGGTTTATCCATGTTGCTGCTAATGACAGAATTTCCTTCTATTTTAGATCTATTATTCCATTGTGTATAAATAGCACTTTTTCTTTTCTCATTCATCAGTTGACAGACACAGACTGATTTCCTATCTTGGCTATTGTGAATAATGCTGCAATGAACATGTAAGTGCAGACATAAGAGCTAAAATGTTAAAGCCAAAATTATCTAATTTTGAATACTGGCTTCACTACTTAATTGTGTGAGTTTAAGCAATTTATTTTACTCTTTGATCTTATTTTTCTCACCACCAAAATGAAAGTTACTGTAACTCATATATTTTATGTAAATATGAACATATTTATGAGAAGTCCATCAAATATTCATTCTTTCTATTTATCTTCCATGTTATCCTTTTCCCTGTAGAACTTAAAACCACATCCATGCATTTATTTGTATATTTTTAAACTCTCTAATCTCTCTCTAAGCAAGTTCCTCCATGAAGACAGATAATTCTGTTTTTTTATTCATTCTTATGTCCTGTGGTAGGCAATCAAAAGCTATTAATTTTGTTAACTAATCATCTTATTAATCTACCAATATTCAAATCTGTAGTCAGAAGAATGTATCTTCTTAATTTCACCTATATATGATTGGGCAATTTAAATCATTTTTTTTAAATTTGCTAATCTTGGAAGTTTTTAAATATTGAAGATTTAGTTTGTTGTCAGCTTCAGGTAAACTAGTATATTACTTGCAACTTCTTAAAGAATACACTATGGATGTAAAATTTTAACATCAATAAATAGCTATTGATATGTCTGAATATGATACTATTATTATGATGATGACAAGTGGTGGATTGTGCAATGCACCCCCTAGAACCCTCTTCAGTGAAGGAATTGTGACACTCTTGAATGTGCAGATGCCATAAAACCTTCAGCTCTCAGGTATTTTTAGAAATTGCCTCAACCTGGCTCAAGGTCATGCTGTTTCCTGGCTGATCCACCCTTAATAACTACTAATTAGGGGTATAAAGTCCTGATCATGACAGACAAAACTCAGGGCAACTCTTAAGGGCCATTTTTATTCAAAGGATCCCAGCAGGATTATCACAGCTCAGCTTCTGCCCTATTCTGTTTCCTTTCTCACCCTTCCATAGATATTGATCTCAAATGCCCTCATTAATAAGTAATCTGCATGTCCAACTGTGCTTTGGACTCACCTTCTTGGGGAACACAGCCTATGTCACTTGTTTGGTAAAGCAAACACTAAGATTATGTTTTGGACCTTGATTACTTGGCTCTTGGTTGTCATTGCAAACCCCGTTACTGATGGTAGGTAAGCTTGTATAGTACCTGGTATAAGGTAGCAAACCAATTGTTAAAACTCTCAGTAGTGTTGACTTAAGATAGCTTAGAGATAAAAAAAAAAAGTGGCACTGGTAATTAATTGTGTTACTCAATGGGGTTTATATTAGTAAACCTTGTTAATTTTAGATGACATCTATTGTGACTGCCTTGCCCAATTGTGACAATAACAAGAGAAGCCAGTGTGGCAATGAGAGGCATTACTAGTAGGGTTTAGATCCCATGGGTCAAATAATCAGATAAACCACCAAGACCAGGAGAGGTGCTAGATGAGAGTGAGGTGAATCTAAATTACATAATATTGGTGAGAAACAATGAGAATCAGTTGCCTCCTCAGACCATTGCTGCATCAGGAAGTGTAGAGCACTCCTCAAATCTTTCCCTTTAAATTTCCCCACAAGTAAAGGTTGACCATAATCCTGGAGAAGTTTTTCTCAGAGGGTACATGAAGAAGTATATGAGAATGATGCAAAGGACCAACTATGGTTTACATTCTGATGGACCTCCCAGTTCTCCCTTTGGTGAAGAACTTACTGCCCTGCTGCTGAGAGTACTGTCAGAAGCAAACTCCTCCTCTTCAAAGATTGCCTCACTGTTAAAGAGGTACTTGACTTATGACTATGTCCCTTGTTGCAGTGGCCCAAGTTTGGTAATTAATTGGTGTTGGAATATAAGTTCTGGGCCATCTGACCCATTTTTAGGACAATTAGCTATTTAAGCTCCAGAACTTCTTATGGAGTTAGCTGAGACTGTTTTGAGGTCTGCATAATAGGTTGACTTTTCTTTCTCCCTCCTGCTTCCTCCCTGTCCTTGCCCAGGTATTTATTATAAGGGTACTTCTTAAGCAACTTACTGCAACCAAACTCCATCTCAGCCAGGGCACATAAACTACGGCAGTTTTCTAGATTAGAAAATCTTTCTAGCTGTGTGAGTAAACTCTAATATTAGGATCTGTGATTATCCAGTCACTTTTTTTGTCTAGTTCTTTGTGTCTTGCTGTCATGTTTATTTATGATAGCATATTAGAATTTCTATAAAAGAGAACCAAGTGTCAGAAGACTGCATAACCAGTAAATGTTCAGAAACCCTTCTGACTGCAATTGTTTGATTGCATGAGCTTTATTTTGATCTGAAAACTCATTTACTTCTTTGCTGATTACTTTTCAACAAATTACTATTCCCCTAGTTGATGTTCTTGGTTATATTGCATCTGTGTATCTCACTGAATCTTTTGACATGTTACCTTTGTTCATAAAAATTAGTCATTATTTCTACCCCTTCCATTTTAAGGATGATGAAACCTAGGCCAAGAGAGAGAAAGCTGCCTATCATGTTAATGACCATGCTTCTATGTTTCAGTTTTCATCTTATACCTGAGTTTTTATTCCATGTTGTTTTCTGATAGGCATTTGAGATTAACAATTTTTATGTCTTTTCTGTCCTCTGTGTATTGTATATTTGTTGCCCAGTAGATTCTGTGTTGCCCAAGCATGTCTTTTTTATAATACACTGTAAAAATAATGCATCCTAATGTTAGACAATTCTGCCAGTGAAAGTAACCCACCCAGTAAATAGTAGCTGTCTGGTTTTGGAGAAGATGTGTGATAATTGTTTTTATGTTACAAATGGGAAAATGTTTTTCTTAGGATATGAATCAGGTGTGAACAACTCAAAATTATAAATCTGGAATGCATTGGATAAATTAGGACAGAATGCCTGAGGTGAAATTGGAAGTTGTATGATAAGTGTTTATATCTAAACATATTGGTTAAACTGATTAAACACAAATCAAAAGATTTAAAATAGAGTTCAGTACTGATAGAAGCACAACCTCCAATATCTTTCTGTAGCAATGTAAGAAAATATTACTATAACCTGTTATTTTTCTCTATTAGTTCACTGTATTTGCATAAAAATTTAAAGTCTCTTTTTGTCTGTTGGTGAGAAATAGAACTATGTTATTCCTATTTTTCAGTTTATAGGATTAATATTTTTCCCTTATACCTGTGATGACAGATGAAATTTATTTAAAATAGAAAATATAACTTTTTATTAGTTATTATACACAAATATGTGAAACGTCTTCACTTTGAATTTGAGCATTTTAATAACTGGTATATTTCATCCTCTGATTTTTTGCATAGGGAATGCATGGTTTTGTTCTCAATTATGCAAGTATGCCCACTAGCTTAGTTTCAATATTCATGTAATTGTTGACTGAAAAAGACAATCTTCAACCAACGTCAACAGTGTTTAATAGATATATCTACTTTTAAAGAGAAAGATATTAATATAAATAATGAAACAATACTCAAGTTTATAAAATATCCCCTTGGTTGCAAGTCAACCAGTAGTTCTAGCTATACACATTTAATAACATTATGTGAGAAAGCATATTAACTATATGTCTTATAGATATAACTGAGCAAGACAATAAAACCATTTATTTGTGTTAAAATGTTTTTGGATGATTCATAGGATATACTATGAGAAAACAGTGTATTAAAACTATGTTCAAACAAGAAGTACTTAATAAAAAGTGTTAACCATGACCTGAACAGATTGTGTATAGGGAAAAAGGCTCAAAGAATTTCACAAATAGTCGTGTTGACTCATTTGGCTTTTTATTACTTTATTATAATAAAATGAATTTAACAGAACTTCTCCAAATAAAATAAAGCTGGATTTTAAGACTGAATGGCTAGTTTAAATATAACATCCCATTACATTCTTAAGTATTAAGTGATTTATATATGAAAAGGACAGAGTATATGTATGTGAAAAAACTTAAAAATATAAAATTTAAAAATTTAAGCTAGTAATCTTCAGAAAGTTAAAAGTAATGTGAAAATATAAAAGCAGTAAAGGTTAGCGTTTGGATAAAGAATATGATAAAATCATCATAGGCACATATAAGCAAAGTTTATACAAGTTCCCAAGGAGACTTTCCAATCTATTTCAGTTATCATCATTCATTTAATCATATTTATTCATTCTTTTGTAAACACCTACTAAGTGCATATATACTAAGCAGTATAATACTGTTATACTGTGATTAAAAAAGAACTACCCAAAATCTCAGCTTAATAAAACTAAGATTTATTTCTCCCAAAGTAATATCATCCCTGTGAGTTGGCAGAAGAACTTTGCTCATTGTCACTTAACTGTTTAAGCCTTTCTGCAGCGTATGATAGTATCAACTAAACACAGTTTCTCCAGTGAATCAATAAGAGTGATGGAAAGTGGGACCATTCCAGCTTCTACCGTCACTTCCTGGATCCATGTAATTTTGCTATTGGAGACATCTTTGATTCGGTGTATATCCTGTATCCAGGAGAATGGTACATTATTCTTTCAAACTGCCCCCAAGTTAAAATACCTGCTTTGCCTTCAGCAAGTCATCATAGTTTTCTGTTAGGAAGGGTGCTTCCGAATGGTCCAATATGTAAAATGTGGGATGCCTTGTCAAATTCCACATTAATTATCCCCAAACTGATCTAAATATTTAATACAATCCCAATCAATATCTAAGCCACACACATAAGAGAAAGATTTGCAATACACGTCAGGTAAATATTTGTACCCATGTTGTAAAAACTCTTATAACTCAATATGAAGAAGACAACTCAATTGAATATGCAAATTATTTTAGCAGGCAACTTTATAAAGAATATCAAAAAATAATCCATAAGAACATGAAAAAATGACCCACATTGTTAGTTATTCAGAAATCACTACTTACATATGCAGTATAATACCACCACAAACATACTAGAAAGGCTATATAATAAAAAAGATTTAGTACCAAATATTGGCCAGGATGTAGAGCAATTGGAATGTTGACACACTGCTAATAGAAATACAAACTTTGTAGCTTCATTGAAAAATAGTTTGGTAATCACTTATAAGCATATATTTAACTACGACCCAGCCATCCCACTCCTAGGTTTTTTTTTTTTTTGAGACAGAATCTCATTCTTTTGCCTGGGCTAGAGTGCTGTGGCATCAGCCTGGCTCACAGCAACCTCAAACTCCTGGGCTCAAGCAATCCTTCTGCCTCAGCCTCCCGAGTAGCTGGGACTACAGGCACACCCCACCGTGCCCAGCTAATTGTTTTCTATTTTTAGTTGTTTGGCTAATTTCTTTCTATTTATAGTAGAGATGGGGTGTAGCTCTTGATCAGACTGGTCTCAAACTCCTGACCTTGATCAATCAATCCTCCCACCTCTGCCTTCCAGAGTGCTAGGATTATAGGCATGAGCCACCGCGCCCAGTCCACCGTGCCTGTACTACTAGATATTCTTCCAAGAAAAAAATAAAATACATAAGATCCAAAAGTCTTCTATAGGAATGCTAGAAGTCTCAATTTATAATATCACCATGATTTATAGTATGTTCAAGTGGAAAATAACACCAATCTACATCAACAGGAGAATTGTTAACCAAGTTATATTATAGTCATGCAACACAAAAGATTATTACACTACGAATAATATGCATCCTTTTAAGTTTTTCTATGGGGATATACTAGAAGAGCATACAACTTACATGAGCATATATTTATCTTTGCAAATGTTTACATTAACCATGTGAATTTTGTTCTTTTGGATTTTGTGAGTGTAGGCAGATTGAATTAATGTATCCAGGTCTAAACTATGCTGAAGTGCTGATGAGACATGTAGCCAAGCAGTAAATTATGTGCTGATACAAATTTCCAATGCCCATGTTATATTATTTGTCCTTTTTTGGCCAACCACCTACTTCATACCAATAATCTCAGTGCTCACTTCTGTCTTTTTTTCAAAGTTTCAAGTACAAAGACCATTCTTTAAAACTTTTATAAATAATTCTCTTAGAGAGTTCCTTTTTTAAAAGTACTGTAACTTATCCTTTGCTATTGTTGAAACGTTTTCAGAGGAAATTATTTTATCAATCCTTTAATGTGTTTAATAAAGTTAATATTTTTATCTCTAAAGGTTACCTCTTTTCGTAAGTATCTTTGTTCTATTTCACCAATTTCTAATTTTATTTTTCTTTTATAAAAAAGTATGGCTACATATTTATTCATACAATTGTAAAATCTTTTGAAAATTTCAACATCTGTCATTTATCAGACTTAGGATCATCTCTCTGACCCGCCTGTCACTACTTGATCATGCTGCTTTGTCTTTGATGGTCTATGTCTAACATTAAATCATTTGCTTCTTCATTTTTTGATACCATAGCATTAGACCACATTCTATGCATTCTCTGTACAACTTTCTAATTCCAAAAATAATGTTAAAAAGAATTTTAAGAGCTAATGTTCTTAAGAAATGGCAATATTACTTTGTCACCAACTAAAAATACATATTTTATCAATGGATATTTAATCAACTAAAATGTAAGAAATATTTAAGCAAACCACTGTTTATTTTTAGAATTTGTTAGCTATTGCAGAGTCTTTTCTTCTCTAGACAAATTATATAAACGCGTCTATTTCCATGCAAATCTAGTAGTTATAAGAACAATATTATGGCATGTTTATTGATTCTGATATCTATTCCCCTTACTGATTTGTATAAACAACTCTTGAGTTTTCAGTTTATTCATTGGAGTTTTCTGGAAAGACAACTTAATTTGTTAGGAATAAATTTCTGTGTAATTATCAGTAATTTGGATGGGTCACCCTCAAGTCCAGTGATTCACCAGAAGGACTCACAGGACTCAAAAGCAGTTAAAACTCATGGATAAGATTTATTACAGCGAAGGTTTACAGAGTACAAGCAGCAGAAAAATACATGCATTGGGCAAAGTCCAGAGAAGTCAGGTGCAGACTCTGAGTCTTTCCTTTCTGTTGTTGCAGAGATGTACTCACTCTCTACCAGCTAACTGCAGGGTCATATGAGAAATGTTTGCCCAGAAAATGCACTTTAAGTCTCAGAGGCTGATGCTTTTATAGAGGGCTAGTTATTTAGGCACATTCCTGTTACAAGACAACCAATAATATCTAAAACACAAGAGCCCTTGGCCAGATATCATGTTTACATTATAAATCTTGCTAAACTACCCAGACAAACTAATGAGTATGCCCTAGTGTTCTGGCATACATAACAGCATTGGTTAGTAACATAAGGATCATTTCAATGGCCATGTTCCCAGGGCCAATGGTGGTTCCAGTATGTATGGATTGAGTAACCAAACCTTCTGTGTTTTTCTTCACATCTTCACAAACAGTTAATTCAAATATCATTGTCTTAAGCAAATAGGAATTAAATTACATCCCATGGCAAAAAATTCAGCAAAACTTGAGGAATTCATACTTGCTTCTTGCTTCATGTTTGCCTCTCTCTCAATTAAGTGGCTAGATGGAACAATATCCAATGGCTGGAGTCTGATGGAATAGGTGGAAAGGCCATGTATTTGATCTGTTTGTGCCAGAAATCTGAATCACTTTGATCATCTGAAACAATTTACCAGGATTGGATAGTCATCCTTTCCTATTTTATCTCTCACTTGGATCTAGAAACACATTCCTTCACCTATGGATAAACAAGGAAAGAAATGACCGTAACACTACATTGTAGAGTGAATGAAACTACATTTTATGTTGATCCCTAGAGAAAATGGGGCCATTAATGATGATAAATAACATGTAAGACCTTTAATTACAAAGATAATTATACTGAAATTTGTGCTAAAGGTGAAGGAATGTGTTCAAATATATCATTTGTAAGATCTGCACTAAAACTTTATATATCTAAGAGTGCAGATTATCAAAATCATGTGTAATATAAATTCGATACTAAAAAACAACAAAGTCTTCAACTTTTCTATATTCAAAAGTTCACTGATGTAAAAATATAAATTAATTTTGTTTCAACTCTTCAGAATTAGTTTCCCTTTTGATGTACAGATTGACAAGTAATGAAAAATATGAGAAAAAGAGAACAGAGAATGTATTAAATGAAAGTTAAATATTAATTGGTGCTATAAACCCAAGAGAGGAGATGCATCTTAGAATTTAAAGCACTGCAGTTTTGTCAAACATATGAAACCTTAATGTCATCCTTTCCATTGAGATATTCCTTTTAAGAAAGTATCCATTAAAAGGATATAAAATTAGGAACATTAGAGGGTAGAAAATAAATAAATAAAAGGATATAAAATAGTAAAGTGGTATTTATTTTTCAACATATGATCAACATACACATTATTAAAAGACTAGCAAGAGAGTTAGTTTTCCCTCATACCCTCTTCAATATAAAATATTTCTGGTGGCTGGGCCTGGTTGCTCACGCCTGTAATCCTAGCACTCTGGGAGGCCGAGGCGGGAGGATTGCTTGAGGTCAGGAGTTCAAAACCGGCCTGAGCAAGAGTGAGACCCCGTCTCTACTATATAGAAAGAAATTAATCAGCCAACTAATATATATAGAAAAAATTAGCCAGGCATGGTGGCGCATGCCTATAGTCCCAGCTACTTGGGAGGCTGAGGCAGTAGGATTGCTTGAGCCCAGGAGTTTGAGGTTGCTATGAGCTAGGCTGACGCCACTGCACTCACTCTAGCCTGGGCAACAAATCGAGACTCTGTTTCAAAAAAGTAAAAAATAAATAAAAATAAAATAAAATATCTCTGGCTTGTTTCATCTTGGCACATGACTTTTTTTATGTCAGGCGATCAAGGACTGTGATTCCCAAACCCCAGGCTGAGGCAGGATAGGGTACCTGTCCTTAGCCTGTTAGGAACTGGTCATGCATCACTACCTGAGCTCCATTCCTGTTCACCCAATCCGTGGAAAAACTGTCTTCCATGAAATCTGTCTCTAGTGCCAAAAAGGTGGGGGACCAATAAAACTCTGCTCTGTCATCATTGCTAATGTTCTGTATAGATTTCCCTATAAAAGTCCTAGATTGAGGGGCAAGGGCAATGTATGTAACCTTAACATTTGTACCCCCATAATATGCTGAAAAAAAAGTTCTAGATTGACATTACGAGTTCTAAATCTCAGATTGATTCTGAATATATGCTTTAGGTCTTTCATTTTCCTCCTTTTTCAATACTTATTCTCATTGATGTCAATTCTAAATGACAAGTGGATCAAGATGGCTATCTTTAGCTACATTGACATAATCTGAATTAAATTAGGTTGAATATCTGCAGATAAGAAGAATTTCATATTTTAAATCAATCTTTTTCTCCAATGAAAATATTTCATTCACATCAAAAGGAACATTCTGCTCTTACTATTTACATTCTTATTCTCCTTCATTTAATTTTAATTCTAAAGGTCTAAAATGTATACCTAAAGATAAAAAACATTAACATTTTAATAACAGAATATGTATATATAACAGAATATATATGTGTGTATATACATATATACACATGTATGTATGTGTGTGTATATATGTAGGTGTATATATAAAATCTCTAACAATCTTGCTTATTCACAATAATTGAAGTTAAATTATTATTATTAATGGTTAAAATAGCAAAGTTCTTACTCATAATTTACATCAGTTCACCTTTTTCTTACCTATAAAATCTTGTATGATTTGCCATTAAACTATCTTGTAGTCTATAGCACTTCTTGCTCTGAAAAGCACCTCTCCAATTAAACCTTGTAATATCTACTTGACAAGGTACGAATGGTGAAGATATTTTCTAATATATGGAAATAATTTCAATTTTATTCTGTAAATGTATATGAAAGCGTATGTCTGCGTTGAAATCATGACAATGACACTATGAAATCTAGGTTTAATTAATAATGAGAATATAGCTCTATAGTTACATTTTTGCTACATGAGCTGCTTGAATGAAAAGAGTCATGTGTAGCATTATTAAGTACATTTTAATGCTTGTTGTAGGAAAAGTATATTAGATTGATGAAAAAAATGCAATGAGGTTATTATCATCATTTGAAAGCACCAAGGAACCAAAGATGAATTCTATATTCAATAAGTATTTTTCATGGAATAAGCATAATCCAAAATTGAAAATCTTTAGCAATAATGTAATATTATTTTATAGGAAAATCCAATCATAACTTGTAATTATAAAAAATTCAAGTGTAAAGAAATTTTTAAAAGAATCCATTTGAGAAGTTTAACAAATTTAAGAATAGCTTATATGAAAAGAACTTTTCGTCATTCTGAAATAAAGAATACTGCCCTTCAATACACATACAATTTAAAAAATAAAAGTATGCAAATGAGAGGCAATATATTTTTCTTGAGAAAGGTAAAGTTTTAAAATATAATCAAGCTGAAATATTATAAAATGAGTTCTACTGCAACAATATTTTAGGATAATAGCAGAGATGTCAGTTAAGCAATTTGCAAATCGTATATTTCCCTGCTGTGTTTGCAAGATTGCCTTGTGAATCATCAGGATCCATAACTTTAAAGGCTTTTGATTTACATTTGCCTGAAATGCAAGGCCAAAAAGGACATTGCAGATAAGACAAACAACATGATGATCTAGTAGCTACAATACCAATAAAAAATAAATAAATAGGTCTCTTCTTCCAAAAGGCTGAAGCTGACACTCACTTTCCTTTTGCAACCAATAATTCTCAGCAAATATATAGACTCTTTATATAGATTACATTGGAACAGCACTTTTACTGAGGCTTATTCATGTATTTTATACCCAAAGTGATATTTGAGGCTAAAGGTGGGAAGAAAGGGCTTCTGTATCTCAGAGATTTTCCAGAATAATCTTACATTTCCATATTTTTGGCCTTATTCTATTTCTCTTGGCTCCTTTAATCAAATAGTACTTTATCTTCTTTATATTCAAACTTATATTTTCACTAGTAGTGTCTGCATTACTTTCTATTACAATAGATAACTATTATTTACTCAGTGGAATATATGTGCCAGGAAGTTTTCTAAGTAAGTTTAGATGTATTAATCCAATAATTCTAAAAATAAATCGAGAAGCTTTTTTTTTAACAAATGAGAAAACAGTTTCTGAAAAGTTAAACAACACTTTCAAGGTCATTTACCTGCCTACAGTTAATGAAGCTGGAATTCATACCAAGATAGTGTTGCTGCTTTTAAGTGTTTGTCCTTACCAGCACCACCCTTTTCTTCCAGCATGTTCCAGGCTCACCTATATATGTGGCCTCCAGCACTTTATAACCTCAACTTGCTCAAGTCATAATTGATCAAGCCTGTGTGGGTGTCTGCTCAAGCTGATTTTCTTTACTGGTTAACAGAGGACTGTGTGTTTGTATGAGTGTGTGTGTAAAGATATTTACAATGTAAGTGGAAAAACTACAGAGAGCTGGCATAAACAAAGAAGCTGATACACAAGCAGAACCAGAGATAAGAAGAGCAAAATATAGTACCTAACTCTTCAACAGTTCTGGAAACATTGCTGTCTGTGTCATATCTCTCTCCCTCTCTTTATCTCCCCCCAACCCACACACAATTTAACCTGAATCAACTGTATCTGTACTCCCTTACAGCTTCAAATCGCAATTTGAATTAATCCAGTTAATCTCTGTATGTCTGGAAAACATAATTGTGGGAGTTGAGTGTTTCAATTGTCTATTATATGGATTGAGAAGTACAGAAAATAAGTTTAAAGAGATGGAGAAATAAAGATTAAAAATTATGCAAATAAAGAAAATATGTGATACAGAAAACATAGATGGCTAATTTTTTTCTTATGCTTCTTCCTGGGTCAAACACCTTATTACATTCTAGTAGTGTGGATACAACTGTAGCCTAAAATGTGCTAATGCTTATTTGTTTTGCTTAACATAGAATAATCTGGTCATATCCAACAAACAAATATAATAATATAATATTTTCTCATCAGAAAGATAATATCAATAATACTGTCTCAATTTGGATTAATTTGGAGTTCCCCATATAGCTAAGATGATTTTAATATTTTATGTTTAAGGTATGTAAAATATTGTCATGGTTATAAAAGGCAAAACTATACAAAAAAGTAGGATCAGAGAAATATATCTCCTCTCTTTAACCATTGATACTCATTCCCTTTCTTCACTCATTATTTCCCTCTGAGACAGACTTTGACATTGAATGACAAAAATCAAAAATGATATTCAGGATTGTTTATATTTCTGTTTTAATGGTACTGTTGTACTTTTAACATTCTTAAATCCTTTCCTTCCCCATATTATTATTATTTAACTTTTTCTACCTGGATTGTCAGTTTTTAAAGCTATCCTTTCACTCCCAACTATTGCCTATTAACCATCAATAAATATTATAGGATTTTCGTTTTTTCTTCTCTTTTAATTACATCACCTCTACCTTATAAGAAATATATGACATTTATATATTAGTCTTTTACTCTTTTCCCTACTTTTATGCATTAGAACATCAGTTTTATACATTAAAATATTCACCATCACTTTT
Organism: Microcebus murinus; assembly: GCF_040939455.1. Lineage (NCBI taxonomy): Eukaryota > Metazoa > Chordata > Mammalia > Primates > Cheirogaleidae > Microcebus > Microcebus murinus. The sequence goes on along the minus strand of NC_134115.1, from coordinate 39,265,215 downwards.
TTGCTGATGTTTCACCTAGAATTGGTTAGAGAAAGCTTATCCTCTAGCGCTGCTGCGATCCTCAATCACTGGTACCAGTCTGTGTGTGGCCTGTTAGGGACTGGGCTGCAGAGCTCTGCCGACCCCCACTCCAACCCCCCACACGCGCCCGTGGAAAAATTATCTTCCATAAAACTTAAGAAGGGGGATGCATAGCAGGAGGTGACCGGGGGGCCAGGGAGTGAGGCTTTTATTTACAGCTGCGCCTCAGCGTCCTGTCACTCACAGCATCACCTGAGCTCCACCTCCGCCCGCCCGCCTCTGTGGAAAAACTGTCTTCCATAAAACCAGTCCCTGGTGCCTAAAAAGATTGGGGACGGCTCTAGCAAATTCTTCAAAGGGCTCATGGATGCCAAATTCGCCAAATTCCTATATATTGAAATTTTTTGTATACCCTTGATACTTAAAGCAGAAGTTAGCTGGATATTTAAGTTTATTTCAAAATACTTCATCATTGTTGTATTGATTTCTATTTTTTTGAAAAAAGTCTAATGCAGACTAATACTTTTCTCTTTGTAACACATTTGGTGGTGGTGGTGGTTATGATTATTATTGTTTATTTTAGGTGTTTTTTGGGGAGGTGGATGAAGGTTTGGAAATTTTATTCTTTGCTTTACTAGTTATTTGACTTTTTTTTTTTTTTAACTAAGAAATGCCTCACAGTTTATATTTCTTGGTTAATTTTCCCAGGTACTAGGCAGACCTTCTCAAGGTATAGATTCATGTACATTTCCATTTCTGGAAATTTTTCTTGGATTATTATATTTGAATATTATTTAAAGTGCCATGATTATAAACATGTTGTTTCTTTTCTGTCTCTCATTTCTATTACTTTTATGTGACATATTTTTCTTCTCTTTTTATATTATTTTAATTATTGATACTTTCTTATTTATCTCTATTCCCCTTATTAAACTTTCAATTTAATATATTTTCCCTGATTTTATTATAAGTTGTCTTTTTTTCTGAAATTTTCCACTTATATAATCAGTTTTTGCATTTTTGCTTCAGGAAGATATCTCATAGTTCTAGTCTTTGTTGAATACATTTAATTCATGGAATTTTGTTTTGTAGATTGGATGTTTGTGTTTTTTAAAATCCAGGTTTTATTTTATTGAAAAAATTTTAAACAGTCTAGGTGATTTGAAATTATTGTATGTTTGATTTTAATAGTACATATAAATTCACTTCTTATCTTCCTGTTAATTTGATAGTATGGAATGTCTTGGCGCAATTTTTATGATTTCTAGGTCATTGACCGCTCTTAGTAGAGCAAAGTGCAGATTCTTTAGTGCAATTTTATAGTTTATCATTTATTTCTTTAGTGCTAATTTGAAGACTGTGCATTCTCATATTTTTGTTATCTTTCATATAGGAGGAACTAAATTTTCTCTTTTGCTTCTTTTCTCCTTCACCACACAATTGCATATTCCCTTCCTTTCTGTTGTGCTTTCCATGAAGCCATATGCTTTAAAACTGCCACATCTAAGCATTTTAAAGACCCTTCACATGAACCATGCTTATAGTTATTAATATTTAAAAACAGCTTATTTCAGTATTTTCATATTTGAGGTGTACTTTTTCTTTGTAGCAGTAATCTCATTCCTTACTTTGAAGTCATCTTGAGTTCCTTTTTTCTCTCTTCTTTCACCAAGTTTTCATGACCTGGTCCTCCTTCCCCCCCTCCCCAAACTTGCCATAACGTGAACACCTGCATCATTTTTTTGCTAAAATTTAGTGTTGATTTTTTTCTTATTAACAGTTGTTTTGATTCTTGGACATTCCTATATTCAAATTATGCTGCAGGTGGAGTTTTTGTATGGTTATATTTTTAATTTTTATTTTCTTAATTGCTTTTGGAAGGAATTTTGGTAGAAAAGGACCTAAGCAACTACCATTATCTGTGGCTATCAGGGAGTCTCATACTGTGTATGTTAGAAAATATTTTAATGCTTAAATATACTGTATTTTTGTTGAAGGTTGTATATCCATAAGTTTAAGATCATAAACAAGACTAACAACCTATCTTCTGCAATGTCATGTTACACACATGATTTGGAAACATTTTAAAATATTAAATATTAAAATTAGTTTTGAAATTACCAAATGTAGTAAGTCATGTGATGGGTACAAATAATTTGTTGCTTGTATTAAATTGAACAAAATCAGGCAAATAATCAAACCTATGCTTATATACTTCATCAATTTTAAAGTACATTCATTTTGCATTTTAATATATCAGAAAACAATGTTGATCTTGCAATGACTGTTGGCCAGGCACCAATTGTAAGATGGTTGCTGTTGCTTAAAAAGCTCATCAAAACTAGGTGAATGTATGTCAATGGCTTGGGGAAAAATCTCCCAAAACATAGTGGAGCACTCTTTTTAAGAAATGCTAAATCTCAGCACAATTCATAATTGCAAGGCTGTGGAAACAGCCCAAGTGCCCATCAATCAAAGAATGGATTAATAAAATGTGGTATATGTCCACCATGGAGTACTATTCAGCTCTAAGAAACAATGGTGATATAGCACACCTTATATTTTCCTGGTTAGAGCTGGAACCCATACTACTAAGTGAAGTATCCCAAGAATGGAAAAACAAGCACCAGATATATTCTCCAGCAAACTGGTATTAACTGAGTAGCACCTAAGTAGACACATAGGTGCTACAGTAATAGGGTATTGGGCAGGTGGGAGGGGGGAGGGGGGCGGGTATATACATACATAGTGAGTGAGATGTGCACCATCTGGGGGATGGTCATGATGGAGACTCAGACTTTTGGGGGGAGGGGGGGAATGGGCATTTATTGAAACCTTAAAATCTGTACCCCCATAATATGCCAAAATAAAAAAAAATAAAAATAAAAATAAAAATAAAAAAACCATAAAAAAAAAAAAAAAAAAAAAAAAAAAAAAAAAAAGAAATGCTAAATCAGCAACATTTTTGATAAAACAAGGAGAAATATTTTGTGGAAAACAGAGCATTGACAATTTAAAATTGATTCGGACAAGTTGGATTCTGAGTGTAAGGTAATCAATCTAAGGAATGGTGCAATTTAATTTGCTCATATATTCCTTCTCAGGTATACCTAAAAGTGATATATAGTAGAAATATTATGGCTAAATTATTTTATAAGAACTTTTACTTAAATTTACAAAATATTGAAATTGGAAGTGGTAAAGTAAAAGCATTGTGTGGCAAGTATTTTTTCACTTAGTGGTACATAAAATGATGGTGTACATTATGAACAAATGCATTAGATTCAATAAAAAATAACTTGCCTAGTTTACTACTAAATCATATACATTATGGTTAAGATTTTGAAAGTTGATTATCATTTATTACTACTTTATTACTACTACTAATAAAGATCACTAAGCAAAGTCATTTAGTTTACTATATTCTTTATGTTATGTATAGGTTTATTCAGGAAGAGATACCAGTGGATACTAAAGATGCAATAAAACAGAAGCAATTAGAGAAAGCAAATTCTAACTTGCTTGCAATTTATTCCAGCAGGACTTAAGGGTATCATAAATTCTCATTTTAATATTTCAAATGGTATTTTAAAGGCATATTTTAAGAATAATCATCCAAATACCTTCCTGGCCTTGAAAATTGTTTCTAATTGTAATTGTATCACTTGTCACTAACTTTATATGAGATTATAGAACAATCTCAACTATATTTTGATACCTGTGATTATTAAAGAATTTTTCTGTTAAAAGGAGAAGAAATGGGTTGAATAAGATGTACATTTTTGCTTTGGAGGCCATTAAGTATTTCCTTTAAAGGAAATTAACTCATCACGCCATCTGACTAATAAAGGCCTGAGGCATATTCATTATAATTATAACTAAATTAGTTTCATTGATGTTATTTGAGAGTATTTCTATCTAGAGACTAGAGACTAAGACTTAGATTCAGGAAAAAGTTTTATTTTCAAGTGTTTTTGTTTTCTTGGCAAGCAAATACAAAATGAACACATCCAAGAGGTTTGGTAATTTTTAATAAATTCACATAAAACTATATCTTAAATCTAAATTGTCAATAATTTGGAATTAATTATGGATTTTCAGAACTGGTTAAAGAGTGATGTTTAGAAGTCCTCCATTCCTTGTCCTTCTGTAGTTGCTTCTAGGAAATACTGCCTTGAATTAATGTAGATAAACATATGCAATAACTTTCAATTTTCCTACAGACATGTGATGACATAACACGAAGAAATAGTTCTTCATTTATAAGCTAATTTATAAAAAACACCTCTGTACTCCTTGTGGGTGCTTTGGAATTGTGGTGAACCAATGTGAAATATATGGGTTAGCAATATTGGCAATTCTGGGTGTTGTCAGATGTTCTGTGGACAAGACTGAAAAAGGAAAAATGAAAAGCAGAGTGAGGAAGAGAGGAAGTGGAAAGGCTATGAGAATTAATGCAAAATAGCTGTCACCCAGAAGCACATGCTCTTCTAACTAAACCAAATACCACTTTATTACTGTTGCATTTTTGTGCTTTTATGAAAAACAGATCTCATTGTATACTATTACATAACCCCTTCATTACCATATTAATCCATTCACTTGTATCTCTAGAACAAAGATAAAAAATCTAAATATTGCAGTCAAGTGTGGTAGATTACAAGGTTTGTCCAGTGACACCATCAACATTTCTATATAGTAGGACCTTGGTGTACTGACTCCATTGGGAATAGTTGGTAGTAAAATTTTCTGAAACTCCTTTCTTTTATAATTCATAATATTGAGGGTACAAACATATTGGTTACATGAAATACATTTGACTCACTCAAGCCAGGGCTACAAGCGTGTCCTTCCTCCATACAGTGTGCCCCATTTCCATTAGCTGTGGGTTTACACCCCCATCTCCTTTACCCACCCCCATCTGACCCACACCTAATGAGTATTACTGCCATGTGAACACCTTAGTGTTGATCAATTAGTACGAATTTGATGGTGAATACATGCGGTGCATGTTTTTCCATCCTTGAGATACCTCACTTCGAAGAATGGACTCAATGAGTGAGATGTCAATGTTTGGGGGAATGGTCACGCTTGAAGCTCTGACTTGAGGGAGGAGGGGGACATGGGCAATATACATAACCTTAACACTTGTACCCCCACAATATGCTAAAATTAAAAAAAAATCTCTATCTGGGATAACACAAGAGGTGCTAGATCACCATTGTTTTTTGTAGCTGAGTAGTATTCCATAGTATACATACACTACATTTTATTAATCCACTCATGTATTGATGGGCACTTGGGTTGTTTCCACATCTTTGCAATTGTAAATTGTGCTGCTATAAACATTTGAGTGCAGATGTCTTTTTTATAGAATGTCTTTTTTTCCCTTTGGGTAGATGACCAGTAATGTAGTTCTACAAGTAGTTCTACTTGTAGATCTTTGAGGTATCTCCATATTACTTTCCATAGAAGTTGTACTAGTTTGCAGTCCCACCAGCAGTGTAGGAGTGTTCCTATCTCCCCACATCCATGCCAGCATCTATTGCTTTGGGACGTTTTAGATTTGGTAAAAGCCAATCTCACTGGCATTAGGTGATATCTCATTGTGGTTTTCATTTGCATTTCTCTGATGATTACTCACTTTGAGCATTTTTTTCGTAAGTTTATTGCCTTTTAGTCTCTTCTTTTGAATAGCTTCTGTTTGTGTCTTTTGCTCACTTTTTTAATGGAGTTGTTTGATTTTTTTCTTGCTGATTTGCTTGCGTTCTTTGTTAAATAGATTCTGCTTATTAGCCCTTTATCCGAGTTACAATATGCAGATATTTTCTCCTATTCTATTTGCTCTGTTGATTGTTTCCTTGGCTGTGCAGAAGATTTTTAATTTAATCATGTCCCATTTATTTATTTTGGTTGCTGCTGTGATTTCCCTTGGGGTATTCTTCATAAATTATTTGCCTGGGCTGATATCTAGAAGAGTTTTTCCAACATTTTCAGATTTAACTCTGTTATCCATCTTGAATTAATTTGGGGGAGTGGTGAGAGAAAATAATCCTGTTTCCATCTTCTGCATGTGGCTATCCCATTTTCCCAACACCATTCATTGAATAAAGATTCTGTCAAAGATCAGGTGGCAATATGTGAATGGTTTTTACATCTGGGTTCTTTGTGCTGTTTCATTGGTTTATAGTCTCTATTGTTGTGCCAGTGCCATGTTTTTTTTTTTGGTTACTACAGCCTTGTCTATCTTCTATCATAATGTTTGTATTCGGGACTATTAATTTTCCTCTAACCAATGTTTTTATTGTATCACACAGATATTTAGATCAAAAAATATATATTCTTAAAAATTCTTTCTTGAGATTTCTTCTTTGAATCATGTATTACTTAGAAGGCCACTGTTTGTCCTTCAAATATTTTGGAATTTTCCAGCTATCTTTCTGTTATGGATTTCTAGTTTAATTATATTAAATATTATGTTCTGAGAGCAGAATGCATGATTTTTATTCTTTTACATTTGTTAAGGTGTGCTTTCTGGCCCATAATATTGTCTATCTTGTTTAATGTTCCTTGTGAGTTTAAGAAGAATGTGAAGAATGTGTAATCTGTTGTTGTGGAATAAAGTAGTCTATAGATGTCAATTATATCCAGTTGATTTATAGTGCTGTTGAGTTCACCTATGTCCTTACTGATTTTCTGTCTGCAGGAAATGTTCATTTGTGATAGAGGGGAGTTAAAGTCTCCAACTATAATAGTGGATTAATTTATATCTCTTTACAGTTCTCTCAGTTTTTACCACAAGTATTTTGATGTTCTGTTGACATAGATACATTAAGGATTTTTATATCTTCTTGGAGAGTTGACTGTTTTATCATTATATATATATATATATATATATATATATAAAATCACCCAACTTTTTGCCCGATAACCTTGCTTACTCTAAAGTTTGCTCTATTTGAAATTAATATAGCTACTCTTGTTTTCTTTTTCTTATCTTAATATGGTATATCTTTCTCTATCCCTTTACCTATAATCTATATATGTGTTTATACTTAATGTGGGTTTCTTATCAATAACATGTGGTTGAGTCTTGCTTTAGGATCCACTCTGGGAATCTCCGTCTTAGTGTATTTAAACTATTGAATTTTAAAGTTATTATTGCATAAATTTTTATGTTGTTTTATTCATTTCAAAGTATATTCTGATTTTTCTTGTGATTTCCTTTTAAGCTTATACATTATTTTAAGTTTGTTTAATTTCCATACATTTGTGAATCTCAATTTCCCCTTGTTTTCTAATGTATTTCTATTATTCTTAGAGAATATGCTTTTTGTAATCTAAATAGTTTTACATTTATTGGGTTTATTGTTTGCTTGGTCTAACATGTGGTCTGTTCTGAAAACATAGAATTTATGTTTTAGAAGGATATACATTTTGGATTGAGGATGCTATAGTTATCTGTTAAGGCTAGTTGATTTATAGTACTGTTCAAATGTGTGCGTGGTTTTTTCTTTTCTTTTAGAGACAGGATCTGTTGCCCATTCTGGTATTTAACTTGGCCTCACATGATTCTACCATCTCAGCTTCTAAAGTTACTGGGATTACATGTAAGCCACCATACCCAGTTTATTTTCTTGTTGAACTTCTGTCCAGTTGCCATATCCATTATTGAAGGTAAAGTATTAAAATATCCAAGTTTTTTTTTTAGATGTCTATTTCTACCTTCAATTCCATGAGCTTTTGCTTCATTTATTTTGGAACTCTGTTGTTAGGTTCATGTATATTTATAGTTATTATATTTTCTGATCAATTGACATTTTTATACTTAAAATGTATAATTTATCTCTGAAAACAAATTGTATGCTAACATATGTTTTTTTCCCAATATTATGATTATCATCTCAGCTCTCTTTCAGTTGATTATTTATGGCAAAATTCAATGGAATTTCCCTTTTATCTTATCTGATCCTTGACTTTAAAGTAATTCTCTGGTAAACATATATAGCTTGGAGCATAATTTTTCTTCAGTTCATTATGCAAATTTCTTCCATTGAATTAGAGTATTTAAACTATTTATAGTTAATATAATTACTAATAATTTAAGGTTTATATCTATGATTTTGCTATTTATTTGTATATTTTATGTCTTTTTTATTCTTCTAATCACTTATTGTTACATTGCTCCAGTATATATCCACTCCTTCCTTCTTCCTATGTGCTATAACTGTCAAAAAAATTACATACATCTCTATGTATTAGAAGTCACTTAATACCAGTTTTATATTTTTTACTTGGTACAGTTCTTCTTTAAACCAGACAAGAGAAGAATTAGGTCACTAAATATGTTTATACTGTATTTTATGTTTTTCTATATTGTTAGTTACCTTTACTTATTGCCCATACGTCTTCAAGCAGATTTTAATTACTGTCTACAATCATTCTATTTCAGCTTAAAGGCTTTCTTTAGTAAATCTTCTAAGGAAGTTACCTATATTTTCTCTCTTTTTTTTTTCCTACTTCACTTTGCTATTATATTTGCAACAATAACAAAAGCAGAAAAAGCTTAACACATATTATCACTCATCCATATGTTTGGAGCAGGAGACATAATTCTTATTCTCAGTTCACTGCATTGCCTCATTTTCCCCAGCTACATTTTTCTCTCTCTTTGTTTAATCTTGGAAAATTGCTTTATAACTTTCAAGACAATAGACTTTCTTTTTCTATACCCACTTATTTTACCCTCTAGCATATAAGCATTAGTACCGTACTTAATAGGAAACTTTTCCCTAACACTCATCTTCTTTAGAAGCATTAGGTATTTCTATTTCTTTTATGGCAGAATAAGCAGTATCTAGCTATGGACTAAATTCATACTCATAAGCTATATGGTGCCCAGCATATTGTAAGCATTCAATCAATACCTACTGAATTAATGAATAAATGAATACTTAATTAATGAAAAAATGAATACCTACTGAATAATGAAAATTAATGAAAAAATTAATGAAAATTAATGAATTAATACAAGAGCATTTGTAATAAGTTTGAGTAAATAACAGTAATATTTTACTTATGAACCTCAAAAGCCTATTTATTATAAGGTTTATATATTAAGGCTACAACTTATTTAAAGTCTAAAATATTTCAAAAGTAACACATATCTATAGTTAAAAATGTTATCATTAGTATTTTTGTCACACCATTTTATGCGTTTATATAATCATTCACTATTTCTTTCTGTCTTATTACACTCTGATGACACTCAGAGATGTAATTTTCCCTAAGTGCAAGGAAAATGCATTGATTTTATTGGCAAAGATAATAAAAACATGGAAAAAAGTAATAGCATTAATATTTGAATCATTAAAAAACTTTGAAGTTCTTTTTTTACCTAATTATTTGCCTATGTGCATGCAATAATTTCATACCTATATTGCAAAAACAGATGATCTAAGTGCCAAGTGAAACACATGCACAAACCTACAGTATGGTTTATATTCTATAACTTGATTTTTTTCTCTCATTTGGGCTAAATCTCTAGTGATTATCAAAATCATTAAGGTTTATGTCTGTTTTGAAGGTCAGCTATTAGTAGATAATATCATTAAAAAGCAACTGTGCCCATCTGGAAGAGGACAGAAGTTCAGAAGTATAGAATTTACTCAATACTGCACCATGAGCAACAGCCCCATGGATAAATGATTGTCTCTTCAAAAGGGTATTAAGTTTTATTGTCCAATATATTCTTGTAAAAATTATTTCAGAATTATTTTAGAATTATCTATTTATTTCAATTAAAATCTACTATTTAGGTTGGACCAATATATTTGTCTATTAATAATTTTGATAAAAGTACTTGGAAACTATTATGACAAGACAATAAAAATGTACAAAGAGTCTGGGCGTGGTGGCTCACGGCTGTAATCCTAGCACTCTGGGAGGCCAAGGCGAGCAGATCATTTGAGCTAAGGGTTCGAGACCAGCCTGAGCAAGAGCAAGACCCTGCTTCTCTACTAAAAAAATAGAAAGAAATTAGCTGGACAATTAAAAATACATATATATAAAAGTATTAGCCAAACATGGTGGCACATGCCTGTAGTCTCAGATACTCAGGAGGATGAGGCAAGAGGATCACTTGAGCCAAGAAGTTTGAGGTTGCTTTGAACTAGGATGACACCATGGCACTCTAGCCTGGTTGTGAGAGTGAAACTCTGTCTCAAAAAAAAAAAAAAAAAAATGAACAAAGAAATGTTTAATACAAATGGTACAACAAATTCTACTAAATTTTATCCAGCCTATAAGCATTTATTGAACAATTCAATTTGATGGATCTTGATGCTGATATAAAAAGTAACAAGTTACTGGTCTCAAGAATTTATAGTGGGGATGCAGAGAAAAAAATATTACCCATAACCTAAAGAAAATTAAATGAAATTATTTTAAGTAACCTAATCAGTGTTTCTTAAACTATAAGGTGAATATAGACATCTTATTGAGATGTAATTTTTTTTTTTTTTTTTTTGAGACAGAGTCTCGCTTTCTTGCCTAGGCTAGAGTGAGTGCCGTGGCATCAGCCTAGCTCACAGCAACCTCAAACTCCTGGGCTCAAGCGATCCTCCTGCCTCAGCCTCCCGAGTAGCTGGGACTACAGGCACGAGCCACCATGCCCGGCTGATTTTTATATTATATATATTAGTTGGCCAATTAATTTCTTTCTATTTTTATGGTAGAGACCGGGTCTCCCTCAGGCTGGTTTTGAACTCCTGACCTTGAGCAATCCGCCCGCCTCGGCCTCCCAGAGTGCTAGGATTACAGGCGTGAGCCACCTCGCCCGGCCTGAGATGTAATTTTTAATATTGTAGGTCTGGGTTTGTCTCTAAGGTTCTGCATTTATCAAACTTTTAGACAAAGGGCCTAAACAATATTGTGAGTATATAGATGAAACAGCAATTAATATGTGTTAGGAGTCAGAGAAGACTACAGAGATTATAATTAACTGGCACTGATAAATAAAAGGATTTCAGTAAGTGCTTTATTTTGTGTTGTAATAGGAAACCGACCCAATATTAATAAAAAAATTTTGCTTAATTGTTACAATTGTACCTTTGGTCTGATGTGAGGAGTCACTAGAATAATTTGTTACAAATCTGGTAAATGTTTTTCCAATAGAAGCATAAATGTACACATAACTTCTTCATGGACTCTCTTAATTCAGGGTTTTGATTTTCTAGTCTTATTCATAATGCCTTGGAATGGACTCAATCCTCCTTAGCAGTATTTAGGGATTAGTGAGCTATCTGAATAGCAAAATGCTATGATGGATTATATCTCCAGAGAACTCACTCATTAAACAAAGAGAATGGATCTCTGATGGAGGCAGACAAATTGCATGAGATAATATGGGTCTATAAAGTACTGCCTTTATAATCACTCTGACCACGTGGGAGAGACAGAACACACAGTACACAGGTTCAAGTGCATTCTCTGTTTTAAATTCAAATCAGTCTCTTCTGATCACTAATCTCATGTTTTGTCCATTTCAAAAATGTCTCCCTAATGTCTTCCTCATCCTTCTTGTAAGGTGGAGCTTATGAAGACTGTGTGATGATAATTAGTTTAGGATGATTTATTTTATCTAGACATGGCCTTCCTCATTATGACATTATATTAATAGAAATAGCGGGACCCATGATAACTATGGAAACCAGAAACAGTGTTTTGCAGCTCTATCTTGGTTAGGATTTCCAGTTTTCTTAGCTGAGTTCAGACATGTGCTTGGTGTATGTCACAGGCCATGAGTAGACACGTGTAATTCGTCCCTTTGCTTGTTATTTCTTTCTACCAACCTTGCTACATAAAAGAAAATCGTATTTTTTTTACTGTTTAAACTTTTATTTTCCTTGTGAATCCAACTTGCAACACATCTGTTGATAACATAATAAAATGAAATTGCTAAAGATTAAGCAATGAGATGTTTTCAATAAATTCCAACATTCCAATTCAAATTGGCAGCATTCAGAATGAGCCTAAATTGAAAGACCATTTCAGAGTAATAAAAGAGGAAACTCTCAGTAAGGAATCAATTTTGAATTCTGATTTTTTGAAATTTTATGTTCAAGACCAACCAATTATCAGGTATGTTTACCCTTTCTGCCGGCTGTGGACAAGCCTGGCTGTGCCTGGATCAGGACAAGGAGCAGACCAGCCACAGTCCTTCCTATGTGTAACCTGCAGCAGCCCCTTGCAGAGTCTGACTGGGATCATAAAGATTTATGGTCATGCGTTTAAAGTCATTTTCCCACTGGGCATGGTGGCTCATGTCTGTAATCTCAGCACTTTGGGAAGCCAGGGGAGGATTGCTTGAGGCCAGCAGTTCAGGACCAGCTTGGACAACATAGTGAGATACTGTCTCTACAACTTTATTTTTATTTCAGCATATTGTGGGGGTACAAATGTTAAGGTTATGTATATTGTCCTTCCCTCCCTCCCCCCTCGAGTCAGAGCTTCAAGTGTGTCCATCCCCCAGATGGTGCGCATCTCACTCATTATGTATCTATATACCCAACCCCCCTCCCCCTCCCACCTGCCCAACACCCGATAAATGTTATTCCTGTATGTCCACTTAGGCGTTGATCTGTTAATACCAATTTGCTGGTGAGTACACGTGGTGCTTATTTTTCCATTCTTGGGCTACTTCACTTAGTAGACTGGATTCTAGCTCTACCCAGGAATCAAAGCACTTATATATACATGATTATTGCAGTTCTTTAATAAGTCCTTTTATTAAATACAGTAGGATTAATATAATAGTATAATAACATGTATGTTTATGGATTTCTCTACATATTATTATTTTTATTACTCAAATACAGTCACTCTACCTTTGTGTTAGCAGACACTAAAAGGATCTTTGAAGCTTTGCATGAAAGTAATACTCAGAGCAAAAGTATTTAGAAATAGTTCCTGATTGTATGTTACTGCTTTGCTAACCTCATGTATATGAGATGATAGTGAGACAACTTTTTACTCTGGATCAGAAAGGTACTCATTGGGTTTAAGTATGACCATGCACACACAAAAAAAGCAAGAATCAGGGTATAGGAGAGGTTTCCTAACACTAAGGGCAAAGAGCATGTAGTGCATCAGGTTACTTGAGATCCAAATAGAAAAGCAATATATACTTTAAAGTACCGTAATAATATTGCATACTGCATTTTTCAGTTTATTACTGTAGCCCTTAAAATTTAGTTTGCTTTTATAAAATGATTTTCTTATACTGACATAAGTGCAATAAATCATAAGGAGTCATATTTCTATCAGGTTTATATTTATACCTTTAAATAGATATATTATTAATAACTGAGTCCAAATGTTAAATAATACAATTCTCATTAGAGGACCAAATATTTTTAACCTTAATTTTGTAACATTTGATTAAAAAATTTGAACTTTCTGTCTGAATATATGTGTGCATATGTGCTAAATACTTCTTTTGATTGATTTACATTGTAAATTGCACTGCATGAAAAATGCTAATAAAATACAAATTTGTTTTTATAAAACACATTTTATACACATTTTGCATATTGGAAGCAGATTTATATGTAATATTTGGATGATTGTGGTAAGATATGGAAATGTTTTAGTTCTACAGATTTCTAAATGTTTAAATATCTGCGAATGGACTGCAATGTGTGAACTATTTTTATGCTACTAGCTACCATTAAATACTCTTAAACAGGTAATTTTAAATAAAATCTTCTCTAATGTTTATCAGATTAATCATTTTACCTAATGAAGCCATGTTTCTAATTAAAGGTGTTATTAACAATATAGTAAAAGTTAAGTGACACTTTTAGAATAAAAGCACAATATGCAGATTCATAATATCTCTAATCATATTTGAGAATTGAATTTAATTAATTTATTGCATTTCATTTTGTGAATCTGTGATTCTTATCACTTACAAATTGCTTTGACATGATAGGTTCTAGAGAAACACAATCTTACAATCTGTAATGTTTGGATAAGCCTGTTAAATGACATTAAAATGAAGATTTGCATAACATTATATTCTTGAAGTACAAAATAATTTCAAAATTTTCACACCACAAATACAAGATTGCACACTACTTGGTCAGCTTTATATGATTATATATTTGTCTGTAATAGCATCATCTCTTTCCTTATTATACATAAGTTATTTTTTAAATATATGTTAAACCTTATAATAATAAAATTTCATAAAAGTTAACATGTTAGATATTAATTATTCTTGGCATACTTTTGTAAATTTGCTAAAATGTGTACATTATTTTATATCAACTAAGGTTTGCTTTTAAGTGATTATTTGACACAGTAGATTGTAACAGCTGAGATTTCTTAAATTGTCTTCATAGGATTTTGTCACTGCATGGGAATTTTCAGGGGACCTTAGGATATATTTACAAATTCACAGTTTCTTTTAATTTAATGGATATAACTTTCATTTCCTTGTGATTATTCCTTCATTACAGTCTAACAACTTTTGATATCTTTCCTAGACAAATGTATTTTGTTTTCTTCATTTACTTATTATGGCCAATTGTCTTGATTTATTATGATGTCTTTAAATTTTCTATTTCTTAAATCTGAAAAAAAATATCAGTTGGTCATCACATTAGTGTAGGGGATAGTTAAATGGGTTTTACTGCTACTTAATACAAAGGCTACATGCTGTTTCTACAAAAAAAAAAAAAAAAAAAAAAAATTCTGTTTACCCGTTCCTTGAATTTGACATGGGTTTAGTGACTTACATGACTAAAAGAATGTGAAAGAATTGACACTCTGAAACTTCTAAGTCTAGGTCATAATGTGCCCTCCTGCTTCTGCTTGGATCGCTGTGAGAAGACAACTACAGAATAGGAAGATCAACACAGGATGGAGAAGTTTTCAGTCAAGCCCAAAGTAGCCCTATTGAGAGGTCTCATGAAAACAGAGAAAGGGAACTAACAGCTCCTAGTTTCCAAGTCAGTCTAGATGAAGAACCAGGCTGGTGAGTGAAAATACCCAGTCCAGCTGAGACTTCAGATGATTTCAAGCCCCAAAACTACTGACCGCAATAAGTATGGGAAACACCAGTGAGGATCATGTATCTGTGTTAACACACAGGGCTGTGAATGATAGTAATGCATTTTTATTTAAATCATTAAATTTGGGGGTGGTTTATTACGTAAAAAGTACACAAATGGAAAACATGTTTATAATTACATATATTAAGGTATGTAATATAACACACAGATAATATTTGTTACATAAATATTCATTTGTTTCTATATATATAGTGATGAAAAACAAACAGACCTTAGCACACTATATATAAGGAAATAATATCATACTGTTGGAGAAAAATTACAGATAAAGGACTGTAGAGAAGACTTTCTGTGAGAAAACATGAATGTTCAAATTAGGATGCAACAGAGACCTGTGGCAGAATATACCACCTGATTACCAGGCTCATTTCCTCCTCTTCCTCTAATTGGTTTTCCTTGTAGTTAAGATAGGGTCATAGGATTGCATTTTAGCAAATAAAATAAGTATGGAAATATGCATATGAACTTCAAAGTTGGTTCTCCTTTTTCATCACTTTTCTTCTTCCTTTCTTCTTTCTTTTTTTCTGTTCTTTTCTTTCTTTTCCATCCTTCCCTTATTCATTTCTTTCCTTTATCTCTTCTTCCTTCTTTTTGTGCTTTGTTTCTACTTTATGAAACAGTTATGCACTTCAAAAAATATGTTACACTTCATCATATATTCCTCTAAATTTCCAGTCTAAACTCCTTCTTATGGATTAAAACCTTTAGATATATCACTTTTTTAGATTTGCAATCTTATTTCTTTCAATTCTTTCTTGCCATTTTGGTCTTTCAACATCACAGCAATTCCAGTGAATATTCAGATGACCAGAGCTTCTCTCTATTGATAATTATTTCATGCTATCCTTGCTGCCTCTCCCCTCTCTCTTAGCTTGCTTGCTTTCTTTTAATCTTTCAAACTTTAATTCAAATGCCATTCCTCAGGGAAACTCCCCCTGACTTCCATAGTAAACAATTCATCATACTTTCTCAAAGCATCCTGTTTTTTCTTTTACCAAAGAACGCACTTTTATCTATACATTGTTTGTGTAATAGCTACATACTCAACTAAAATGCCTATTTAGTGAGGCCAGATTTTTCATTATTTTTATTTTCACAACTATATACCGAGTGGCTAGCACTGTAACAAGAGCATAGTAGGCTAAGAATATATTCTATTAAGTGAAATAGCATATTTTACTGTAAGGCAATGAAATGCTATTTAATTTGGCCTCTACCATTTTATTTATTATTAGCTAACCATATTTTATCCAATTGAATAGATTGTATTTTATGTTTGTGTAGCTATGATATTCAAATATTCCTTAACTTCCTTTCACAAATAAGATATAAAGGGAAAATATAATACTATCATACTTATTCCATTCACTACAAATTTGCATATCAATAAGTAGAATTTCCAGAAGACTTTTAAAAATTAGTGATAGGTTCAAGAATATATGTCATAAACTTTCTAATCTTTGCATACCTCTGGCGAAATCTTAAAAATAATAATTTTAATTTTTTTTAACACAACCAAACATTACACATGAAGCAGGAAAAGCTTAGAAACACAGCAAGAATAATTAGTAAGCATTGATTGAAGACTGATATTTGCATTTCTTTTCCAGAATATGTGATTCTAAATGTCTGTGGACAATGTGTGACAATATTCCTTTCACTTTCTGATGAACCTGATATGATTAGAAAGAAAAAGCCAGTTTACTTGACTGATCAACCAAAAGTTTCTACCATCTTCTTAAAACTATCAAATGAAAAAGAGAGATTATAAATCTATATCAACCTTGTTATCTCAGAAAGAACATCAATAGGTTGTTTTTTTATTGGCTTTGAAGATATATCTTTCCCATAAAGTTTAAAATTTGGCTTGGAACTTAAACATGCTAACTTCTTCTTAGTGTGGCTTATAAAATGATCCCTTCCAGAATAGTAGGGAAGGGGAAGAATAAGAAGTAGATTGTGTATTTGATTATTTAGGAACTTCTTAAAAGAGATTCTTATTCCTTTATTTAGATATAACATTATAAATACATATATGTACTTATATATGTATATGTGTGTGTACATATTAAATTTTTAAAGTATTAAATTTTGCAATTAACAAATATATAACAGATCATGGAAAAGAAAAGGGGAAATGCTATTTTTATTTATTTCTCTTACTTTCTTTTTATTAAATATATACAACCCGGATTGCCGTTGTTCTATCAAAAGATAAAATATGCATGCTTTCCATCATTTTCTCTGTTATATTGACATTTTGAAACATTTTAACTTATTCTATTTTTAGAAAAATTGGATCTAACATTTTATTACTTACTTCGCAAACCAATGGATGTGAAGTATTTTCAAGTGGATTTATTTTCCAGACATCTCAAGAAAATTTTGATACCTATGTATACTACTCCCTCTTTATTGTTATTTTAAGGTATAGGGATTTCATAACAATAGTGTCAGGAAGGGAGAAGTGTCACTATCAATGAATGGTATTTCAATATGATGTAGATACCTGATTGTCATTAATTTTTTCATAGAATGTTTAAGACATTGCTCTTTTTTAAGTTAGCTTCCAACACCGTGTTTATCATGCCAAAACCCAGAAATGTAATGCATCACAAGAGGAAAAAAATTGCATTTTATTTTATATACACTGGAGAGCTCTCCCAAATCTTGAATTCCAGATCATCTGTGAGATGTACAACATGAAGCACAAAATGTGATGTCACAATTTTACCCTGTACAAGCACAGGTAGCCAGTTGGTTCTGCTTTTCAGAAATTCTGGCCTGGGAGATGTTGGCCCTACTAGTGGTATCAATCAATGTAGAACATTGCACCTCAAATGCAAGTTTCTATAAATTTGACTACCCTCTCTGATCCTGGGGCTGGGTGTATGTGTGTGTGTATCTCACATATTATTTTGCATGGCTCCTAAAAATGGCACAATTTATCTAAATTGACAACCACAGAAATGACCACTCTTCTGTAAACCTACTAACTCAAAACATTAGTTGTCTTTCAATATTTTGTGGGCTTGAATTGCCTTCCTGTGTGTTGTTTCCTGCCTGTCTCTGGGCAGAGAGTAATTTTCTTTTTTCTAACGGTACCTTAGAAATGAGTCAAGTGTGGACCATGGATCATCTTGACAAGTTTCTCCAGCTTTAGAAAGTTCATGACTCTAGAGAAGCTGATGAGTCAATAGGAAGAGGAACAGTGCCCCTTTCTCTCACATTTGAGCTTGCACTGGGAGCAGATAGTCTGAACTAAATTTGTCATTAAACAGACCTTTTTTTCTAGTAATACTGACCTGACCAAAGTGGCAAGAACTGATCTTTTATTAGAAAGCCTTTGAGATTTTAAGAATGAGAATTCATTATTACCCCAAGTCACTGAAGGTCAACACCAGCTGTTTTCTTTATGTTTTTTTTGTTTGTTTTGTTTTGTTTTTAAGAATTGAACTTTGAAATGTTTAGAGGGTTACTATAATAACTACTGTCAGTGAAGCTTAAGGCCAAAGCAGAGATAGAAATCAAAGACAAAGTTACATCACGCCACTAAATTAGGCTAAATGTGTCCTTATCTGAGTTTTCCTCTTTTTCTTCCCCACATCACAAGACTCACATGCACATAAGGTAGGAACAGCAGCATGACTAAGCCTTTTAGAGGGGAGGAAAGTATATAGACTTGGAAAACAAGCATTGTAAGTTAGCATGCAAGGCTTGCGATGATGTATTGAAGGATGGTTTCTTTTTTTTATTTTATTTCATTTTATTTTTAAAATTTTATTTCAGCATATTATGGGGGTACAGATTTTAAGGTTTCAAAAAATATCCTTTCCTCCTTCCCCCCACAAGTCTGAGTTTCCAGAATGACCATCTCCCAGATGGTGCACATCTTACTCATTATGTATGTATATACCCATGCCTCTCCACCCTCCCACCTGCCCAATACCCTATTACTATAGCACCTACGTGTCCACTTAGGTGCTACTCAGTTAATACCAGTTTGTTGGAGAATATATCTGGTGCTTGTTTTTCCATTCTTGGGATACTTCACTTAGTAGTATGGGTTCCAGCTCTACCCAGGAAAATATAAGATGTGCTATATTACCGTTGTTTCTTAGAGCTGAATAGTATTCCATGGTATACATATACCACGTTTTATTAATCCATACTTGGATTGATGGGCACTTGGGCTGTTTCTACAGCCTTGCAATTATGAATTGTGCTGCTATAAACAGCACATTTGAGTGCAGGTGTCTTTTTTGTAGAGTGTCATTGGATCTTTTCGGTAGATGCCCAGTAATGGGATTGCTGGATCAAATGGTAGAAATGGGACATGATCAAACTAAAAAGCTTCTGCACAGCCAAAGAAATAGTCATGAAGGATTGTTTCTTAACGTTTATTTACCCATCCTAAAACTTACATCACTAAAGGAAATCAAAATCATACTTTTATAAAGACTCAAATCATTCTCAAAGTTGAATGGAAATTATCTCTTTAAAGTCTGCCTTGTGCACTTGGGCTACACTAGGTCTCTCCGCTCTTTATCACTGGAATGACACATGCATCTAGCAACATCTGTCACAATGGTCACCATTTTACACCCATACTATCCATTATGTGAAGCCCTGCTTGATAAAAGAAATAAACCTGTTCAAGGAAGAGATTTATTACACACTATGGTGATGAATTAAATGTTCTCTAAATTCTCAGGTGTTTTCTAGCCATTTAGTTCTGATTTTAGAAAACAAACAGGAAATATCATCTACTGGCCTTTCCCTCAATAACTATTCCACTGGATTCAGTCAAGTCTTAAGTCTTGAACTTCATTTTTCAAAAGCCAGCATAGATTATAAATAAGAAGTGCAGATATTGTTTTTATTTTATGTATAACTATGCTATATTTTATATATGAAAGTTAGAGGAATAAATATTTCCTCAAAATTCAAAAAAGAGGCCTAATTATTTGAGTGTAGTTAAGAATATTTAAGCATAATAGGGAAAACTTAGATTCGGCTTTAAAATCAGTTGTAACATCTGTTCACTTATAAATGTTCACTGCATCATAGAAATTTGGGTATATTGGTAAAACTGAGAGACAGTTCTATATTTCATAACTAAAATATTTGAAAGGACTGTTTCCTTGAAAATAATATTTTTTAATTAGTAAGTATTACTAAAACTACAATAATAATGCACATATATATGCATATTATTGGGCAATACTGATATAGATTTTTCCAAACTCTGTCAAAATTTCAAATCTAAGTACAGTAATAAATTATTAATACATGTAGTATAATTAAATAACTAATAATTTCTTATGTAAGTAATTTTCCAATTTCAATTTTCCTTAAAATTGATCCTGTCAAAGCACACAACTAAAAACAAGCAAAACATAAATAAATGAACACAATAAAATAAATAAATAATTAGAAATATAAATTAGGAGTAGAGGTCATTAAATTTGACACCTAAGGTTAATGTCCAGGTAGTTTATTGTCAGTTATGTTCTTTCAATAATAATTTTTCTTACTTTAACTTATGGAGTCTTGAATTTTATGTGCTATCATTAGTTAATTAAAATCGTTTCCTAAGGCAGGGTACAAAAATCACATACAAAATAACCATTTGACCCATAATTAACTGCTTCTTTTAATTTACATTAGTCTCATTTCTTAACAAAATTAAATGAACATTATTTAAATATTTCATTATGACTGAGGGTTATGACATTAGCATTAAAAACATTACCATGCTTTTGTGCAATGACATCCTCAAAGAGCTCTAAAAACCTTTAAAACTATTTGACTCTGGGATAAATGATAGTATACCGATCAAATTATTACTACAGGTATCTTTTTTCGTCCTTCTGTTATCACCTATACTATTTCTTGGTTTGTGTGTGAGAGCATGTGTATGTGTGCTTATAATTACCAAGGGGATCTTTAAAGATGAAGCTTCTTTGCAAATGTGAAAATAAAATGAAAATGCTTTTGGAAAGCTATTGCAGCTTAGAGGCCTTTAAAATAAATTTACTACTTTCTCGTTCTTAAAAAATGTATAGCAGATATTTCATTCTTCCATAAATATGAAGTACACTAATGTAAGGCTACTCATGAAAAAATTACAAAACTATTTAAATAATGAATCATAGAAGCAATGGTTAGGCTTCAAAATCAGAAAAACAAGTATAAAGCATTTATAATCAAAATTCCTTGTGAAATTCACTCAAGAATTCATCACACTGGAGATTGACATTCTTGTTATTAACAAATCTAACTTAAAACATTTCTTCCATTAATACTGAAATCAATTTTTCATTTGTTAAGAACCAGATGAAATAATTTGTATGCAACTTGGGGCAATAAAAATAAATAACTTTTGTGGTTGAATAATGTTTAGTGTAACAAAAGTTCTTAATATATTAAAAACCAATAAGAAGCAATTTTAGATATAATCGCTTGAACAATTTAAAATCTATCATTATGGGTAAAATTTTCTTCTTTTGGTTTTAACTTTTTCTTTTGTTAAGTTCATAAGCATATACGATTCAGTTGTGATGATTTCAGTATATAAACACAAACATGTATATACAATGACCAAATTATATAGAGTGTCCATATATTTACATGTGTGTGTCCAAACCTCCTTAGAGTGAATATATTTAAAAAGTTGATATGGTACTTTACCCTTTGGTCAGTTGCAATTATTAAATAATAACTTTCACATTTCACTCTATCTCCATTGTATAGAATTGTATAGTTTTAAGTCTAAATTTCATAGTGCTCCAAGCATCATTCATTACTAATGTGAAATCCGTGGTAAGTTTCAAGTTAAAAAAAAACACTAACTGCTTCCTCTCTCTATCCAAAGGACCAGAAAAGGAGCCTAGGATAAAAACTTTCAGATAAAAATAACTAGTTGACTAGCCAAGCACCACACACATACACACACACACACACACAACTCACATATGCATAGAAACTAGGGATCCACACCAAATACACCAAACCAGCAAAGTTTTATTGAGCAGCTGGGACCCCATCTTTGCCAGGAAATAATGAGTTGCTCTCACTTCTTTCCATTAGGTGGTATCAATGAAGGCCTAGTGGAGACACAGGACTTTTACCTTTGCCCAGAAGTAATGAGGCAAAACATTTCCCTTCTCCATGTAATTATCTTTTCTATATATCATAGATCTTTGTCCCTCAATATCTCCATTACTGCCTTCCTTTGTGTTAGATAGGTATTTTAAATTGGACTATTCCAATTTTCTTGATATGTCTTTTTCTATTAATTTATATTTTGAGATATATTCTAAGTGACTGCCCTGGGTAGTACCATTAATATCTTAATTAACAACATTCTAGTTCAGATTAATACTAACTTAATTTCAACATTATACAAAACTTTTGATCCAATGTACATAGTCTGCACTTCTTTTATATTGTTACTGCTGCAAAGTATATTCTGCTCTCTGGAAGTTACAGTGAAGAGACCAAGGAGCATGATCTGCCAGAAGAAAAGGCATAAGAATTTCTTATCATCCAGGCTCCTGGCCTCTCTGTCTGTGGAATATGACTGAGCAAATGTTGAAAATCAGGTTTTCTGCTCATCAAGGTTTTGATTAATGGTAGAAAAAGGATTTACGTGACTAGTCTTAGTGTAGTGACTCTGGTGCACTTTGGGTACTTTGCTATATGAATGTTCATGTTGTTTGATCCCTTTCTTCCCAGAGATGGCCTTTTCCTTTGCTTTGTCTTTCTGTGGTGTTCTGTCATAAAGAGGAGTACTGCATAAAGTTCCCTCTTGTCTTGTTTTTTACATCCTTGAGAGTTTCCCTTGTGACCAGGTGGAAACACTCTCTCTTGGTTTCCACCATTCAGGGGACTTAATTTTCAGGTTACATCAAGTGGCCAGCATAAAAATGTCTAGGAACCCAAGACTTTGTTGTTCTGAATGTGCCAAACTCTTGGGAGTGTTTGCTATAACAAGTCCCACTCATCATCTCAACCCTTGTTGTCTAGTTAATGTCCAAAGCCAGGAGGGCCTACCCAGTGTCAAAGATTAATGAGTCTGTCTCTGGTATCCTCACCCCACAAATTTGTGGGTTACCAGAAGCAAACACTATCCTCAACTATCTATGACATCAAGAGCTTTTTCTGTCTTCATCTATTTCTGAGAGAATGTGGGTACCTTTGGGATTGCTTCTTACCTGAACAGGCTATTAGACTGAGTCAACTTGAAATAGGTACACCACTGAAAATTAGTAGCCAGAAGATGGATTCTTTAAGTTAGAAGGACTCCTAAATTAAAAAAAAGATATTTTAGACATATTTTATTCTAAAAAGTTATCTTATTAGAAAAATTAAATTTAAAAAGATACATAACAGTGTCATAACTAGCCTTAAAAATTCTCTTTACAAAATTAAAGAGGAAAAATATGACCTAAAACAGAGACAAGAATCATTTGTATGCTGCCCCTAGTGAATAACTACTCCTGCAGGAGCAACAACAAAGACCAGTTCACACTGTGGTTTAGCAGTTAGGACTTGCCTCTCTTACCACTATAGCCTGGGTTTGATTCTTCCTAAGGGAATAAGTCTGTCTTGCTTTGATATTTGTGTAACTTTTGACTTTTTAAGGTACTCATTTGTTATTGATGAATAGACTGATGTGACTGACAGCCTGTCCTTTCCTGGCCCAGGTGTGCTCTTGGCCACACTAGGAAAGATTAAATACGGCAGACATTATCTTTTGTCCTGCACTCTATAGGTGATACATAATAAAGCTGCTTACTTTCTAGGTTCTTCACTAAAAATAAGGATTACTAAGAGTTAAAAATATTATTTCTATATATTAAAACTATTTGATACGATACAAAAAGTCTATACAAGGTATATAAAATATTTTTGATAAAAAGTTTATAACTAGGCATAAAAATGTGCTTTTGTTAAAAAATAATGTTCCTACTTTAGAGATTTGAGAAATTGTTTCAAATTTAAAAAATGAAAAAGATATATAAAATTAAATAGATATAAAAGTTTAAAAGAAAACAATGTGAAAAGTTATGAAAAGTTTATGAAACTCTTACCTTGTGGTCAAAGCTGATTAAGATTAGATTTGTTTATAAGTTTTTATTAAAATTAACTTTAACATTAATAATATACTAATATAATAAAAAAGACAATTCTACAATAAAGACATCTACACTTGAACGTTTATAGCAGCATGATTCACAATTGCAAAGATGTGGAAACAACCCAAGTGCTCATCAATACATGCATGGATTAATAAAATGTGGTGTGTGTGTGTGTATGTATGTGTATACCATGGAGTTCTAATTAGCCATAAAAAACAACAATGATCTAGCACCTCTTGTATTATCCTGGATAGAGCTGGAGCCCATTCTCCAAAGTAAAGTACCACAAGGATGGAAAAACAAGCACCACATGTACTCACCATCAAATTGATACTAAATGATCAAGAGTTAAGTGCACATAAGGAAGTAACATTCATCAGGGGTCAGGTAGGTGGAAGGGGGTAAAAGGGGCTGGGTAAATTCACATCTGATGGGTACAGTGCCCCCTGTCTGGGGGATGCGTATGTTTGTAGCTCTGACTCGGGTGGTGCAAAGGCAATAAATGTAACTACAACTTTGTATCCCCATAATATTCTGAAATAATTTAAAAAAAATACTTTTATGATGATCTACTTCTGCTTAATGAACTGAATAGTAAATATATTTTCTCTTCCTTTTGATTTCTTAATAACATTTTCTGCTCTCTAACTTACTTTATCATAAGAATACAGTATATATATATATATATATATATATATATATATATATATATAACATACAAAATATGTGTTAATCAACTGTTATCAGTAAAGCTTTCAGTCAACAGTAGGCTATTAGTAGTTAAGTTTTTGGGTAGTCAAAAGTTATACACAGATTTTCATATGTTTAAAAATGCTCAACATCTCTAATCACCAGGGAAATGCAAATCAAAACAACGAGATATCACTTATCTCCAGTGAGAATGGCCCTTATTAACAAGTCCCAAAACAATAAATGTTGGCATGGATGTGGAGAGATAGGAACACTCCTACATTGCTAGTGGGACTCCAAACTAGTTCAACCTCTGTGGAAAGCAATATGGAGATACCTTAATGCGATACAAGTGGATCTACCATTTAATCCAGCAATTCCATTACTGGGCATCTACCCAAAAGAACAAAAATCACTCTATGAAAATGACACCTGCACTCGAATGTTTATAGCAGCACAATTCACAATTGCAAAGATGTGGAAACAACCGAAGTGCCCATCAATACATGAGTGGATTAGTAAAATGTAGTATATGTTTTCCATGGAGTACTATTCAGCTATAAGAAACAATGGTGATATAGCACCTCTTGTATTTTCCTGGCTACAGCTGGAACCCATTCTACTAAGTGAAGTATCCCAAGAATGGAAAAATAAGCACCACATGTACTCACCAGCAAATTGGTTATTAACTGATTAACACATAAGTGGACATATAGGAATAACATCTATCAGATGTCGGGCAGGTGGGGGTGGGTGGGTATATGACATACATAATGAGTGTGATGCGCACCAACTGGGGATGGACACGCTTGAAGCTCTGACTCGAGGGGGGAGGGGAGAAGGGCGATATATATAACTTTAACATTTGCACCCCCATAATATTTTGTAGAATATAAATTTAAAAAATAAATAAATAAAAGCAAAAAAAATTATACACAGATTTTCAAGTGTGTGTGGTGTTGGCTCCCATACCCTCACTTTGTTCAAGGGTCAAATGTACAAAACATAACCAATCCTGAATTGAGCCTTGATTAAGAAAAATAAATAAATATTCTTAGAATATCAAAAAGATAATATAAAGGTAAAATTTGTTTTTCTCTTTCAAGTAAGATTTTCATATAATATTAATAAGAGATAGTAAAAAGTATATTTGTTTACCTTCTGAGTAAACTACTGTAAAGAAGAAGGGAGAGAGAAAGAGACAGGTTCAGGTTGGCTCATGTCTTTAATAGCTTTTATGATTGTTTGGGAAACTGGGTCTCTTCTCAGTTATTGCTTTTTGAAATCTTTGAATTATCACTTTGGCCAAATGAATGACTTATTTTACAGTGACTTATGATCCCATTTTGTGATAATGTGTTTTAAACCTTTTATATTTGACAAACTTTCCATAAACACAAATTCTAAATTTAGTCTTTTTGAATTCAAACTAACATTTTGTGTAATAGTCTTTTCTTTGGAAGTCCAAGAGGGACACGTTAAACTTATCAGGCATGTTAAAATTATATAGGAAACATTGTCAAATATGAAGCGATGTTAATTTAGGTTATATTTTTATAAACATGATAATACATATGTCAAAATTGCATGAAATTCCTAAATATTCTGATATATCTTGGTATATATTATCAGTAATAATTATGATTATGTTAAATTTCTGTATGCTACAGAAGCAATCAAATTTCTTTGTCAATTGTGTCTTTAACCATATGCATTCTAAAACTTGTTATTCACAATTATCATTTTACTTTGATTCTTCCTAAAAAGTAGCTTATAATTGGCTACAGTTTAAAATTTGCTTCTTTACAAAAATTCATGAAAAAGACTCTGAGAAGTACTATTACATATCGGTGTCTGATAACTTTAGAGATCATCATTAGACTAGGAAAAAGAAACAAAACAATTATATGACTTTGATTAAAAAGCTGCCATATTCATGAGATTGCTAAGCCAACATCAAACAGAAAAATTTGATTAATGACATGGGACTAAACTAATAGAGAATTGAAAATCTTAATGACTTTTTTGTTTGCAACACTGCTGATTGTTTTGTTTTGTTTTCCAGAACTCAAAAAACTTTTTTCTTTTCAGCTATTTATAGCTTTTGACTATAAAATACACTTTTATGAACAAAAATTTGAAATAGTTTTTCTTTCTTTCTCTCTGATATCTCCAGAATTTGGAAACTATTTATGAGTATTAATTTATGGAAATATAGTTATGGCATAAGTTTAATAAGAACCTGTTCTGTTTTACAACAGGACATGATTTGAGACGCTGGTTATTTTACCAAGGATTTTACTAAAATGGCATATTTTCAGATAAGCCTGGACTACTTTGAAAAACTGAGATCGACTTTATAGAACTGATAAAAAGCCTCTTACAAAGACTAGCCTGGTATCTTGTCCTTTAAAAGGTTCCATGACCTGTGGTAGGTAAAAAATGCGACCTTCTGACAGGCCCAAGAACCTCAAAGTTATTTTGGGACCTCAAGAAGAGTTTCTGCAATTCAAATAGCTATTTACAGTCAGTCTGATGGCAAAACTTTTAAATCTTTAAAAGCTAAATGTATGTGCTTGTCTGATTATGCTATCCAGAATATTTCATTCTTCCAAGCACAACACATAGTTTATAGATATTAATCAAACATTTTAAGTGGGAGAATTTAAAAATAGTTTTGAATCTTATCTAACAGTGCATATTTCTCAATATCTGTGGAAATATTACCCACACTATCTCTGTATATGATTAAATAAATATACCACCTTGTCTAGCTTAAATTGCTTTGTTAAAATAAAAGTATTTGTTCTGTTTTTCCGTAGAGAATCCTTATTTTGTGCATCCATCAAACATGCAACATTCTAAAGCATAGCAGTCACTACAATACCATTTCACCCAAATACATTATTTGTCAGTTCAGAAACTGATTACTTTATTTCAGAAGTATTTCACAGGGTCATTTGGGGGACTATAAACCATTCCATGCAAAGGAAATATTATGCTTTGTTTGAAGGACAGCAAAACAAAATAAAATGATACTTTCATACTATTAGATAAGAAGAAAACACAAAGGGAACATAGATACGGCAGAAAAAAATAATTCTACTGAGCCAAGTTAAAGCCTGGGATTGATCTCATTACTATCTTACAGAAATACATCTTTGACTTATTTTAATTACATTTCCTATTGATTAATGCCCTCACATGCCCAGTGCACAACATACCAAAGTGGAAATTGAGGTGCAAAGGAATAGACTATATAAAATTTATGTGTTAATAATTTTATTAAGTACACTTTCGCTTTCCACATCCTTGTAATAGTTAAGCAAATGCATATTTGCTTCTAGCATTCTAATAGTAATATAACAATCATCTTGCCCATAATAGAACATACAATATTGAAAAATCCAAAAGAAATTTGAGATCCAGTCAAGCTTTCATTGCACAAATAATTTCTTGGATTTGCCCTACAATACTCTAGTTTTTTAATATAATTTTCCATGACTTATTTTAGTGCAAGCCAAAACTAATATCAATATATGTGTATTTGCATATAATTGCTTAGTAACTATAATAATAACTAAATAATAAATGTGATATTTTTTTTTCTTTTTCTAAAATAACTTCTGTTGTTTTCTGTGGGTTATAAACAACAGAAGTTTATTTCTCACAGTTCTGGAGGGTGAAAGTCTAAGATCAGAATGCCAGCATGATTGGCTTCTGGTGAGGACCCTCTTTTAGGATGCAAACTGCCAACTTCTTGTTGTATTCTTATACAGAAAGATAGTGAGTTATCTCTTTGGCATATTCTTATAAGGGTAGTAATCCTATTCATAAGGGTTCCATCTTCAGGACCTAATTATCTCCATAAAAATAAAAGAAAAATAAAGCTAATGTTTAGAATAAACTATAAACTAAGTTTTTGAGTTTAGAGGGCAGCCAGTGGAGAAGGTTTTTAGATGTTGGCTCATAGTGTCTTTAGATGAAGTGAGAGCAGATAGTGGCAATCTGACGGATATTTCTTGGTTTTCAGTTTGTATCAGGTGTTCTAGTGAACTTTCCATCTACATATTAACAAGTACAAAGACATATATTAAATTGCCATATGTGATTTTTTTCAAAGTTTGTATCACGTTTACTACCTTTAGTGTGTAGAGCTTTAAGTAAAACTAGTCTTAATTTTTGGTGATTTTAAATTATAAAAATGAAGAAAAACATTTGAAACTGTTAGTTTGGAGACTTGTTGCCAGGAAAGAATTTAGAATTCAGTCCAAATTGTAGGCAAATAATAAAAACTCCAAAATAATAATAGACAAACCTAGAATCCAATGATAGGTGTACTATATTTTCTTTAGAATTTTTTTCCTCTCTAGACCTCCATTTCTACTAAAGATAAATTATAGTAGAATTTATTTACATAATAAATTTTAGCCTGATTATTTGTATAAAGTGTAATAAGGATAATAATTGAATAATAGGCTCTTTTTAAGTTGGCTTTGCTGGAACTTTTCAGAAGGAATTTCAGGTTAGACTTTTAAACTCCTAGCCAAGCCAAGAAACTACTTTTAGTTCTTTGACTTATCTCACATTACCTTCCATAGAGGTTGTACTAATTTGGCATGTATGTGGATAGATAAACACCAGAATTTAATGCAGAGCTAAAGAGGTACAGCAAATGGCTTCTGATCTGAAAGATTTTAGTGAACCAAAAGAAAAGGTGGGGGAGAATAAATGAAGAATATATTATAGCTTATTATAACCATATAGAATATTATGCATACTATAAGATTAATAACCTAATGGATAGTATATACAGTAGTATTTGTAGGAGCTCAAGAGAGGAAATAACAAATAGGAAGAGGAAAAACTTCACAGAAGAAGGACAATTTATGCTAGGTTGTGAATATCAGGTCTTCTAATGTGAAGTACAGTTATGAGCCTTATATTCTGTGTCTAAATCCACATTTCTTTTTATTATTATTATTATTTTTATTTTCCTATGTCTGCTAAAGGAACTATTTTACTTTATAAAATTGGCCATTTCAGAAAAATAACTTCTCAATCTATGGAATCTTTTCTTCTTTAGTTGTCCTCTCTCTAGTTAATCATAATGTTGACATTGCAAAAATTCAGATATTTTATGTGCATTCCCTACTAAGTTTTCATTTAAAAATACAACTGAGGAAACAGGAAAATAAATGTTTGACAAGGGCCTTATGACAAGTTTGGTCCAATGCACCTTTATATCTAAAGCAAACTATTTATATTTATTAAAATGTTTTATGTGTGTATGTCTATACTTTTTAAAAAATAATATTTTAAAAATATAGTTAGAATGCATGATATTTGATAGTATAACAAAGTGATTATAGTCAACAATAACTTATGATATACTTTAAAATAACTAAAAGTGTGGAATTGGAATCTTTCTAACACAAAGAAATGATAAATACTTAAGGTGATGGATATCCCAATTACCCTGATTTGATGATTACACATTGCATGCTTGTATCAAAATATCACATATACTCCATAAATATACACAACCATTATGTACCCATAATAATTAAAAATAAGAAATTTTTATAATACCATTTTAACTGTCTTGTCATGATGCAAACATGTCATGATCAATTCTGAGATGTATTACAAATTATTTAATAATAATGGTAGCACTAAAATCCAATATTTTGCTTTTGCTAATACTTGCCTCATTATTACTAGTTTTTAATATCATAATAGTAGTAATATAGTTACTATATTACTATATACTCTCTTATATATGAGATTATAAGTTAAAGTCATAACTATAATGGAGAGAATTATGCACAACACAGGAAATGGTCATTAAAGTGTTTCTACATTAGACTGTCATCAGTAATGGATATTGTGTTAGGAGACATATGAAACTGGTTTCTTCAAAGAAGTGTCAGCAAAGAAAAAGCTGAATAAAAATTCTTAACAAACAACAAGAAAGTCAAAATATATGTGGAATTTTAATATATTCTTTCTAAACTGGAATTTAAATTTAGCCACTAATATATCTTATCTGCTTGTATTAAATTTGAGTATAAATTTAATAAAATGACTGACTTTCATTCTAAAAAATAACTATTTTGTTGCTCTAATAGGAATTTATTTAACAATATTATGCACATATTTTATCTAGAAAGCTTAACATACACCTTTCAACTGAATGATCATATGGAAAGAAGGCCTGATCTCTTTATGATTTCTTTCAATTTCATGTGGATCTAGAGTTATCTCTAAATTAAAAAAAGGTTAATTTTTAAAATGATATATCCTACCTACATAGATAAGGTAATTAAAGAAATGAATTTCTTACAATTTTTAAGCATTCTTTTGACTGAGATTTTCTTCTTCTTAAAATTTGCATTGAAAAAGCAGCTATTAATTTTTATGTGTTCTGTAACCTGTTTGTCTTATTAACTTTGAAGACATCTGGTAAATATCAGCAATTCAATGTAGAAACTAAGCTGGATGTTGGATAACGCTTGGGAGATAGCATGGATAAAGGGCTGAGTAATCTTTGAAGCAAAGATTGCAAGAAAAAAAAATTGAGTATGCATCTCTGATTCTATTTTGCACATGATGTTAAGGCCTTGTGTTCAGAATCTGGAATAAAACAAAAAATATTTTATATACGAATTTATTTCATTTGTTTATCCATAAAAAGGGATTACTACTAGTAAAGTACCTACCTACCTTATTGGTTTCTTTCAACTTTATTTAAGATAATATCTGTGGTGCCCCTAGCATCAATAGAGTCTTAATTGAAGTGATCGGATAGAATCAGAGTCAGCTAGAGATTCTTTTTATTGGTTACTTATGTCTATGCATGAACTTACAAATATATCTTTTGTATTGGTTAGAATTTTATGATTTCTCTTGTGTTCCATGTTGTCTCTGCTATCTAGAGGGTTCTTATTTCTCTCAGGATGATGGTGAACCTCCACTAGTTTTCTAGTACCTAATTCCATCTTTTCATTCTTTATAAATATTTCCTTCACATTCCTTTGTAGTAGCCATACCAACATAGCTGGGTGTTTCTTCCTTTGTTTTGTCACTAATATTTCTTACATATATTGCTATTAAAACACAAATTAATGTGCATCGAAGGTGTTTATATTTGTTATGTGTTCAGTAACCATACACTTTACCATCCAAACTGGAACACTTCTGAAAATAAAATGTGATGCTATTAGTAACAATGTCAGGCTAACTGATATAAATCCAGATACTAACTCAGGGCCTAGGATCAAATTCACTAATAAATAATCATCATGTGGTGTCTGGGGAACACATATTATACTTACTTATATATAAAGAGTCTAGCAATTTTCTTGGCATGTAATCCATGTGTATTAATGTTCATGGTACCTACATGTACGAATGAAACTATAAATGACTAAATGTATTTATACTCAGGGCAATGACCTCTGGTGACTCCTACCGTGCCAGTTAATAAGCTTCTGTCTCTCAGTTATTTGTTTTACAAGGCTAGGAATGAGGCTGTGCACATCACATTTTTGTTTTGCCATCCTCTTCCTTCTTAGGCTCTGTCAGTAATGGACACTTGATAGAGACCAAAAAGCTTAAGGTGAGCCAAAGGCTTTCCTTTCTGCCTCTTTCTCCTGTAGCAAACTTGCTTCTTCACCATCGCAGCATCACTTCAATAGTAGCAGCTGAATCTAGTTTGCATTTTTCTAAAAGTCAGAAAAACGGTGTCATTTTCTTCCTCTGAGACAGCAGCACCTTGGGCTGGAACTCCATCTTCAGAGGTCTGGACCCCTTCAAGCTGGCCAGGACCTACCTACTTAGAGGTGTAAGTTTCACTTGCACAAGGCCATTTTTCCAGGTTCCTCATGTATATAACAATCTAAACTGCTTCCTTTGTTCCATTAGCCCTAGGGATATAGGGTGCCTCCTGCAAATGTCACCTCCATGTTACCTTAGTATTCTCTTTGTGCCTTTCTAGTCACCTATTTAACACTCTTATATCTAGTTAACAAGTCTTTACATTAAATTATTTTCTTAAATAATTGACTTACACAGACACTTTCTACAAGATTAATATCACTACACATTCCATAGAATGGGATTTTCCCCCGTGGGCTTATGTTCTCACTCTATTCATTACTAATCAGCTGTCAGCCACCAAAAGCATAAAATCAGTAATCAGGCCTAAGGAGAAAAGGTGATATTGGTATTACTTATGACCTCATTTCTCCTTCTGTAGCTCCATATCTGAAGACTCTAACAGAGAATAATAACATCCTCACCTCTAACTTTCTCTGACTGCAAAATTTCATCATTTTACCTTTGCTTTTTTGGTAACTTCTTTATACACCATTCTTTTATCATTTATGCCCTCTTTGAGGTCTTAATCATAAATAAATGCACAATCCCGTAAAAGGGGTTTCCAGTGACAAAAATTTAGCTTCATATTCTATAGCTATATTCCTAATATACAGTACTTATTTTATTTCTATTGTTACGTATCATGTATAATACAATATAACAATTGGAATGGAGATTTGATTTATAAAATTATACAGAGTTATAAGATATATCTCTCTGCCATATTATTGTTAATTTTCACACAGCTTCTATTTTAATTGGTGTAGTGTGTTATTGCATACATCTCTTTTACTGAGCATATCACAAATAATTATCTATGTTCACATAAATCTTCATAATAATCATATATATGGCTGAAAAATATTCCACTGAGTTGATACAAATATGTATGTAGCAACATCTCAGATTCTAGATACTTAGTTTGGTTTCAGATTTTTGTCTGTACCATAACACACAACAGGCCGGGTGCGGTGGCTCACGCCTGTAATCCTAGCACTCTGGGAGGCCGAGGTGGGAGGATTGCTCAAGGTCAGGAGTTCGAAACCATAACACACAACAATGTATATATCTGCATATGTATGTATATATATATTTTTCTTTTAGAATACATCTACACTCAATCTGCAAGTGAGATAAAGTTTATAAGTGGAGAAACACTAAGGTTCTTAAAAACAGTTCAAGATTACAATTCAGACTTAAGACTTGATAGTCCATTGAGGCAGGGGACATTATTGAAAGGTGGTATTATGGTCATTAGTTCACTGTATTTTCTAGGCCTTATACCTCTGAACATATTGGTGGTTTCCTCTTTTTTCCCCCTTTAAAGTTAGGTGGGGCATATCTTGCTTTCACCAGGGAAATATAATCAGAAGTTATAAGTGCAATAACAGGTGACAAAAGAAGAGAATGTGCCTGGTACACAAAGAGAAATCAGGAGGAAAAGCAAGACCATGCAGAGAAGAATAATTCAGAACAAAGCAACAGTCAGCAGTGTTAAGTCCTGCCAGAAGATAAAGAAAGAGCCGATCTAAAACTTGCACCCTTACAGATAGGAATAACATTTATGGAGTGTTGGGCAGGTGGGAGGGGGGAGGAGGGGATGGGTATATACATACACAATGAGTGTGATGTGCACCATCTGGGGGGGTGGACATGCTTGAAGCTCTGACTTGAGGGGGGAGGGGAGGCAAGGGCAATATACATAACCTTAATATTTGTACCCCCATCATATGCTGAAATAAAAAAATAAATAAATAAAACCTGCACCCCTGGAAAATCAATAACACAGAGACTCCTGGTCATCTGCACAAGAGAATTTTCAGTTGTATGACGTGAATAGGATCTAGATGAGAATGAGTTAAAGAGTGAGTGAAAGTGGAGAACATAGACTCAAATCTCTGTATTGAGAAGCTGAACATAGAGGATTGGGTTACTTTCTTCAGAAGTTTCCATAAAATAGAGGAAGGGAAT
Organism: Microcebus murinus; assembly: GCF_040939455.1. Lineage (NCBI taxonomy): Eukaryota > Metazoa > Chordata > Mammalia > Primates > Cheirogaleidae > Microcebus > Microcebus murinus. Next base: position 39,230,369 of record NC_134115.1, on the reverse strand, counting down.
AAAGGGATAGTAGCAAGGAGTAGTAAGATCAGTGTAAGATTGATATTTTTGGTTTTATTTTTTTGTATTCAAGATTAAGTAATTTCTAAATGTTTCAATGTTGATGAGACAAAGAGGTATAGGTGATAATTTTCAGAACACTTGTAAAGTATATTCAGGACATCAGATTTAAGGAAATCATACTTGTGACTGATGGAATTGGTAGGAAAAGTAGAATTTAAATCTTCAATCAAACCTTGGTAGAGAGGCAGGCAGCAGAAAAAATGTTTTTTAGCATTAATAAACTTTGGGTTGAAGATTCAAGTTTTAGGTAATGAATATATAGATAGTAGTTGCAATAATGGAGATGGATAATATGGCCAAGAGTGTGTACATAGTAACAAGAGAAGAGAAGGGAACAAAAGGGAAATAAAGTGAAGGGGAGAAGAAATCAAGGAGCCTTCAAAAAACCTTACAGTTAGCTTAGGGATAGAAAGCTTCTACTTATGAATGCACATGCATAGTTTTCATGTGAATTTTCTTGGGTATCATTATCTATATTCTACATATCTGTCTATCTACATATTTCTATCTATTTACATTTCTGTATTATGGAACCCATAAGCATAGGAAAATGGAAAAATTCTTTGAGTTACTCTTTGGTAAATAAGATCTAAAATGTATTTACAAAATTTTGGAAGCAATATGTATTGTGTCTTTTTGTGATTTGTGTTTTTGGTTGTCTTTAATATAGATATTCAGTATCCAAAATGTATGTTCATTAAGCTTAATAAATAGAGCATTGTATGAAAATTATATCTTAAATTTTTATGGAAACAGAAGACTACCTGTAGATCATAATAATTTAATATTGAGGCATTTATTCCATCAAAGTAAGCGACAGCAATCTAATTTTCTGATAGGTATATAATTGCTGTGACACATTATGAGAATCAAAATAAATGTATGTCTACTAGTTATTGTATTTTTTGCTAATTAATTGTATAAGTAAATTTTATACATTTTAAAATTATAGTATTATTTAATCAATATTTTCCCCTCATAATTACTTGGAATAGCCATTATGCCTGCCCAAAGTTATAGCAAATCAAAATCTATGGGAATGGGGCAAAGAAATCTTCATGTTTAATATGAATTTAAAAAATTGTTGTGATAGATCATTTCTGAAATAATTCCATCACTTTGTAATTCAATTCTTGTGTAACCATTTCCCCTTGTGTGTGTGCTGGATCTAATGATTTGCTTCTAAGAAATGGGAAATTTCTAATGTGTTAGAATGTTCTTCCAAGATTAGGTTATTGTAATTGTGGGTCATTTTAATTTCTTTCCTGTTTCCATTCACTTTCTTTCTCTTGCTCTTTCTTACTTGATTAATTTGACGAAGCCAGCTGTCATATTGTAAGCTGGGTATGAGAGGACATATTAAACCCTGCATGTAAAATAGAATATGATCGGATGGAATAGAACAGACATAATGCAAAATAACTTAAAGTAATATAACAATATAACAGAAATTGATGATAAGTTGAAGGTAGGAATGAAACAGAGTGAAAATTTAACTATGACCCCAAAGTTTAGAAGGTAAAATTTGCTCTGGACAGCAGCTCTTCTAGAAGGATGGCATACAATAGCAATGATTAATTTTTGGAAAAGAGATAATGAGCTCTACTTGGCAATTGTGGAATCTCAAGCACCCCTGGGATGATTTGATAAAAATCTGGGACTAAAATAATAAATTATATTTTAATTTTCCCATTTTATTGCTTTGGCTTTATTTTAGAACACAATGCTTTTACTGTGCTGAGTTGATTGATCTAGTAGTCTGTCACCAGGCCAGTTTTTCTAGAACCTATTACTCAGTTAATGCCTTTCACTAGCCCTTTTTCTCTCTATCAGCATGTGTTGAGCAATGAAGCACAAAAATTGCATATGGTGCCTTAATTTTAATACACAAATATATATTGCTTTACTATTGTATTTACTGTCTTTCTTTTCCTGAAAGATTGCTTGATTGAATTTTTTGGCTCTAATTGAGAAAATTGAAATAAAACAGTTTTTACCTTGAATAATGATTTTCTATTACTTGCTCTTCTTGAATAATAACTATAAACCCAACCAGGCAGAAATAAAATTTCTTTGGGGGATTCTGAACAATACTGTAAGGATTTATTTTCTTTAAATAATAACTTTAAGTGCTGGTAAAGAGAGAAAAGAAAAAGAAAACCAAAAGGAAAATGTGCATTATGATAATAATGAGTTTTTTAAGAAATTACCTCAGATTTGAGACTTCTTCATTTATTCCATCAAGGAACTAATATGCTGCCCTGTTAAACAAGGTCTTTAAACCAATTATATAAGGTTAATTGTATAAATTAGCATACCTAATATGATAGCAATAGCACTAAGCAGGTGAATAATGAGTGTTATCTAACTGAATGCATTTAATTTGTCTCTGTTCATCTACTAATAAAAGCAATGAACTTCTAAACATTAAATGTGAGAACCATTATTTATTTATACATTTTCACTTTTGTAGAGAATGAGAGAAATGTATATGAATCATATTATTTGCTTTTTATTTCTAATATTGCCTAAGATAATGATGTTCTCATAGATCACAATACTCAAATTGAGGGTGGGAGGGGTAGCATGGAGGGAGGGATAAAATGGGGATGGTTAATGGGCACAAACACATATTTGGATAGTTAAATAGAATGAACAATATGTGATAGCACAACAAAGTGACCTCAATCAACAGTAAGTTAGAGTACACTTTAAAATAACTAATAGAGTGGAATTGGAATGTTCCTAACACAAATTTTAAATGCCTGAGGTGATGGATACTCCAATAACCCTCATTTGATTAATTTACATTGCATGCCTGCATCAAAGCATCACATATATCCTATAAATACATACAACTACTATGTACCCATAATAATTAAAAAATTAAAAAATAGTAAAATCACTATCAAGTATTAAATAAAGGTACAGAAAGTAGGCCTAAAGGATGATATATTATATTTAGAACACTCTTTATAAATTGCATTGCTCATTTTTTGCAAAACTAAGACAATCATTATTGAAATCTATCATATGCCATGAGTGGACATTCAATATATTACCCAGTTTGCCTCTATAATTGTTTCCATCCCTAACCCACTGGGCCAGCCACAGCTATTTCTCATTGCCTGAAAGTGCTACAGTCTCTCAAGACTATGAATTTGGTGATTTTCTTTACTTCTTCCTGGATTTCCCTATCTCCCTTTTTCTATTTTGAGTTCTTCCCCACTCTTCCTTTCCCACTCCCAATTTCTACTACTATTCTTTTTATTTTTCTCCTCTTTTCCTCTCTCCTCCATCTCTGCATAGTTACTAATTTATGTGGATAACCAATTCATTTCCTAAAGGATCAATTCATCATAAACAATCCTGTACTTCTATGTGAAAATATGTCTATGTTTTTATTTTTCTTATGCTATGAAATCACTGTCTTCCTTGTGATAGTATTACTTGTACAGACATGTGCCCCTTGCCTAAGATAATGAAGATTTGAAATTGATTGGCTGTTTTTCATTCACTTTTGTGTTTCTTAGTACCTAAACCTAAAGATTTTATATGTTTATTCCTTAAAAAAATGTTAAAATGTACTGAATATGCAAAATAGTTATGGGCACGGTAGACCCACTGAATTAAAAGATAGCACTTTGTAAATAAAACAAAATAAATTGATTCTTTCTATTTATAAACAAATAGGACTAAATAGAAAAATGGCTGTGCTAAAATCCTGTTTCCACAGTAGATTCTAGTTCACATTAAAATTTTGGAGAAATTGAAATGAATCGATTTTTTTTTCCTCACAAATGGAGTTCAAAAGAGACCAAAGTGAAATTCATGGTAGAGATTGAAGGGACAATACACTGGAAGGAAGGTCAAAGGGGAAGAGTACAAGTGAGAGGCAGAGCAGTTATGTTGACAAATGAAAACAGGAAGGCTACAGGTAAAAAAATGTAAAGACAAAGTAAGATAAAAAGCCATAAAAGGAAAGCAAATTTTAAAAATCACAAAATTAATGGTCCATTATTTTTAATGTAATTTGAATTAATAGACTCTTTGATAAAGGCCATTCTGCCTGATACAAGAGAAAGATAAGAGCATAAGTGGGAAGAAACATCACCCAGAATTCTACCACATTTTCAATTTCTTGCCTTGGTTTAGACATTAGACATTGTGTGAATAGAAGGCTGCTTGCCCCTAATTATCATCTGACACATTATCATTTACATAATCCTTTGTATTTCTTTGCCCTTGACTCTGTTTTTCCAACTCTTCCCATCCAAAATAGTCTCCTGCTGTACCTCTTAAAAGCATTATCCCATAAAGAATAAACTCTCTCCTACCCTAAAACTGGTGAAACAGCCCAACCCCTTTCTTGCCATAAGAGTGAAGTAGCTCTTCTCTGAACCTGTCACTTTCTTCTTAAATGGCAGCCTTTGTTATCCAACATGTCACACACCTCAGGATTGACGCAGGTACCTTTACTCTCTTTTACTCTTTAAATTTATTATTCTCCACCTTGTGTTGAAAATGTCTTCTGTTCTTTTGATGTCCATGCCCACCCCTTTGATGCACATTTGGTATAAAAACTCCCCTTTTCTAGCAATTATTTGTCAATATTTTGTTTTTATCCATTAAAACTTTTTCACATCTAGCTTTCACTTTTTTAACCTGACTTTTGAATTTTTAACATCAACCATGTTTTTATACAGTATGAGTTCAATATGCACATGGATAACTATCTAATATTCTGCCTATTGGTTTGTTTATCTTCCTGGCCCATCTAAAGAACCTTTTCCAGGTAAGAGAGATACTCAGATCTTTAAATAAACATTACTAGAACCGTCAATGATGATTTCCCTTTGCATGAGTTCAGTTAAATTGAATCTCATGGCCACACGAAACAGCAAAAAAAAATCACAGGAAATGAGCATTTTTAACTGAATATATTGTCATGCTAAAAAAATTGAGACTCCTATAGTATAAAAGAAAATGGATATTAGATAGGCTACCAACAGACTCTGCCAACAGAGTAGTAGAGAAATATCTACTATTTCATCTTAAAGAGTTTAAACTACCTATAGCCTTCCTATCTTATACCTCTGCTATATAATTGATCCTTACCTTTGTATTTTAAATACTGTCATATCTGTGCCCTTTGTACAAAATGAATCTCACATTCAAATGCTCAAGTGCTCATTTTTCTAAAGCTACCTCTCTTGCCTTCATTTGCAGTCAACACTCCTGAAAGTGTTGTTGAACTTGAGTCCCCATTTCTTTGGCTCTCATTTATTCACAAGCCTTACTCAATCAGTTTTTACATCCATTGCCATGCGGTATCTCTCACTGAGTTTATTAGTGATACCCACGTCATAAAGTTACATATGACACTTCATGAATCCTCTTTCTTAACAACTTTTACCTTTTGACACTATAAAGCACTGTCTTCTTACAATAATCTCTTTCCTTTACTTCCTTGACAAAATACTTCTGTGAATTTTCTACCCACATTCTCAAGCTTATGTATCTCTTTTTTAGAGACTGGTACGCTTCCATACAGCTCTTACACTTTGCAGTTATTCAAGGCCACATTTTATTATTTTTCCAACTATCATATCTTCCGGAGCTATATAATACATTCACGTATTCAACCCACATTTACTTAGTTACCTGTTTTGGCCCAGCATTCTTTCAGGTGCCCAGGATGAAAGAAAACCTATGAAAATGCATGATTCACAAAGTTTATATTTTAATGTGTGAAATGGCTTAAACACAAGAAAAGCAAATAAAACATATAGTATGTTAGAAAGTGACAGACACTAAGAAGTAAAAATAAAGCAGAGACATGGAATTTCCTGGACATTTTCTGTGTGTAGGGGGGATTAAATTTTTAGAGATAGTAAAGAAAAAACTGCATAGAGAGCATGATATTTGAAAAATTTGAAGGAGGTAAGGAGATCATTCAGGAGGGAGGAATGTGGAAGGCATATCAAAGTAACCACATATTCAGCTTCAATTGGAGTCCACAGAGACGCATCAGTTTCTTGAATAAATAAATGAATCATCATAATTACTATTCTTCATAAGAAGACACATATATAATATCAAATAATTTATAACAAGTAAAATATACATTATCTAGATTCTTTTAGCCATGCTGTCATTTGTAACAACTATTCTTCTTTTGTATTATAAATCAAACCTAAATATTGATTCAGTTTATTAGAATGTTTCTAGATATTGGGATTAAAAGAAGAAAACTATCTAGGAAGACCATAGTAGTTTATGGGGTGGACTTCAGATACTTAATTCAAGACATACACATATATTCTAAAAACCTGAAACAGATCATTTTGAATTCATACTGTGGATATCCACTGTGTTTTCTCTAGACAACTTTGGTGATAATGAAAATGACCCAGGCTTTTCAAACCAAAGAATTTAAGAAGATATTTTCTGCCAAAATGAGATTATTGTTCCCTTAGATATTCCTCTCTTAAATAATTTTAATCTGCACTTTTTATGTGGCTGCTGATTTCAGACAATGGTGAGGATGGAGTATGTTGGCTCAGGCTTTCTGCTCCCTGACATTCAAATGATAGTTTATTTTGTCATCCCTCCTTACTTACTAAATTTCAGAGTATCAGCTGTGGCCTGACTAATATGTCAGTGCCCTGGATTATTTATATGGGAGACTTCTGTTTCTATAAAAGTTACAAGACTAAATGAATCAATTAATTCTAGGTATATGTTATCACAGCAGCTGGAAATAGGTCTGGCCTTTCCCTTCCATTGCTATATCTCTGTGTCTTATTCTTGCCCTGCAATGACTGGAGAGTGGTAAGAGAATAAGGAATCCTTAGAGACTCTGATGATCCACTGAGACCAAGACTAAGATATTTTCTTCACATTACATGTAATTTCATTCGAGTTTAAAGTGAAAAATATCCTCTTATTTTAATACAAGATGCTTGTGATATTGCCTATGGTTTTTAGAAAAACCAGAAGAGGTGGTGGAAATGGATTAAACATATAAATCCACAGACGTCTGGCAGGGGTTAGGAAAGAAGCTCTATACTTTAAATAAAGAACACTTATAGGTGTCAAGAAGACTATCAAGATAGATATAAATAAGAACTAACTCTGTGCCTCCTCACACCTATTCTGCAGACTAATAAAGCCACCAAATCTGCAAAGCAGCTCATCTCCAGTCTCCTGCCCTACACATTCATACACATTTTTAAACCTCGTCTTACATTGGGCTCAGGAACTAATTCTCACTTACATTGAGGGATTTTAAAATGTTTCTAAACCCTTATGTTTCAATATTTAGGTGGACTTACTTCTATTTGTATTAGTTATGGCATTCTGGGCACATCTTCCTGAATGCCATTTACACTTTCCTAGTTTACCCTCTTTTATTTGTCATAATACAATTTAGGTAGTCTATTTATACTATGGCTTTGTTGCTTTTACTCTTTGATGCTAGTACCATGTAGTCCCAGTTCTTTTAATTCTTTTTCACATATTTTCAAGTCCCCTTTTCATAATGATCATGCCAATCTCTTCCTTGCTTTTCCCTATTAATTATCTTGCATGATAAATGTTACTATTTAGCAATTACTGAACTGCCAGTGACATCTTGATACAAGACACATGGTACATTATAAACTGTAAGAAATATTGCTTAATTGAAAATTATTACCAGTTGCTAACAACTAAGTTACAGAAATAATAGGTTTGAGATCAGAAATTCAAATCAAATCTTTCTAACCCTAGACTTAGTTATGTTTCTATTCCATTTCTGCCCTTATGCTTTGTATCCTGTATTTTTTTACTTCCTTTTACTCTATTAGTTTCCTGAGATGTTTTAACAAATTATCACAAATGTGAGCTTAAAATAAGATAAAATTTATTCTTTCACAGTTTAAGTCTGAAATTGATATCACTGAGCCAAAATCAAAGGGTTGACAGGGCTGTACTCCCTCTAGAAGCTCTAGGGGAGAATCCTTCTCTTTTTTGGTGGCTTCCAACATTCTTTGAATTGTGCTATATAATTCCAATATCTACCTCTGTGGCCACGTTGCTTTGTCCTCTTCTCTCTGTGACAAATCTGCATTTACAGTCCTCTTATAAGGATATAAATAATTGCATTTTGGGTCAGTCCACCTTGATCATTTGGGATAATATCACCATTTAAAGATATTTAACTTATTCATATTTGTCAAGTCCTTTGTGCTATATAACATCCACACATTCTAGGGATTAGGATATGGATATCTTTTTAAGGGCCATTGTTTAGTCCATCATACTCTCCACCCTTCTGAACCCTGCTCTTTTCTTATAATATCATCCAGTACATGTCATCCTCACCTCCCACCTCCCTTCTACTCTACAGGGAGATAAACCTATGTCTTATAACCGTATGGTTCATCACTATCCTATGCAGTTTTACCCATCTGTAGCTTTGTAAATAGTCCCTCTATTGAACAATTCTTAAATTATCCAAATATGTGTGTGTGTGATCTACATCCTGCTAAGATCTTTAAAATAACAACAACATAAATTATAATTTGGGACATCAGAAAGATAATGGAATCAGAAGGCTTGGATCCTCCTTTCCCCCACAGACACACCAATTCAACAACAAAGCATAGAATAATTTCCTGGGTGTGAAATACAGGAACTAGTTGAGTAGTATTCTGTAGTATACATATAACACTTTTTATTAATTCACTCATGTATTGATGGGCACTTGGGTTGTTTCCACATCTTTGCAATTATGAGTTGTACTGCCATAAATATTCATTCTGAAATTAAAAAAAAGAAATTCAGGAACTGAGAAATGGCTACATCTCAGGCAAGCATGAAACTAGCCCCATAGAATCCAGTAAAAATATTCAAGACTACCTCTTACCATAAGACCTACCCTTGGCACAACACCATGTGATTAAAAGGAAATTCGCAGTTCCCAGATTCTTCCTTGGGAGGGAAGAAAAAACTATGTCCAACATTCTGATAGTTCTGGAGACTGCCTAAGGCACTAGCTTATGTCTTGCCTGTTTCTGAGAGCTAATGGCACCTGCATACTCTAGTTATCTAGGGGTCACTGAAATTAAAGACCCAGTTTGAACCAATAAGCTTGCAAATATTACAGTATTACACCCTGGAACAGTAAAAAGTGAGTAGAGAGAGAAAAAGAAAAAAACAAAAACAAAATAGCTGCCAGTTTCTCACTGGTGAGGGAAGAAAAGAACTAGACCATATGCCCAATATTCTCATATTTCTAGAGGTGCTCAAGGCAATAAATTCTGTCATTCCTGTCACAGAGTATTGACAGATCCTAAAATGTTGCATTAACCTGGAGGCCACTAACAAAAAAAGATGACAATTTGAAAAAGCACAAAGATTTGAGAGATCTCCAGATTCTCTAGCCAGTCTTACAGTAAGGGTCTTCATTTATATAAGATCATTCCATAAAAACAAGACCACTGTGAGAGGTGGCTGTTTTGTCCAATGTGCTGTGTCTAATGTGAAGAATTATTCAGTCAGAGGAACAAAAACAAGAATAAAAATGAGTGAAAAAAAGCTTACGAAATTTATGATGCCATCAAGCAAATGAATTTATGCATTATAGGATAAAAAGAAAGAAAAGAAGGAGAAAGAGACAGAAAACGTAGTTGAAGAAATATTGGCCAAAAACTTCCCATATCGGAGGATGGGAAGGACATTTTCAGTCATATACAAGAAGCCCAATTATTTTGAGAAAAGATAAGTCCAAAGAAATCCACACTGAGATACAGTTTTAATTTAATTGTCAAGAGTCAATGATAAAGAGAGAACTTTGAAAGAAGCAAGAGAAAAGTGATAACTAATGTACTCAAGAACCTCTATAAGACTACCAATAGATTTCTCAGTAAAAATGTCACAAGCCAGAAGGGAGTGAGAGGATAGATTTATAAAGTGCTACAAAAAATAAAACTGTCAACCCAGACAGTTTTGGCAGAGCTAGCATTCAAAAATAGGGAGAGATAATAATATCCCTAGACAATAAATGAGAGAGATATAACCACTAGAACTGTCTCACAAGATATTCTAAAAGGAATTTTTAAAGTTAAAATGAAAGGATGCTAAAGAGAAAAGCAAAAGTATATAAAACTCATTACTGAAGGTAAATATTTAGACAAATACAGAATACTGTATTAATGTAATGGTGGTTGCCAAATCACTTTTAATTCAAGGGTAAAGTTGTTTAAAAAATATTCAAATAGCTGTAAATATAAAATATGTAAAATGTGACATCAATAACAAAAGTATAGGGAAGTTAAAATGTGAGATTTTGTATGGGATTGAAGTTAAGTTGTTACCAGCTTAAAATAGACTGTTATAAAAGTTTGTTTATCTAAGCCCTGTGTGACCACAAAGAATTTATCTATAGAAGTTACACAAAAAGAAACAGAGAAAGGAACCAACAATACAAATATAAAAAGTAAACAAAACACAAAAGAAAATAGCAAGAGAGAAAAAGAGAGACCAAAGAACCACAAAACAGAGAGAAAATAATTTACAAGATGGCAATTATAAGTGTCTTTTTTCTCTCAATTACTTTAGAGGTAAATGAATTAAAATTTCCAATTGAAATCTATAGAGAGCTGAATGGATTAGGAAAAAAAATCCAAGATTCAATTACACGCTGTCTACAAAGGATTCAATTTAGATTTAAAGGCACATATAAGCTAAAAGTAAGATATGAAAAAATGTGTTCCATTCACATGATAAATAAAAAGGAGCAGGGGTGTCTATATTTGTATTAGAAAATATAAGTTTTAAGTGAAAAACTATCACAAGATAAAAAAATATATAATAATACAAATGTCAATTTAACAGGAAGATATAACAGTTATAAATACATATGCATCCCAAAACAGAGCACGTAAATATATAAACAGACATTGACAGAATTGAAGGAAGAAATAGATAGCAATGCAGTAATAGTAAGAAACTTCAAAATCCTCACTTCCACTAATAAAAAACCAAATGGACCTACTTGACATATACGAAATATTCCATACAACAGGAACATAAATATATATTCTTCTCAAGTATGCATAGAACATTCTCAGGATAGATCATATATTATGTCATAAAACAAATTTTAACAAATTTAAGATGGAAATCATTCCAAGTATCCTTTCCAACCACAATGGAATGAAACTAGAAATCTAATAGAAAAAGGAAAACTGTAAAAGAAAAAAAATACAAATAAGTGGGCAATAAATAATAGTACATTTCTTAAACAACCAAAGGGCCAAATGAGAAATAAAAAACAATTATAAACTATCTTATACAAATAAAAATTAAAAAGACAACATACCAAAATTTATGTTATTTGAAAAAGTACTACTAGGAGGAAATTTTATAATCATAAATATCTATGTTTAAAAATATATCAAATTAAAAAATCTAACATTATACCTTAAAGAACTAGAATAAGAAAAACAAACTAAGATCTAATATATAGTTGGAAAGAATTAAAATATTAGAACAGGAACAAAATAGAGGATAGAAAAACAATAGAGAAAAATCAACAAAAGTAAGAATGTATTTTTGAAAAGATAAAATTAACAAATGGTTAACTAAAGTAATAAAGGAAAAAGCAATACAACTCAAATAGAAAAATAATTAGAAATAAAAGAGGAAACATCACAACTGATATCACAGATATTAAAAGGACCACATAAGACCACTATAAACAATTATGCACCAACAAATTAAATAAACTATAAGAAATGAATAAATGTATAGAAACATGCAACCTACCAAGACTGAATCTTAAAGGGAAAGAAAATCTGAAGAATCCTATAATTAGTAAGAAGGTTGAATGAGTAATCAAATACCTCCCAAAAATTAAAGTAAAGAATCATATGGCTTTATGGATGAATTCTATCAAAGCTTTAAAGAAGAATTAATGCCAATCCTTCTCAAACTGCCCCAAAAATGAAAAGGAGGGAATAACTCCAAACTAACTTTATAAAACCAAAATTACCCTGATGCCAAATCCACACAAAATCACTACAAAAAGAAAACTATAGGCCAATATTCCTGATGAACATAGATGGAAATGACCTCAACAAAACACTCTAAAATGAATTCAACAGCATACTGAAAGAATCATACACCATAAGCAAGTGAAATTTATCCCTGGCATATAAGAATGTTTCAATATACACAAATCAATAATTATGACACCCACACTAACAGAATGAAGGAAAAAATATGACCTCAATAGATGCAGAAAATGAATTTGACAAAATTCATGACCATTTCATGACAACAAAAAACAAAAAAGCTCTCAACAAACTAAGAATAGAAGTAAATTCCTTTAAAACAACAAAGGACATATATATATATATATGAACTCCATAGCTATTATCATATTCAATGGTGGAAAACTATAACAATTTTTCTCTAAGAGCAGAAAAAAGGCAATGAAGTCCAGTCTTTTCTCTTCTATTTAACACAGTATTAGAAGTCTCAGCCAGAGCAATTAGGCAAGGGAAAAAATAATAAAAAGCATCCAAATGAGAAAGGAATAAAGAAAAACATCTCTGTTTACAAGTGGCATAATCTTGTTCGTAGAAACTCTAAAGATTCCACAATAAAACTACCATTTATACTACCATTAAAAATATATATTACTTAGAAATAAAATTAAGAATGGAAAAGAGATGTAAACTGAAAACGTCATAATGTTGATGAATAAAATTTACAAGGACACAAATAAGTGGAAAGACATCCTGTGTTCATGGATTAGAACAATATTATTAACATGTCCATACTGATTATTTACACATTCAGTGCAATTCCTGTCAAAACCTGATGATGCTTTTTACATAAACAGGAAAACAATCCTAAAATTCATATGACAGAACAAAAGATTTAGAATAATCTAAACAATCTTGAGAGAGAAGAATGTTTGAGACATAACACTTCTCAATTTATTATAAAACTTCTTAACAAATTAGGAATACATGGGACATACCTTAAAATTATTAAGGCCATATATGATATGATAAACCCACAGCCAGTATCATACTGAATGGGGAAAATTTTATAACATTCCCGCTTAGAACTGGAACCAGACAAGGTTGCCCACTATCTCCACTGCTATTGAACACAGTGCTGTAAGTTTTTGCTAGAGTTGTTAGATAGGAGAGGAGAATTAAGGGCATCCAAATAGGGGTAGAAGAGATCAAACTTTCATTCTTTGCCAATGATATTATATTATATCTAGAAAACTTCAAGGATTCAACCAAGAGACTCCTGGAATAGATAAATGAATTCAGTAAAGTCTCAAGATACAAAATCAATGCACACAAATCAGTGGAATTCTTATATGCCAATAACAGTCAAGCCAAAAATTAAATTAAAAATATAGCACCTTCTACAATAGCTTCAAAGAAAATTAAATATCTAGGAATATATTTAATGAAAGAAGTGAAAGAGATATAAAGAGAGAACTATAAAACACTAAAAAAAAAGAAATTATAGAATAAAAAAAAAGATGAAAAATTCTACCTTGCTCATGGATGGCAGAATCAATATTGTTAAAATGTCCATACTACCGAAAGTGATCTACAGAATGAATATTATCCCTATCAAAGTACCATCACTATTCTTTACAGATCAAGAAAAAAAAAATCTATGCTTTGTATGGAATGAGAAAATACCTCGTATAGCCAAAGCAATCTTAACCAAAAAGCACAAACTGGGAGGTATCAGTCTACCAGACTTTAAGCTATATTACAAGGCTATAGTAACCAAAATAGCATTAAACTGGCACAAGAACAGAGACATAGATCTTTGGAACAGGACTGAGAACCCAGATATAAAACCATCCTCATACTGTCATCTAATCTTTCACAAAGCAGACAAAAATATACAGTGGGGAAAAGAATCCCTATTGAATAAATGGTTCTGGGAAAATTGGATAGTTATATGTAGAAGACTGAAACTGGATCCCCGCTTCTCACCTCTTGAAAAAATAAATTCACAATGTATAACAGACTTAAACCTAAGGCATGAAACCTTAAGAATCCTAGAAGAAAATGTAAAAAAGACTCTTTCAGACATCGATCTAGGCAAAAAATTTATGAAGAAGACCCCCAAAGCAATTGCAGCAGCAACAAAAATAAACATATGGGACCAGATCAAACTAAAAAGCTTTTGTACAGCCATGAAATCTATCATTAGAGAGAATAGACAGCCTATAGAATGAGAGAAAATATTTTCTTTCTACACATTCAATAAAGGGCTGATAACGAGAATCTAACTAGAACTCAAAAAAATCAAGAAGAAAAAAAAATCAAACAACCCCATCAATAAATAGGCAAAGGACATGAACAGAAACTTTTCAAAAGAAGACAGAATAATGGCCAGCAAACATATAAAAAAATGTTCAACATCTCTAATCATTACAGAAATGCAAATCAAAATCACCATGGGATATCACCTAACTTCAGTAAGAATGGCCTTTATCAAACAGTTTCAAAACAGCAAATGCTGGTGAGGATGTGGAGAGATAGGAACACTCTTACATAGCTGGTGGGACTGCAAATTAGTAAAACTTCTGTGGAAAATAATTTGGCGATACCTCAAAGAGCTAAAAATAGAAATACCATTTGAGCCAGCAATAGAACTACTCGACATCTACACAAAGGAAGAAAATATATTCTATAATAAAGACATTTGCACTTGAATGTTTATGGCAGCACAATTCACTATTGCAAGTATGTGGGAACAACTCAAGTGCTCATCAATCTATGAGTGCATTAATAAAATATGGTATCTGTATACAATGGAATACTACTCAATTATAAAAAACAATGGTAATCTAGCACCTCTTATATTATCCTGGATAGAGCTTGAGCCTATCCTCCAAAGTGAGATATCACAAGAATGGAAGAATAAGCACCACATGTACTCGTCATCAAATTGGCAATAACTAATCAACACTAAGGTACTCTCATGGTAGTAATATTCATTGAGGGTTGGGGTGGCGGTGGATTAACTCACAACTAATTGATGCGGTGAGCATAGTAGGGGGGAAGGGCATACCTCTAATCCTGGCCTGGGTGACGCAAAGTCATAATTTGTAACCAAAATGTTAATACCCCCATAATATCCTAAAATATTAAAAAAGTGAATAATCATCACATGTACATTTCTAATATCAGGAAGAAGAAATCTGTGCTGTTGACTTTTCAGATGTGAACAGAAGTAAATCTTCAGATAGAACAAAATGCAACTATAGATCCTCAACATTATTGTAAGGAATTCCTAATAATAGAATGCAACATACATACAGTATAAATTATTAATGAATATTGAAAATATCCCCTGTCTGTTGATGTTTAATTGAATTAGAAATGAAAATATAATTATAAAATACAGTTAACAAAATTAGACTTTCTTAAAGGCAAATATATATGAACTGTCTCTGATGCTATTTTAAATATAACTTACTGAACAAGAGATATAAATTTTCTTAGAAATGAGATAATTTTAGAAACAGAAGGCAGAAAGGAAATATAGAGGTTATCTATGTCTACCTCATATACACAGAAAGTCTAGCCCTATGCCAAGCAGTGAGGATGCATTCTTTGAGTGAAGAAACCTGTCATTGTTTTATTAAACCATTACTACCCATAGGGAAAAATGTCTGCACAAAAATCGTGGGCAAGTATACGACTACTTATCTTCAATGTGTCTTTTACTATAACCTAATGATTGAATTATCTTTAAATACATTCCTCCAATTTATTGATCATTTGTGCCTTTTACCCTGTAAATATATGTTGTAAAGAGTTTAACTTGTCTTTCTATATAAAGTAAAATTTTATAAGTTCCAGGACTAATATTTGATCTTAATGTTTCTCTCAATGTTATCAACTAATATAAAGAGCTATGCCCAACCAACTGTCTGAGTGGAACTCCAAGTGAGAGAGCTGCTGCTCAAGAGTATTAGCCAAATCATCTTTACAGCTCTGTTTACTATTACCTCTGTCCAACCTCTAGGATGATACAAACATCTCTTTTCCTGGCATGTGATTTCTGCTACCAGACTTTCCCAAGGTCAGTGTTTCCTCATGGCCGTTAGCTCATGTTGTTATTCATCTGCCCACCAACCTGTATCTCAATCAGATTGTTTCACAACTATGAATATCCAGCTCTGAGAACCCCAGGTATTTGTTTCTATATAGGCTTGTATTGCTCTGACCGTAGTGGGGTCTTGTTATTTCTTGAAATCCTTACTAAAGATATTGTTGCATAATATTTTAGACTTGTATACATATTAAAACTAATTTCATAACTAATATGAGTTAAAGAATAAAATTCAAACAGATCAGAAGGCTACAAAGTGAAAACAGACCATCCTAGAAATCAAACTTGTTCCCAAGTTCCCAGAAATAACCAGTATTAACTGCATTTAATATGCTTTTCTAGTCTACTATGTTCTACGTATACCTAAGTATAAGAGTGGGCATGCTATTATAAAACTTATTTTAGTGTTTAACAATATATATTGGAAAATGATTTCTTTGTTAGGACATATAACTTAATCTCATATTTTAACAGATAATAATCATATCATAGGGATGTGAGATTTCATATTGAAGTTATCTTCTATAGGTAGACATTTCTATTTTATACAGTGGTAATCAGTTTTGCATAGTACTTCTTTAGTTCTGATTTTCTCTTCTACAACCAGTGATTATAGAAGATAAATTCCTACAAATAGAACTGCTTAATTAAAACTACTATGAATTTGTTATATAACTTATTTGCAAATAGCCTGTGAAATTGCAATAATTTATTAAATATCAACAGTATTAAGAGAACTTTTGATCCATAAACTTGAAAAATTTATTCATCATTTTAATGCTTGCCAATTCAATTGGTGATAAAATATTAATCTAGTTAATAATACTCTTAAATATAAATGTAAAGCTCCAAATTTTTTTATGTGTATAAAATCTACTATTATTTATTTAACTGTCAGTTAAATTATCTTTGCCTACTTTTGCCCTTAGGCTGCCTGCATTTTCTCTTCATTATTTTGAAATACTAAAAAAATTATTTATTTTTTCCCATGTGTTTTACAACTCAATATTTTTGCTCATTATGTTCTATTTTGATCAAGTCTTAAATTTTTTGAATCAATAATTTATTTTTCAAAATATAATTTATATTTTTCAAAAAAATATTTTCTCCAACTGATGATTTATTTTTACAATGGTTTTCAAGTAATTTACCTATGATTTTTGCATCACTATTTGTAGAAAATTAGCCTCGTTTTAAATATATTTTTATTTTTATGCTTCTACTACATGGAACTCTCTACATCAGATGCAGCAAAAATGACCCTTCACGCTGAGACATTAAGGCAGGAAACAAGAATTATATGAAACAAGGAACCAATCCCGTACTGCTGAGATACACCTGTTCCTCGTTTTAAGTTTGATCTGTGGTTGACTTTTCAACTTACAGCTGCAACTAGTTCTCAGTCCGCAATTTACTTTCATCCTCTCTCTCCTCCACAATCCTTTCTATGTTCTCTTCACCTTTGGCCAATTCTTCAGCTCGTCTAGTGTGCTCACATGACTGAATGATACAGACTTTTATCCCAGAAGTGTCTGAGATTTTGTTTTTATTGGTCTTTGTCAGGCAATATTTTCGTTAAGCACACATTCAAGAGTATC
This sequence comes from Microcebus murinus, assembly GCF_040939455.1. Classification (NCBI taxonomy): domain Eukaryota; kingdom Metazoa; phylum Chordata; class Mammalia; order Primates; family Cheirogaleidae; genus Microcebus; species Microcebus murinus. The sequence continues at coordinate 39,212,550 of NC_134115.1, read as the reverse complement.
ACTGATGTGTATACTCTTGTGCAGTATACAAATATTTTCTCCCATTCTATACATTGTCTATTCACTCTAATGATTGTTTCCTTTGCTGTGCAGAAGCATTTTAATTTGATCAGGTCCCATTTATTTATTTTTTTTAATTTTCTTTTATTTTTGTGAACTAGTACCTGTGATTGCTTTGGGGATCTTCTTCATAAATCCTTTGCCTAGGCTGATGTCTATAAGCGTTTCCCCAACATTTTCTTCTAGAATTCTTATAGTTTCATATCCTAGGTTTTAGTCTGTTATACATCATGAATTGATTTTTGTGAGGTGAGAGGCGGGGATTCAGTTTCAATCTTCTGCATGTGGCTATCCAATTTTCCCAGAACTATTTATTCAATAGGGATTCTTTACCCCACTGTATATTTTTGTCTGCTTTGTCAAAGATTAGATGACATATGAGGATGGTTTTATATCTTGATTCTCAGTCCTGTTCCAAAGATCTATGTCTCTGTTCTTGTGCCAATCCCATGCTGTTTTGGTTACTATATACTTGTAGTATAGTTTAAAACCTGGTAGACTAATGCCTCCTAAATTTGTTCTTTTTGCTTAGTTGCTTTTGCCTTGACTATACAGGGTCTTCTCCTGTTCCATATGAAGAGTAGGATTATTTTTTCTACATCTGCAAAAATGATGTAGGCATTTTGATAGGGATTTACATGCTACACATCCAATAAAGGGCTGATAACTAGAATTTATATTAGACGTCCTCAAACTATGGCCCGCTGGCCACATACGGGTGTTTTTGCCCATTTGTTTTTACTTCAAAATACGATATGTGCAATGTGTATAGGAATTTGTTCATATATTTTTTTAACTATATTCCAGCCCTCCAATGGTCTGAGGGACAGTGAACTGGCCCCCTGTTTAAAAAGTTTGAGGACCCCTGATTTATATAGAACTTAAGAAAATCAACAAGAAAATATCAAACAATTCCATTAAAAAGTGGGCAAAGGAAATGGACAAAAACTTTGCAAAAGAAAACAGAATAATCGCAAGCAAACATATAAAAAAGTGCTCAACATCTCTAATCATCAGAGAAATGCAAATCAAAGCCACAATGAGATATCACTTAACTCCAGTGAGAATGACTTTTATCAAAAAGTCCCAAAACAACAAATGCTGGATGTGGAGAGATAGGAACATGTGGACGTGGAGAGATAGGAACACTCTTACACTGCTGGTGGGACTGCAAATTAATATAACCTCTATGGAAAGCAACATGGAGATATCTGAAAGAACTAAAAATAGAAATACTATTTGATCCAGCAATCCCCACTACTAGGCATCTACCCAAACGGAAAAAGAAAAAGCAATTTTATAATAAAGACATCTATACTCGAATGTTTATGGCAGCACAATTCCCAATTGCAAAGTTGTGGAAACAACTCAAGTTCCCATTAATACATGAGTGGATTAATAAAATGTGGTATATGTATACCATGGAGTACTACTCAACCATAAAAAACAATGGTGAACTAGTACCTGTTGTATTATCCAGGTTGGAGACAGAGCATATTCTTCGAAGTGAAGTATCACAAGAATGGATAAACAAGCACCACATGTACTCACCATCAAATTGTTACTAACTGATCAACACTTAGCTGCACACATGGAAGTAATATTCATTGGGTGCTGGCAGGTGGGAGGGAGGTGGAGGGGAAGGCTAAATTCATAACTAATAGGTGCAGAGCACACTGTATGGGGGATGGGCATGCTTGTAGCTCTGTCATGGGCCATGCAAAGGCAATATATATAACCAAAATGTTTGTACCCTCATAATATTCTGAAATTTAAAAAAATAAATAAATAAGGAGTAACACTGAGCTCAAAAACACCAAGATATTTCCCAGTGAGACTTTGGTTCAGGACACACTTTTAGTTACTTATGTATAATACCAAGCATAGCTTCTCATAGTAATATGAGTATTAACCATGTAATATTATTATAAGTATTATACGTCATTTATCTTTATTCTTTTTCTTTTCTTTTCTTTTTTTTTTTTTTAACAGATAAGATCTCTGCTGCCTAGGCTGGAATGCAGTGGCACAATCATAACTTAATGCAATCTCAAATTCCTGGGCTCAGGCAGTGCTCCCGCCTCGGACTCCCAAGAAATTAGGACTAAAGGTACACGCTACTATGCCTGGATAAATTTTAACATTTTTATTATAATTTTATAGAGATGGGGTCTTCCTATGTTGCCCAGGCTGATCTCAAACTCTTGGCCTCCAGTGATCTTCCTGCTTCGGCCTTCCAAAGTGCTGGGATTACAGGAATGAGCCACCACACCCAGCCTTATCTCCCTATGTACCAGCTTACAATACTCAAAGTGACCAGAAAAAAAAAAATCGTTACTTTAGGTTTAGTGTAATCTTTACTGTATTCCTTGGAGGAAAGATTCTTCTGAGGAAAAGGAATATCTAATCCACTAGAATTTAGAATACCAAGAAAGGAAAGAATATATTTAAGAGGAGAGTCAGTGTGAGAGAGAAGAATCTTACTCCTACTTCCATCTCTGCCTAAAACATACTCATTCAAGTTAAAATAGTAATTATCTACATTTGACTAAATGAGTTTCCTACAATTCTGAGACAAAGCCCCCATCTCTCAGAGTATTTTGCCTGATGGCCACGTAGCAGAGCCTTCAGTGAGCCTCTCCATCATTCATCCCATGGCAGTAATAATGAATCCACAATCTTGTGCTAATTATGGCACTTCCTTTGCCATTAAATAAACATATTGATCTGGGGCAAAATTATATGACCCTGCATGTTAGTAAATGTAATGTTTTGTAAGCCATTGGAAAACATACTACAAGGAGGAAAGGCAAACTCATGTTTAGATTAGTTGTCAATTCTAGTGAGTATAAATTATTACCTTCTCCAAGGTAGAAGGATATACTATTATTAAAATACAAACAAGTTACTTTCTGATAACCTGAGAGAATGGCTCGAAATTAGATATTGTTATTGACAGGCTGGTTCTTCAGTAGTGTCTGTGGATAAATCAGTGTCGGCAAGAGGGTTCCAATGCTGTTGAGCCCAAGAATTGTCCCCATTCTTTCTGCAATTGTATGTGTCTATCTAAAAAGCTGTAAGGTGGCCAGAACAGAGTAGAGCAATTTATCACCCATACATAGAGAAAAACAACTATAATTCTCAAAACTCTGCTTGCTGAGAGAATTTCCTGTCTTCATTATTTATTCAGTTTACCACTAAGTGAGGCTGTAGTACAGCAGGTGTCTACTTTCAGCGCACACCTACATATTGAGGTGATCTATCATTGAACCATACTCTTCCTCTATCAGCTGGAAAAAGAAAATGCCTTATCAAATCATACCTTTGTTGGGGCAAAGTCAATAATGCAACTCAAGGAGCTAGGATCAGGATCCATGACACTTTTTCATATACTAATCCCTCCTTACCTGTGGCTTCACTTTCTGCATCTAAGTTACCCATTGTCGACTGTGACCTGAAAATATTAAATGAAAATTTTCAGAAGTTAAAAACTTGTAAGTTTTAAATTTCAGGCTGTTATGTGTAGTGTGACAAAAATCTCATACTGCCCCACTCCACCCTGACCAGGACAGGAATCCTCCCTTTTTCTGCCATATCCACACTATCTCCACTATCCACCCATTAGTCACTTAGCAGCCATCCTGATTATCACATCAACCGTCATGGTACTGCTTGCAATCAAGTAACACTTATTTGTTTTAGTCATGACCCTAGAGCACAAGAGTAGTGATGTTGGATATGCAAAGAGAAGCTATAAAGTGCTTCCTTTAGGTGAAAATGTGAAAGTTCTCAACTTACTAATAAAAAAAGCTGTAAGCTGAGATTGAGATGATATATGGTAAGAATGATTTTGATTTTCTTTATCTGCCAAATTGTGAAGGAAAAAAAATTGTGCTAGTTTTGCTGTCACACTTCAAACTACAAAACTCACTGCCACAGTGCATGATAAATGCTTTGTTAAGATAGAAAAACGCATTAAATTTCTAAGTAGAAGACATAGACAGGAACATGTTCTGATCGACAGTAATCATTTTGGGTACTATCTGAGATTTCAGGCATCCGCTAGGGGGTCTCGGAATGATAAAGGGAAAATAATATATACTTTTCTTGCACCTTCTGAAACTTCCTAGTACTGATCCTGGATATATATGTTTCAGCATACAATAAACTGCCATTACCATCAAACCATATGACTTATGGTTATATATTGTACATAGTTCATGATATGCAGAGATAACTGTATAGTCATTTGAAATCTCTAAAACACTTTATCAATATGACAAGTTTCTGAATTACTGTAGAGTTCATTTTCCACCCTTTAGCATGTATGCATCATAATGGAAATTGATAATACTTGCAACATTAAAATGATGTCATCAATATAATGTACCAACATGAGGTTCTCTGGGACAAGAAGATTGTGAAGATTCCTGGGGACTGTACTATGACAAGAGGTCAAGAGAGCTAACATACCACTGCAGCAAGACCATTAATGGGTACTGCTATCTTTCTCAAATAAAGTGGACGCTGGTCATTTTAATTGATGAGAATTGAAAGCCTTGTATGCCAAGAGACAGAGGCTGTGCGGATATCTTGCAGGAAATGCTTACCAAAGCAGGTGGAACCGAAAATACAAATTGACTAATTTACTTCATTCCCTTTTTGGCTGTACTTTTGTGAGGGGAAGCTAACAAACATGAAATGGAAAGGATATAAGGGGGCCCACACACCTCTGCCTTGTTTAATGTTACTAATTACATTGGAAATTTCAACAGTTTCTCTCAGAAGGTGGGTATTACTTATGATTCATTAACTTGGTGGTGAAAGATGGGAAGCAATTTGGAGGGCTTCATCTTGACCTTTTCTAACATCTCAGATCAGAGAAACACTGTGAGTATTCTACGACCAGCTAAGTATGTCCATCCTACTTATGTATCAAAGTACCAAGTAAATAAGCACAAACTGGTCTGCGGAATTATTATATCCAATCTGAGATGTTTGTGCCCAAGTCTCATGTATTACCTTGGTCCCAGTAGGCTCCCTCTAACCCAGAGGCCAGAATAGCAATTCAGGACATCTGGTATCAGTGCCAGCTCAAATTCTGCATATAACAGGCTTCTATCTGTCTGGAAAGTCCACCTTTCCCAACATAACAATGCAATTGATCTCCTTTGAGGAAGGACTGAGAGCATTACAATGTTCTCCCTCAAGGAAACCAGTCTCCACTCAAGTCAGAGTGCTTTGGGTTTGGTAACAGGATTAGATATAAAATGTGGATGGGTGATTGTAATTTTTCCCTTGTGGCAACTGACAACCTTCTTCTCACTAGCTTTATTTTTAATTTTTTTAATCATACATATTAAGTGACATCCTAGTTGACAATCTATTTCACCCTCAGGTCGATTATCTCTGCTCTTTGACCATATAAATAACACCTGATTTACTTGGCTATTTTCTAATCTTAAGAACAAACTGTACTATATTGTCTTTTTAGTTCTCTCACTCACTCTAGCCTAAAATATTTCCTCATGTAATCTTTTTGGGTACTTGTGTGAAAAGATGCAGTTTAGGTACCAAATAAACCACAACAGATTTGTCATTGGCATGTTTTACCTGCATCCAACATTTTGCAGCTTTATCTTACCCTATTCTTAAAGATAAGGCTCATACAGCTGCCTCACAATGATGTTCAAATAAAACATTCAACTAAAAAACCATAACATTTCATTTGGAACAGCAAATACACATATAAAATATGTCCATATTGGACTCTTATAGATAACATGTAGAATAGTCCAATGCAGAAGTGAACAAATATAGATAAAATTATTCTTTTAAACACACTCAAATGATAAATCATTAAAAGTAAATAATTATAATAAATCACATACAACTATGATGGCAGGTAGGTATCTTAAATCATTTAATTCTTATGGTAAATGTATTCATTTTATAAAATATTACATATTATGTGTGTTATATATATTTGGATAATCCTCTTTACATATTAGGGTCATTAAATTTTTCTGCATTTTAAATATGTTTCTTTTATATTCTACTTATTTTGCAAGTTATTTCTATATTTAACTCTTTGTGATTAATGAAATGCCATGGAAAAATATAAAATCCTGGCTTAAATGGAATATTTTTATATTATAGGATAGAAAAATTCTATATGGAGCATGACCACTTGAATTTTAATGTATACTTAGAGAAAAATGATTCATTTATTTAATTTTGCCTGGTAAAAATGGAAGCAGTTGCTAGAGGTCTTCTGCTATACAAAGAGGTACCCAAGTTTACCTGTTAAGTGTGATCAATGTGTATAATCGTGTAAAGCACCTCTAGCCATTGACAAAATTGTTCATTTCAGTTCATATTGTATTACAACTGAAATATATTGAAAATGTTTGATGGTGATTTTGTTTTAATTCTTTAAGGAAACTGTAGGATATCTTCTCCATTATCCTCTGGCCTTGGGCAATGGGTTTCTGTTTTACTTTCTTGTATATTTAACACAAAAACCTAAGAGACAGCCAAGGTTGGCAGAGCTGAGGATATTTTTTTTCATATAAGATGTATCTTAGAAGTATGCAGTGTGGAAGCAATCAGCAGTAATACTTTAACATACTTAACCTTAAGTATCAAGCTGCAACCTGCTTTTCTCTAATATACTTATAACCATATGGTTGTTTCTGTTTTTGGTGTCAGTTTGGTTGGGTGGGTAATACTTAGGCACAACATGAGACATTTTCATTGATTCTTAAAAGGTCTTTATTCACACTTGAGCTAAAGCAGCTGGTGAAGGGTTAGAGAGCACTTGAGTCACCCAAATCTCTGGATATTGCTTTCTGCTGCACCATCTGTGCCCTGTTAAATATTCTTGATTTTTGCCAAGTTTGGGCCAATTTATATGTTAAATCAGTTACTGAAATCAAGATCCAAGAAGCTTCAGGGAGGAAAAAAAATGATATTAAACTGCACAACTCTTATACATTAATCATTAGTATTGGAATGAGAAGTTCAAGTACTGCCATTCAAGAAATGAAATGGTTGTGAGAAGTCAGGCTCCCTGGATTTTGGGAAGGCAGTGAATGTGTATTATTTTTCAAAAGCCTTCACCCCAGAGACATGTACCCCATCCTAATCTTTCAAGATACTAAGTGAATTTTTTATGGGATGCTAGCGAGCAGCTGCAGACTCAATTCTGTTCATAAATGTTTTTTAATCTTCTATGCACCATAGCCTAGTAGACCTAATAAAGTGGCTAATTACTTTTAGTAGCCTAACAATTTTACTGTCTTGTACCTGACAACAGAGTCAAGTAACACAGATTTGTCGGTATCTAGCTGCATACTTTAAACAGTATAACATTCTAAACTGCTACGTGGAACAATAGCTCCAACTAGGCAGTCTACTGTCCTGCCTTTGAGATACTGATTTTCAACAGTAAAAAAGATTGTCTTTCTATTTCAAAATACAGTCTTAGGATATAAAAGTCAAATTCTGTTACATTTTTTAGATGTCTATGATTGAATTATACATAGAGTTTCACTGAAACAAGTATCCAAGAATGGAAAAGCCTAATTTCTGATTCTTAAAATTTTAGGAAATTAATACATGATAAGAGAAAGACCATTAAGAAATAATGAGAAAAAGAAAGCATATAGACACTTTTCCCTCAAATATTTAGGTAAGCTATATAACATGAAATAATATTTGACCTAGTTGGGTATTTATTAAGTACAATGATCCATATATTATAATATGACCAAGCCTGATATTAGTTAATATTTTCCAATTATCTTTTATCTGCCCAGTACTGTGTTAAATACATTGATACATTGATCTTACCCAGTCCACCCAAAACCAGATGAGCTGGATTCAGTGCCGTGTACACAGGAGGTAGTCAGAAAATATTCATTGGCATTAAAGCCACTTTAAATTCACTTATTTCCAAAACTGCCTGTTTAATCATATCCAAATATCTTAATTGTGGATTCAGTAATTGTTTCACATTATTTAACTGTAACTACAACCTATGACATACCATGTTATAAAGGACTGAAATTGTATCTTATTTTTCCTTTATGTTGAATTCAAATGAGTTGTAACATGTTTTGTAAAGAGATGGTATTCAGCACACTGCACACATGAACCCAAAAATAAAAAATGATGGCCTACTGCAAAAATATTGAAGGAAATTGGCAAAGAAAACCTGTGGAATTATTTAAAGATGTGCCAAGTTTCAAATACATACAATTAAAACAATATCCTGTTTCTCTAGGATTAAACATTTGGTGTTTTATTATTTTTTTTTCCCCACAAGTAAAACTAGGAATCATTTTGTCTCCAATGGGGTGTTCAGGAATATCTGTCATGAATGTCGAGTTTCAGATAGTACTTACAAGTTTCAAAGTATTCTAGGGAGCAAGTTGTGCTAAATAAAACTTGAAGAGACCAAATAGAAAGGGATTTGAAAAGTGGTTTTTTTTGTTGTTGTTGTTTGTTTTTAATTCCAGAAAGATAAAACATATGTGTTTCCTTATAGGAAGTAAATTTAACCTCAAAAAATTCAATATGATCTAAAAGTTCCTTATATTCTGTAAATAATGTTAAAATTAAGAATGTTTAACTGAGTTTATGTAATTTCTCTAGGCTAGAATACTTAACCATAATGTAAAATTTAAAAAGAGACAGAATATTCCACACATGATTTTTATTTAAATATATAACTTTTAGCTTAATTTATAGCTGGATTATTAGAAGGGTAGGAAATTTTAAAAATAAAGCATGTTTCAAAATAATAACTCACAAATGAAATTATGCAAATTGGTTTCTTTCTTAGTCCATTTGGGCTTCTATAACAAAATAACTTAGACTGGGTAACTTATAAACAACAAAAATTTATTGCTTACAGTTCTGGAGGTTGGGAAATCTGACATCAAAGTGCAGGCAGATTTGGTGTCTGGTGGGGGCTCATAGATGGTGCCTTCTATGTGTTCTCACATGGCAGAAGGGGTGGACACCCTCCGTAAAGCCTCTTTTACAACAGCACTGATCCCATTCATGAGGGTGGAACCCTCATAATCTAATCACCTCTAAAAGGCTCCTTATCTTAATATTATCACCTTGCGAATTAGGTTTCAACATGTGAATTTTGGAGGACCATAAAAATTCAAGCCTTAACAACTTGTATAAAATTAACACAGACAATTGACACCATCCCTTCAAGCAGAATAGCAAAATCTTAAATAATGTCTATGATGCTTCATCAATAAGGATCCACCAACCATCCAAATTAGATGAATCAAGGCTGTTATGTTATGTTGTGATTATTTTCCATAATATGTCATAGTGCTATTTAATATTTTATTTTTTTTTTTTTTTTTTTTTTTTTTTTTTTTTTTTTGAGACAGAGTCTCACTTTGTTGCCCAGGCTAGAGTGAGTGCCGTGGCGTCAGCCTAGCTCACAGCAACCTCAAACTCCTGGGCTCGAGCGATCCTTCTGCCTCAGCCTCCCGGGTAGCTGGGACTACAGGCATGCGCCACCATGCCCGGCTAATTTTTTATATATATATCAGTTGGCCAATTAATTTCTTTCTATTTATAGTAGAGACGGGGTCTCACTCTTGCTCAGGCTGGTTTTGAACTCCTGACCTTGAGCAATCCGCCCGCCTCGGCCTCCCAAGAGCTAGGATTACAGGCGTGAGCCACAGCGCCCGGCCTAATATTTTATTAAATAATCTCAAAGGTATATTCTAAAAATTAATCAAAATTTCAAATATTAAAAACTTGATAAGGTAGTATGCATCTTCTCCATGGAGAGGAACCAGAATAGTAAGCAGATTCTCACATTCCAAACAGATCATATAAGAGAAAACACTAAAATTCACCAGAGAAGCAAAGGGAAGTGCCAAAAGTGGGTAAGGAGAAGGTTTGGGACAATTGCCTGGCCAAGGACTGGCTAAGAGCTGGAAGAATCTCCTGGATAAGAGAAACAGTAAGAGAGAAGTACCAGAGCTCCACACTCTGAGGTAAGCTTTTACCATTTTTGCTACAAGAGAACCCCAAGACCCACACAGGTCTCGGCCATAACTTAGGGAGCTGCTTAGACAGAGATGTTGCTCCAGAAATGGAACTCATGCCTAATTCCATAGACATTTGGGCCCAGAGCAGCTGGAGGTGGTCACCATTCTTATAGCCTAGATATTGGGAACTGCATATGGACTGGCAGCCATTGCAAGCAGCCAAGGTGTTCTCATACGCCTCTGGGAAAGTCCCTACTTCCTTTCTGTAGGCTGCTGTTGAGATTGAGACATGAGCAGAGAGCATTTTCCATAGTTTCTTGCCCACTTGCTTGCTTGGGTGGGGCCCCAGCCTTTCTAGTTGCAGGCTGAAAGCACTATTTTGAGAGTTTAACACTGGGCTACACCCTGCCTTTGGGTAGAGTTTGAACTGACACAGTTGTAGCCCCCAACCAGCTAGGAAGGGTCATGGAAAACAAGTTTTTCAACACACATCTAGGGCAATACCCACCATCCTACAATGGGCTGCTATGAGACCAAGCCTTGAGTAAATGCCACTCCCTATAGTTTCCTGCTAATGACACCTGCCTGAGAAGAGCCCCACCCTCTCTAGTCACAGCCCACAGTGTCATTTTGGGAGCAGTGTCCTGCTATTGGGCTGAGTTCAGGCTGGGACAGCTGTGGCCCTACCAAGCTGAGGAGGGACGGGGAGCCCAGGCTCTCCGGCAGACATCTGGATCAATATCCACCTCCTGCTATGAGCTCCTGTGAGCCTGAGACACAAGCAGCCTGCACTCCACACAGTTTCTTGCCCATAACTGGGCAATTAAGAAGATGTTTCCCTTTTTAACTGCAAGTCCACAGCCAGAACTATTTTGAGAGTTTAACACTAGGCCATGCCTCACTCTCAGATGGAGGTCAAAGTGACATGGCTTTAGCTGCTACTTAGTTTGGAAGACACAGAGGAGACCCAGGTCTCCTATGCACACTTAGGACAATACCCCCTGCCCTGTCACAGGCAGCTGTGGGACTGTGGACTAGCCTCCCTAATCCACGGTGGCTACCAGTTACACTAACATGGACCATGTGGGTCCAGTGGGTGACTCCATGACTGCTACCTTCCATATCACATAAGCTGCTCACGGGCCTGAGAAGCCACTCACACACCTGGTCCTCTGCTCAAGCTACTAACTTCTGAGCAAGCCACCTGAGGTCCCTAAATTTGCCCACTTAGGACACACTAATACCACTGCCAACATGAGCTGCTTGGGGCTTAAAATCGGGGGTACTCATTCCACTGCTCCCATTACTAGAGCCCAAAGACTGGCTTGACTGGTGTTCGAGTCCCTAGTAAAACTTCACCACAGCCTTAATTAATAACTGTTCCCTAAGCAACCAAGGAAATCTCAAATAACACTGACCCTATGTACTGCCTAAGAAATCATACAGAGATCATAATACTACAGGCACTCAAAGTCAAAGTCAAAGTGTTCTACCCAACCAACAAAATATATACCTTTTCAGGAAAAAAAATTCTCCCCTTCAAAAGCAATTTTAAAAAATCAGAACAAACAACTGGTATATCAGATATGCAGATATGAACAGAATAACACAGGAAATGTAAAAAGTGAGACAATATGACACCACCAAATGATCACAACAATTATCCAGCAATGGCTCCCAATAAAAAGGAATTTGTAGTAATGCAAGGTAAAGGATTCTAAATATTGATTCTAAAGAAGCTCAATAAGATGGAAGAGAAATCTGAAAACTAATACAAATAAATCAAAAAACAAATTCAGGGTTTTTATAAGAAATCACCAAGGAGATAGATATTTTTTTTTCAATTACAAAACCAAACAAACAGAAATTCTGGAGCTGAAAAAAAAATCATTGAAGGAAATAAGAAATGCATTCAAAAGATTTAGGAATAGACTAGACCAAGTAGAAGAAGGAATTTCACAACTTGAAGAGAAGTCTTTTGAAATATTCCAGTCAGACAACGATAAAATAAATAAATAAATAAACAAACAAACAAACAAATAAATAAATAAATAAATGAGCAAAGCATTTGATACATCTGGGACTATATAAAGTGACTGAACTTACAACTTATTGGTATTCCTGAGGGAAAAAATAGAAAAAAAAGATTAGAAAACTTATGTAAGGAAATAATTGATGACAACTTCCCAGGACTAGTAATGGGGTTAGATAATCACATACAGGAAGTCCAATGGTCTCTGGGCAAATAAAGTTGCAAATCAAGTTTACTATGGCATATATAATCAGAATGACTAAAGTGAAAGGAAAAGAAATAATTTTAAAATCAGAAAGAGAAAATCATCCAGTTACTACACAGGAAACCCCAGCAGCCTAATTAACAATCTAACATCACATCTAAAGAAATTAGAAAAACAAGAACAAGCCAAATCCAAAATTAGCACAAGAAAAGAAATAACAAGGAGAAGACCTAACTTAGAGAAGACCTAAATAAAATAGAGACCTCCCTATATACAAAGGATTAATGAAACAAAAAGTTGGTTCTTCAAAAAGATTAACAAAATCCAAAAACCACTAGTTAGACAAACAGGGATAAGAAGACAATAGGTCTAAATGAACACATTCAGCAATGAAAAAAGAGACATTACAACTGATACCACAAAAATACAAAAGATCATCACAGACTCTTATATACAACTATATGTTCACATACTAGAAAACCTAGAGGAAAAGGAGGAATTCTTGAAAACATACAGCATTGAATCAGGAAGAACTAGAACTCCAAAATAGAATAACAAGTTGCAAGATTAATCAGTAAAAACACAAACAACAACAACAAAAAACCCTTCCAATTAAAAGGAAAAAGAAAGCACAAGACCAGATGGATTCAAAGCTAAATTCTATAAGATGTGTCAAGAACAACTGGTGTCAACCCTACTGAAACTATTCCAAAAGTTTGAGAAAGGGAGATCCTTTTTAACTCCTCTAACAAGGCAATATCACCCTGATATCAAATACAGAAAAGGATACAACAAAAAAGACCAATATTTCTAATGAACATAGATGTAAAAATCCTCAACAAAATACTAGCAAGCTGAATTCAACAGCAGATCAAAAGGATAATTCACCATGATCGAGTAGGTTTCATCCCAGTGATGCAAGGATGATTCAAAACATGCAAATCAATTAATGTGATTTACCACATATACAGAATTAGAAACAAAAAGCATGTGATCGTCTCAATAGATGTGAAAAAAACTTTTGATAAAATCCAGCATCCATTTATGATAAAGATCCTCAAAAACACGGCATAGGAGCAACCTACCTAAAAATAATAAAATCTATAAATGATAAAACCACAGCCAACATCCTACTCGATGGGAAAAACCTGAAAGCATTCCCGCTAAAAATTGTAGCAAGAGAGGGCTATTCACTTTTTCCACTTCTTTTCCACATAATACTCAGAGTCCTAGCCAGAGAAATCAGGCAAGAGAAAGAAATAAAGGACATCCAAATTAGAAAAGAAGTCAAATTAACTATTGTCTCATGATATAATCTTATACTTAGAAAACCCTAAGGGTTCCTCCAAAGGAGTCCTATAGTTGATGAATAAATTCAGCAAAGTCTCAGTTTATTCAAATAGTATTAATATTTTTATACATCAACAACAACCAAGCTGAGAGTCAAATCTCATTTACAATGGCTGGAAAAAAAAATACCTAGGAATAAATTTAGCCAAGGAGGTGAAAGATCTCTACAAGGAATACTGTAAATTACTGATGAAAGAAATTATAGATAACATAAATAAATGAGAAAACAGCCATGTTTATGGATCAAAAGTATCAATGTTGCTAAAATTACCCTACTGCCCAAAGAAATCTGCAGACTCAATGCAATTCCTATGAAAAACAACAACAACATTTTTAACAGAATAAGAAAAAAATAAAAGTTCTAAAATTCATATGGAATCAATAAAGAGCCCAAATAGTCAAACCAATCCTAGGCAAAAAGAACAAATTGGAGGCATCACATTATTTGATATTATCGTACAATGCTATAGTAACAAAAGCAGATTTTACTGGCATAAAAGTAGACATATAGATCAATGAAACAGAACAGAGAAAACAGAAATAAAACCATATATCTACAACCAACTGATCTTTGACAAAGCAGCCGAAAATATACTCTGGTGAAATGATGCCCTGTTCAATAAATGGTACTGAGAAAACTGGATAGACATATGCAGAAAAATGACACTGCATCCCTATCTTTCATCATAAACAAAAATTAAATCAATATGCATTAAAGATGTAGATGTAAGATCTGAAACAATAAAAATCCTAGGAGAAAATCTAGGAAAAAGTCTTATGGATATTGGCCTAGGCAAATAATTCATGACTAAGAGCCCAAAAGCAAATGCAACAAAAAGAAAAATAGACAAATGGAACTTAATTAAACTAAAAAGCTTCTGCCTAGCAGAAGAAATAATCAAAAGAGCACATAGACAACCTACAAGAGACAATATCTGTAAATATGTGTCCAATAAAGGACTAATATCCAGACTTTACAAGGAAATCAAACAACCAAGTAAGGGAAAAAAAAAACATTAAAAAAATCAGCAAATGATATGAACAGGCATTTTTCAAAAGAAGATACACAAATGGCCAAAAAAAGAGAAAGAAAATGAAAAGTGCTCAACATCACTAATCATCATAGAAATGCAAATTAAAACCACGATGAGATGCCATCTTATTTCAATTAGGATGGCCATTGTTAAATAGCCAAAAAACTTCAGAAGTTAGCTCAGATGTGCTAAAAGGAAAACGAACACATACACTCTTGGTGGTAAAGTAAATCAGAATAAACTCTCTGGAGATTAGTATGGAGATTTCTGAAAGAACTAAAAATAGATCTACAATTCAATCCTTCAATCCCACTATTGTATATCTACCCCAAAAGGAAAATAAATTATTATATCAAAGAGACATCTGCATTCATGTTTCCTGCAGCACAATTCACAATCCCAATATATGGAATCATCCTAAGTGGCCATAAACCAATGAATGGATAAAGAAAATGTGGTGTATACTACTTAGCAACGCAAAAGAATGAAATAATGTTATTCCAGCAACTTGCATGGAACTGCAAGTCATTATCCTAAATAAAGTAATTCAGGAACAGAAAATAAATGCCTCATATTCTCATTTAAAAATGGAAGCAAAATTATGGCTGCAAAACCACACACGGAGTTGTAAAATGGACATTAGAGACTCAAAAAGATGGAGGGTGGAGGGGTGATGGATGAAAAATTACCTATGGAGTATAATGTACTATCCTTTTTTTGTGATAGGTACACAAAAATTCCGGCACTATATATACAATATATGCAAGTAATGAAATTAAACTTGTGCCCACTAAATCTATTAAAAATTTTTAAAAGGAAAAAACTTATACAGTTTGAGATTATTCTATTAGTTAATAGCCAGTTTTTAAAATATTGACTATAAATATAGTAGAACTTTTAGTTTAGTCTTCTTTTACTAATTCCATTTGTTAGCCACAAGCTTAATATGAAGAGAAAATTAATGACATTAATATTCCATAAATGTCCTCTGTTGCTATACATGAATTATAGAAATTCAGATAATTTATATAAATTTATTACAGTTTAATTAGCTATAATTTACAAAATCTACAGATTAAAATTTAGACCAGCAAAGCATACATGTTAGATAAATTTTTAAGTGTGTGTACTTGTACAATTGATTTCAAATGAAGACATTCATTATATTTGAACTGAAGAATATAATTTATTAGAAAAAAGGTAATTTATTTTCCCTCTTCACTATTTTTAATTATTCTTATCTTCTAACCTTTTCTCCCTTGTCTCCCAGCTATCTTTTTTCCCCTCTGCATTTTTCATTCCTCTACACTCTTACATTTTCTCTCCAAAGTCTAAAATGTATTACTTAAAATAGAGAACAAGGAAAAATCTTTCAAATAGATTAAATCTAAAAAAAACACTAGGCTCAAAATTATCAAGATTTTATATCATTATAATAACAGATTTAACATGATATCTACAGAAGTTTTTCTCAGTATACCAATATTTATCATACTCCTTTTGATTTATATATCTTTTATCATTTTGAACATAACTTTTTAATATTATTTTATTGCTTTAAGTCTGTCTTTTTTGTCTGAAATATAAAGAATGAATCTTCAAGGATTTTGAAATACCAACTGATTGCTAAAATTTAAAATATCTGTTCTCTAAAACCAGGAGTAAATGTTGAGATTATATAAAATTCACTGATAGAAAGGTTTATAATCTTTTTCATGCACTGTTAGAAATATATACTCTTGAGAAAATTTGACCAAATCTAGGGTTGGGATTTTTTTTCTGTGTTACAGGAAAATTTCAGAAATTCATTAAGGGAATTTTATTAGTTCTATATTTTAATGTTTGAGACTTAATGCTTCCTCTGTTCCTTTTGTGTTGAACTAATTTAAAAAAGAAAGAAAACATTTCAAAAATATTCAAGATGTACAATTATCAAAATTGAATAGAGATAATAAAATAAAGTACAGTATTCCTTTGCTATGTGACCATGATAACATCAACCCCAAGTAATTTTGATAGAAGCTGAATTCATCAATTCACTATTTTTAATACTAATATGATACATAGTATACAGGATCATTTTTTACAGAAATCAAAATGATTTTCTGTATTCACAAAACCTAGTAACAGAAGAATATCAACACATCTACATGACAATTTCCACATAGGTTATAGATATCAATTAAGCAGGAAAACTATAATGGATTTATTCAATGATGACATTTTAGATTAATAAGAAGAAGTTAGTACCTCAAAATAAAACTTAGTTTGTGCCCACCCAGGGACGCCAGAAAACAAAACAAAACAAAACAAAAACAAAAACACAAACAAAAACAAAAAAAACTTAGGGCTACTAAAAACCAATGTCTCTCTCAAAATAACCAATTTGGGAATAATCAAAAAGTGATCGGCCGGGCGCGGTGGCTCACGCCTGTAATCCTAGCTCTCTGGGAGGCCGAGGCAGGCGGATTGCTAGAGGTCAGGAGTTCAAAACCAGCCTGAGCAAGAGCGAGACCCCGTCTCTACTATAAATAGAAAGAAATTAATTGGCCAACTAATATATATATAAAAAATTAGCCGGGCATGGTGGCACATGCCTGTAGTCCCAGCTACTTGGGAGGCTGAGGCAGAAGGATTGTTTGAGCCAGGAGTTTGAGGTTGCTGTGAGCTAGGCTGACGCCACGGCACTCACTCTAGCCTGGACAACAAAGTGAGACTCTGTCTCAAAAAAAAAAAAAAAAAAAAAAAAGTGATGATTGCCCATTCTAAGTTACTTTTAAGTAAATAGTCTTCACCTTAATTTAAATATCTGAACATGAGAGTTCAGAATATAGACTAATATCTACTTTTTCACAGTAACTCATTTTCTCACTAATGTCTGAAACATGACACTTCTGATAATAATAAGAATTTGTTTAAAAAACATAAATTTTGAAAAATCTTTTAGTCTGAAGTGATGAGTATCTTTCCTGCTAAACATGGAACAAATTTTAAGGTAATTAACTTATATGCAGTCTAAATCAGTACAAGTCTACCATTTTCCAATAGAGCACTTTCTTTTTTGTTACTATTTAATATCTGAGTAGAAAAAAAATAAAGAAATAAATACAAGGTTATTATCTCTATGGTACTCAAAAATGCAGTCAATGTGTTCATTTAACAAAACCAATACATAAAATACAGTCAGTTCTGTTATCCCTGGGTTCCATATATGTGGATTCAAGCAATGGCAGATCAAAAATATTTGAAAAAATATATAATAATACAGCAATAAAAATACTACGAATAACAAAAATACAGTCTAACAACTGTTAGACTGCTAACATATAGCATTCACATAGCATTTATATTGTATTAGGTATTATAAGTAATCTAGAGGTGATTTAAAGTATACAGAAAGATATGGATAGCTTTTATGCAAATACTAGGACATTTTATATCAGAGATTGGACTTGAACATCCACAAATTTTGGTATCCATGGGGTTGGTGGTCCTTGAACCAATGCCCCACCAATACTAAGGAATGACTGTATTTCCAATCACACTCAAACTTCTATGCTATCTAGAATTAAAATTAAAATGAGAGTCTCATGACTAAATTTCTTAAAAAGTTGAAATATCTAAACAGTTTCATTTAAACAAGCAAGCAAACAAGAAACATTACTTTTCTAACTATAAATACACATGATCCTTTGCTATTTTAATTTTTCTAAGGATTTATAATATGTATTTGCAAATATGATAAATGAATATGTAATAAGAGAGGAGTAGTATTTTAGGACACAAAAAAGAAACTTATGTTGTACCAGATGGAGTACTGGAAAGAAAGATGGAGGGATAAAACTAACTCAAGGTCTCTATTCTGGATAATTAGAAGGATGATGCTAACATTAACTGAGTTAGACAAAAGTAAATTGAAGCGAGTTGTTCTAAAAGTTAATGAGTATGCTTAGTACAACAAAATACAAATTTAGACTCAAAGTCTAGGATCAGGATCAGAGATACAAATTTAAGAGAAATTAGAGTTATTAATAATAGTGCCTTAAAATGAAAGCAATGTGTTTGATGTGGAAAAAAAAAACCTGTATAAAAATTTTTTAAAAGATGTGATTTTGGTAATTGCCTTTCTTTACATATTTTTTTCAAATTTATCTTATGAAGTAGGAATTCCCTCCCTTCACCCATTTTATAGAAAACTAAAGCTCAGAGCAGTGAAATTTCTCAATTTATCAAGGTCATGCAAATTCTAAGAGTAAAACCAATGTTTAAGACTCCCAAGACTTCAACTGTTCATAACACATCATTAATCCCAGAAAGAGTTGTTTAAAAGGAAGGAACAGAAAGAGGGTGAAAAGTTGTTATCGAAAATGTTCAATAAATATTACTCGAATGAATTAAAAGAGTAAAGAAGTGATGCAGTTTAATATGTCACTATCTTAATGACCAGATAAAAATATCCAGATCTTACAAGCAATATGATTTGAAGGGAGATTGGAAGGTCATCATCACACCTGCCAAATGTTTACAAATGAAACATATAGAGGTACATATTCAGAGATTAATTAAAATCTGATTTATATTTGGAATGAATGTATTAAAAGTTGATATATGGAGGTTTAATACAGCTGCAAATGATGGCTTATTCACAATCAGATCTTGATGGAAATTTCCATTGAGGTTATTATTGAACGTCAGGACACTAAAGGTCATAGTCAGATAAGCCTGTCTTGGAGTCTAGATGTAAAACCTCTTCTTGACAAAATTCAAGCCTTGTCTACTAAGTTATATTTGAGAGTAGCAGAGAAGTTTAATTTGTTCATGCATGCCTTTAGAAAGATGTCTTTAAAACAGGAAATTATTTTTTCCTGCCTTTTATCTACCAGCCTTTTAATATGATGCAATTATTTTAGAGCGTGCTGATGATGTTGGGTACTGTGCATAAGATTGCAGCTTGATGTTAATAACTTATCCGCTTATCTGCAGAATGTAGAAGATACATTTGCTTTCATCTATGCTGCAACAGAAGTACTTCTGGCCTCTACTCCATTCCCTCTCTCCTGGGCTTTGGAAACCCAGATCTGCATAGGGGGTAGGGACAAGGTTGTTTTCCCACATGATTCACTATGCCTAACAGTGGGTAATAAAAATCTGATGAAAATGTCTTACTATACAACGGAGGTAAAGTAACTAAAGTTAATTTAGGAAAGGAAAAACAGCTCTAATAAATATTCAGTATATTTGTGTGTGTGTGCAGAAGATTGAGATGGAGAAGGAAAGGGATTGCTTTGAAGAAGTAATGATGGCAGGCAATTAGCATTGTCATTAGGATGAATAGTGTACTGATACTGAACATAAAAAAGATATTTTTCATGTGTGGACACAGTATAGTAAAAACAACATAGCAAAAGACAAGACAGCAATAACAAAAGTAGCAGATCCTGAAATTGAATACTTAAAGTTACTAAGGATTAAAAGAGAAATAAGTTCTGTAGTTTTTATATGTAATTAGATACAGATTGGAAAATCACTTAAGAAAGAACTTCTGAATGTAAACCAAATGATTTTGCAAACTTATAAATGTATTTAATTAAAAAATCATACAAGCCTTTTTTGAATTATGGGTCAGAGTTTCAATTAAGGCAATATTAAAATGTGTTTTAAGAGAAGCCAAGGACTCTCAGCATAATAAAACAAAATTACTGAAAACCACAAAGATCAGCACAAAAGCTGGATCTTCTCCAAGAAACCTTGGCATGACAAAGTAGATCAATTTATAAACTGCATCTACTCTGCTAGTGTACCAGTCAATTAGACTTAACATTTTATTGAATATACATTACTGTTTTGGAAAAGTAAAAAAGTGATGCATTTATTTTATCAAGCTAGTTGAGTATATTTTCCTTGAAAATCTGATTAACAACAACTACAAAAATTGTATTTTGAGCTTTTCTAAGATATAAAATACTGTGTGTTATAGGAGTTAACACTGGGTCAGTTTCTGCCTGTGAGTAAGCTATTCTCCCAATATAAATGTATTAGTTACTCTAGTTCAAATATATTTTCATGTTAATGTACTAGAAAATAACTTTTTAAAAATATTAAAGTATGATCTAAAATATCCATATAATAGCTTTGAGAAAAATATAACATGTTAAAAACAAATGTATGCAAGATATGACCAGACTGAAGCCAATGGCCACATGAAAGGGTTTATTTCATTTCCATTCAATTAGGTGATACATTGAGGACTATCTATGTGTCGGTCAAAATCAAAATTACAACAGTGAATATTACTATATTATTGTATCTACTTGAACTTTTATTCCAAAAATATGTTTATAGATTAAATCATATACTTTGTTGATAACTGAAAGGAAAGTTTACAAATTTTCACTTTTTAAAATATTGTCCAAATTAAATATGATATTTAAAATTAAATATCAACTCTACATTTTCATTGTGTATCATTATACTATTTTTATCATTTACTGTGTTTCCATTGTGTATTATAATTATATAATTGTGGGTATATAATTATATTAATTTTTATTATTTATTGTGTTTACATTGTGTATTATTTTTGCCATAACAATTCCTAAAAATACAGAACAGGTTAAAATAACAAAATTATCCCTTATATTCAACAATGAATATTTTTCACATTTGGTCTATTTATCTATTATCTATCTATGTATCTAATATATTATCTATGAATCTATCTTCAACTTTTTGTTTTATTGAACTATTTGCAAGTAAATTGCAATGGCCATGACACTTGAACCCTAAATGTTTCACTGTTGATCTCCTAAAAATAAAGACCTTTCCTTATGTCATCATATCACATCATTATCACACAAAGAAAATTAACAGTAGTTTTCAAATATAAAATGGTCCATAGTCAAATTATGCTAATTATACTGAAAATATCTCCTATAGTTAATTTTGTTGAAGCATAATTGACTCAAGAGTCACACGTTACATTTGGTTCTTGCATCTCTTTAGATTCTTTTAATGTAGGATAAATATTTCTATGATGAAATGCAATTCTTTTTTGGGGAAAAAAATCAAGTTATAAACTTGATTCTTTTCTTCAATTCTTTTTCCTTGTTTTTGATTATTTTAACTTTTATTTGTTAAGGATTTATATGAGTCATTTATTTTCATTTTATTTCTTTATGAGGATCAACGTGAACTTACAAATATTTACATATTTGATGCATAATAGTCAATTATAGTAATATTCTTTATAATGCTAAATTATTCTAAATGTGGCCAGGACCCACCTTTAAGTTGGCTTCTATGTCTTTTTTTAATTTCAGTGTTAATTGAAACACAATGATTGCGTATATTTATCGAGTACAATGTAATGTTTCAGTACATGTATAAAGTGTTCAAATCAGTGACATAAAGTGATCAAAGCAGTGTAATTAGCATATATATAATCTCAAATGTTTATCATTTCTTTGTGGTGAGCAGATACAAAGACTCCTTTATTCCAGCTATTTTGAAATATACAATACATTGTTATTAATTATATCCATCCCATCCTACTGTGCAATATAATCCTGGGAACTTATTGCTTCTTTCTAACTGTAACATGGGCCAACTGTAACTGTGCTCATGGGCCAACGTCTCCCCAAATCTGTCTCTATCCTGTATTCCCCAGTGTCTTTTGATATGCCCCATACTGGTCTTCGAAAGCTTCCTTGTTTTTGGTAAGACAAGATATATTATATTTTTCTTATATTTAATACTTTTCCTACCTTCCATACAGAAATACCCATTTCTCTAATAGACTGTATTTTCTGTTAAGGAGGAATTATACTTGGAACCAAAATTTGGAATCTAGGAGTATCCATTACTAATGGTTTTTCACTATATAGAGCTTAGAAATTCAATTTTAAAATTAATTTGTACAGACATGCCCAATTTAAATTTACAATTAGATTTTCTCCTAATTTATTTGATACTGTTTTTATTTGTTTGTAAATTAAAAATATTTTTAAAAGATTGATATGGATTTTATATATTGCTTATATTATAAAGAACATTACACTTTTAATATTATAAATGATAATGCTGTAATAATATAGTAATTACAATATATTACTATATATAATAATTATGTTACTATAACATCATAGTATATTACTGTATTATACTATATACTATAATATTATAGTAATATTACCACAATATGGATGATATATACCACCATATATGTAGCATACACTGTTACATAATAACATTACTATAATATAGAATAAAAATTTTAGATGATATATAGTATACTATCAATATTAGTAATATGAGAAACATTAATATTAGCATTACTATTACTAATATCATTGATTTTACTCTATAATATATAGTGATATTATTACTATAGTACCATAATATATAGTAATTTTAAAGTAATATTACTTGTTACAAATGTGAGAGAAGTTCCTTGTGGTTCTTTTTTTTTGCCCTTGGAGTGTTAATATATCTTACTAATGACTTACAGGCAGAGTACTATATTACAAATTATAGAGAGAGTGTTACTATTTTATTGTCTTCCTTTATAAGTGTTGAAACTCATTTTGAAAAATGATTAAATTGCTTGAACATCACCATGATGCTTTCAAGGATTGTTTGGAGTTTTTATTAGCGCAAGCCTAGAATAGCAGTTATTAGTACTAATTGAGCTAATTGGTACCAGTTAATTAGTACCAGCAATTAGTAGACCTAAATGAGCACTACTAGTAAAGTAGAATTCTGAGTTCTCTATTAAATGCCCCATGTTTTTCCTACTAGGGATGATTATAATTCAAATGTTTCCCAGCATTGTAGCAGGTACTGTAATTGTTCAGCTTATATTTTGTTTTCTGCTTGATTGACATTTGTTGTTGCTGTTTTGATGGTTGTGGTGGTCTGTGCCTGTGTGTGTGTGTGCTTGTGCTCTTGGAACTGTTTAAGTTACAGTTTGCAAAGCTTCACTTACATTCACAGACTAATATTCAGGCTGAAATACATAAAATCTCCTATGCAGATTTTGGGGTTTCCTTTTGTTGATAGTTTTCTTCTCTCTAATTCTCAGCTCTATATATTTCCTTCCAAAAAATTCTGATTTTTCTCTTCTCAACCCAGGGAGACCAAAGACCAATTTATATTTCTTAAATACCCCTTCCTATGCTATGGTCCAAATGGTGCATGCATGTGGGCAGAAAGGCCAATGGTAGGCTTTATCTCATTTGCTTGTTTTCTCTTAGGGAACAAAGTCTTCATGCCTGTTGTCCAATATCAAAAATTTGTTATTTTCATTTTTTGTTCAGTTTTTTTGACTATTTACTTCATGATGATGAGTCCCATATGAGATATTTATTCACAGATAGAATTGAAAATCATTCATATTCATTTTTCATATGCATGATAGATAATGATTGTCTTGCTCAGTCAGGGACATTTGTGATATTTTTTCCAGTATTACATTAAATGTATAAGCTTATTTAAGTAGAATTGTCATCTATGTAATACTGAATACTGATGTCTTTTGGTCAAGTACACATAATAGCTTTCTCTTTTTCCAAGTCTACTTTTGCATTTTTCATCAATATTTTAAAAATTTCCTATTTATTTTTAAAATTTTAAACTATATTAATCTTTTATAGTTTTCATTGCCTTATGAATACATTTGGTTTGAATATATTTTCACATGGTTAATTTTGAGAATGTGAACAATTTATTATATATTAATTTTATACTTTGATATATTTCAATTAATTAATTTGTTTATTTTATTAATTATTCTTAGTTATTCAAATAAGTCAATTACCAAAAGAAAAAGTTTAGTATTTATTTGGAACTTTTATGCCTACAGTTCTTTCTTTTCTGTCTAATTGCAATGTCTAATAATTTCAATAAAATGTTAAATAGCAAAAGACAACTCTGAACAACTCTGGTCTTTTCCTATACTTAATGGAAATATTTCAAGTTTTTCCTCATTAAGAATAAATATATACGCTTTGTCATGTGAAAAATAGTCTATCAATTAATATATTACATTTATGTTTAATTAGAAATGGTTATTAAAATTTTATGAAAGTCTTTTCAACATTTATGAAGATAATCATAATATTTTTGTTTAGGTCTCTTAATATTCCCATATTAATATTTTAATTTTCTATTTCCTCAAATGTAAAACACCATAGTTTGTATAACTAACTTTTTATTTTGGGCAATAGCTTTTGGGGCAAAACAAAATGAAATATCCATTTCATTCCCATAAATATAAAAAAAACTCATAGAATCAAGAAATTATGATACTTTGAGTTTAACAAATAAAATCTGTCAAGTTGAAGCTCATTTATAACTCATATTGAACCAACTCTCTAAATAAAACAGCAGATCAATTTTCATTTGTATTTAACAAATACGGAACAAAGAACATCATTTTATATCACTAAGAATCATTTTATATCACTTTCATTTGAACATTGTTCTATACGATGGACATTTGATTCTCATTTTACAAATTTATATTTACTAGAATCCTAAAATGTGAGTAAGATTGGCTAAAGTTACAATAGAAAAACAGAAACTAAAACTGAATATGAGAATCTAGCTATATTTGCAAAAATAATACATGCATATATCTTTTAACACAGCTACTCCACTTATAAAAAGGTCATAAAATAAAATCTTATAAGTGTACAAAAGTATATGAACAATATTATTCACTAAATTTGATTTTTCAAGTACAAAACACTAAAAAGAATTGATATGGGCCGGGCGTGGTGGCTCACGCCTGTAATCCTTGCACTCTGGGAGACCGAGGTGGGTGGATTGCTCGAGATCAGGAGTTCGAAACCAGCCTGAGCGAGACCCCGTCTCTACCAAAAATAGAAAGAAATTAATTGACCAACTAAAAATATATATACAAAAAATTAGCCTGGCATGGTGGCACATGCCTGTAGTCCCAGCTACTCAGGAGCCTGAGGCAGCAGGATCACTTGAGCCCAGGAGATTGAGGTTGCTGTGAGCTAAATTGATGCCATGGCACTCACTCTAGCCTGGGCAACAAAGTGAGGGTCTGTCTCAAAAAAAAAAAAAAAAAAAATTTGATATGTTCATTGAGGACTGCTTATTCAAGTTACAGTGTATTTATAGAGTGATATACTATTAAACTGTTAAAAAGTGAAATATTAGTATGTGTTCACATGGAAGGTTCTCAAAAATATAGTGAAAAATTGAAAAATATGTATCATATGACCCCATTTTACAATTAATATATACCCAGAAAATTTCTGAGAGAGTAGGAGCAAAATATTTTACCTCAGGAAAGAGGAATTGAAGGCAACAGAAAGGAGATCATTTTTTATCTTTGGAATATTTTAAAATATGCACATATTGTTTTAATAATAAGCAGTTTAAGTTAAAAATGTGCAAATGTATAGTGTTTAATGTATCTTAATAAAAATGAAACAAATAATGCATAGAAAAGCCATGCCTCAATTTTCATACTTATGCTAAAATTTTATTGATTTTGTCCTTAATATTCCGATAATTAAATTCAAGTACAAATTTCCAAATCACATAAGCTTAAAAATTATGGAATCAATGACTGCATCTTTTTTTTCTCTCTCTCTCTTGGTTCTTATTCTATAAAATCATAGAATTAGAAGTTAAATATATTGAGTTGTTTGGGAATGCACCATGCAGCTGTGAACCTATTTTGTTCTTCTATCAATCTTATTTCTTTATGAAACTCATTCTAGGAAGCTAAGCAGGGGAACTAAGGAGGCCCACGTACATGTCTTCTGCACATTATATATATAGTAATTAGAGGTGTCATTGTATTCTCATTGGTCAGAAAATGTTACCTTCTGTATCTGAATATCCAGACCTTTCCAGCACATTTGAGAAAGATTGCTTACTAAACAAGTTAGGCTATGAGAAACCTATCCAAAATTCAGAGGCAACATATACAACTCTAGACATTGCTGATCACCAAATAACTGCATCACGAATCACAAAACTGAAATAAGGTTAAGAAAAAAAATGTTCTCTGAAAGTAAACTTTTATTAGCTATTCTAGCTCTCAAACTTTTAAAATATAGCAACATTTTTCTCTTTCCTCTCTCCCAGTGTAGTAGTTTCTAAACAAGCGGTATCTTTCTTTTTAAACTAAAAAAGAAAGTTGATATCTTAAATGTCCTTTATAGTTTGGTTATAGGACATTGTTGGGATCACTTTTAAACAACTTTTATATTAATTATGCTAAAACGGGTAAAACAAGAATATTTTACAAAGTTTAAACTATGAAATGATCCCTTGGTGAGACAGCTTATATGTGATATGAGACTAGCTCAAGCCTCAATCAAGTCAAGCTTGCTTGTGTGAGTAACATTAGAAGAAAAACCATTTGATTTGGCTGAATATCTAAACTGTAATATATTTTTGGCCTTACATAGTTCATTTTCACCACAGTGAATCAAGAAATATATAAAACCTTAGTTTGGGAATAAGCTTTAAAGTCATAGAGTCTAATTTCTAAGCATGGCTTACTCTTGGAGTATGCTTGAGAAAATAGGAATCTATCTAAAATTAATATTTTCAGTGAGAAGTTCACAAGATTGACATAATGATTAGAACTATTCTTTAAGTGAAATTCTGCTTCCTTAAGTCTGTATCCAGTGGTTTTTGGTTTGCCCTCAAACAACATAGAATCAAGTCTCCCAATTTCATAATATAACAGTAAATAGCTGACTACTTCTATCCTATCTCCATTTCTCTATTACAGGTAAATAAAAGGTGTTTTATTTCCCCTTAAATCACTTCCCAGAGCATGACACTCAAAAACCTCAATGCTTAGGTGTAGACTTTTCTTTTAGACCTCCTTTGCCTCCATTTCTTCTACTCCTGGCCATTCTTAAAAAGCAAGAGATAATATATTATAATACTTCTTGCTGTTATAAAAACCAACTAAAAACACTATTTTGTTTACTCCAGTATCAAAATATTATACAAATTTCAGAACATTGGGAACTCTGCATGTAATTTCTATGCTTCAGATGAGGTTTTCTTCACTTGCAAACAAATATTCTAGAATAGTTGTTCTTAGTTTAGTTCAGACTCATGAATGTTCCAAGACATGCTGAGAGGATTTACAATATCAAAATATTTTATTCTTTTGGGTAGATGTCCAGTCATGGGATTGCTGGATCAAATGGTAGATCCACTTGTATTTCTTTAAGGTATCTCCATATTGCTTTCCACAGAAGTTGAACAAGTTTGCAATCCCACCAGAAATGTAGGAGTATTCCTATCTCTCCATGTCCATGCAAACATTTATTGTTTTGAGACTTGTTAATAAAGGCTATTCTCACTGGAGATAAGTGATATCTCATTGTGGTTTTGATTTGCATTTCCCTGATGATTAGAGATGTTGAGCATTTGTTCATATGGTTGTTGGCCATTATTCCGTCGTCTTTTGGAAATGTTCTGTTCATGTCCTTTGCCTACTTTTTGATAGGGTTATTTGATTTTTTCCTTGCTGATTTTCCTGAGTTCTAAACAGATTCCAGTTATCAGCCCTTTGACTCGAATGTTTATAGCAGCACAGTTCACAATTGCAAAGATGTGGAAACAACCAAAGTGCCCATCAATACATGAGTGGATTAATAAAATGTGGTGTATATATATACCATGGAGTACTATTTCACTATAAGAAACAATGATGATACAGCACCTCTTGTATTTTCCTGGCTAGAGCCGGAACCCATTCTAGTAAGTGAAGTATCCCAAGAATGGAAAAATAAGCACCAAATGTACTCCCCAGAAAATTGATATTAACTGATCAACACATAAGTGGACATATAGGAATAGCATCTATTGGGTGTCAGGCAGGTGGGGGGGGAGGGAATGGGTACATACATACATAATGAGTGTGATGCACACCAACTGGGGGATGGACACGCTTGAGGCTCTGACTTGAAGGGGGAGGGGGGCAAGAGAAATATACGTAAACTTAACATTTGTACTCCCATAATATGCTAGAAAAAACAAATAAAGAAAGAAAGAAAAGAAAAAAATTATTTTAAAAATAACACTAAGATGTATTTTCCTTTTACTGCATTAACATTTGCCACAGTAGTACAAAAGAAATTGCTGGTGCCATTGCATGAATCTCAGAAGCAGCATCAAGCAATACTACCATGCTCTAAAGAAAAAAATAGAGGCTATTTAAGATTATCTGTGGAAAAGCACAAGAAATATTAATTATATTAATTCTCAATTCTTATTTTGTGCAATGAAATAGGAATACATATAACTGGGAATTGACAAAAATTAATAGATATCATCAATTTCAGCATGTGACAATTCCACAGGAGGCATATGAGGTAGAGAAAAACATAACTGAAAATGAGGAGTCCCAGAAACTGAGGAGTCAAAGTGTTTGGGGACCCCCCATAGATACTGAAGCCACTAAGGTGGTGACAGAAGCAGAGATAGAAAGAAGAAAGGTAAGTAGAAGGCAAAATATTATTTATTGATTGAGAAGTGTTTTTTGTGTATATATATAATATATATATATATTATATATATATGGGACTGGTAAATTACAAATTAGAAGGAGGGATACGACTTTTGTTTTAATTGGCTAAATGACATGAAGTTAAACAGCTGACATTGTGAAGGAGTAATTAAGAAAATTGGTTCGCATTTTAAAGTATAATATAGGAAAATACCTATACTACCTCCTAGTACCTAATTATAAGTAACAAAATAGAAAAAAAGTATTCTACTAGAGAAGACTACGAAGAAAATTGCTTTATCGGGCAATATAATTAGGCTTTTAAGTATGAAATATCCTATTTCCTTTAGTATTAACTTTGGCAATGGATATCCCTGAATATTTCACTTTGAACACTGCTTGTTTTATTTTTATTGTGAAGGTACATCCTCAGTCTTGCCAATCACATTTTGGCTTGCGATAATCTTTAAAATAAGTATTAACTGATTAACACATTTAGAGTAATTTTTATGAAACCATAGACAAGTCAAAAATTCATGTTATTTTCGAATATGAGTTCCTTCGTGGAAACAATGCTGCACAGAGAGTTCAAAATATCAATGAAATGTTTGGAAATGATGGGGCTAATGAACGCATGGTACATTGATAGTTTGAGAAGTTCTGTTCCAGTGATTTTAATCTTGAAAATGAGCCACGTGGGAGCCCCAAGACCAAGGTGGATAATGATGTGAAAGCTGCAGTGGGAGTGAATCCATCTCTACCTATGCATGAATCAGCAGCAAGGTTTTACATTACTATTCCAAAAATATTGGACCATTGGAAACACATTGGCAAAGTAAAGAGGTTGGGCAGATGAGTTCTGCATGAATTAAATGAGCGTCAGAAGAGAAATCGTCTCATAGCTTGCTTTTGTTTGCTGTGATAGCATAAAGGTGAACCATTTATACTATGTGTTGTTAAGTGTGATGAAAAATGGATTCTTTTTGACAATCATAAATAAGCATTCGGTACAATGGTTGGATAAAGATGAAGTGCCGAAACACAGTCCAAAACTGAATATTCTTCAAAAAAGGCTAATGGTGTCTGTTTGGTGGTCCAGCACTGGTATTATGCACTACAGCTTCATGAAACCTAGTCGATCAATTACAGCAGATGTCTACTGTAACCAACTGGATAAAATGATGAGGATGCTTGCCATTAAGCAGCCGAGATTGATCAATAGAGACAAGCCAATCTTCTTGCAAGGTGCTTGAGCACACATCACACAAATAACACTGCTTAAACCATTGAATCTGGACTTGGAAACTCTCTTGTTATCCAATGTGTTCGTTCAGCAGACTTTGCACCAGATGACTACCACTTCTTCCAGGCTTTGGACTACTTCTCACATGGAAAAATATTCAGTTCTCAACAAGCAGTGGAAAATGCCTTTGGTGATTTCTTTATTTTTTTTAATTTATTCAGGATATTATGGGGGTAAAATAATTGTGGTTACATGTAATGCTGTTTGCCCCTCCCAAGCCAGGGCTATAAGCGTGTCTCTCCCCCACGTAATGCATTTTGCTTCCATTAGTTGTGGGTTTATCTGCCCCACCCTGCCCCTGACTTGCACCCAGTGAGTATTACTACCATGTGAACACCTTGGTGTTGGTCAATTAGTACCAATTTGATGGCGAGTACATATGGTGCATGTTTTTCCATCCTTGTGATACCTCACTTCAAAGTATGGGCTCAGTCTCAATTTCATCACCACTTGCTCTCTAGGCTTATTCGCTGGTGACATAAACAAGCCACCCTTAAGATGGCAAAACTGTATCGATAGCTTAGGCACATACTTTGATTAAAGGCATTGCTTCTAGTTTGAGATATAATAAACTATGCTTTGGATTCAAAATCCTACATTTCATATCTAAAACTTCAGTTCTAAGAATGAAAAGATTAAGAAAACATCAAGAGAAAGTCTTGAGTTGGGAGGGGACTTTTTATATCATGTGTCTAAAGTACAGAGGCACAATGAAAGAATTTGAGGGGAGGAGAAGAGTAGAGCATTAAGTTTATTAGAAGATGAGTGGACCAGTGGTCATTTGAGTGTGATGATTATTTGCCTGAAATGAACAGGGATGTAAGGGAGGATGAGTTAAGGCCTGATACATTTCTTGCTGTAATGTAATAGCTCATTCAATTCAAACTGTAGTCCCGAACACTAAGCATGGAGAGCTTAGTGTAAGTCCTAATTCTTGAAACTACTGAATGTATGTCTATGGGGTTAGAAGGGAAAACAGGCACTTTACCGAGGGCAAGAGGAAAACTGTTCTCTTTTCTGAATCCTATATCTCACAGTCAAATGTGCCACTGCTTCCAGTGGTGACATGACCCTTGATGTGACAGGATGGACAACATGGAGAACAAGCTTCTTGGCTCAGATCAGTGTGGTAAATGAGCACAGCTGGGAAAATAGGGTCAAGATGCACTTAATTGTGAGCTGAAACTTGGTGTTACTATGCAGTGGCTTACTTGGGAGATGCTGACTGAGAAGGATGAAGTTAAAAGCAATGAAGTGATGTTTAACAAGCATGGGAGCATGACTCAAGGAGGAGTAGAAATCAATGAGGCGGAAACAGACTCCTCTTGAAAACAAATGAAGCAAAAATGGACCAACTCCCAGCCCTTTTCAGGATCTTTTTTTTGTTTGCAACTAAGCCAGCCAAGCTGAGTTCTAGTCATATTTCTTCCTGCTCTGAATTGCCTATATTTATGTCCAGTTATAGACATGAAAAATAGCCCAGTAGAAGCATAATTGCCCATCCTACTTACTCCTCAGCCAAAATTGCTGTTCAGACTGCACTACTTCTAACTCACGGTGTGCTTAAATGTCATCACTCAGTCAGTGTCCGGCTTAAACCAAATACATCACACCATTTCTCTATTCGGAATATTGGATTGGGAGTAAACAAGGACGTTACAAAGGACATTGTGCTAATGGATAGGAGTAAAATTCAGACACTCACACACAAAATCAGGATCCAAAACAAATCTTCAGAGCAAAAGTTATGTTGCATTCCCAGGAACAGCTCTGCAATTTCCTAAGGCTGCTAAGAATTATATTTGTGGTTTGGTTCAGTGTCAAGGGAGCAGTTTCAAGATGGTTGGAAAAAATGGGATGATTTCACTATTTTGTAACTAATATTCAAGCAAGGATGTATGGAGAGGGAGTTAGTGCTTTCAGAAACAAACTATTGAATTTTGAAGAGGTAAGAATAATTCATACTAAAGTTCAAGGTAAAGATTCAGATTCTCTAGCATGGTCTTTGAGGATTTTTAGTATCTATTAATTTCTTTCTCACAAGACTTAGTTCTCACTACAGGTATCAGTCAGCTAGAGATGTTGTACACTACCCTTTGAGACTTTTCTGATGCGTTCTCAGTATGAAGTACAGATTTCTAATGCTCAGTCTATGTGAAGTTCACACTCCAAAGCTCACCTCAAATATTATCTCTGTTTTCCAGTCTTTATAGAGTCATAAGTCACATATAGAAAAATGCTGATCCTTTTTCACCCTCTACATTAGTGCTAGCACAGAGCTTTGAAGTAACATATATTGAGTATCTTTTAACTTCTATGTACTTTGAGAGAACCTGTAATATAGTTGTGGCCTTGGAGATCCTTATCTCACATTTAATTCTGCATCCACTTTATATAAACTTTAGAAAAATTTAGCCAAATTTACAATGATGTTATCAGACAACTAAAATACAGTGTATAAATGGGTTTACCACACTGTATCAACAATAGACAAATGAAAACTAATTCCTCTTATTTTTCAGTCCAAAATAATACTTAAACTAAAGTAAAATAGAGAAATTCACATCTTAGAAAACAGTGAGTTTGGCTAAGCTTTGAGACAAAACTGTGGATATAGCATGTATCTGAGAAGATAGGAATAATTTGCTCTTCAAAAACTCTTTTTCCCAGCATTATAATATGAAAAAAGCAGACTGAATATAGAATTTCCCACAGATGTTTTTAGTGTTCCATGTGCAAAGTCTATAGTAAGCATGTAATTTTGGGAAAAGACTTGGCATGCCAACACCTAGACCTAAGTGTTTTTTATCATGAAATGAAGTGGTCTGTCCTATGATCCTTTCCAGGTCAAAGAGTATGGTTTTCTATAATAGCACTTCTCTTATGATGGTCAGTATTAGTGACAATAAGCAAAGAATATTGAGACAAGTTGTAGAATCAGTTATGGAAGTTGTAGAAGCAGATATGGTGATGATGTTTCTTAACATGTTTAAATTATATTGTTTAAATAACAGCTACTTTTAAGACAGATATTGTTTTATGTATGTTTCAGACAATTATAATTCAGAATTGGCTAGTTTAGAGCTCAGAAACACAAAATAGAAAAGCGAGTAGGATTTTAATTTTCCATCTATATTCTCATTGATTTTAATAGTGATTAATTTGGTCTGATTATTTGAAATGCTAATTAGATCATTTCATTTATCTGAGGTGAATCAAGTTCATCCAACAATCTCTCTTAATCTGTAAAATTCTAATACCAGATTACCTTGGCAGTCTTATGTCTATCTTAGTACTTTTTTACCAATAATTCCAGTTCTACTCTATCTTGGTACATGATAGGATAGCACTGCCTTGAACCTTGAAGTTAGGTATGATAATGTGATTTACTTACCTAATGAAATGTGAATGGAAATGATTTATATGGATTCTAGGCAGAAGTCTTTTAAAGTAGGTAAGTAACAAAGATTCAAACCACTAAATAGTACTTTGCATTTTTGAGTGAGGAGTACATAACACAGTATCCAGTTTAAACATGATGGACTTGTACAAGTGACAAATAAAGTTAAGCCACTGATAACCTGAAGCTATTTTAATTGCATCATTAGACTATTTTCACTGATAAAGAAATTGAAACCAGATGTTGAGTAGGATTATAAAATAATCATAACACAGGCTGCATAGGCTTAATGGTAAGGTGGTTGACAGCAGAGAAACTATTATCCAGGATTTGAAAGGTAGTTATCTATGTAGATAATACCAAATTTTTTTGTAAAACTCTTGCTTTTGTTTATTAAACACATAACTGTGGGGAATAAGCTTAGCCATAGAATATTAGTAGTGTGTGTGTTGCTTATTGGTGGCTGTCTTTGGTAAAGTAGACAGGAAATAGATGGAAATAGACCTCAGGAAATAAGTGGGCATTGAGAAAGTATATTGAAAGAGTTTCTAAAGAATCAAACATCAGACAATTTTAGATGTCGAAGAGACAACTGATTCTTTTTTTTTTTTAACATTTTCAGTCAAATTTTATTTTTAAAAAAACAGCAGGCCAACATTACAATTCAAGGATGTAATCTAAATATGCACTTGACAATGAAGCACATCTGAGTATGGAATAAAAAAAGTCTTCCATGAAAACCATCAAATACATTATCTCCAAATACCCAAATGATAAATCACTTCTACAGGTCTTTTGTAATGAAAATATAAATTTAAAAAATAGCTCATAGCAACAAAAACTTAAGTCTTTCAGATAAGGTCATTACAGCATTGTGAAAACCTCTGAATAAATTAATGCATGTGAGAGTAAATACTCAACTGAAGGTGTATTGCAAGTGAAACCTAACAGTTGCAAAATGGCTCACGGAAAATTAACTAAGTGGGTATGTTGTCCACCATCACATGATAGGCTCAAGGCACTTGGATACCTTGAAAAAGAAAAGGATATGGGAATGAGAAACAAAGAAATGTAGTAAATGTGAAAATTATAATTCAAAAGATACTTTGATAGTGGCAATTGGCACATGAGTTGTTTGTCATCAGATGATAAGTTCACTCAATTTTCAGAGATCTTTGGCTAAAAGAAGCGCCAGTCTAGATTTGTAAATACTTTAAGGCTAAAAATGACATTGGGACCTCAACTATTTGAAGAATAGGTAGGTTGAGAAATCAGTTCAGGTCTTAATAAAGACAAATTTATTATTGCCTACTTGAGAATAATATAAAAAGAATGATCTCCCAGGTGTCAGAGCTGGAGCTATAAGGAATAATGGACAGGGATGCTACTAACTAGGGAGGGATCCTAATTAAACATCCTGTCTCCAAAATCACTCTCTAGCCCCAAGTTCTGAAATTCTTCAATTTTTTGCTTTGGAAATCATGGCCCATCATCAACAAAATCTCTTATATCTTTAAACTTATTAAACATTCTATGATTTTTTATCTAAATATAATCTGGACCTGTCCCTGAAACAGATCTCTCAGTATACCTCTTTGATGATGATTTGAACCTTAATAATTATTATACTATTGGTCCCAAAGGTAAAATAGGTAACCTTGGCCTCCTCACTATGGTTTCTATACAGTCAATTCTTTCTCTCTCCTCAGGGCACACACCAGTATTTTTTTTGATAGACCTAGTTCCCAAATTACCATCAATCTTTTAAAAATTCCTTATCTCAATTTTTAGAAAATTCAACATATATATGCTGATAAAATGACTAAATAAAGGTGTGCATTTGGACTATATGTCTTATCTCTTAATACATTTCTATAATTTCCCTTGAATGCCATATTATCAGTTAGCATTCAGGGCCACTATTAGGAAAACTAATAGGTCAGTCAACATCATATTAATTGTTAAGAAACAATATAATATTTAGTGTATCACACAGACCTCTTACAAGGCCATGCTTTTTAAAACATCTGGTTTACTTTTTAATATGAATAGAATAACCAATATTAATGTTTATGATCCTCCATTTGTTTTGCTAACAAGTCCAAAATTCATTTGGATCTTCCTCTAGCAATTATACATTATTACATGGTATCTGTGTTCCAGTTTCTTCTTATTATCATTATTCTGCTTCAGTCCACTCATATATTTATTTGGTTTATTTTATAGTAGTGTGACTTTTTTCTCTGTAATTTGACATGTATCTTTCTTGAATTGAGGCAGAATATCAATCAGTTAATCAATTTAAAGTAACAACAATATGTCTGGCATACTGATTATAGTTTTCAAGAAACAATTTACATGGTGTCAGGGATACTAGACAGATTATCAAAACAGACTTAAGCAACCAAAAAAAAAAAAAAAAAAAAAAAAGATTCAATCTCCAGAAATGAGGTTTGTGACTTAGGGACTCCATGGTAACTAGGCAAAATTCTATTTGTCAGGAAGATGAAATAGAGCTATTAAAATAAACACTATCTGTGATGAGGGTCCCTGAGAAGGAAAGTTTTAGATGTTTAGGCGGGGCAGCCCATACTTGACAGAATTGTTGACCAAAATCATTATAGGTAAGAGAAGGGAAAATCTTGACATAAGTTGAGGTTTTTTTGTCCTAAGCCGGTTTTTCTAGGACATATTAGAAGTCTAAACCCCCTCCTAAACTTATGTATGGCTATCTGCTCCCTAGCTTAATCCTGAAACTGGTAAAAGTTCTTTTTGCTTTTCTATTAACTATAGTCCCAAAGTTACTGCCTGTCAAAATTTACCTATAACTTCAAGAGGAGATAACTCCAAAATATATATGGGATTCTACTTCATGCCTGATCAAAGACTCCAGAGAACCAAAAAATGATAGCGTGATTAAAAAGCTTCAGATAGGGAATTTGAATTAGATTGCAGGACGGTGGCGGCCAAGATGGTTCACTAGAGACATTGCTTCTATGATCATCCTGGCTGGAAAGCAGAATACTGGTGGGAGGAGAGCAGAAAGCAGTCGCATCTCAGTGAAGTGTTCACTTCACAGGCAAGGAAACCCAATGTATATTTTCTGGGCACCCTCATATATTCAAACATGTATTCAAAATGTTTAACTTATCTTCATATTGAGGCAGAATAGGACATTTGCCATGATATATGTTGAAGACTGAGACTGTTTGTATCTATTAGCTTAGTTGTTGGGACTGAGAATTGAAATTATCCCTGTAAAAATCAGTTGACTCTAAAATTATTTTTCAGTAAGATAAGGATCTAAAGCAACAAATAATTTCATCGCTTGGTTTTAGGAAATCTTACAAATCAATTATACAAATAAAATAATTAGAATAGGCAATCAGGTTGTTTATCAAATAACACTTTATCAAGGCTGACTTCCAGAACTTTTTCTTCCTGTGTCTATGAATTCTAAACAATTATGTCATTAAATTTGCAGAATTAATACATAATAATATGCTAAATTGAACCCCCCCAAAAGAAACAACTTACACTGCTTAAGCCAAACCACAAAGTCTATAAATACATCTCCTGAATCCCCCTTCATAGACTACAACTAAAATATTTTACTTCAGCTGTTTTAATGAATTTAGCTTTCATGACTAGTACTAGTGGTCTTTGGTAATAGATTGACAACTGACTATGTAATGCCAAAAGGCATTGGATCCTTCTATATATGTCAGAAAGTCTTGCCTGCAAATTTATGGCTAACATTGAATAAGATATAGTTAGAAACTAATGGACTTTGGAATATAATAGGCTTGGCTCAAATTCTTTTTCATTTTTAAAATATTTAATTATTATGAGTACATAATCATTATATATATTTATAGGGTTCAAATTTCATATCATTCCCAAGTACCTATTAAAAGCACATCACTGTATATGCTGCTAACATATCAATACAGAAGTTTGTGATAAACAGAATAAAAAGTCATAATTAGGAGAATGTAAGAAATAATAAGATTTAGCATGCATGAGAATGCTGATCAGATATGCAGCAAAAATAAGTATCTGGGGAATCAAGTAGGAAAACATAGAGTTTAGTCAAATTGATTGCAGGCATCAAAACTAGCCATCAAGAAGAAAAGTAATAGCCCTAGGTAGGATTGGTGGCCACAATGACCTTGAAACCGAGCTAACCTCTTTTTAGAAGAGAACCTCTGTATCTTCCCTGTATAAGAAGACAACTGATAATAAACTTGCAGTAGAAAACTACATATAGTCTAAAGAAAAGTTCAGACACAGAAAGTCTAGTGGGTCCTGACAATACCCTAATAACTTCCAGCTAACTATTAGAACAAATGAGTCCTTTTAATGAATATCATATAATTTGAAATAGAACCAGAAAAGAAAATGTGGCTAAGAATATGTAATGATTTATTTCCTCCTTTATGAACACTTTACCAAATTGCATAAGAAGAAGGAAATTTTATGGCTTTTCTAGGTAACCTTTAATCATCTCTGTGAGACAATTCTAGATAGATAGCTTTCTTTTTTAGACTCTACTTGACTGTATAAGTCAAACATTTCATATGACTAACATATCTGACAGACATTGTATCAATGACAGGGTACTTTTCCAAAGGAGTTATTGTGAACTTCTATTATACCAGTTATTATTTGAAGATACAATGCCTTCTATTCCTTCAAACTAGATGTCAGCTTTTGTTCATTCTTTCTCTACAAAGGTAATGGGCATCACTGACAATTTCTATTCTGCATGTTGAATATGAGAAATTTATGCTTCTTAACTCAGAAATGTTAGTCTTCTGAGGTTCATGTTTCAGTTTATCATTTTTTGTCAATGACTTAAGATCATTTTTATCTGGAAATCTTATACATTTCTCAGAATAAACACTGATTTTAAAGATATTTTTGTTTTATTAATAAATTCAGATTAGTAGTTACTATCTTTTAAAGAATTCTATCCTGAATAATTATTTTCCATTTTAACATACAGACTTCTTGAAGTACAGTTTATTCATCCTAATTATAATTTTAATAAGTTTTGTTTAAGGCAAAACTTGAAAATTAAAAATATAGAGCCAGAGCCGAAATGTTTAATTTGTTCTAGTTAACCTTAAAGACCTTGCTCATTTAACTACAAAACACAGAATGTTAAAAAATAGATGAAGAAGCAAAAATTTAATTTGGAGCTAAACTTTCCATTTTTGTAAAACAAATGTTTACCTCTTCAATGATTTACCAGGCTTGCACTTTTTTTTTTTTTTTTTTTTTATCAATTTTTATGTCTATTTTATTTTGTAAAAGTTGATGATCTTTGGCTTCTGTCCAGGCTATTTCTCTTCTTTGGAACACATTTTCTCCTATTCATCACCTAAGTACTATTCACTCTTCAGTTCTTAGTTTTTCATTTTAACTATTAATAAAAGCCTCTCCTTGAGCCTAATCTCCATTAGGTCTCTGGATATTCCCCCATAGCTTTCACATTTACTCTCCTAGCATTACTCCTTAATACTTACATCCATTACGCTTATGTAGGCTGCATAATGGCAGAAACTGTGCAGTGATACCTGTGAGTTCGTGAGTTTACATCCGTGTATTGTGGTGTTTCTGATATTAAGTTGTAATACTTTGTAATTTAATATATGCTAGCCTAATTAAATAATCATCTCCTGGGGATGCTTAATATCTCTTTCATTATTCACGTAGTCTTTTATTTATTCTCCTGATCACTTACACTGAATGGCTACTACGTGCTAGGTACGTGCTACATAATAGAAATTCAGTGATTGAGATTAAGTGAGCACTAGAAAGATACTCAGATTCAAAAGTGAAGAGATGAATTAGAAAACAAAACATAACTCACAAAGAGAATACCGATTGCTATGTTAGCAAAAAAGGGGAGAATCTATGTGAGTTAGTATAATTCAAGTTAGCCTTTTCCCAAGGATGATATATTAAATTTTAAATAGATTTTAGCATTTGAGAAAGACTCCAGAGAACCAAAAAATGATAGCGTGATTAAAATGCTTCAGATAGGGAATTTGAATTAGATTGCAGGACGGTGGCGGCCAAGATGGTTCACTAGAGACATTGCTTCTATGATCATCCTGGCTGGAAAGCAGAATACTGGAGGGAGGAGAGTAGAAAGCAGTTGCATCTCAGGTGTGGATCACAAGGAGAGACAACGGAGACATCTGGGGACCCCACTGAGAAAAACTGCAAAGCTGAGAAAGAAGATAAACAGAAGATAGCGGTCAGACCAAACTCAGACA
The DNA here is from genome assembly GCF_040939455.1 of Microcebus murinus. NCBI lineage: Eukaryota > Metazoa > Chordata > Mammalia > Primates > Cheirogaleidae > Microcebus > Microcebus murinus. The sequence continues at coordinate 39,172,333 of NC_134115.1, read as the reverse complement.
GACTCGGAGCCAGGTGTAAGTATAAGAGGGGTTTCCCCTCCAACACCTAGGTGCCTTCAGTGAACAGCAGTGTACAAAATATATTGGAGGCACTTCCACCCTCTATAAGCCCAGTCATGGCAGCTAAATAGGAATAGTAGGGGGAACCAGTGAACCCCTGGAGTTCAGGTGTTCAAAAGGGACACCCCATGGAAAAGTGCCATCAGAGACCACAGTGTCAGCTTTCTTACACCTATAGACACTTCCTCCTCTGGTCCTCCTGCATTCACGGCATCAGAAAAATTAATTTTAGCTTGGGCTGGCTGATAGGCATGGCCCTTCCCCACTGTTGCAACCATGAGGGTTCTCTGAATGGAGAAGCTCAGGAAGGGTGCTTCTCTACAGTGGATGCACATTCCTGCCAAGCCTGCCATGGAGAGTGGGGCCACTGCAATTTGTAAGCTTCCTGCCTGCCAGCATTTCACAGGATTGCACGCTGGCAGCTCAGACATGTCAGTTAGACCCTGTGTCTCCTGGACATGAAAGTAGTGCAGGGACATGCAGAGGAGAGTTCTTGGTTCCAGACTCGGATAGCAAGGAAGTTATTGTGGATATATCCAATGAGAGATTGTGAAGGAATGAGGATCTGTGAGCGCATCCACCCCCACCCCTGCCAGAGAACCACCATATTGGATAGGGGTGTGGCACTCAGAGTGAACCAGCCTATCTGCTGGTTCCCATGACAACGGAATGCCTAGTACACTGGCTGAATAGGAGCTGCAGCCCTACCCCCACTCATTACAATAGAGAATATAAAGATGTGGAAACAACCCAAGTGTCCATCAATACATAAATGGATTAATAAAATGTGGCATATGCATACCATACTCAGCCACAAAAAAACAATGGTGATCTAGCACCTCTTGTATTATCCTGGATAGAGCTGGAGTCCATTCTACTAAGTATCACAAGAATGGAAAAATAAAACCACATGTACTCACCATCAAATTGGTATTAATTGATCAACACTTAAGTGCACATACAGTAGTAACATTCATCGGGTGTCAGGCAGATGGGAGGGGGGAGAAAGGGATGAGTATATACACACCTAATGGGTGCGGTGTTCACCTCCTGGAGGATGAACATGCTTGAAGCTCTGACTCGGGTGGGGCAAAGGAAATATATGTAACCTAAACATTTGTACCCCTGTAATATGCTGAAATAAAAAAAATTAAAAAGAAAAAAAGAGAATGTAGTTTGAGCCAAAGAAAATTGTGAGCAGCGGCCTCTCCCCAGCAGGAGTGTGCCCTTGGCAGAGGCCTCTGTGGGTAGAGAGGCCTGTCTCTCTCCCCTTGGGGTCTTGTGGTGGAACAGGGGTGCACAACTGGGGGTCCCCTACCTGTCAGCGTTCCTCAGAGATGCATGCTAGTGGGTCAGACATACAGACCGAGAGGTAGCTCAAGAGCCAGTCTCAGGTAGTAAGGGAACTCACATGAACTAATCTGATGGGAGAGTGCTTTGGGGTTCCAGGGAGTGGTAAATAGGGAGGGCACTTACCCCTCCCTGCAAAGACTGTGCTGGTTGACAAGGGCAGAAAGAGCCTGGCCCAAGGCCTTAGCACTCAAGTGTTTAGGACCCTCCCTCATGAACAGCCCTCCTGACTTAGAGAGATTGCCCTGAACTTCATACCAGCAGCTTCCCCTAGCAGCTGGAAAAGGAACCTGAGGGAATACAGCTTACCCCAGGCACAAAAGAAGATCTCAGCAGCTGGCTCTTCCAAGCAACCTCAATCAATGACAGGGGGATCAACCCCATAACTAAGCATAGTACCTTCCAACTAAAGCAAACAGGGAGCAGCTGATTCATACTCACAAGTACCACCTGCCATTCCAGAGATTAAGCTGGTGAACCTAAGCCACTACTCACTGTTGGGAGGAAGTGAAGATAGCAGGTCAGATGTATACCAAGAGGTATACCAAACCTGCTAGCACACTCCATGGGCAACTAAGGATCAGCAGTCCTCTTCCTGGAACAATCAGGGATCAATCTTTGGGGACCTGGAGACAGGTCCATAAGCCAGGCCTAGCACCACAAGGTCTCAATTGAGAGGAAGTACTCAAAACTGCATTATACATTGATTAGCACAATTGAAACCTACTAGTGTAAACTCACCCAAAAGCTAAATGTCAGAGCAAAAATACCACAATGGCCCAGAGTTAAAACAAAGCAATAAAGTTCCATTCCACAGTATAAACAGAAATCCACCCCACTTTTTAAATCTTTCAATAAATAAATGTGAATTGCTTAAACTCCCCACTGAAGAGGCATAGACTGGCTGAACGGATAAAAAAAAATACAAGCCAAATATCTGCTGTCTGTAGGAAACACATAGAACCTGCAAAGACTCATTCAGATTCAAAGTGAAGATATGGAAAACAGTGTTCCATGCAAGTGGAAACCAAAAGAAAGCTGGCATGGCCATTTTCATATCAGACAACATAGACTTCAAATCAACAAAAGTGAAGAAAGACAAAGATGGTCATTGTATAATGGTGAAAGAACAATTCAATAAGAAGACATAACAATCCTAAATATTTATGTGCCTAACACAGGTGTGGCCAGATTCATCAAGCAAACCCTACTTGATCTAAACAAAATGATAAATAGCAGCATTGTAATAGGGACTTCAAAACTCATTAGCAATATGTAAAATATTTACATCTGTTACCAGCCTTCTGCTCAAGTCATTTTTCAACTTAGACTAAGAAAATAATCTGGAAGCATATTCAATCCAGATATACACCTCTGTTTCACATACTATGTAATGTATTGAGTTTCTGATAAGTTTTAACCTGTGTAAGTATCAGATTTTCTTTACATTTTTTTAATCTAATGGTCATTTATCAAATAATATGATGGGACTCAAATGTACAGCAGAATTTGAGACTGTGGAAATTACACATATGAGCATTGCAACATAGAAAAATATTAAAAGAAGGATGAATAAAGTTGGTAGTTCTCTTTTAAGCCAAGATTAGAGTGCCTAAATAAAAGCTAGAGTCTAGATCTCATTTCTACACTTAAGAGCCCTCATAACTAGACATAGCAATGTTAGAAAACCAGAGAAATAAAGAAGAGAATGAAGATTAAACCTGATAATATGGGTTTGTTCTACTAGATTTAGGAACAAGCTAATTACTTCATATAGCAATCTACTAAATATGAAATGGCTTTGGTGTAGGCTGCTTCTTCCTGAAAATTATCTTATTGTTAAGCTTGAAGTTTCAGGCTAGAACAGTTTTCCAGTGTTCCATGAATTCTTGGAAATATATACATCTTAAAATTATTGCCTTGCAATTTTATTGCTGTGTTTACTCTTAATAGTATCTGATAATATCCTTTACCAAGGCATAAGGGTTGCCTTTCTCATATCTCTCTTCCTGAAGACACAGTTTCTGCATTTTAGATATGCAAAGGTTCTTTAGGAGGATGTTGAAGAAAATAGGCCTGTATCAATTGATAACAGAGTGGATTTGTAAGCCCCTTGTAGTATTTTGCCATGTCTGTTTGCAACAAACTAAGGTTTAGTGTCAATTGTGGTAATCCTAGATACATAGTTTGGGTTGTTACAAATTCATACAGTGGAAGAAAAAAGTAAACAGAAGTGATTGGTTTCATCGTTCATAAAGCCATTAAGAGTACTTTTGGATTGGAAGTTTGAGAGTTTCTGAGAGCTTTTCTAGTTTTCATTTAGAATTATTTACATTTGTTATTATTTTTTCCAGAAGACTTCTATAATATGAACTGTGAAGTTTGAATAAATGTTAAGGCATTTCAAAGTTCTTAAATGACAGACCCAGTAAAATGCACACACAATAACTAAAGAAATTGGTTGGAATTCTCCAGGACAAGAACACAAAATCAAGAAATTTTGTTTTGATTGTTATCATCGGAGCCAGGGATTTCCAACAAGAAATAGCTTCAGTCCTTTTTGGGAATAAGAAAATAAAAACTGAATATATTCAAAAACCTTCATGCTATCTGGAGGCCAAGAACTCTTGTTGGGGTGATGCAGAGGCAATTTATAGAAGCAAAACATTTATACCCCTGTAATCCTCTGAATTTACTCGGATCAAGTTTATAAAATCCACTTGGAAAAGTCCCAAGGGACTCTGAGTTGTGATCTGTATTTTATGTCCAGCCTTTATAGTTTTACCATGATTATGTTAGTGACAGATAAGACATGAATAAAAATGTCTCAGCTCTTTTATAAAGTTAATTCTACAATGTTGATAGAGTACATTGCTTATTTGCCTTTTCTGTGGTAATTTTATGCAAAATTTTTTCAGGGTTCCATGTGAATTTACATATAGTACCATCCTAAAAGCACCAGAAATCATCATCATGTAACACTCAATTATATTAGTTTCTAATTATGGAGTGAGTGGCATTTATCATAGCTTCTTAGGACTTCTTCAGTTTTGGCCCTTAGGATAACATGTTAGTAGGGCTGAGTCTTGGTGAAAACCCTAGTTGATAAACTATGTGTGTTTTAGCCTTCCTGTTATTCCTTTATGACAATGGCATTCTTACAAAGCAATACAATGCTTAAAAAATCCTTTCAGCTGATGGGCTTTTCAAATATTAATAGTAGTTTCTGCTGAGGTTAACACTCACTCTTTTCAACGCATTTCAGAATCATGCATTATCTTAAAAGTATACTTCTCATCACTATATATGAACCTGCTTATTTCTAGTTAGTTGACGATTTATGGAGAGTGCAATGAGTTCTGTATTCTTGTCTGATGTTACCTATGGAAAGATTCATTTTTGACCAGTGAGTTGAAATCTTATAAAAGATTATAAAATGTATATAGCCTGATACTTTCCTGTTTCATTAATAAACAAACAATATATCTGGATTTTCTAGAGGTTATAAAATGATCTCATTTGGATAATTCCTGACAGAATCTAATCAAGCATAAAGTTGTGCTTCTTCCAATAATGGAAGAAATGGATCATGGTTTAGATTTTTACAAAGATGGAAATGTGTGAAAGAGAAAATAAAATAACTTCATAAATGGTCATCCTAATTGTTGAGAAGTTGTATTTTTTGGCGAGCAACAATAAGTATATAACCGGAGGGAGCATAAAGTTTGAGGGAGACCCTAAAATCATATCAGTAGTGTTATTCATTAACTGCACACAGAAACAGAAGTTTTACTTCAACTTCTACTTCCCTGAGACAAGATAGGCTCTTGCCACTGATTAAGAGAAATACACCTGTTTCTAATGCACCTGTTTCTAATTATTTCCATGAAGTTGAGTCAGAAGATCAGGAACTGTTCACATCACTCATGTAAAATAAGAGGAAAGGTTTATGATAGTTAAGAAAGACAAGAATAAGAAGTAGTCAAAATGTTCATTTAAAATAAATTGCATGTTCAACTTTAGGGTACGAAGGACAAGTTCCAGATACTGAGAACTTGGCTTCCTCACATGCTATGGCAATTCAGGAAAGTAGGAAACTCTTTGTCTGCATTGCTAAGAGAGTACAGTTATCCTCTTAATGCATACTTAGTGACCTGCTGGGAAAATATTTGAATAGCTTGTATACTATCAGAAATGAGGGATTTATCATCTTGGGGCAAGAACAGAGAGGCAAATGGTTAACAACAAGGCAGATTTTACCAAGGAAAAGAGACTTTTTTTCTAGAGTGGTCCTCATTCACAGGGGGAAGAATTAACTTATCTTTGGGGAAGTTAGTAAAAATAAATCATAGCTTAGATGCAACTTGAAACCTACTTCACTGTCATGAATGCAGAGAGCCCTGAGTGGAAGGGTCCCAGGGATTCAAAGGAGCCTGTTCTTACCCAATCAAGGGTCTTGACATATGGTAATGAAGTAATCTTGGCTGGCACTGCTTGATGCTCCAGAAATGACAAGGCCCCCTAGAGACCACCACAAAAATAGTTATTTTAACAAAACTAAGGCTATTCGATTTACTGTAACAAGTGAAAATGACCAGAGACTTATAGTGTCTTAAGATTAATTTCCAAAATATCTTACCAGTTAATATCCCATTAAAAATGTACTTTTTGGTCATCCCTTTATCAACATTATTCTTCCTAATTATTATGAACATGATAATATATAAAAAAATAAACTATGCATAATACGTAACAGCATTATAGCTGATATTAACTAAGTATTTATGTGCTATGCAATATGTAAAAGGCATATGTTTTTCTTTTATTTCTCACAAAACTCCACAAGATGAGAAATTGCACTGATTAAAACATTGAGGTAGAGAGGTAAAAATCTTAGAATCAAGGTTGAAAACACATCAACTTAGTGCCCATCATGTGCTAGGCACTGTTCTATGCACAAAGGAGTCATTAGCTAACTAAAAGACAACAATGCCTGCTTTTGTGGAGCTTATATTCCACTGTGCAGAGGCAGACAATACAAAAATTAAGCAAGATGAAAATGTCAATGGTGAAAAATAAGGCAGGAAAGAAGATAGAGTGCAGAGGGGAGAGAAGGCAAGTTAAAAGAGATGGTCAGAGAAAGCTTATTGAGAAGAGACAATGGGCCAAGATACTGATGAGGTGAAGGGGAAAGACAGGGATATCTGAGTGCAGGGAATTCCAAAGAAAGTCGAACAGAAATAGCATCAAGACCAATGTAGTTGTAAAAGAGAGAAGCCAGGGAGGTGTTAATGGAGGATCACGTAAAAAGATACCTGGAAGTGATTTTGTTTTATTTTGAAGACTTTTTCTTTATTTTAAGAAGCATAGAGAGACATTGGCAGACAGTGACACAATCTGACTTACATTTTAATAATTTCCTTGGCAGCTGTGGTCAGAATAATTTGTAAGAGCACCTGAGTGGAAACAGACTACATAGGAGCAATGATAGTTATTCAGCTATTTCCTCTCAGCTTAAACCCATTCTTCTATGTTACATCTTGTGATCCGGGTCTAGGGCTCTCTAAACTGCTAGCTTCCAATTAGTCGTGCCAACTGGAGTGTTGCAGGCAACCTGGAAGGCAGGCTGAAGGGGAAAGGAATGACACTCTCCTTCTCCCTTACTACTTACCAGTTCAGCCAGACCTCAGCAGTTCTTTATCCCTTCTGCAGCAGTTAGTTCCAGTACCAGTGGCTAATTCCAGTTTGCAGCTTCTTCAAAGCTCCAAGAATTGGCCTTTTATACTTTATCATAATACCAACATACAAACTTCAATGGTCTGAGTTCCAGATTCCCGTAAACATCTCACTGTACCCATAAAAATATACTCTATAAATATATACCCCATAAATATAATTATTATGTGTCAATTAAAACCAAAATAAAAAATAAATGTATGGCTATTTTTAAGTTGGATCTAGTTTCATTTGTAGCATAATTACATTGTACCTAAAGAAGGCTGCCTATGTGTTACAGTTATTTGAATTTTGTTGGTATTGGGTTCTGAGTCTAAAATATTGTGATTTCTTACAAATGTTTTAAATGTCCTTGAGAAAAATGTATATTCTATAATTGTTTGGTGCAGAATAATATGTGTGTAATTAAACATGCTTGATAATTGTACATTTTAAAATATATTAACTCTATTCATAATTGGGATATTTATCTTGACAACTCTCACAGTGATAAAGACTTGTCAGTTTCCGTTTGAACTTCCATTACTTTTTATTTTATATATTTTGTGGCTGTCATTACACACTATAGAATTGTTATAGCTTTCTGAATAATTCGATTGTTTATTAATATATAATGATTTCTTCATGATACTTTTTGTATTAAAACCCAGTTTTCATTGGGTTAAGATTTCTTTCTCTTTTTGATTTCTTTGAAATATCTGACCCATTGGTTGTTCAGGAGCGTGTTATTTTATTTACATGTGTGTGAATTTTCAAATTCCTTTTGTTATTGTTTTCTGGTTTTATGCCATTGTGATAGGAAAAGATACTTGACATGGTTTCAATCTTCTTACATTTATTAAGACTTGTTTTGAGGCCTAACATATGATCTTTTCTGAAAAATGTTCTATGTACATTTGAGAAAAATGTGAATTTTGCTTCTGTTGGATGGAAAGTTCTGTATATGCCTATTAGGTCTATTTTCACCACAGTGTTATTCAAGTAAACTGTTTCCTTATTGAATTTCTGTATGGATGATCTATCCATTTTTGATGGGGGTGTACCCTTATATAATTTTATTGCAGTCTCTTTCTTCATTCAGACATATTAATATTTGTTACATATATTTAGATGTTCCAGTTTTCTGTGCAAATAAGTTTACAGTGGTTATATCCTCTTGAATTGATCCCTTTGTCATTAATTAAATAATCACCTTGTTTGTCCCTTTTTATAGTTGTTTTAACTTAGAGTCTATTTTATGTAAGTATAGCATTTCTGCTGTATTTGGATTTCTATTCACATGGAATGTATTTTTCCATCCCTTCACTTTTAGTATATATGTCTCCTTAAAGGTGAAAAGAGTCTCCTATAGGCAGCATCTAAATATATATTTAATACGCTTAAAGATAATAAGGAGCAAATTTTTATAGCTTTAAAATGTATAGCATTGCAATTCTAAAACATAATCAAACTAGGGTGAAAAAATACATGAAAGAGACCGCTACTACTAATGAAACAAAACTTGTAATAACCTTATGAAAAATGTATTATGAAGTTCTTAGGAAGCAGAGCTTTCAACATTAATTTAAAACATGTGCTAGAAATGGAGTACTTATACGCAGACAAGTTTTAATTAGCTCATTCAGGTTGGCAAGAATAAAATATCCTGACCAGTATTTTCTTGATAAAGAGCACAGTAATCAATACAGCTATCTATGATGAGAATGAAGTCTGGACTCCCTCAAGAGGATTGTAAATGGTTCTATTTGTCCAGGATTTCTGCTGACTAGTTATCAAATAAACCCTTCTAAAATCTAAAGGGCATTTACATATTTGTATGTGAGACTCTGGAATATCATGAAGCAATTTGAAATTTACTGAAATCTACTGATATGATTCCCAGGGAAGCACAGACTCTTACAGTTACATGTAATATTTATATATTTCATTAAAGTATAATATAACTACTACTTTGAAGCAGGGATGACAATGGCATTTTTCCCTATTGAGTTCAGTTTATTTTTTTAAATTTTATTATTTTCTTCCTTCTTTTATTTCATTTCCTTTCTTCCTTCTTTCCTCCTTCCTTCCTCCCTCCATTCCACTGTTTATCTTTTCTGCCTTCTCTCCTTCCCCACTTTATTATCATATAAATATATCAAAATAGTTGGTCATCTCTCTTACTAAATCCTCAGGTCTTTATTTTATTTTGCTTACCTTTATAGTAAAGTATAACATATTTATATAAAGTATATAAATCATAGATATACATCAACAAATAGTTACATATATCATAGTATTTTATTATTACTTCCTATGATTTTTCAAATTGATGGTCTCTGGTCTTTTTGCTCATCATCAATGCTCCATAGACAGGTACAAACTTTAAAGGTTTTTTCTGAATGTTTTGACCATATTGACACACATTTTAACTGTCTTATTTTATTTGCTATTAGTGTTTTTCCACCTGTATTTCTCTCTTTAGAGAAAGCAAAAAAATATATAGATGTATCAAGTTATATTTAATTTTCTGTGACCATGGCAATTAAAGAAAAAATGATCATTATCCTATTACATGATTATAAGGAATAAAGGGGAAGAGTTCTCATTCAGAATCTACAGGACAAGTTTTATGTTTTGTGAGATCTAGTCCTGATATTTATAAGATTTATCTAAACCCAATTACTAAGGAAATAATTATTTTCTCTTTGAAGATAAATATATCTCAGACATGATATTTCAAAAAAAGATATAAAATCTCAATATTGATGCTATTATACTTAAAGAGTTAAATCGAGACTAAGTTTATAACACAATTTCACGAATGGATTGCAATAACTCATAGGGTATGCAAATTTGTATTATTCTCCTTGCTCCCCTCCCACAAAGCAACCTCAAAGTCCCAGTAACTCATGTATTCAAACACTGATTTTCTTGCTCATGCATATTGTGGTTGTGGTACTATTGGGCTCAGCAGGGAAAATCTGGGTTTGATTCCCAGTAGCTGTGGGTCTGCAGCTATGCAGAGCAGGTTTTTCTTATGCCAAACCATAGAACTGCCAGAAATGTGCGCGGAAACAAGTGATACATTTCAAAGCCTTAGCTAGATATGGGCCTCTTGTCCATTGTGCTCAAATTCTACTACCTTGAACAAGTCCCATGATCACAACCACACCACTGGGAAAGAGTAAAGACAGTAAGCCCACTTTAATGGGCCATACAGACAAAAGGCATGGATGTATATTATTCTAATAATGGAAAGAACTGAAGATTCTCGAGCACTGTTGCAAGCTAACTTGCAAAGAATCTTTAGCAATAGCAATGAAGAGCACCGTACTAATGGCTTAAAAGAAACATTCCTACAAGCCTATTCTTCTGAAAATTATTATTCATGAAGTTTTAATAATTATTGTAGGAATTTAAGTCTCTATTGTCTTTTCTTAGTATTCCATGTTCATTTTAAATACAATGAGATAGGCTTTAACTTGAGTACCAGTTCTATTTTTCTTCTTTTCCAGGTGTCTATTGGTATCTGTAACAAACCACTCTGAACTTCGTGGGGTTTACATATCAACAATGTATTATTTTTCATAATTCTGTGGATTGAAATATGATTATTCTGCTTCATGTTAGTTTAATGTGATTATGTATATTGTTTGCATTTATCTTTGAGCTAAACCAGGGCACTTCAGTTTTCTTCCATGAGACATTTCTCTCCAAGTGGTGCGTCATTCTCCAGGACCTTCTCTTTTCAGCAGGCTGGATTGGATTTCCTTACAGTATAGTGATAAGGATCTAAGAGAGAGCACATCAATGAGAGAAAGAAAAAAACCGCAAGACCTCATAAGAACTGGGACCATAACTGGCACACCATCCCTCCTTCTGCGTTCTATTGGACAAAACAAGTTACAAAACCAGCCCAGATTAAGAGAAGCAAAGTAGACTTCATTGTTAGGTGAAAGAAGTGACATGCTCTTGGAGTGAGAGAAGGAGTAGTTGGCAGCTATACACGAGGTTATCTATTAATATTATCACAGTCTAAATTCGTCAACATCTATTATTCACTTTTTATTGCCTTTATATTTTTATTACATATGCAAAGCAAAAATCCAGAAGCCAAAAAAATTTAGCTGTTCAAAAGGTTTTTTATAGTATGAATGTTAAGTTTAGAAAAAACTTTAATCCTGACATTTAAACTTTCTCTTTGATTTATTTGAAATGATCTATGAATACATTAAAACTATTATCAAAAATAAGGTATTACAAAGAACCTAGATTCAAAATGATCTGTGTACAGCATACTGTGTTATACCATTTATATGATTTCATTGCTTATTGTTAAAGAACAGAAAAATCAACTTGATGAAGATAGAGTTCATAATAGTGGTTACACCTCTTTAGAGGGACATACAGGTAGGAAGGTGCAAGAGTGAAACTTGTAGAATGCTGGACATGTTCTATAATTTTATCTGGGTGGTAGTTACACAAGATGGATATGTATTATTATAAATTTATCAAGTTATGCTAAGATTTATGCAAGTTTCATGTCACATTATATACGTTATAACAATATTTTTATTTCAGCATATTATGGGGGTACAAATCTTAAGGGTGCATATAATGCTCTTGCCCCCCCACCCCCTTCAAATCTGAGCTTCAAGCGTGACCATCCCCCAGATGGTGCACAAAATGTATAATTTATGGTATTTTACAGTTAGAAACAAAAAAATGGTGGAAAAAGCCTCTGATTTAGCAATAAGAAAATATTATTATTATTACTACTACTATTAAAATTATCATTATTGTTTTATAACAATAAAATATTGTTATATTAATCAAATATATTAATATAATCAACGAATATATTAATATAACAATATTTTATTGTTATAAAACAATAATGATAATAATAATAGTATTTTCTTATTGCTAAATCAGAGGCTTTTTCCACCATTTTTTTGTTTCTAACTGTAAAATACCATAAATTATACATTTTGTAGCCTCAGCATTTACAGATTGTTTTGGGTTAACATCAGATAAAAGTTAGATATTTTTAGAGGTTTCTGAATACTTAACCTCAAGTTTCATTACAAAATATGATAGATTTTTATACCTAAAAGATATATTTTTCTGAAATATACCCTTTTGTGGGCTGCATATGTGTTTTTCTAATTTTGTTTTCTGTTATAATCAACTCTGTGTACTTTAGATAGTAGCACTGTCAGCCCCTACATTCAGATATTATTTAATTGATATAGGTTGAAACCTGAGCATTCATATTTTTATAAGCCACCCTTATCCCAGATGATGACAATAGCAGACAATTTTAAAACAACTAGTTGAGTTTAATTGTGGATTCTTTGAAATTGGGAAAATATATTCCTACTCTATGTATCCCTAGTACTTTATACAAAATACATTCGATATAATAGTTGCATGTTAGACAAATGACTGAATAGACACATAACATAAATATAGTATGTTACATAGTTCTTCAACTTAAGTGAAAAGTTAAAAATGTAACTAAGCAAAATAGTAATCGCCATTAACTTTTCTCTTGGAGCTATTATATCTTATTTATAGATTGTTATTTCTATAGTCTTATTTCCTTCTTAGAATAACACCATGTTCATCAATCAATCTTTCTATATCTTCCCCCTTTTACCATTTGAACCTATTAATATTATTTATCGATAGTTGTCAACACTGTACCTATTTCTTGTCACTATACAAAATAAGATTTATCTGTTTGCTGATTATATCTGAAGAAATTTGAAATTAGGGATATTTTTAAATTGAAGCAGCAATTTTAACTTGTGGTTTATTCCACATGACAGCTGTGAACTAAAGTTTTTTAGAACTGCTAGATCTCTAGTGAAATAGGTAGTCTTAATTAATGCCAAATGATGCTCACACCAGGCAGGAGACTTCCTGCAGTGCAGGATGAAATTGCACATTGAATTTGTTACCACTAAAAGAAATTTTATACGGGGACTGAATGATGGTGAAGACAGAAGGACCTACCTGGCAGGCTGTCAACTGAAGCTCATTAGCATTCAATCAATAATAAAGCCATATTTAAATAATTATCTAAATACAAGGAATATTTTGTGTTAGATTCATTGCTCTTAGTTTGGGTTTCTTATGTTTTTTGAAAGTCAAGGTCAACTTGGAGAGCTTCATGGGAAATATTCAGTCACAATTCATTATGACTTTACATTTTACTGAAGCTTCCTTGATTATAAGCTTTAAATTTTTACTTGTTAAAACTTGCAAGTATCAAGATTTCTATTTAATCATTATTTCATATTCCCAGTTGAACATATACAGGCATATCTAATAAACAGGGAATACATACACAGTTATGCTCTGCTTAATGGTGTTTCAGTCAAAGGTGGATTGCATATAAGATAGTGATCCCATCAGATTATAACAACATATATTGACTGTATCTCTTCTATGTTGAGGTATGTTTAGAAAGTCCAATATTTACCACTGTATTACAATTGCCCACAGTAGTTGGCACAGTAACCTACTCTACAAGTTTATAGCCTGGGAGCAATAGTGTAGTAGGCTATACCATCTAGGTTTGTATAAGTACACTCTATGATGTTTACACAACAAACACCTAACCATACATTTCTCAGAAAATTTCCCCATCATTAAATGATACATGACTGTCTATATGTGTATGCATATAATTTCTAAATATATAATCAAATTTTTAATTTCTCTAAACACATTTTTTCTAATATATATCCAATTATAAATGAAACAGCAGTCTTCTAATAAAATTAAAATTTAAGGAAGTTTTTCTTACATTTCTAAACTTTTTTCAAAAATACCTTTAGTTTCTTAGATTTTTGGTGTATATTACTTTATAACTATTATGTTTTCATCATAGATTATATACTTTATCATGACCCAGTGTCCTTTTATCCTGTCCAATGATTTTTACTTTAAAGTCTAAATATTCTGTTATCTTTATTATGATTTTTAGTATACATAACATTTGTTAGGCATTTTTCACTGGAATCACATTTGTAAAAAATGACAAGAAAGCGTATCATGTAGAAATAGAGTATTATCCACAATTCAGGCCCACCAGGGCCAGCATACACTTTCAGGAGTTCTGAAGCTGAAATGACCCATCAGGGTTATTTTGTACAGACAAATGACTATACATTTATACCCCCATCTTAAATAGTCACTGCACATAAAGAATGTGTACCTACGATGGCTCCAGAAGGTACTGTCATCTGAAGGCTATCTGAAAATAGGACTCGCCAAGTTTAGGGCAATTAGAATTAGTCTTTCCCTGAATGAACCCCAGTAAGGTATATCACCATATGTACCACAAATATTCTTTTCTAAGCAAATATCAGTATCGTTTCCTCTTATGTTCATCCCTAACTGAAAAACCCAGTTTCCATATCTTATCATTTTTGTGCAGCCTCTAGAATGTTCCTTAGATAAACAATGAAGACTTGGAAAAAGGCAGGATGTGTGAAGGGGTAGATATGATCAATTACTTTTTTTTTTTTTTTTTTGAGACAGAGTCTCGTTTTGTTGTCCAGGCTAGAGTGAGTGCCGTGGCGTCAGCCTAGCTCACAGCAACCTCAAACTCCTGGGCTCGAGTGATCCTTCTGCCTCAGCCTCCCGAGTAGCTGGGACTACAGGCATGCGCCACTATGCCCGGCTAATTTTTTTTTTTTTTCTATATATATCAGTTGGCCAATTAATTTCTTTCTATTTATAGTAGAGACGGGGTCTCGCTCTTGCTCAGGCTGGTTTTGAACTCCTGACCTTGAGCAATCCGCCCGCCTCGGCCTCCCAAGAGCTAGGATTACAGGCGTGAGCCACAGCGCCCGGCCTGATCAATTACTTTTTAAAAAATTCCTTAATATTTATTATGGTACAAGTTCTCTGGTGAAGAATTCCTTGTATTTCTTCCATAAAAATGCCTTAATCACTTACATTCTTGAAGGGTATTTCTGTTGGGTGTAGAATATCAGCTATAGTTTAGGGTTTGTTTTTGGTCTTGTTTTTGCATCTTTTAAGCACTTTAAAGCTATCTTATGGCCTCTATGGTCAAAGAAATTGCTCTTCCATTCTGTGTAATGTATCTTTATTCTCTCATTCTTTCAAAATGTTCTTATCTTTGGATTTTGTCAATTAGACTATGATGTACTTAGGTGTGGTTTTACCCAGGTTTATCCTGCTTTGAGTTCACAGAGCTTATTTAAATTGTAATGACAGTGGAGTAGGAAGAATAGAAATAAGACTTGACAGATCTTCTTAATGAAAAAATAGTTGTCGGCCTACACCTATTTTCTTAAATCACGTGATCATGTCATTAAATGTATAAAATAATATAAAAAAGTTTCCAGTAGGATATAATGAACTTTGTAACTATTTTGGAAGCACAAGCCTTTGAAATGAAATGAATAAGTATTACAAGTATATATTAATCTGTCTAAAACCCCATAATATCAATGTTATGATTTTTTAGGTTTATTAAAATGTGTAACTTTGCTCGTTATTATAAAGTTTTCTCAGAATAAAATATTTCAGCATATGTTTTATGAGATACTTTACCCTTAGGGAAAAAATAGTAACTAAATAAAAAATATTTATTTAGTCTGAGAAAAAAATCCTGACAGAGGGATGATTTTACAGAAATTCCAATTTTTATCCTTATTTTCTTTTGTTGATAAGAGTCTACCAATAGTTTCGAAAGCTATGAAATATTTTAGGCACATATTTGTATATATCTAAACCAGCTGATTTTTAAAATAAACACTTCTAAAGCATGAAATGACAGTGATTGTTTTTCCTACAATCTGTTAGTGTATGTTTAGCATAGACAAATAACAAAGACAATTAAGTTCAGAAAAAATAAATCACTCAAAATCTAAGCTTATATAACTCTTTCAATTTGGTAGATGTTTACTCATATGAGTAGTATTTATTAACATTTATTTAAGAATGTCTTCAAGCCTGAAAGTCTATGGTGACCTAAATAAAATTCTGTAGTGGATATCTTGAAAGCCAGTATCAAATGAATTATTTATTTCAACATACTTTAATAGAGAATGACAAATTATTGCGTCTTGATTAAGATAAATAGAAGTATGTGTAGTGATTCCAGATATTTTCAAGAAGGAATGTTTGATGTGATTTTATGAACAAGTTTCTATTTTTCATGAAAATTTGTACACACACATATATATTCAGATGATTTTGTTCTGAGATGACACATACATTTTGAGATGTAAAGAGGATATTCATGAAAAAAATTAGCTATGATGAAAACGATAGCAATAAATATATGCCTGGAATTATACATAAAAATTTGGGAGGGTCATTATTTATATAAGATGACCTTTAGGCTTAAATATTAAGTTAGATTATTATGGTTTTATGCCAAGTTTACTAAAATGGATATTGTATTATTCTGGATGTTATGTGCATATGTTTAATACTATTTTTATGCACACTGGGCATGTCAACTAATTTCATTAATACTGTAAGCCTAGATTGGATGATATTTATCATCAATTTATAATGTAGTTTAATACTATCAGTTTCCATAGTTTTGTCCTGCTAGCAGTAGGAAAAACAAACAATGTTTTAGTAATTCATTTATATTCATTTCTTCTGTAGACTATACTGAATGCTACCTTTCTAACCCAATCACAAAAGGTTCAAATATGGTAGTGTGCCCGGATAGTTTCTATCCCTTTTTATTTCTTATTGTTTTCCAGACAATCTGATATAGACAGTCTTGTCTATTTTTTCTCTCCTACACGTGTAGTGTTGACTCAATTTTCTAAAACTTTTCTCAAGCATGTTCTCTGTTCCCGTAATTTATCCTCTTTTTATTGCCTTGATTTTTTCCATAATTCTGGTCTTATTTCAAGACCCAACTAATAGTCAGCCATCTCTATGAATTTTTCATTGTTTGCCCAAATCTATCACTATATGTATTGTTTCTACCATTATTTGGTAATTATCTATCTCTTATTAGGTCTCTTTTGCAACCTCATTAAATGCAAAGTGTAGGGGTTGTTTTGAGGTTCTATGCACAGCAATGCACATGCAAAGATTTGGTTGAAGTTGGTGTATATTAGTCAGAGTTCTTGCCAGCTCTGTTAAGTATCCATGGAATCCTGGAGCTAATTAATAGTCAAAGAGTAAGCCCTATTATCTCCTATCACTTGTCCTAAAATCAATACACAGGCTTAGATGATTTGAAGCTAGAAAATGACAAAATGACTACAAATCAGAAACTTTGGGATGTGATATATTCTAGAGAAATTCTTGTTTAAACCATCTGAATAAGTTCTGGGGGTATTCTCTTTACTTACTGCTAGTGTCACCACTAAAGAAGTGCCTATAATTATGAAGGTTGGATGTAGGACCATTGATACATCTCTTTCTGTTTTATAGACCTATATGAGCTTCTCTTTATAAGTGAATCTTATGCTCTCAGCTTTGTATTGTCAATGTATTCCACACTTGGGCTCTTAAGCTTACAGGATTCTACTTTATAATCATACTCTCAAGTGCTGTTTCCTAACATTTGTGAGCTTTCAGCCTCTACTGAAATGTTCTAGAGTCATTAGTTGCCCCAAATTCTTTTTGAGTGTTATCTTGTAGCCAGCCAAGGTCACCAGTCCAAATACCTCATCCTATTTGGTATGCTTACTGTATTTTATTGCCCAAAGTTCTCAGTCAGTATCATTTCTGTCTGTTTGAAATGTTCTAATACTGAGTCCCAAAAGGAAAGTGGTAAATTCTTTTTTCTCCCAGGAAGGTCCTTATTCTTATGCTAAATCATCCATATGGATTGCTGTATGGAAAAGTGTTTTGGGAGAGACAGTATTGAAAGGGGTGTATAAAATAATCCGTGACACCTTTCCCCTTCTAAAACAATGTGTATCTACTTGTGGTAGGTTGCATGACTTATAAGGGACCATAAATAGTTTTTCTCCAAAGAAGGAAACTGAATGTCTAGACCTCTGAATGTAAGATGTAGTTCAAAGTTGGTGGGAACCATAGAAGCAGAGCATTTTGCAATTGACAAATAAGACATAAAACTTTAATTTTCCCCTCACCAGAACACCTCGCTACTTTTACTCCCCGAAAGATAAAGTCAAATTTTGGAGAATGGATTTAAATTGAAATACCAGTTACACCAATTTCAGATTAATTATTTATTTTGTTTTTAGGCTCAAAATGTCTCTTAATTCTGATGATGGAAAGTGACCTTTATCAATGGAAACCCTAGATATTTGAGTGGGAGGAAGAATGTGAGATATGAGTAAGAGAAATCTATGTGAGAAAATTATATTGTTCAACACATAATATGTTTAAATTATAGGCAACATACTGGTGAAATCTGCTTGCACTAGAGTAATTTCTGATACTGGTGGCTCTCTTATTACTGGGCTCCAGTCAACAAACATGAATTCACATTGATCTGTATTATATCTGAACCATTTTTCTCTTTTGATATCCAGAGGAAATGACGTTAACATCAATAAGATCTATTATATAAATAAACTCATATAAAATTAAGAAATCACTAAGTATTATCTCTCTTTATATAGTTACTCAGACTACATAAGAGGAACAACAAAACAAACGTAAAATCACCAAAGGCAAAAAAATAATCTAAAAGAGTAAAATATTAGAATTTTCACATTTCTTATAATTGCCAACACATTAAAGTTAGGTGAAGATACATTTTCTTGGGTGCAAGCAACAATGTTCCTTGTTTTCAGCAGAATGTGAAAGTTTGCTATTTATGCCAAATTTGAAACAAAATGGATGCTAATCTTTCTAAAATTACACTTGGGTCAAGTTTTGAATCTGTTATATATTTTTTTCTTCCTTCCTTTTTTTTTTTGAGACAGAGTGCAGTGGAATCTTCATAGATCACTGCAACCTCAAACTCCTGAGCTCGAGTAATCCCCCTACCTCAGCCTCCCAGAGTGTGAGCCACTGTGCCCAGCCTCTTTCTTTTTTTTAAACATCAATGATCTCAGTAATTTTGACATTTACTCATTTCTATGGTCACTGTCTGTGATATGTGTGGTTTATTTTTTGTGGTCTATCTTAGCTTGACATCTTTTTTATTTTGACTATTTGTCCTTTTTATCTGATTTGCCACACGCAGATAATTATGCCCCCAGCCTTAGGTGATAGATTTTTCTAAGATGTCTAACAACCATGGTCTGTGTCCTATTACTTAGGACACTCATGTTTTCTGTAGTTGAATTTCTTACAGTAGTTGATGATATAGCTCTTACAGTAAGAGACAAGACTTTCTGGACTTCTTCCTTAGTACCTGGGCATTCACAACCCTTCTAAGACCATATGGTACAGATGGCCAACTTACTTCATCTGGCTCCTTTTCAATTTCAGTTCAAATTTAATATCAAATTATTCAATGTCAACTTACTGCAAGAAGTTAATCTGCCTTCCTTTTAGTAACAACTGGTGTGTAGCTATAGATAAATTTAGAAAAGTGATTATTAGGTGGTCTAAAAGATGCTTGTTTTTCTTGTTCTATCAGAAGTAATCTATCAATATTTTTAAATTATTATATTTAAAAGCTATTATGATATCAAGATTTTTTATCTTTTTAGAAAGTAATATTCATTATCACAAATTAAAATCATATGGTTTTATATCAAAAGCACATGTCTAAATTTTTAAATAAAATATATGAAATAACACTTGTTAAACCCTGGCAAATACTCACT
Organism: Microcebus murinus; assembly: GCF_040939455.1. Lineage (NCBI taxonomy): Eukaryota > Metazoa > Chordata > Mammalia > Primates > Cheirogaleidae > Microcebus > Microcebus murinus. The sequence goes on along the minus strand of NC_134115.1, from coordinate 39,152,435 downwards.
ATTTGTGAAGCATTAGAATAATAGGAGATATTTGCAAGATAAAATTCTGTGATGAAAATAAACAGGTTCTGCTTTCATTGAGATTTTGTCAAACTTAACCAAATAATCATTATGTTATTCCACAAATAGGTTAATCTTTTAACCACATACATATATTATCTTTACTAGTTTAAATAAAATAATAGATATTTATCTAGGGTTACATTTCTAAACTTTTAGCACATTTTTAAAATTTAATAGATATCAATTAAACATAATATGTTCAAAGAATTGTGGTAGATCTGAAAATACAATGAGGACAAATATACTTTTTCATCTGTCAAGAAACTCACAGTCTGATAGAGAACACAGATGGGTAAATTAATGATGGCAATACAATTCAATATGCTGAGTGTCATAATAGAGATATTAACAATATGTTGTGCATTAAAACAAAATAACCATTATTTTTAAGACAGTGAGGAGAACCTGACAAAAGGGGGATTAGAGCTGAATCTTTTTTATTGAATCCAAATATCCTAATTTCTGTGAACATTAAGTGGAAAGAAAAAGGTATAAACAAAGATATAAAGCAATGGCAATGCCCAGCACATAGATTAGCTAGTGTTGTAGAAATAATGTTGGGAATTGTCAAAAAAAGAAAAATTGAGTCCTTGCATGAAAGATCTTTTATCTCACAGTAGAGAGTTTATGATTTATCTGTAAAAAGCAATTGATTGAAGGTTCCAAAGCAGAAACATGATATGATAAAAAGTCCATTTTTTTTTTTCTTTTTTGTTTGAGACAGTCTTGCTCTGTCACCCAGGCTAAAGTGCAGTGGGATCATCATAGCTTACTGCAACCTCAAACTCCTGGGCTCAAGCAATTCTCCTGCATCAACCTTCTGAGTAGGTGGGACTACAGGCAGATGCCATAACGCCCAGCTAATTTTTCTATTTTTAGTAGAGACAGGATCTTGCTCTTGCTCAGGCTGGTCTCCAAACTCTTGACCTCAAGCGATCCTTCCACCTTGGCCTCCCAGAGTGCTAGAATTTCAAGCCTGGTGTGAGTCACCACATGACCAAAAGTCCACTTTTAAGAAGAAAACTTTGATAGTTCCGTGGAAGAGAGAGAGAAAACAGAAATACATTGCAGCTGAACAAATTAAGACATTATCGCAATAGAGAGGGGTGGTTTTCTTCCCCGCTTTAGTGAAAGAGCACTTAGTACTTGTTGCGTATGGAAACTACATCATAGAATACCTGAACCTTAAGATAGTGAGAAATTCAAATTTCTTTTTTTAAAATAATAACTTCCTGTGAACATCCCTTCACAGGAAAATAAAAATCTTAGATTTTTTTCCTTTCTTCATCTTCATCTTACACACTTTTTTCTAAATTTTAAATTATTAAGAAATAAAATAAAATAAAATAAATAAATTATTAAGGGGGTAAAATGTTTTTGGTACATGGATATACTGTATAATTCTAAAGTCAGGGTTTGTAGTGTGCCCATCACCAGAACAGTGTTCACTGTACCTAATAGGTAAGTTTTTACCCCTCCCCCTTTCACCACCTCCCCTTTCTTCATTTCCAATGTCGTTTATATTTCTTTGTGTCTGTGCGTGCTCATCTTTTAGGTCCCAATTATTAGTGGATGCATGTAGTGTTTGCTTTTCTATTTCTGAGATACTTCAATTGGGATAATGGTCTCCAGTTCTACTCGAGTTGCTGCAAAAGAGATTTTTCATTCCTTTTAATGGCTGAGTAGTACTTCATGGTATATACACCACATTTTCTTTATCCAATCATGAATTAATGGACACTTTGGTTGATTTCAGATCTCTGCAATTGTGAATTGGGTAGTGATAAGCATTTGAAAGCAGGTATCTTTTTGATAAAATTACTTCTTTCCTTTGGGTAGATAACCAATAGTGTGATTGCTGGATCCAGTGGTAAGTCTACATGTTATTTCTTTGAGGAATCAGCAATCTGTTTTCCATAGAGGTCGTACTAACACTAATTTGCTGTCCCGCTAACAGTGTATAAGCATTCCCATCTCTGCATCCACATACAAGCATCTGTTTTTTTGTTGTTTGTTTTTACTTTTTCATGATAGAAATTCTGACAGGGGTAAGGTGGTATCTCATTATGGTTTCAATTTGCATTTCCCTGATGATTAGTGACACTGAGCATTTTTTCATATATTTGCTGGCCATTTGTCTATCTTCTTTTGAAAAACTTCTGTTCCTGTCTTTTGCCCTCTTTGTAATGCGATTGTTTGTTTTGTCTTACTGATTTGAGTTCTTCATAGATTCTTTATATTAAGCCTTTATCAGATGTATAGTTTGTGATATTTTCTCTCAATATGTAGATTACTTATTTACTCTGTTGATTATTCCCTTGCTGTGCAGAAGCTTTTTAATTTAATCAAGTCCCATTTATTTATTTTTCTTGTTGCTGTATTTGCCTTTGAAGTCTTAGTCACAAATTCTTTGCCTAGGCCAATGTTTAGAAGAGTTTTTCCTATATTGTATTCTAGAATTTTTATTTCCTACATTGTCTATGTAGAATTTCATTTGAGTATTTAGTCCATCTTTAATTTTTATATATGGTGAGAGATCGGAGTCCTGTTTCATTCTGCATGTGGCTATCCACTTTTATCACCCCCTTTATTGAATAAACTTAGGATCACTATTTACTTTTGTACGGTGACACTATATGAGTTGGAGCATTTTACCTCTGTTTTTACCAATTCATATCAGTCTATGTGCAAGACTCACATTGCTGATGTACAGTTGACAGGAGCTTTGATCCTTCTCATTATTGCGACTTATATAAGTTTGATTGTTCCATTAAAAATAATGGATTGGGTTTTAAAATCATTGTTAATAAGACAACAAAATACCAACATCAAGAATAGCTTTCTCCTGAGACATTTAGAGTTCTAGGTATTACATTTAAGTTTTTAATAAATTTCGAGTTGATATTTGTGTATGGTACAAGAGAGGGATTCAATTTCACTTTTTACATGTAAATATCCAGTTTTTCCAACACCATATTTTTCCGCTGAGCATTAGGTCTCAATTGAATACTTAAAATATTCAGTAAACTAGGCTGTATACCGATGTGCTGCCACCCAGGCATTATAGTTCCACTTATGGAGCACAGGAACAGTAAATTTAGCATAGCTCTCAGGGGCTCTAGGATTTTTTTGTGTGTGGTAAATGAATATTGACATCAACTTAAAGACACCAGCTACATTAACCCCCATGAGAGAGTCAGGCTGTTCTTTGAAGATTTGAAGCTTTGAAGCCAGTCATTGGGGGCTTCATATGGTGACTTCTCCTCTTTAGCTATGAAACACTTACATGGCATCTACTTCCAGTATAAGGCTGTCTATTTTACATTGAAAATCTGTTGTCTAGTGTGGCCACTTTCATCAATTACTCCAACAAGATACTCTGGATAATTTGCTGTAGCTTCTTAATCAGCACTTGCTGTTTTACCTTGCGCTTCTATGTTGTGGTGACAGCTTCTTTCTTTAAATCTTATGAACCAGCGTCTGCTAGCTGCAAACTTTTCTTATGTAGCTTCCTCACCTCTGTCAGCCTTCATAGAATTGAAGAGTTTCAGGGCCTTGTTCTGGATTAAGCTTCAGCTTAAGGGAATGTTGTGGCTGGTTTGATCGTCTGTCCAGACCACTAAAACTTTCTTCATATCAGCAATAAGGCTGTTTTATTTTCTTATTCATATGTTTAATGGATTAGTACTTTTAATTTACTTCAAGATCTTTTCTTTGCATTCGCAGCTTGGCTGAATCTTTGGTGAAAGACGAGCTTTTAGCCTATCTTGACTTTCTTCCTCACTAAGCATAATCATTTCTAGCTTTTGATTTAAATGAGATGTGTTCAATTCTTCCTTTCACTTGAACACTTAGAGGCCATTATAGAGTTATTAATTGGTGTAATTTCAATATTATTATGTCTCAGGGAATAGGGAGGCCTGAAGAGATGGAAAGAAATAGGGAAATGGCCAGTGAAGCAGTCAGAACACACACATTTATCAATTAAGTTAACTGTCTTACATAGGTGTGATTCCTGGCACCCAAAAACAATTACAATGATAACATCAAAGAACACTGATCACATATCACCATAACAGATATAAAAATAATGAAACAGTTTGGAATATTAGAAGAATTACCAAAATGTGACACAGAGACACAAAGTAAGCATACTCTTTTGTGAAAAAATGGTGCTGATAGACTTGCTTTAGTCAGGATGGCTATGAGCTTTCAAATTGTTAAAGACATGCAATATCTGCAAAGGGCAATAAAACAAAAGTACAATAAGATAAGCCGCACACTAGAAACTTTTCGATTCTGGTTTCTTTCATTTGAAATAATACAGGTGAGATTCATCACTGTTGTTATGTTTATTACTAGTTTGTTACTTTGTATTATTAAGTACCATTTCTTTTTTATATGAACATTTTGTTTATCCTTTATCCATTTGAAGGTCATTAAGTTGCTCAAGTTTTTATAAATAAAGCTGTGATAATCATTCACATACAAGTTTTTGTGTAAACACAAGTTTGCATTTCAGTTGGCAAATAGCTAGGTGAGAGATTGCAGGGTTATCTGGTAAGCATGTGTGTAAATTTATAAGAAACTGTAAAACTATTTTCAAAGTGAGGTATTATTTAGCATGCTCACTGAATGAGAGTCTCACTGCTCAGCATCCTCATCAGCAATTGTTAATTTTTTAATTGTTCATTTTAATAGTTATATACTGGTTATTCATTATAGTTTTTAATTTGTATGTCTCTTTTTATGAATTATTTGCCTATTTTAAATATCAGGATGTTTTTTCTTAGTTACTGTGCTTTGAGAGTTAATTATACTCTAGTTATAAATATTTTATAAGATATAAGGTTTTCAGACATTGCCTCCCCATCTGTGAATTATTTTTATTCTTTTAACAATAATTTTGGAAAAGCAGATGTTCTAAATTTCAATGATACAATTTATAAAATTTTTATTTTATTCATTGTGCTTTTGGCATCATATCCATGAAACTCACAAAGATTTTTTTTTCAGGTACTTCCTTTTAAGAAGTCACAAAGATTTTCTTAGGTGTCAGAAAGATTTTTGTATGTGTTTCATTTTAGAAGTTAGTTTTATAGTTCACAAAATTATAAAAGATCAACATTGGACTTAATGGCAAAAGATTGTTTATCAGAAATTAAGCAAAATTAGATTATTTTACAATTATATTTACTGTGAGTTTCTCTACAAACCTGCCAGACAGGGCAAATCATGAATCTTCTTTAGTTTGGGTACTTTGGTGGGAATTGAAATACACTCTTCCCTTTCTGGTGGTTGCTACTCTCCTGCTATTCATGACTACAAGACTATGAAACTGTTGGTTGTCAAGGTTACTGTGGAGTGCTACAGAAGGATGGAATAGGGTAAATTAAAATGCCATAAATCTCATCCTCTTTACCAATATTCAGTCTTTTTTTTTTTCTTAGATATATATTTCTCAGATTGTTACAGGTTTTTGGTTAATTTCCTGAATTTCTAAAAAAATTGATTTTGACAATTTTGCCTATTTTGTTGGTTTTTAATGAAGCACCAGATTTTGGGAGGTTTTCACACTTTTTTAAAACTTCAAAATATTAACACGCTACATATATTTTTGTTACACGGGTACATTGTATGATACTGGAGTCAGGGCTTTGAGTGTGCCCATGGCCACACCAATGCTCATTGAACCTGATAGGTAAGTTTTTATCCCACTCTTCCTCCCACTCTCCTCCTTTCTTTGTTTCCAATGTCCTTTATATCTCTTCATGCCCATGTGCACCCATCATTTAGCTCCTACTTAATAGCGAGAACATATTATGTTTGTTTTTCCATTCCTGATATACTTCACTTAGGATAACAGTCTCCAGTTCCACCCACCAATGTAGCTGTCTTTTTGATAAAATGACTTCTTTCCCTTTGGGTGGATTTACCCAATAGTGGGATTGCTGGATTAAATAGTAAGTCTACATTTCATTTATTTCTTTGAGTAATCTCCATACTGTTTTCCATAGAAGTTGTATTAATTTGCAGTCCCACCGTCAGTGTATAAGCATTCCTTTCCTTCTGTATCCACACCAAAATAACACACGCCCACACACACACACACACACACACACAAGTAATATATCAAAAAGAATGCATAGATTATTCTTGAGCTCTGTGACATGAAGTGGCCTAATATAAAGTGTAATTGCAGTCCCCTGAAGACAAAACAGAGATGCTATTAAAGAGCAAACATTTGAAGAAGTGATGGCTAGAGATGTTTGGAATTGCTTATCCTCTTTTCTTGTTATCCTTTGTTTAAAATTTCGAAAGTATTTAACACAGTTATAATTACCACTTAACATTACTGGTAATTCCAACATATGTTTTAGTCTTATATTGAAACATTGATACTTTTTTCATTACATATTTTGCCTTTTTTGCATGCTTGATAATTTTTTACTTGATCCAAATATTGTGAATTTTACTTTGATGGGTGATAGATATTTTTATATTCTTATAGATTGTTTTTTGAGATTTGTTCTAAGACATAGTTACATGGAAATAGTGTGATCCTTTCAGTTCTTGTTAAAATTTGTTAGGCCTTACCAGCGCACTGCTTGTTCTATGGCTAAGTATTTCTCATTTCCTGAGGCAAAATCCTTCTGGTGACTGTACTTAGTGACCCATGAATTGTAAGTTTTTCAATCCATCCAGTGGAAAGAGATACTACTACTGGCTCTGAGTGGGTGTAAGGGATTACTCTCTTTTATCACTTAAGGTTGTGTGTTTCCCATTCTCGAGTCATTTCCTCACATGCACGTGCTCATGAGTACTCTGCTGAATACTCTGTGAATGTGTAAAACTCTGTAGTTCTTTCCCTATGCAGCTCGTTCCTCTATGATACTCTGTCCACAAACTCCAGTCAGTTTTATCTACCCAGATTCTTAGCTTCTTCTGCTCAGATCAGACAGTTGACTGGGTTCTGCCCATGTTCCCTCTCTCTGTGCCGTAGACTGGAAACTCTTCCCAGGCAGTACAGAGCTCAGCAATTTTGTTTTCGATCTCTCAGGGATTACTGTCCCCCTTTTGCTTTTGTTGTATGTTTCCCTCAATGTTCTCTTCCCTCCCTCCACTCAGGTCTCCACCAGGAGATAGAGTTTTTCCAGTTTCCCTCCTGCTCTGTTTTCAATCCTGCTTGCAAGTATCTGCTGAGGAAAAGAGACTGCAAGTGGGTGTGCTAGCCACAACTCAACCTTCAGCAATTCATTAAAATTTGCAAGTAAATTCTTCTTTCTGCCTTATCTGAGGTCTAGTCTCTGTCCCAGAAAAGCAATTACTTATATCACATTTCTTCATGCAGGTGCCTGGTTTTGTTTATCTTCCACTTTGTTGATTGCTGTAAGACAAAAGGCATTAAGTAAACAACCATATAGAATAATTTTCCCTTATTTGATTTTAATATTTGTCTCTGCCCTCAAAGAGTGTTCTAATTAATTGTAGAGATAGCAATCACACACGGACACATGCACTCACCTGAAATATTTAAGTAACAACAGAAAGCATTTTGTGGCTATAAGCCTAAATGAAAGATTTGGAAAAATTCATTATTGAATTCAGTGTGTTGGTGATAAGAATGGCAAAGTATGGTTGTTAGGAATAAAATGAAGTCCTCTACATTCCTCAAAGGCTCAGATTTACTGAGAACTTGAGTTAACTCTTTTAATGGGTGGAAATGAAAATGGAAACCAGGTCTACAGGAGGAAGATTTGTCAGGGGAATCTGGGTTTGAGGATAGATAGCAATCACCAATGAAAGACCATGAGGCCATGACCCCAGCTCAATACCATTCATCCATATAGCCCTGGAAAAGAAACGTTATTTCTCTACATATCAGCTTTCCCATGTATAATATGGAAAAATGAATTAAACCACAGTGCTTCCTGTTAGGTTTACAGGCCTTTAGGAGCCACCAAAGTGTCAGATGAAGACATGAATGCTGGCCTAAGCTCCCCAACATCACTAATACCAATGAAAAAGGTCCACTCTCATTTGTTGTGTGTATTGAGAATCAAAATATAATTATGTTTGAAAATGTTATATTATAAATAGATTGAGAACCACTGGGTTAGCTCACCCCTTCCAGCTATGATATTTTACTGAAATGTCACTGAAAAAGCTCACTGATTATGGCAAGATTGTATTTTTCACACCACAAGAAGATTCTGGAGACAAATTAACTGCAGATCTACATTGACAGTGTATATTTCCATTAATAAAGCCCAAGTCATACAATCACCCATATCAGCAAACAGCATCATGAACATAAAAGAGCTGTGACAGATAAAGGCAAACTGATGTAGCTGAAACCTTTATGTGAAGAAAAGCATGACACTTGCTATCTTTTCTTTACTTTACCTGCTAGTTTTAAGCCTCCACCTGTTGGCAACACATGTGTGATCAAGCAGTGTTTTCATGTTTTCCTTGCCCCTTTTTCTTCTGATTCTGCCTCTGAGGTGTCATTCTGACTCTCGTTGACCCTCTTTTTCATCACTGGTGTCAAAAGGATCATTTGCAAGTCTGCTAGTGCTTCTCTTGATGAGGTGCTGAATAAAACTTTCTCAAAAAGTAAAAAACTTTTTAATGCATAAAGGTTAATGTACCATATAATTTTTTTTTTCTAATTTGTTCTTTTTTATTATTTGACACAAATGTCCTTGATTTCAGGAAAGGTGACAATAAATTGCCAATACATGGACTAACATCTGGAATTTCTCCTCTGGAATACTGAGCCAGTGAATGTAACTTCAAGTTTCTCAAGTTTCAGGAATATTTCTCATTAACACACTGTAGTAGATACAGAATGGACTATATAGTTAAAAAGTTCTGGGTTCAAACCGTGATTTTTATTTTGCTAACTATATACTCTGGAAAGTTACTGAGTGGCTTAAAGCATCTCTATCTGTAAAATGATGATTGAATATTGTTTTACAAGATGGTGAAAGAACTCATTTCATATTAAGATGATGGGAATGTGGTAGGTATTAACAAGTTGAAATTCCCCCCTGCATTTCTTCCCCTGTTAGCACATTAATTTTGAAATCAAGAGGTCATGTTTTTACCTACAATTTCCCCTAATATGTCTGACCAAGGTGTACTCCACTCATTGTGTAGCCAAGTAGGCCTATGTGGACCTTGCTCAAATTTCTGTGGTTAACACAGAAAGCACCCCTTTGTAGCACCCTGACTACACTGACTTGTATTAGGTTTCAAGGAAACATACGACCTTTTTATATACTGATTTCACTCTATGTCTGGAAATGTTTTAGAGGTTTTTTTTTCTAACGTTATATTGTTCTTACTGGAATAGATACTATTTCCAGTAGTCTGTAGCAACCTTCTTTGGCTGCTATGTGATGCTAAACCCCTCTACTCGATTAGGCATACCGACAGTCTGGCCTTGGGTTTTCTAAGTGAGTTGAACATTGTCTATCCATTCATTCTTTCCACAGATATTTCTGGAGTACTTCCTACCTGCTAGGGATTAAACAAACAATTGCATAATGTAATTAGGGCTCTTATGTAGATAAACATTGCTGAGAGGCCAGGGATAATTAGGAATACTTTCAGTAAAACATGAAGGGTGAGAAAGAGCTGAGTCATCAAAGACTTAGAAGAAAATTGTTTGGTAGAATCAGTATGAAGTTTTAAAAGGTTGTAGCTATACCATTAGCTTCATAGGTAGACCTACTACCCTTTAAATATTTCAAAACTTTTTACATTAAAATTTTCATTACTATTTTATTTTTCTATGATATTTATGCTGTTCTTACAAAATGATATATGAGCAATACCATCAGTTTTAACTTTGAAGAAAGTATTTTGTATGGTTCTATGCTAAATATTTCATCTAAATAGATTTATTTTTTATATTCTTAATATGATATTGTGTCAGAAAGTCATTAACAAATTCATAATAGCTCATTTGTTGTGGTTCTGTTATCTTTCACATTTTAAAAATCCCTATATAATATACTCAATATATAAAATCTATGTTAATTGGAGTAAATTAATTTCCCACAAAAAATAAATTCCTTGTTCATTTACTATGTATTGTCATATATTGGATCACTTCTCAGAATTATTGTTTCAACTTTGCAACAACAGTATATCCATCAATATGATATTGGAGAAAGTTAAATATGATTAAAGTGAAGTGGTTTATAATTTATTGATAGAACTGCCTTTTATTCTGAAGACTAAGGCATGTAAAATCAAATATACTTTTTTTGGAATTGGAAATAGTATTTTTGAGCCTATATTTTTCTTCATTTTTGAGAAGACATTTAGATGTTCATTAATGTAATGAATGCTGACATACTTAGCAATTGAGTAGTATGCACGCAATACAGTTCAATAAAGTTTATTTTGAGTTTCCTTAGATTTGTATATAATGTGAATGAGGAAGGTTTTCCCTTAGAGTTTTCAGAAAGGATCGTATCCCTGCTGATCTTTCTGATTTTAGTGTGAGGAGACCTGTGTCAGACTTCTGACCTGCAGAACCGTTAGATAATAAATGTGGGTTTCTTTAAGATGCTAAATTTATGTTATTTTCTCATGGCAGCAATAAAATAACCTGATCCAATTATTATAAAAATTGTTAGGACCTCATAGTCCCCTGGGATGTGTCTCTGGAACCTCCAGAGATCCAATAGGCCATACATTAAGAAGTATTGTCCTAGATCTATAAATATCATCCCACAGTAAGATTACTTAAAGGATCCAACTGCGTCTTATGCCCCTGCTAATTTTTCTAGTTTTTGTCTTTTTGACAGTGACATGCAACAACAAAGCTTTTATTGTATTAAAGCCAAGTAAATTATTTCTACTTTTGTTACTTCAGATTAAAATAAAGCAAAATAAACAACAAAAGTGGTTTAAACTGAAAAAATTTGCCCTCCCGTTAGAACATATAAACAAATAAGGAAATCTACATCAATTTATCTTCCTATTGGTTCAGCCTGGTGATAACTCCATTTGGTTTGAAAACGCCAAAGGCACCACCATTGGCTGAAAGAGTGAAAACCTCCAGAGGTCTCAGACCACGCTGTATTGCCATCAGAAACTGAGGAAATTAAGAGAACAACTCCTAGGGACCATTCCTCAGGTTTATCCCATCAAAATTGATTGGTCATGTATTCAAAATTATTATTAATAACAACAAAGTCATGGAACTGTGTCTAACTATCATTATCAATTTGAGACAATATGATAAGAGCATTGAAGGTTGAAACTGACTTCCTAGACACTCACTGCTCTGGCCAAAAGCTTTGTAAATGGTTCCAGACTAGAGCTCTGTGACACATTACAGAAAAATAATTTTAACTAGCCAAATGCAAACATGTCTGACCTCCAGGCAGTAGCCCAATATTATGAAGTTACTTCAAAAAAATTCAGAAATACACAATACAAGCTTATGAAATAAAAATTAAAATAGCAAGAAAAACCCGAAAAATCTAATCTATAACAAACTCCAAAACTGGGCTCCCGTTGTTTAAGACACTTGCCAAAATTGTAAGAATGAAGGCCACTGTGTCCAGGATTGTCAAGACCTCAAGAGTAGGATTACAGCTACACCTTCTTTGCATCAGAAAATTATTGACTCTCCTCTGGGAAAGTAAATGCCCAATGCCTTCAACTCCTTCTAAACTCACAAAGGAAAATAATCCTACAAATTGAGTGGCAACTCAATACCTTTGTCATCATTACCAAGGAAACTCATTCTATCCTTAACACTGCCTTGTTTCCTGTCCCATTTTCTTGGAATCACCAGACTTTACGAGTTATCTTATGATAATTTACCTAATGATTTACTTTTATGTCATACTCTTAATATTTATATGGAACCTTTTAAAGTTCAACACAAATTACTTCTCAGCTCTACTATCCTAATAAATTATTAGGAATGGATGTTTTCAGGAATTGGGCTGTAAAACTTCACTGTGCCCTGTACTCCTTCTGTAGGTCCTTCTTTCCCCCTTTTATGTCTGAATCCCCTAATGGCTTTGTCCATCATCCATGAGTTCCTTAGCTCCCTGAAATGTAGTACCTATTTAACTAAGGATTTAAATAAACCATTAGACAGAATCTTCTTTTCTTTATGGGCAAAAAACAGCACCAATATTGGATGCATTTGAAACGAAGAACTGCTTAGGATAGAAATAGATTCTCCCATGCCCTTCTACAGGATTTCCCAATATTATTTAAAACCAGCAGGACTTGAGGAGCTCTGCCTGATATTAGCTAAAAAAAATTTCTAGTTTCCATTTCTAGTTATGTAATATTTCTAGTTTAGAAATTAAAAAGCCAAAAGGATATAAGTTAGTCTAAGATCTGAGATCTGTCAATAAAATCGTCAAACCTAAATTTTCCTTGGTGCTTAATACTATCCTGTCTGCTATCACTTTCAACACCTGATATTTCATGATCATTAATTTGTATTCTGCCTTTTTTAGTATTCTCCTTCACAAAAGAATCCAAATACTTGTTTGCCTTCACTGGAAAAAACCAACAACATACCTGGATTTCTATGTTCTAAGGATTTTCTGAGGCTCCTCCCTACTTTTCAGGTACCCTAAATGCCAATTTGAGGGACTTCAAGTTCCCAGGAGGCTCTACTTTAATCCAATATGTAGATAACCTCCTTATGTGTGTCCATTAATCACTGGATACGTCCTTAAAGCAAGAAAACACAAGATGTCTAGAGACAAAATTCAAATATGCTCACTGTGTGTCCAATAGGTGGGTTTTGATATTGCAGTCACAGGTAAAACTATCGCCAAAGACTGAGCCTCTACTGTTTAACATTTTTTCCTCCCTGAAACAAAACAACTGAGAGGATTTGGGGGTCTTGTGGGATATTGCAGGATATAGATTTATAATTTCTTTATAATGCCTCACATTCTGTTCCGTAACTGGGGAATCATCCCCAGATCTAGTAGTCTGTGACCACCTATCCAAAGATGCTTTCCCTGAACTTAAGGGATCTGTACTTTTATCTCCCACCCTTGGACTTCCCAATTACTTTTTGTCTTTTTCCTTATTTGTGCATGAATAAGGTGTTCACACCCTCGATGTATTATTCCAGAAGCACAGTGGACACCAGAGCCCTCTGGTATATTAGAGTTTAGCCTTACACCCAGTAGCTAAATTCTACATCCCATGCCTGCAAGGCTTGGGTGCAACCACCAAACTTTTCCAAGCTACCTCTGATTTGTTATTAAATCACCTACTTGATATACACATTTGTCATCTATGCAACCCCTATTCATTAATAAAAACAAACAGCACTTTTCTGAATCTCAACATATGTCTTGCAAAATTTTGCTATTCTCTCCTAATCATATCAACATGTATCTCAGATCTCAGCCAAAACTTAAGCACTACCATTTTGCTTTGTTTAATCACTGACAGGACACCCCATGATTATGTCATTAGCAGCACATCATTATCTTGTCCTAGTCTAGAGTAATCATAAAACTCCCTCCTCCAAGTTGACCTCATTCTTTATGACCTTCTACCCGTAGAGGGAGCATGGGATCTTTCAGGCTAGATGTGCCATCATTGGTCAACATGAACCTCCTGAACATCAAGCTATGCCAAATGCCAGATCAGCCCACAGGGCTGAGTTAATCTCTCTTAGTTTAGCTTGCAGAAGTGCAGGGGGAATAAAGGGTAATATGTACACTGATAGATGCTATGCTTTTGTGGTAGTATATAATTTAAGGATGTTAGAAAACAAGAGAAGACTCATGACAACAACTGGTGCCCCAGTCAAAATATTGACCCTGAACATCTAGAGGCACTATTATTACCCCAGAAGATAGCTATAATTAAAACTAAGAGATAGTAAAAAACAACTCAGATGGGGAACAGGAAGATAAATTAGCTGATAAATATGCTAAATTAGCAGCCTTTTTCCCAACCACACAAGAAATCGAAGCAATTCCCAACCCTTGCAACTATGCACCTAGGTCTCACTTTGAGGAACTGGACCACTGACAGGATTACTCATTCTTCCTTAAGGAAGACAACTTCTTTAGGATGACTTCTAAGGAAAAGAGAGCCACATGGCCTAAATAACACCGTCAGACTCAGAAAGAATAGTCGGGAAAAATTCAGATACTTAATCCACAGAGGTGGACTTTGTAAACATAAAGACAGCCTCTTAAGTCATTGTGTATGGTTTAGAAAACATGACTTATCAAGAAAAAAAAAAACAAAAGATGGGATATTCTAGATAAAAGTAATTTTGAGCTTTTAGTTTTATTTGGACCAATAAATTAGAACTTCATCATCTTGCAGAAATATACCTTGGAAAAACTGTAAAGATGGGGCAAGGAAGGGAAACAACATAACCAGGAACCTTCTATTGCTGGCAAATGCTAAAAGCATACGGCTACCAATATTTACTCACTTTAATCTGCATGTTTTCTAAATGGTTAGAGGCTTTCCCCACCAGCCCCCACAACTGCCTCACAACATAGTTTCTTCTCATTAAAACCCTCATGGGTTGCACTGTGTAGAAATTAGCAACCATCACCAAGTCTCAGCAGATGGTTCTAAACAAACACAAGGCAAACCAAAGGGAAATAGACTTAAAATGTTCAGAGGAAAGACAATTGCACATTCTTCTTTTGAAAAAGAGAGATCGACAAAATTTCACTCCCTGATCAAACTCAGGTCAGGCCCCTCTGAGCTGTTTTGCAGCTAGACCCCATCCTTGGGGCCTCAAGAATCTTAGTCTTCCAGAGTCTAATTTTAGCAAGAATCTCATTACCTATGTTTTATCTGTATCCTGTGCTTGATACTTGATCACCCTTGATATCTAATAAAATTTCACATCCTCCCCCCCCCCCAGTTATCTGATCACCTGGGGCTGTTTTCAGCAAGAATCCTGTCAAATCAGTTGAGCCAGAATTTTCCACTTATCCCAGACATTTTTTAAAGTAATTTTATATCCACTTACCCCCACGCTGAGCCCTGGCTATAAATTCCCTCTTGTCCGTGCTGTATTTGGAATTGAGCCCAGCCCTATACTGAGATCTCCTTTCTCCCATTGCAATTTTTTTTAGTTTCATTTTTAATAAGATATATTGTCACCAGCTTAATTTCTGTCTAGCTCCTCTGGCTATCTTTAACAATTGTTGGCCTTGAGACCTCAGTTTTCTAATGGGTCCAAAAGAATCACTGATTTTAGTTTTTCCCAACTTTTTCTTGTTTTAAGGATAGGAATGACAACTTTTATGGCCTTTACATGTTCAAGCTAAAGCTGGAAATCCTTGGAAAAAGTATATTGAACTGTAAAGTATATCAAGACACCAGAATCAGAAGGAACAGCCATTGAAAACTATCAACAATAAAGCTCGATAAAGGGGCAACAAGTTTAAAATGAAATGAAAATGACATTGAGGTTAATAAAATAAGCAAAGGGTCCAATTAGGGTTAAATCTGTCATCACAACTCCCTATTGGCACATTTTAGTGCTTGTCTCCTTGTTTTAATGGCATTGTAGCTATATAACCTTTATGCAAATGAAATAGATTCCAATTAGAGTGGAATGGTAGGTAGTCTAACTATCTATCATATCGAAAAACATTTAGGGAGGAATATAGGAGGAATTTTTGTAGTCAAAAAGGGTTTTCCTCATACACAAATAGAGTGGACATATCAGGAATTTTAGTAAGTATACAAAAAGTGGTAAATTCTTTGATACAAGATAGGGTGAATAAACTTGTCATGTACATAATAAATCTATGATGACTCACCTATTCTCCCTCGGAGTATGGTTTTCTTAAAAAATAAATGATTAAGATATAATATTTATTTTCTTTATTAGTATTCTGTGATGGCTTAGATTCTTCAAAATTTTAACACTCAAGAAATGTCTAATATAATATCAGATGAGAAAACATTCTAAATATCTTGTGGGTCTTTACAGATTTTATGGTTTGAATACCATATGTAACAATGTTATAAGGACCAGAAGAATATGCATTGATAAATAAGAATATTTTTCCTTGAAGACACTTCAGTGTATTTTTAAATCTCATGCCTATTCAAAGAGAACACTTCAGATGCAGCTAAGAGCACGAGTATCATATTTGTACATGACTTTTTCATATTAAGCACATATAATTAATGTGCAATTATGTCAACAAATTTTCTCATATTTCAATGGTTCTTATTTTTGCCATAAAATTTGTTAATTTCTTTCAAAAAATAAATTTATAAGTAAAATACATAATTTAGATAGGGTATATTTGATGGGTTAAGTTCTGATTCTCATTTTTCTTCATAATGTAGTAATTATGTGAGCTGAATCTCTTGCCTTAAATTTTGACCTGTAAAGAAACAGGGCAAATAGTCCTTGTCTCTTGTCTGGTTTTTGGACTTCTTTGTTGCAGAAAATTAGATATAGCTGTGAGGTATTCTAAACTAATAAAAATACTTAAACTGAATATACTTAAAAGAATTAGACTCCTGTAACTCAGATTCATCTTCAGAAACTCATGTTCTACTTTAAGCAGCTCATTTTTTTATTAGTAAAGAGAATTTATATTAGTAATTTAATATTGATATAACTAAAGCATTCTAGAGAAAGTATGATTTTACCACTTAGTTTTATTCTGAATATAACAAAAAGTAATTATTTCAATTGTTTCAAAGTGGTTCTTATTATAATTGCATTTGAAAAGTTTATTAAGAAAACAAGTTACCAAAGTTAGTGATGAGAAATAATTAACAGCAATCTTACAGAGGCAGTGTTATGATAGCTTCTTAGCAACACACATTATTTTCAAATTTGAGTCATCTCTATTTTTTCATAATTACATTAGATGTTTCTTACTAGTGCAAAGATATTTTTCATAAGATAAAGTAATTCTTTGGTAAATAAATGTTTGTGGTTATCTGAGCAGAGAAGTTTTATTGATGTCTTAATAAGATCCTTCTTTTATATGACTTTTTATTCTAAGTACTCTAAGAGATATTCAAATGCCAATTGATAAGAGCAGACAGTCAATAATTTATTAAATAGTTTAAATCTGATCCTAGAAATTGCTAATCCTTCATTCATTGCCTTACACCCTATTACATAGGTTTTAAAAGGGGGCAGTTAAATGACTGTAATTTCCACAGAATTGTTTACTGTTCAGATGCTAAAATGGCAGATTTTTAATATAATCTATTTGAGGATATTTGGGCATAATATTTGGTGAAGTTTTTTTTTTTTTTCTCCCTTTCTCTATCATCTCCCTGAAAATCACAGACTAAATTTTACTCCTCAGTTATTTTTTTCTTTGTGATAGGTATCATCTTGTAAACCATACATAATTGTCTCTTTGAGGTCATTAGAAATACTTTTTTAAAAGTAGTGAATAATTATTGAATAGATGCAGTGCATTATAAATAAAGGATCTAGTAGAAAGGGTTTAGTGAAAAGATCCAAATAAATGTACCCCTATTAAGCCATAAATAGAATGCTAAAAATATGGTTTATAAAAAAATTATTTTTATTTACTTCACCTACTCAATGGAAAGTATTTATTTTGTATAGTTGCTAAACTATGTACAACACCAAATTTCAGTGTTTGGTTATTGTTAATATTGCTTGATGAATAATTATGTTTATATTAGGATTTATATTAACAAGTAACTGTTAACACATGAAAAATAAAACAATCTATCTGCTGATAGGTATCCATTCTCATTTATTACATGACAAAATTGATCTATTAAATTTACATGTATGTGTGTTTATGACTTTATTCAAGACACTGTACTTGTTATTTCAAAAACTTTTAATATAAATGAAAATCAAGATGGAGCAGATTATAAAATAAATTTAATTCTTTCTTCATTTCAAAGAAACATAGATGATTATTAAATTTTGATGCTGAGTTGCATTTCTGGGTAACAACAAACATCCCAATTTTAACCTATATTTTAGCTTAATTGCCTAGTTGCCAATCAATACAGAGTCCTAATTTATTGTGTGTGTGTGATTAGTAATAAAAGAAAAGAAATTGTATTACTTTAAGAACAATTATCCAGCAAGATGCTGTTCCCACTAGTTGTTATCCATGTAGTTAGAATATGTATAGACCTGTATATTATGCAAGCAATACACTGTCATGATTAAAATGCAGTTTCTAAAGTCAAAATGGTGAGGATTGAAATTTAATATATGTCTTTTTTATTATTTCAGTGTATTATGGGGGTACAAATTTTAAGATTTCAAATGTGCCCTTGCCCTGCCTCCTCCCACAAGTCTGAGCTTCAAGCGTGACCATCCCTCAGACAGTGCACATCTCACTCATTATGTATGTATATATCCGCCGCCCTTTCCCCTCTCACCCGCCCAATACCCAATTAATATAGTTCCTATATGTCCACTTAGGTGCTGCTCAGTTAATACCAGTTTGCTGGTGAGTATATGTGGTGCTTATTTTTCCATTCTTGGGAAACTTCACTTAGTAGTATGGGTTCCAGCTCTATGCAGGAAAATACAAGATGTGCTGTATCGCCGTTGTTTCTTAGAGCTGAATAGTACTCCATGGTATGCATATACCACATTTTATTAATTCGCTCATGAATTGATGGGCAGTTGGGTTATTTCCACAGCTTTGCAATTATGAATTGTGCTGATATAAACATTCGAGTGCAGGTGTCTTTTTTTGTAGAGTGTCAATAAATCTTTTGGGTAGATGCCCAGTAATGGGATTGCTGGATCAAATGGTAGATCCACTTGTATCGCTTTAAGGTATCTTCATATTGCTTTGTAAGAGTTTGAACTAGTTTACGGTCCCACCAGCAGTGTAGGAGTGTTCGTATCTCTCTGCATCCACGCCAACAAAAATTGTTTTGGGACGTTTTGATAAAGGCCATTCTTTAGAAATAAATGATATCTCATTGTAGTTTGATTTGCATTTCCCTGATGATTAGAGATGTTGAGCATTTTTTCATACATTTGTTAGCCATTATTCTGTCTTCTTTAGAAAAGTTTCTGTTCATGTCCTTTGCCCACTTTTTTATATGGTTGTTTGATTTTTTCTTGCTGATATTCATAAGTTCTAAGTATATTCTAGTTATCAGCCCCTTATAGATGTATAGGATGTGAAAATTTTCTCCCATTCTATGGTTGTCTGTTTACTTTCATGACTATTTCTTTGGCTGTGCAGAAGCTTTTTAGTTTGATCATGTCCCATTTATTTATTTTTGTTGCTGCTGTGATTGCTTTTGGGGTCTTCTTCATAAATTCTTTGCCTAGGCCAATGTCTAGAAGAGTGTTTCTAACATTTTCCTCTAGAATTCTAATAGTTTCATACCTTAGGTTTAAGTCTGTTATCCGGCGTGAGTTGATTTTTGTGAGAGGTGAAAGGTGTGGATCCTACTTCAGCCATCTACAAGTGGCTACCCAGTTTTCCCAGCACTATTTATTGAAAAGGGATTTTTTTTCCCAGTGTATGTTTTTATCTGCTTTGTCAAAGATTAGATGGCTATATAAGGATAGCTTTATATTAGGGTTCTCAGATCTGTTCCACTGGTCAATATTCCTATTTTTGTGCCAATACCAGATTGATTTAATTACTACAGCCTTGTAGTATAGTTTGATATCTGGAATATTAATACCTTCCATTTTGTTTTTATTGCCTAGATTTGCTTCTGATATGCGGGGTCTTTTCTGGTTCCAAATAATGCGTAAAATTATTTTTTCCATATCTGTGAAGAATGATGATGGGATTTTAATAGGTATTGCATTGAATCTGTAGATCAGTTTGGGTAGTATAGACATTTTAAAGATGCTGAGTCTGCCAACCCACTAGCATGGTATGGATTTGCATATGTTTACATCCTCTGCTATTTCCTTCCTCAGTGTTTCATAGTTCTTCCTGTAGAGGTCTTTTACATCTGTAGTTAAGTATAATCCTAGGTACTTTATTTTGCTTGTTGCTATTGTGAAGAGCATTGAGTCTTTGATTTGGTTCTCCATTTGATTGGTGTTGGTGTATATGAATGCCTCTGATTTCTGTGTATTGATTTTGTATCCTGAGACTTTACTAAATTCATTTATCAGTTCCAGGAGTTTCTTGGTTGAATCCTTGGGGTTTTCTAAATATATCATATCATCAGCAAACCGTGAAAGTTTGATCTCTTCTTCCCCAATTTGGATATCTTTAATTCCACTTTCCTGTCTGATTGGTATAGCCAGGACTTCCAGCACTGTGTTGAATAGAAGTGAGGATAGTGGGCAGCCTTGCCTGGTTCCAGTTGTAAGTGATAATGCTTTCAATTTTTCCCCATTCAGTATGATGTTGACTATGGGTCTGTTGTATATGGCTTGTATCATTTTTAGGTATGTCCCTTCTATGCCTATTTTATTAAGTGTTCTTTTCATGAAAATGTGTTGAATTTTGTCAAAAGCTTTTTCTGCATCTATTGAAAGAATCATGTGGTCTTTGTTTTTGCTTCTGTTTATGTGATGAATATGTATAGATTTACGTATGTTGAATCATCCCTGCATCCCTGGGATGAAGCCCACTTGGTCATGATGGATGATTTTTTTGATAAGCATCTGGATTCGGTTAGCTAGGATTTTGTTGAAAATTTTTGCATCTATATTCATAAGGAATATTGGTCTGTAGTTTTCTTTTTTTGTTGCATCCTTTCCTGGTTTTGGTATCTGAGTAATGTTCTATATCTTTAATATATATATATATATATATATTTTTTTTTTATTTACTATGTAATATATCTTTACAATGGGCCTTGGATAAGTCACAGAATTTTCAATCCCCTGGTTTCTTATCTGACTAAATGAGAATAAAAAATTATGATTTCTTTAATGATTAAATGTAAGAATATATGTAAATGACTCATCAATTTGCTGTCATATAATAAAGTCCATAAATATTAGCTATATATTTTATATGGCTAATATGTAGCTAATATATATATATTAGCTATTCACTTGGAAAATTTTTGCAAAATAATTATTTCCATCGCAGTGTCTTATATTTCACAATTATAACACAACCTAATAAGTTGAAAGGGACATCAAAGTTAAGACAGATACTGCTTGATTTATGTATTGCAAAGCTTTCCAAAGTTAGCTTGTGATTAGAAATAAATGCTTTTGTGTTCCTCCCATGGTGATCCTATCTTAAAATATAAATGCTGCAGGGAAGAGTAATTTCTTGAATTGATTTTCACAGAGTGATTAGTTACTGATGAGGGCAACCATCCTTCATGAGAAGGAACATTTGCATAGTAGTTAAGAACATGGATCCTGAAGCAGTTAAATCATGGCTCTAATAATTATTAGAAATCTCTGGCAAATTATTTGATTTTCCTTTACCTTAGTTACCCCTTTGCAAAATGAGGATAAACATTTTCCCTACCCTACAGAGTTATTATGGTTAAATGAATTTATATTTCTAAAACACTGAGAAGAGTGCCTGGGATATAATAAAAACTATACAAAAGCCTAATAGTACTATTATCATACCATTATTATTCTGAGTGCAATGCAAAGGAGAATAACTGAGTTTGCCTTTAGAGAATTGCAATAAAGCTACAAATCATCTCATTTGTTGAAATTGGAACAAGGAGGAATTGTATTACTAGCAACCCCTGTCACCTGGTTAAAAAAAAAAGGAACTCATCTCAGAAAAAAAAAAAATATTATCACTAGCCTTCAAAAACTTCCACCATTAATATTATAAATACATTATCTGAGACAAAATAAAAAATGAATATGGATGTGAGGATAAAAGGTAACAAAATCAACAGAGGCAGCATGACATAGAGGCACACACAAAGGTTAAAATTATTCTTGCTGATAACAGACTTTAAAATAAATTTATTTGAGGATATAAAAAATAAAATTGAAACTTCAATAGAGAACTAAAAATTATGTAACTCAAAATGCAATATAGAAATAAAAACAATCAATAGGTAAATTTAACAGGAGATTAGAAGGCCCTAAAGAGAGAATTAATGTACTTGAAAGATATATTGCAATATAAATCTACCTTGAAGCACAGACAAAATATATTAATACTTCATATATATTTTATATATATAATATATATATTATATATTATATATATATATATCTCAATCAGAGAAACAGGAGAGGGAAGGGCACAAAATAAATAACGGAAATTGTTAACATATTTTAACTGGAATCCCAAAATAGCTGATTTGTAATAGTAATGGCAGCTAATTGTATCTTCAAATTATTGTTAGAAAATGACCTCCAAACCAGAATTCCATAGACTAATTTATCCTAATTTAAGATAATATTCCTTAAAGAAGTCATGAAATATTGACATTCTCAAAAAAATAAATAAGGAATTCATAACTATAAGAAGTACTATAGGGTATTATTGAGTGTTTGTCACCCAGAAGGTAAATGATCCCAGATGTCAAACTACTATTCAGGGGATGAGTACACCAAAAGCCCACACCTCACTGCTATTCAGTATATCCATGTAACAAAACTGCACTTGTACTCACTATGTATATTGAAGTTAAAACAAAAAGAGAAAATGAGATTTTGAGCTGAGTGTGTAAATTCACACTGAAACAAAGTTCAAGAGTTCCATTTGCTCCATATGCTCTAGAATGTTTGGTGTTTATAATTTTCATTTTACCCATTTCATTTTATTGGTGATGAAGCTCTATCTTATTTTTGTATTTATTTTTATTTACCTACTGACTAGACTAAGGGTATTAAGAACTTTTATGTATTTATTGGATTTTTTCTATATTTTCTTTTGGGAACTACTCATTTGATTTTATTGCCCATTTTTATTGGTTTATTCATCTATTTATTACTAAGATCCAAGTTTTTATCTTTAAAAATATTTATTTGAATACATTTCCTCTCACTCATATATGTGACTTATAAATATATTCTACTAGATATTTATAATGTGTTTTAGTAAATGTGAGGTTTTGATTTTTATAAATTCTATCTTACCAACGTTATATTTTATTGTTCATACATTCTGTGTCCTCCCTAAGAAATCTTGACCCAACTCAAAATTATGAAGATATATGCCTGTTTTCTTCTATTACCTTTGCTGATGTTGATTTTAAGTTTAGTCCTATGATCCATTTCAAATTTTATTTTTGTGTATGATGTGAGGCATGAGCCTATAATAATAGCTACAGAAGTAAAGTGCCATTTTATTACAGGGTATTACAAGTACATACTGGCAACATAATTTGTCATTGATATTGACCTTGATCATCTGGCTTGAGATTGTGCTTGAGTGTTTTCTCTATTGCAAAGTTACTCTTTTTGTCTACTTTCCGTACTGAACTTTTTAGATGGAAATCACCACGAACAGCTCACACTTAAGAAGCAGAGTGAATTATGATCCCTGTCTTTGAGAATTGTACATCTGCATGAATTATTTAAAATTCTTCAAGGGATATTTGTCTATTATCCTCCATTTTAAAATTAATCCAATCATTTTATATCAATGTGCACTCATTTATTTTATGTGTTGGGTTATAATCCAATATTACTTGATTTATGTTGTTGCTCAAATTATTTTTTATTTGAGAGAAGAGAAGCCAAAATATTTTATGGCTTTGTATTGCAAAGTTATTAAGGGTGAACTTTTAAACAATGTTAGATCAGAAAAAAATGATAAAAATGGTTTTAAATGAGGCAAATAGCACTTTGGGCAAATTATTTAGTCCAAAAATTAATTAATTAATGTAGCACCTGGCATCAAGGGACTAATTTTAATTATTAATGCCTTCTCATATAATAATCACAATTTGTCTAAGCACAGATTCTTTAAATGAATATTATTGGTAGAAAATAACACTTCAAAATAGAATGAGGAAAAAGAAATCCCTTTACTTGGCAAAAATCACATTTTAACATAAAATGTCAACTTAAAAGACAGATTGAAGATAATGCCTAACCCACTCACCTAAGAAGAATTAAATAAATGTAGGTTTATTTTGATATCCGAAATAAACATCAACAGGGAAAAGAAGTACATCCTGTAATAAACATTTCTAAATAAAAAGTATATCACTCTGTGAGACAATAATAAAACATGAGATCTAATAGAGGCATGTTTGGCTTTTTTCCAAAAAACACCATTGACCATAATGCAGATAAATTTCATCCAGCTGTACATAAAAATCTGCAAAGCTCAAAGTGTCCATGAGTCAAAAAATGACTTACTTCTAAAATGTTCGTATATGTTCAATATGGCATGAATAGAGTTTTAAAGTACACTCTTAACATGAAAATTTTATTTGCTTAAATGTTTTCTCAGTTATCTTCAAGGAATGATGATATATCACCCCATGGTACGTACAGTGAGAACATTACACAGAAAACCGGACAATTTTGAAGACTTTCTATATAACATTATTATATTTAACATATGAAAGCAGTAATGTAATGTTTTGTGCTTTATTTACACTTTTGTGTTATTGAAGCATAGATTCTAACTGCAATTTTGAATTTGAAGAACAATCTATACTATGCCACAATCTTGAAATAATTTCTTAACTACACACAGAAATTATTTCAGATATGGTACTAAGAATCAGCTTAATTCGAGTAATTTTTAACTTAGAGATTTCCAAATCCAGATGATTTTAAATGTCATTACAATTAGTCATATGAATTATTTCACTTTATAGATTATTTTAGTGCTCAAAAACTTTTACTGAATTCTCCAGCTTTTCAGAGGAGCAGAATCAAAATGAAAACTCAAGACTCTTCCCTTATACTTTCAATTTTCTTTCAAATGTAAAATAGACACTTTAAACAACTAGAGTATTAATACATTTTAAAAACGTGCTTGTACTGATGGAAATATTTTAAAGTTATCACAAAAATTCAAAGTCAATTGCTTTGGAAATCACCCAATTTTTCCTTTGGTTATCATAGGAAAAAAATCAGAATTGTCAGTCCTATATGTTTATATAAACATGTGGGTACAAATATATTAATAATTTAGTGATATATTCTTATTAGGCTGAAAATATTGCTCCATGAAATTTTGCATACCATTTTTATAATACATTCTAATATTAAATGAAATATAAAAATATTAATTTTTAGAAGCTACATTAGCAAGACAATCTTCAGTGATATTCATACAAGTCAATTAATTCTCTTGTATAATTTTGAGTGAACTTTCTCAAATATATATTAAGAAAATGTTAGGTAGAATCAGTAACACTTGAGTAATAAAAGTTCTTAGCTAATCTGAATTTCTGCAACTTTGTAATGTAACAGAAAGACAAAATTTGATATTTAGGTTCTACCAATTTTGTTTTGAAAGGGTATTCAATTAATCCTCTGTTAATGACACATTGTCGTTAGCATGACACATTTGTAAAATTTACATAATAACAAACTTACATAACTTGACATCAGATGAATGAATGTCTAAATATTTTTAAAAGATTGTAAAGCTAACTTGTCTTCTACCTAGAAACTTTCTTATACTCAAAGAACATATGAATCCTTTAAAAATGAAAAAAAGTTATGACTAATAAAATTATATTCTTCAAATTTATATACCACATTAAGTACATGGGAAATGATGTCAGTCATCTCTATTAATGAATTTCTGTCTTCTTCTTTTAATCATTTTTTTGTATTATCTATTCTCTTTCACTTCTTGAGTGGAAAAATGTACAACAATGCATATTGACAGATAATCCTTTCATCAAATTTTATAAAAGCTTGGGGAATGTTTAGAATTTTATATGGCTGTCTGATTTTAAAGAGGTGCTTTGCATTATTTGTCTAGGGGGTTCCAAATCTCTCTTTAATAATGCAAGAGTAATGCTGAAACATCAAGGTGTAAGAAAAAACATTTGTAGTCTAAGTACATAAAGATGAACAGCAGCATCTTTTAACATCATTCATAGGAACCAATGGAGGTGCAATGTAATGATTGAATTGAAAATGTATAAAATGTATTTTCTAGTAATGAAAACACCTTTTTGGCATGGAAAACATCAATTTAATAAATTACCAGTTATTTTAATAAAATTTTATAATCATTTCAGGTCCCAAATAAATACCAAACCCCACTGTTAAATTGTTTTATTATGATTTGCTTTTTAATATCTTTCCAATGAAGCCAGACAAGACCAGAAAATAATTTTACTAGCAATTTTGTTTGGCCAGGTCATATATTATAAATAAGTTTCTTTGGAAAGTATAAAAATTCATTTCTTCACTGTTGTTTTCCTTAATCAATAGCACTTTTCTAGATCTTAAAAGTGACTTTGCTTAATCTGAGTTATGACCCTCAGTTCAACCACTTCAATATACCTGTCAGTACCTCAAGATTAAGAAAGTAAAAAATAGAAAATGCATTTGTTAGAGTCTCTTGCAATTAGCACACTGATCCAACAATAGAATGCACATTTTGAAATATTGACACATAGGACATCTTTCAGCTGATGTTGCTGATGCTGAGTGAAGTAATAGATATGTGTGTGTATCTAGATTTTACAGTTCAGTGTTCAAGAGACAGAACAAACTAATGGAAAATATCCTGTGTTCATTGATTGACTAGAAGAATACCCAGTGTTCATAGATTAGAAGAATTAATATTGTTAAAATACCCATGTTATCCAAATCAATCTACAAATTCAATGCAATCATTGTCAAAATTCCAATAGCATATTTCAGAGAAATGAAAAGAAAAATCCTGAAATTCCTATGTAACAACTAATTCCTATGTAACAAGAAATTCCTATGTAACAATTCCTATGTAACATCCAAATAGCCAAAGCAATCTTGAGAAAGGA
This sequence comes from Microcebus murinus, assembly GCF_040939455.1. Taxonomy (NCBI): domain Eukaryota; kingdom Metazoa; phylum Chordata; class Mammalia; order Primates; family Cheirogaleidae; genus Microcebus; species Microcebus murinus. The sequence continues at coordinate 39,125,507 of NC_134115.1, read as the reverse complement.
AAATAAAACTGGAATCATTACAATCCTTGATGTCAAGCTATTTTACAAAGCTACAGCAATCAAAAAACAGTATGGTACTGTCATAAAAACAAACACATAGACAAATGGAAATGAATAGAGGGTATCAAGAATACACAATAGGAAAAGAATAGTTTCTTCAACAAATGCTGTTGAGGAAACTAGATATTCACATGCAAAAGAATAAAATTGGACCACTGTCCTACACCATATATGAACATTAGCTCAAAATGGATTAAATACTTAAATGTAAGAACTGAAATTGTAAAACTCAGAATAAAACATAGGGGAAAATCTCCTTGACATTGGCCTTGACAATCCTTTTTCAAAAATATGACTCCCAAATCACAGGCAACAAAAGCAAAAAATAAACAAGTGTTACTATATCAAACTAAAACGCTTCTTCACAGCAAAGGAAACACCCACAAAATGAAAAGGCATGCCATAGAATGAGAGAAAATATTTGAGAAACATATATCTGATAACAGGTTAATTAATATCAAAATACATAAGGAACTCACACAACTCAATATAATATACAATATACTCACATTACAAAACTAAATAAATAAATAAACTGATTAAAAAATGAGCAAAGAACCTGGATATACATTTATCCAAAGAGATATAAATTGCCAACGGTTATACAAAAAGCTGCTCAACATCTCTAATCATCAGAAAAATACAAATCAAAATGCCAGTAAGAGGTTACCTCCCACCTATTGGGATGGCAGTTTTCAAAAAGACTAGAGATAACAAATGTTGGTGAGGGTGTGAAAAAGAGGAAACACTTAGCTGGGCGCGGTGGCTCACGCCTGTAATCCTAGCACTCTAGGAGGCCTAGGCGGGTGGATTGCTCGAGGTCAGGAGTTCGAAACCAGCCTGAGCAAGAGCAAGACCCCGTCTCTACTATAAATAGAAAGAAACTATTGGCCAACTAATATATATAGAAAAAATTAGCCAGGCATGGTGGCGCATGCCTGTAGTCCCAGCTACTTGGGAGGCTGAGGCAGGAGGATTGCTTGAGCCCAGGAGTTTGAGGTTGCTGTGAGCTAGGCTGATGCCACGGCACTCTAGCCCAGGCAAGAGAGTGAGACTCTGTCTCAAAAAAAAAAAAAAAAAAAAAAAAAAAAGAAAGAAAAAAAAGAAGAGGAAACACTTGTACATTGTTGTTGGGGAATGTAAATTGGTACAGTCGCTATGGAAAACAGTGCGGAGGTTCCTCAAAGAATAAAAAATAGTGCTACCATACAACCTAGCAATTTTACTTCTGCATATATATTTAAAGAAAATGAAATCAGTATTTCACAGAGACAGCTGCATTCCCCCAAGTTCATTGCAACATTTTTATAAATAACCAAGATATGGAAACAACCTAAGTGTCAATCCATAGACGAATGTATGAAGAAAATGTAGTGTGTGTGTGTATATATACACACAATATGTATATTTGATATATATATTTTATATTATGTATATACACAATACGCATATTTTATATATTGTATATTGCATACATATACACATACACACACATACACAACGGAGTATTATTCAGCTATACAAAGAAGGAAATCCTACCATTTGCAACAAGATGAATGAATCTGGAGTACATTACACTAAGGGGAATAAGCCAGACACAGAAAGACAAATACTCATTGAATCACTTATATGTGGAATTAAAAAAGTTGAAGTCATAGAAGTAAAGTATAGAATGGTGGTGCCAGGAGTTTTGAAGTAGTCAAAATGGAAAGATACTACTGAAAGGGTACAAACATTCAGTTATATTAATAAAATGAATAAGTTCTGGATATCTAATGAATAGCATGGTGCCTGTAGCTAATAATACTGCATTGTTTATTTCAAATTTGATAACATAATTTAAGGTCTTTTATCCACTCCACACACACAAAAAAAATAAGTGCGTTTTTTAATTAATTTGATTGTGATGATCAATTTGATACATATATCAAATCATGTTGTATAATTTGAATAGACACAATTTTTAATTTTCAGTTAAATATCTTAAATAAAAAATAATGTTTATAATCATTATTTAATAAAGAATTAGTTTTGAATAACCAAACTCACTAAATGCATGCAAATATTTTGCATGTAACATTTAACATAGTATAATTATGTAATTATGTCTATTTTCACATACAACCTGTTTACTCATGTAGCATGCTATTAATACTTATAGTGTTATAAAATGGATATTTTTTGTTTTTAATGATCATTCCTGTATTCAACTATTTTCAGGCTGCTCGAGGATTAACAACAGTGAACAAAGGTCCTAGTTCACATGTGATATTCTAAACAAATAGCTTCTTTTCTTTCAGGTTGCTATACTAATTGCTCTCTCTTAATTACTCTTATATTACTCTCTTAATTATACTAAATTACTCTCTCTTGCATTCCCCAATATTTCTTTCCTGGAATATTGATTTGTTTTTATTTATTTATTTATTATGTTGCTTCTTTTATCATTTTTCTTTTGCTATTCCCTTCTTAATTGATAATAATAACTGTAAATTTAACTAAAATTTATCATGTGTTGCTTCATTCTGGGCCTATTCCTGCATGGGAGGAATTTTTTTATAAAATCTTATGTTTATTTTTAAGTGTGAATTTATTAATAATTTTATCTTGTTGGATAAATAATGTATGGCAGTTCCTCAAACATACTTTTGTTTAAATTTCAGCATAATATGGGGGTACAAATGTTAAGGTTACATACATTGCTATTGCCTTCCATCCCCTCTCGAGTCAGAGCTTCAAGCGTGTCCATCCCCTCAACAATGCACATTGCACTTATAATGTATATATATATATAAACCCATTCCCTCCCCCTCACTTGTCCGATATCCGATTTTTTTTTTTTTTTTTAACATTTTGGTTAGATTTTATAATTTTGCCTTTACCTAGCAAAGGTTAGAGGTACTTTTTTCCATTGTTTTCTCTCAATTAAAATGTTTTTCTCTCATTACTACTACTTCATTGACTGAAGACAATGAACATCTACTATTACCAAAATAATACTTTCAGAGCAATAGGCTACAAAAGCATATAAAAGATTGCAAAAATAGTAGGGACTCAGCTAAGGGTATTAATTCCAGCCAGTACAGTTAAATGAGTGGCCTTGAGAAAGTCATTTTACATGTATGAGTCTCAGTTATCTCCTCCTTAAATGGGGCAATAGTAAATACCTCTATGAGATGGTTTGAGTAAGTTAGCAAAGTACATGATACCAAAGTCTGGGATAGAGTAGCCACAAAGGATATTTGTGCACATAAATTATATATTGTCATAAGTCAAATATTTATATTCACACACATGCAAAAAAACACATTTACTGATATTGCTGATAATTAGTGATAGATACAATAATTATTTATAATAATACTGTTATAACTAAATCATAGTTCTACATCATAATTTTAATTGAAAAAAATAATTTTACCTTGTGTTTGTTTAGGTAAAAATTTAGTAGATAGGAATGTACTATTCTCATATATGACTTTAGAATATATTAGTGTCTGTTAAAAGGAGTTGTAGAAAATGAAGCTGCCTCTGTTCATAAATATACAACCATCTAACTCTGATATGGGTTTTGGAAAAGAATTCTCAACATTATTCATATGTTATGTAGCTTTAGTGTCAACATGCTACCAGTGTTGAGGTAAAGATACTGAAAATATGTATGTTTTTAATTGAAAGTGTGTAGGTAAATATGTGAGGCTACTTTGCATTTTAAAGTATTATATGATCAATTATAAAAAACCAAATTGGTCTTCCTTAAAACCAGAACATAGAGGCACATGTCCTTGACTAAATACACTTAGTCTTTTTGTAAGCTAATTTGTTTTATGTAAAAGAGAGTAAAAATGACTGTCAGAACTGAGTAGTGTTTCCATATGCTTTTTCCAGTCATGGTAATTAATGTGGTCATAAAACTATCCCTATACTCATGAAGCTACTGTAAAATTTGGGGGCCTTAATTTAATACAGAAAAATATAAAATAAAACCAACCAAACAAAAAGGACCAAACAAGATCATAAAAGATAAACCATAGTTTACACATATATGAAGATCATAATTTTTACACTATTAGGTGATCATTCTATAAGACCTGTGAACAGAAAACATATTTAAATAATAAGAAATACCTTTACTACCATACAAGAATATTATGATTTATGCTGAATCCTTTTAAGGTAGAGTCTTGATACAAACCCAGAAACATAAGCAAAGGCTGCTTCGATGGTTATTCAATTTTGGTTTGCTTGGTTGCTTACTTACTTGTTTTTTGTTTATTTGTTTGATCAAGAGTGCTAATTCATTACCTCTGAAAGCCCTTATACTATCCTACACCATCTTGCAAATAGAGACCAAAAAGGTGAGGCTTGAAGGCTAATGGAACGGTGACACATTCTGCCACATTGGTACAAAGGTGCTGTATTCCTCTGACCTGTTCCTAATCAAGACACTGAACAAAAACTAGGAAGAATGGGCAGGCTCATCATTTTAATTTCTTAGAGAAAAAATGCAATATGCAGCATATGTTCCTGTTCACGCTAAAAGTCCGTTTTCGTTATTAATATCGAAAATACTCAGAGTGAGTTGAACCATTAATTATAGTGACAGCGTTTATTCTCTCAGTGGCTTAAATATGATTAGCCATAACATATGTTTCACTGCTTTAAAAATATCAAAACAAAGAAAGGATCAGTGGAAGGAAAATTACAAGTTTTCTGGATATGTGATGGAAAGCACGCCTGCACTGTCTCCATTTGTCTCTTTTACTCTAGCTTCTTGTTTATTTCTTAATTTGGGAATGTCAAGGAGATTTGAAAAGACCTTTAATTGCTTCTGCTTCAAAACAGAACTTATATTTTAACCAGTAAGATTTTGACATTTGCATGCATAAAATCATGACCACAAAATTCAGGAAAAAATAAAGATGTTGAGTTCAAGTATTAGTTTAAATCTCAAAAGCAGCACATTTATCAAAAATATAATAAGTTAAGGGGCAAAATTTCACTTTAGGAATGAAATTTTGTGTTTTTGAGAGGTGATGCTCTGTTTGTATCCCTTTAAAGATCAACACAGTGCATTTAATATATAATTTAACATATGAAAAATCAATTTATGAATAATTATTCATAGTGAAATATTAAAGTGAAAGTTGAGAAGATCCACAGGATCTTAACCTACAAGTAGCAGTTTACATTAATATCTTGGACTTCTCCAGTTGTACTTTTGGAAAGGGTCCTTACAAGTTTTGTGAATTGTAAAAAGAAACTGATCTCAATTAGAAATAATCCCTTTTGTTCAATGAGGAAAATTTTATAAAAGGACATTTACAAAGTGAGGAATTATGGCAAAACTTAGGGGAGATGGAATGCTTTTGTATACTTTTTACAGGACTTTTGTTCCGCTAAACATATATTCTATGATTACTAACAGGCAAACAATGAGGTTACTGATCCATTTTGGCAGATTTTAGATTGCTTCCTTCTGACTCTGCTAATTGTATCTGGTGAATACTAGAACAAAAACTGCTGGGCTGGAAGGCATGTCTGTCATGCAGCCAGTCAGGTGTACACACAGCCAATGGGAGTTCTCTTCCCACAGTCTAGAGCCCTGAGGTGGTTCCAAGCAGCTGGTGCCCTACCAGAGCCATGTGTCACATGGCTCGACATACAAAGATTCCCTGCAGTAAGCAGGGCTTCCCTGCAGCTTTCCTGTTTCTGTGAAAAATGCCTCTTTCTTATTGAGAAAGTGCCGCTAAATGTCTATGACTGCAAGGCTACTGAGAATTGAGGAAGCAGAGAAAAATTGTCCTTAGTTCCTGGTACCTTGAACTTTGAGCAATGTTAATGGGAGTTACATGAACATAAAAGAAATGCAAGGGCAGCAGGATTACACCCTCAGTGGTTTCCAAAGAGCAGCCTGAGCTACAAGACACATTACAAGTTTGTTGAGTAGTATCAGAGGCTATTTCAGGGCTGAATACATTTACCATGTGGCTTTTCACTTATCCCAGCTGTCTCAAAAGCCGTTTTACTACGACGAACTGGAGATCATTTTTACAATCTACAATAGTTCCCCTTTACTCAGAAATGAGTCTTATAATATAATAAACATTTTTCTTTTTGAATTATTGTGTTATGATGAAAACAGTATATTTTATACTAATTATCTTTTTTCTATAAAGACAGAAAGGCAGTATGCTATGATAAACTACATTAGAACTGAAACCAACCGGCCTGCCATCGGTCACGTGTGTGTTCAGAGAAAAATCCCTTATACTTTCCGAATCTATTTCCTCATATTTAAATGTGAATTATTATGATATAACACTACAAAATTGTTTTAAGAAAGATTTTAAACATAAATAAAAAGTATTTTGTAATTAAAATATTCTCTATTATTATTATCATAATCAGTACTTCAGTCATTTGTTCTTCCAGGTATTTTATAAGACAACAGTAGTAACAACAAAGGAATATTTAGACATTATTTGATGGAAGTTTCATTTATATTTATCTGATATGGTCAATATAAATCCTAAGGAGGTGAGTACTATACCTATTTCTTTACAGGTTTATTGATTATTTCTTAACAATTAACACAGAACAGTTGTGTGATTCCAGACTATATAAATAAATGTCAGGATTAGAAAGGAAAAAGGGAAACCAACACCCTTCTTTGTTAAACTCAGTCTACTGATGTAAAAACACACACAGAGCAAATTATGAAAGTTTCCAGAAGATAACCTACCTATGTATAGCTCTGGTGCTCACAAGCAGTCCTTCTGCATAAGGGCATTGATGAAATGGCCTGACAATGGGTTTGAATTGCTTGGATTTTTGATAAATGGTAAACAGCAAATACTAAAGTAAGTAATTAATACGAGGCTAGAATTAGAACATAAGAAATGTTAATTTTCTTCAGCAACTTCCAGGTTCCTCCTGGGTCTTTATCCACAGAAGTGTGCAGTGCAGTAAACAATAATATATGACACACGAAGAGCATGGATGTTTGCTTTTTCATCCAAATATATTTCCATTTTCATAGTAAGTTTGTTTCTGCTTCTCCTCCTCCTCCTTCTTTTCCTTTCTACTCTCAAAGAACAAATATTAATCACAACTCCTGAATAATCTCTGATAGTTTATCTCCTGGCAATTTTGACATCATTATGCTCCATCATTTTCCATTCATCTGATATTTTATTAGTGTATTAAATAGTAAGTAATACATGGATAGTGGAAATGAGGTACATATTTTTCAAGAATAGTCAAACGACAACTGAGTAGAAGTAATCATGTATTGTCTTTAGAGATGTGACATATTTATGGCATTCTTCTTTTTAAATGGACTAAACTGATACCTGTCCTGTTTCCTATCGGGAGAGCTTGTACATGGAGTTATAACAAAAGTTAAAGGTGATGCCAACTGTGATATGCCCATAAAATATATATCTAAAGAAAGCTTTGATATGCTTTTCATATCTGGTATAGCAAATATACTTTAACATTGCTTGTTGTCAGTTTAGGTTCCCAGTAGCAGAGGTTGAGATGGAGTTTGGCATACAGGATATTTATTAGAGATAAACATCTCTAGCCTGCAACTATGTCTCAAGATAATCTTGAAAGGAGTTTGAAAGCATCATACTTCATCAGAGTGTCCTGTGTTGTACTGAAATATCTAGGCCTTTATCTTCTTACCTTTCTATAGCCACTTAGATCAGTCATAGGATGGGCTACTCCAGGAAATAAGCACTCTTGGGCAAATTCCTCCCTCAAAGAGGGATCTTGCTAAATATATCTATGTTCAGAACAGTCTATCTTTGTGGCCTGGGCCCACTTCTTCATATCAATTCAGGGTGCAGCTCTTCCAGAATCCCAGTGATCTCTTTATCTGGGGGAAATGTACATATAGTAAGTTGGTTGATAACCCACAGCTCTAGATACTGCAGCATTTCACTGGTCCCAGAGTCACAACCAATACTCATTGCCTTTGTCAAACAGCATCAATGCTATAAGTAATTACATATAAAGTATCCACTACCAATCGAAAGTTTAGTTTATTATAGCTCAAACAAGATGCAGCACAATTAATCAAAGTTTGTGCCCAAACTATCAACACAGTTTTGCCATCTTAATGGTGCCTCGTTTATGCCAGCAGTGAAGAAGCCTGGAGAGCACAAGTGGAAACTGAAATCTCCAAAGGCAATTTCCATAGCTTGTTGAGAATTGAACATTTTTCCTTGCAAGAAATGGTCCAAATCCTGGAAGAAGTGTCAGTCAGTTGGTGCAAGGTCTTGTGAATACAGTGGATGACAGAGAGTTTCTAAGGCAAGCTTCTACAGTTTGAGCAGCGTTGTCTGTGCGGCGTGTGGTCGAGCGTTGTCTTGCAAGATTGGCCTGTCTATATTGACCAACCTGGGCTGCTTAATCGCAGGCAACCTCATAATTTCTTCCAATTGGTTGCAGTAGACATCCGCTGTAATTGATTGACCGGGTTTCATGAAGCGGTAGTGGCTAATACCAGTGTTGGACCACTAACCAGACACAATTAGCTTTTTTTGATGAATATTCAATTTTGGGCTGTGTTTCAGCACTTCTTTTTTCTCCAGCCATTGTTCCAAATGCTTGAGATTGTCAAAAATAATCCATTTTCATCATGTGTAACAAAACCATGTAGAAATGGTTCACCTTTATGTTGTAACAGCAAAGAAAAGCAAGCTTTGAGACGATTTCTCTTCTGTAGTTTGTTGAAGTCATGTGGAACCCATCTATTTGGCTTCTTTACCTTTCTGATTTGTTTCAAATGATTCAGTATTGGTGAACTAGCAATGTCAGACCTTGCTGCTAATTCACACAGTGGTTGTGGTGGATTTGCTTCCACTACAGCTTTCAGCTCATCATTATCCACCTTGGTCTCAGGTCACCCATGTGGCTCATTTTCAAAATTAAAATCACTAGAAAGGAACTTCTCAAAGCATCAATGTACTCTGTATTCATTAGCCACATCCCTCCCAAACACTTTGTTGCTATTTCGAGCTGTCTGCACTGCGTTGGTTCCACGACGGAACTCATATTAAAAAATAAGATGATTTTTTGACTTACGCAAGGTTTCACAAAATTTACTTTAAAAAAATTTGAAAGATAATCACAAGCCAAAATGTACATTTGAAAGACTGAGGATTTACCCTCTCAATAAAATAAAACAAGAAGTGTCAAAGTGAAATATCAGAGATGCCAGCTGCTAAACTTAGTACTTAAGGAAGTCGGACATTTCATACTTAATAACCCAATACATTCCCCATATACTCAGCTACCACCTCTGCTAGTCTTGGCAATTTTGACATAACTACATTTCATAATTTTCCATTCATCTCATATTCTATTAACGTACTAAGTAGTAAGTGCATGGATAGCAGAAATGAGATAAGTGAGTAAAGTCTTATTGACTTTACTAGTAGAATGAACCAGATCTTCATCTCTGATGGGCCTGAGTCTCTGGTTACCATAGGGTTCTCAAGTACTTGCCCATTTACTGTCACAACTAGTCAAAGGACTGTAAGGGATCCCCTGGGTACACACATCTTTTTCTCTGTCCTCACTGAATATCAGCAATCTTCAAACAGGGTGACCAGAGTCACTCATCCTTGCCAAGGTAGTGATTGTTCTCCTTGACTTTTTGTCCCTAGAATAGAAATGTGAAGTGCCCAGGTGGCAGCCTTAATTTATAGCCCAGTGTGACTTTCGCTGAATTCTCTGACTGCAGAGACAGAATTGTAGAAGTCCATGTATTCTTCTATTAAGCATACAGAAGCATATAAAGGTTTTAATTAAATGTATACATCACATCCCAAGGATGATGTCTCATCCTTGTATAGTATCATCTCCAAGCTGATACTTAAGTGCAAAGCCAGGAGACCATACGAAAGCACTCTTAGGATGACACAAACAGGTGATATGATACTTGATAAAACAAGTAGATTCCATGCAACTTGGCTCACTCCCATACCTCCTTTGCTGGTCTGGTATAATAATTCATGGCATTCTACTCCAGTGGATTGGCTGTAAGTCCTTAGACCACGGTGCTGGCTGAGGTCCAGCAGTTGTGCAAACCCATACCCTCAGGACTTATCGCTTCCTATCCGAACAAATATTTGGTCCTTCCTGAATCAAAGGGCTGCACTCTATAATTTTTCATTAAATAAACAGTTGTTATGCTTGAGAAATAATGCCATATTGGGGACTAAGTATTAGTCTCTGTTGTTGACAGCCTGGACAGTTAGTATCAGGCATATTTAAATGATCCTCAGTAAGTATGAGCTCATGTTGTTGGTCCTATGAGTAGCCTCCATCTCTCCCAATGTGACCAATGCTTGTTTATGTGGCCAATGTGCCAATGCTTGTATGGCTGAAGACTAAGCTTTCCTGACAATAACCAGCTTAATACATCATCTTTGATGTATGCTTTATGATGTGCACTGATGCAAAGATCTTCACACTTTGTGATCTCTCCCTTGTGTCTGCCACATGCACACAACATGGACCCATTCTAAACTTTCTTTTCCCAGAGCCACAAGCAATCAGGAAAGTGATATTCTATTGCCCATGATACCATATATATTTTAACCTTAGACAGATTTCAATTCTTTGCAAAATAGATGGGCAGATAGATAGCATGAAGCTGTTCACTGGGAGAATTTTCCTTCAAGACCAGTCCTGAGTGATGCTGTGGTGAAACTTCCACCTGGTGTTAACATATCCTTCAAGAAAGCTTTGTATTTTACCTTGCCCATTGATAGTCAACCTAGATCCCATCTCTGTCTGAGGTGTCAGCTGAGAGAGGAGTACTGGTGCAACAGTGGTGGATGATCTTAGGATTTGGGCTACCTGCTTGGGTAGGCTGCTTGTGAGCTCTGCCTCTATTGATATCTGATCCCAGAAGGATGACTCTCTTATTACCTGGGTTGATAGAGGATGAACCTAAAAATCTTAAGAATTTCTACATCTGAAAAGATCTTTTTGAGCAATAGGGATGTTTCATCTCATGGTCAAGCAATATGTCTCCACCAGAAGCATGCTATGAGTTGTTTCTCAAAAGGCCTATTATTCTTTGTTGCAGATAGTTTGGCCTTGCTCCTCAAGCCTTTTTCGTAATTCTTCCACTAGCACTTTCCATAAATTCCATGAGATGGAATCAGACACTGATTTAGAAGCTTCATGTAATCTGTTCCTATCTATTACAGTGCATGTGTCTTACCAAGACCTCCAGTGAATGAGCAACATTTTGCTCATTTGGTCCAATCTGTACATGCTTCTCTACTTCTTGATGATACATGCTAGTTAGCACTTGCAATTCATTTGGGGTACAGTCCCATTCCTCCCTTATTAGGGCCAGTCTTTCCCCAGCTGGGCTATGATACATCTTAATTATAGTTTTAGGTCTAGTGGCCAGAAGCGGAGGTGGTGGCAGTTCCTACATTTTCTTGTAGAGGGAGAGTGCTCTCTATTTTCTGTAATTGAATTAGAGTGGTAGCTCTTGATGAGGAGGATCAAGGTGTCCAGAAAAGTCAGGTGATTCAAAATGTTGTGAGAAATCCTCCCAGATATCTCCTTATGAAACGCCAGGGTAATTATTTGTCCTAACTCTGGCCCTGACATTGCCATAATAGACAGAGCTTTGGTTAGGTATTTACTCTTAGAAGTTCACATTTCTGACTATTAAATCCTTAGCCTTGTCCTCAGCTTTCAAATATTCTTTTTAGTATACAAAATTAACTTTCAAAATTGACTTTCAATTGTCTACAAATAGCCAGCAGCTTTTTATCTTTTTCTGATGTATCAATGGGCTTCAGCCATCCAATTCCCTTTCACTTTTCATCATCATTTCCTTGTATTTCTCACATTCCTAATAATTAGATCAGCTAGTATAGGCATTCTATCTATATTCCATCAGGATTTACCACTTCTATGGATTTTCACAATTGGAATTCAGTCCAGGTGCCTTCTGAGCTATACCTCCAACTAGTGATAGGGTCCTCATTTCCAACCAGGCAACAGTGACTCACCTTCTGAACCCTATTTTATGTAGGCTGGTTTCTCAGACCACAGTATCAACTCTTATAGTTGTGTTATTCTAATACAAAGGATAGTATGGAGTCTAATACAAAGGATAGTATGGGCAGGCTATTAATTAGGGATGAATACTTATATACAGAACTAAATGGAAATAGTATTGAGTAGAAGGGAAATCCTTGAGTGCTGCAGACTAAACAAGCTTCAGCCATCACCACAGAGGAACATACATGGTCCATTAGGATATTTCACATTAGGGCAAATTGCTAGTCTCTTTAACAACAGCTTCATGAGTCATTGGATATGGGCTGCACTCAGAAAGGTATGTCCTCAGATTAGGCAGCTCTCTGTAGTGAAGGCAAACTCTGAAGAAAGTATCAGCTAGAGGCTATTTGCTGATAGCTGGACAACAATTTATTTAATGAAGTTGGAACTTTGTATCCATCATACTGAACATAATTCATTCAACAAATCAAGTATGCACTAAATATCATTTACTGCACCAGACACTGAGATTACAAAAAAAAAAAAGGAAGACAAAACAGGAAGACAAAAAAGGAAGACAAAAACAGGTGTTTTAAAAGCACAAAAACAGGTGTTAAAAAGCATAAAAGTTGATGTGGTAGATTTCTAGGTAAACCAGTGCTTATATAAGTACCTTAAAGATCCATGAAACATGCACACCTAGTTAATCTGGAAGTATCATGAATGAGCATCCCACTCAGACTGTGAACAGTGAAAGTTTCTTGGAAATGAGCATTTGAAATAAATGCTGAAGTAAGTATAAGTGTGAATAGGAATTGTGTAGAGCATCTGAAAAATGCAAAATCATATGGAAGTGGAAAAGAACCTGGTCTATTATAGGAAATATTTCAGCACAATTGGAGCATAATATGCCAATGGGAAAGTGGAAGAGGTAAAACTGGGAAGGTGGACAGGGTTTAGATAATAAAGGGGCATGCATTACCTACAAAGGAGCAAAGCCTGTAAGTAATACATAACCCCCAAAGTTTTATTCTGGGGAGTGGAATGATCAAAATCATACTTTAAGATATTTATTCTGGCGACAATGCGTACAATGAATTGGTGTAACATGAGCCAAGGTACAAGTCACTCTAGTAAGACAAATGAGAGGAAATGGAGATTTAAAACAATAGCATTATTTATTATATAGTTAAAATGTGTTAAATATTCCTTTAAGATTAAATAGTATAATATATAATGTGGGCTCTGTATGCTTTCCAAAGCTACTAATTATTGCCAGTGGTATTCACAGGTAGCTGGGAACATCGCGAAGTGGCAGAATGAAGATGAGGAGAAAGTAGCTGGTTTTGCTTAGGTCACTAGTGTCAGATCTGTCACCTATATAGAGGGTATCTGAGCTGTTTCATAAATATTTTTCAAAGTTGAAAGACTCCGTGGGGAAACTGCTTTCTTTCTTGTGTCTATTGAGGTCAAGAGGATTTTGTTTCCCCTGTCATCCACATTATTTTGAAATTCTTTCAAAAGATTAGTCTTTCTTAGCTTTTATTTTTTTAAAGTCTTTTCATCATATCACATACTCTCTCTCTGGAATATCAAATGGTTCTTTTTTTAGACAAAGTGTTCAAGTTCAACTAGAAAACACTGATTTTCACAAATAAGAGATGCCCATTCTGTTCACTGCTTGTGAAATCATACATTATCTTATCTTCATCTTTCTGAGTCATCCCTAGTCTATAAGTGTGCCCTATTCGTTTTAAGTTTTCCCTGGGCCCCAAATGCCTCTTTCAAGGTCAGTAGATGAAAGGGCCCTTTTGAGAAATGTTTTAAAGGATCTGTACACTGCATTTTAATCAGATACTTGATTGAAAATACTCCTTTTTCTAAGTACAATAAGCTTAGAGAAGTCAAGCTTTTCTCAGTTTATTGCTACCAAATTCAAATATATATCTGCAATATTCCCTATTTTAGCTCTCTTAACAATTAGCACATTAATCATGAGCTATCTTTAGTAGGAAGCCGTATATCTTTATTTAAGTGTATAAGACATTTGAATTGAGCTGTACCTGATTTGTTTTTACTCTGGGCATATAAAAATAATACATTCTATAATCTACTTTGCAATTAGATACAGCATCATGACGATGGTAAAATCATGAAAGCAATCTATGCCAATTCTATGGTTGGACATTTTAAGGAAGGGAATATGTCTCTTTCATATTTTCTTCCTGCTTATACCAGTGGTATTCAGAAGGCAAAAATGCCTCTGAAGATGGCTGAGCCCCAAGATAAATTATTAATAGAAAGAACCTAAGGTTTACATGATAGTTTGGAGGTAAGCTGCCATGCTGACATGAACATTCAGATAGGCATGCTATATGAGCAAGAAATAACATTCTAGGGCTTTAATCTACTGAATTTTTGAAGGCTACTTATTCTTTTAACTTAGCTGATCAAAACAATGCTCAACCACATTTTGAAATAATTAGTCCCATCTCTCCTCTTAAAACTTCAATAGTCCAAGTGTGAAGTCAAAACTTCCTAGCCTGATTCCCAGTGTCCTGCAGAAACAAGTCTCAGCCTAACTTTCTAACATTATTTTTCAAAACTGTTTCCTCTTGATATAAAATTATTTTCTATTCCGTGGAAGTATCATGCTCCCTCTGTGTTAAAGGTTTTCTTTTCTATTTGCTTAGCAAATTTCCACTTCTCCTTTACGATCCTACTCTAATGGAAATGGCTCATTCACATTTCAAGGCAGCACTACTTGCTCTTTCTTAGGTAATTCCATGTCCTGTCCATGCATTGCTACTGGGACTCTTAGAACTTTGTAATCATAATCATTTCCTTATGTATCTATTTCTTATTCTGTATAATGGTTTGCTTGAGAATAGTAACCATTCCATATTCATCTCTGTTTCCAAGGTATTTTGAAAATATAAATTAGCAGTGCTAATTTAAAATAACAGATGATCTATGGATTAATCACTTAAATTCTCTTTAATGTGAAGGTTTAATTTGATTGACCTGCAACTTTAATCTTCAAACTTCATCTCTGTAAGCCCTTCATAGCCCATCTATTTAGTGTCCTTAAAGAGTAAAAAATACACTAATATTCTGCAATTTGCACCTACTCAACTTGTGAAATATGATTTCTCTCTTACAAGTAAAAAAATCCTAAAAGAAAAATACCTCTAAGGTGAGTGTTAAAAATATAACTTACATTTCTTTCTCCTCAATGACCCCAAGCCTTCTAGCTACTTGAGGCTAACAAGTACTCTAAAATTTAATTAAAATTGGCTTTATTCTCATTCCTCATACTGTGGAAAACACAGGAGTCCTCTCAGTATCTCCAGGGGATACTCTGGGCAGTGGACACAAACTGATAATTCTTTTAAGAATTTTTGCCCCAAAGCCCTTAAGATTCTAAATGTTTGCTTTCTTTTTTTTTTTTTTTTGCTTCAGATATATTCTGTCTATTTTTACATCATGGCAGCCTGTTGCACACCACACTAACCCCTTCTCTCCTTAAATATGATTCAAATAAAGGCAGCTTAGAAGACTTCCAAATAAGAAAGATATCACATTGCTTCACAAAACTATAATTTGAAAATTAGACTGTTTTATGTTTCCCCATTATACTTGCCTCTAACATTGAAATTGGCTACCTTTTCTACACAGATTCCAGGCTCCCAGCGTATACTTGGGCCACTGCCTTTCTTTTTGACCTTCTTTTTTCTTCCATCTAAATACTTTCTTCTACATTCCAAAATTTCACCTCTTTGCCCAAGTAGTGGTATGCATTGTTTCACAAAATATGATTAAGAATCTAGCGATACAACCTTTACCATTGTAGATCACACCTACTACATTAACATGAAATCTGGTATTTTTTTTTCTTGAGGCTGTTCAACTCCACCCAAAATGGCGAAGAATTTACAGCTCTCTCAGTCCAAAGAATTGTTAGTTAGTTCAATTCACTTCTGAAAGTTGGGGGGATCTGTGGTACAACTTATTCCCAGAAAATTCTTACAAGAGGACATTGAATTCAAATCAGAGCTAGCCATATCTTTTATATATACATATATATCTCCCTTCATTAAAAATGGTTTGTAAATATTTTAAAACAAGAATATTTACAGTCCACTGATATTCTTCAAATCAACAGACATTCATATTTAAATTAATTTACATCATTTACTTGAGTAGTTCTTAATGAGGATGTACAATGCAAAATGATGAAAATCTTGAATAGTCACCCAAATGTGATTACCAAAAGTATACTTCATTTTAGCCATATTCTCTATACTTCTGTTTGAGATTTTGCTATAGAGAGTCACACAACAAAAATTTCTAAGGGGAGGGGAATGCTTATAAGGAAAAATTTCAGGGAATATTTTTTGGAACCACTCTTAATAAAGACTTCTGGTGAAGGATTTAATACTACAAAATGGAAATGATTTTTCCAGTTCTTCTGTAAAGAACTTTAAGAGGCAAAAATCCACTTTCTGATTGAGAGGAGGAATTTGACTTCAAAAATAAAAGAGATTCATGATCTGCCCTTAGGAGGTAGCTTGATCAGTTACCTGTTAACCAGAGCTTTTTTCTTGAGAGGGTGTCCATGGTTCCTTATATTATACTAGATCAAATAATGTCCCACCAAGACGTGAAGTGATTCAGATACATATATGCATATATATATATATATATATATACACACACACACACATACACATACTTTTAAAAAATGTGTATTCTGGAAATTTGAGAAAGATTGAAAAAAGAGCTACACTGGTTACATAGGTAGAGAAGTTTAGTTAACAATGGAAGTAGAATACACAGGTGATCATAACAGATGAGAAGGGAAGTAAAGTAGAGGTTTTCATTTTTGGTCTTCTAAAATGAAGCAATGTATGCCATGGTTGTGCTCTGTATACTGAAATAAAATATCAGTGAAGTTTTAAAAAGGGCAACTCCTTCCCCAAGTAGGGAACCAGTGTCATGGGGAAGGCATTCTACGGATGCAGAGGGCAACACTGGAGACTAAGACTGGACACCAAACCCTGTTACTGCTCTATAAAGATGCCCTTTGGAATGGGTATAAAATATACTTTGCATTGTTCCATGATACAAAATATAGTAAAATCCTCACCAGCATTCTTTCTGTGACTTTTAGTGAAGATGATATGTGGAATATTTTCCATTTCACTTTCAGATGTACTCATCACCCATGCCAAATCTGCGCTGAGCCCAGGAGGATGACACATAATTCTGACTCTTGGTTGGTTTAGTCAATGGAATCATTAGTAGGAGACTAGAAAGCTAGAGGACAGAATAATTGTAGTGTTCTAGTCTCCTGCCTCCTCCTGTAAGGTCATTATACATCTGTTACTTTCTCTCACAGTGGCCACGATTCTTAGAGCAGCTCTCTACAATAGCCATCGTCTCTTGTAATTACATCCTCCCTCCTTGCCTAGAGATGGTATTAGCTTTCTACCTCCTTAAATATTAGGCATGCTATACATAGCATGATTTGTTAAATGTACATGAATAAATAATCTGGAGATCTAGGACCTAGAATAAATTCTGATAATGTCTATGAAAGACCACCATTGCCTAATGCTAAAAAATTTTTCTTTTCTCTCTCTCTTTTTTTTTTTGAGGAAGAAGGGGGTTCTCTTTTGCAGTAGAAACCACAGGCCAAAATGGAACAAAACATCTTATTATGAAATCACTCCAGGGTCTCACTTTGTTATTCAAAATTAGAATCAATGGAAAGACTGATCTTCAGAACTGGGCAATCAAGTTTGCTATGTAATAGGCTAAATAAGTTCATATTTTGAGGAAATATATTAAATCAGAAATAAAGTTTATTGATTGATACATTTGCATGTGTATGTATGTGTAAATGAAACTTCAATAAAGTGTCAACTGTAATGAT
Organism: Microcebus murinus; assembly: GCF_040939455.1. Lineage (NCBI taxonomy): Eukaryota > Metazoa > Chordata > Mammalia > Primates > Cheirogaleidae > Microcebus > Microcebus murinus. Next base: position 39,107,461 of record NC_134115.1, on the reverse strand, counting down.
CTGGGAGGTATGTAGAATGTAATTGAATTATTAGAATTAGATTAATATGTCTTAGTCCAAGAATATGTCTGTATCAACAGATCCTTTGAAAATGTTAGGATGATGATAAAGGAAAGAACATACAATTTTGACAATATGGCCATATAAGAATTAGGGTAGAACAAAGATGTCATTTAACAGGAGCATGTCCAAAGCAGAATGTTTGATTTTTAATAAAATAAAATTCAGTGTGTGTGAAATTTTCAACCAGAGAAAATGTCCTCCCACTCATTGAATTACTTATTTTTAGCAATACCAAGTAAAGTAGATTTTGGGATTAAAGACATGGTGCTGGGAAAACGGATAGTCACATATAGAAGACTGAAACAGGACCCGCACCTTTCACCTTTCACAAAAAATCAACTCATGGTGGATAACAGACTTAAACCTAAAGCGTGAAACTATAAAAATTCTAGAGGAAAACGTTGGAAATACTTTTCTAGATATTAGCCTAGGCAAAGAATTTATGAAGACAAACACAAAGACAATCACAGAAATGACAAAATAAATAAATGCAACCTGATCAAATTAAAAAGCTTTTGAACATTCAAAGAAACTATCACGAGAGCAAACAGACAACCTATAGAATGGGAGAACATATTCGCATGCTACACATTCTATAAAGGGCTGATAACTAGAATCTATTTAGAACTGAGGAAAATCAGCAAGAAAAAATCAAACAAGCCTCTCGAAAAGTGGGCAAAAGACATGAACAGAAACTATTCAAAAGACAGAATAATGGCCAACAAACATACAAAAAAATTGTTCAACATCTCTAATCACCAGGGAAATGCAAACCAAAACCATAATAAGATACTTCTTAACTCCAGTGAGAATGGTCTTTATCAAAAAGTCCCAAAACAATAAATGTTGGCATGTATGCGGAGAGATAGTAACACTCATACACTACTGGTGGGACTGCAAACTAGTATAATCTCTGTGGAAAGTAATATGGAGATACCTCAAAGAGCTATAAGTAGAACTACCATTTGATCCAACAATCCCATTACTGGGCATCTACCCAAAAAAACAGAAGACGTTCTATAAAAAGACATCTGCACTCAAATGTTTATAGCAGAGCAATTCACAATTTCAAAGATGTGGAAACAACCCAAGTGCCCATCAATACATGAGTGGATTAATAAAACGTGGTATATGTATACCATGGAGTATTATTCAGCTATAAGCAACAATGGTGATATAGCACCTCTTATATTTTTGGATAGAGCTGGAACCCATTCTACTAAGTGAAGTATCCCAAGAATGGAAATATGAGCACCACATGTACTCACCATCAAATTGGTTTAACTGATCAACACCTAAATGCACATATAAGAATAACAATCATTGAGTGTTGGGCAGATGGGAGGGGGGAGAAGGGGCTGGATATATACACAATGAGTGAAATGTGCACTATATGGGGGATGGACACTCTTGAAGCCCCGACTGGTAGTGGGAAGGGCAATATATGTAACCTAAACATTTGTACCCCCATAATATGCTGAAATTAAAAAAAAAGACATCTTAACCCCTAACAACTTCTTTTTCTGCTCATCCTTCTCTGGATTTTGTTTTTCTTCTCTGCATTTTTCTGTTTTTCTTCTAGTTTGTGAACCTATCTCCCATCTATCCTACACCATCTATCTTTCTCTGATGTTTCTCTGTGCCTCTGATGCTCCTTTTTCTCTCTGGTCTCTTTGTTGTGTGAATTTCTCTCTCCCACTCTCCTTCAATAGCTCTCCTTCCTCACTCTTCCTTTCATATTCTCTTCCTTTGCTGGGTGCCTTTACTATCATCTACCTCCTATTACTGTCCTTATCACCACTCTTTAAAGACCACAAAATGGAAAAGAAATATATTTATTAAAATGTATTACATTTTTTTAGAAAAGAGGCCCATCTACAATCTACTGAATTCTCTGAATTAACTTAGGTTACAAGTGATTTTTGATGTAACTAATTTCTTTCCAAGGTCTTTTAGAGTATAGGATTGCAAATCAGAAATATCTAATCTTGTTATTGGGCAGGTGATATGGGCGATTTGTGTAAGAAGGCCAGAAAAGATTTAAGGAGGAAAAACAAAGCAAATTCACACTGAAGAATTTCAACATAGCTAGAAATGAAAATTTTCAAATGGCAAGCAAACGTAATTAAGTCCTTAAATAATATTACTTCAAGGAAAGAAAGAGTTTAATGACTGAATAACACATCTGTGTCCAAAAATGTGGACTAGGGTTGAATGTGGCTTGGCTGTCCCATATAGATCTCAAAGATCCTAGAGACCTAGACAAGCTGACATGGTGACTGCTTTGAGAAACAATGGAGAAATCTGAGTGGGAATAAAATTGACATGTTCTTAGAAACTAATCATGGATTTGCAATGAGTGTCTGCTTGGATTTGGGCCTGACATCAACCAGAGAGAGAGAGGGTCTGCTAGGGGTAAAGATAAGTAGTAGATTCATGTGGCTTCAAGACAAAACAGAGATAGTGTAAACCAAACAGACTTCGGTTTCTTCTACTGCTGCATCTTTGACTAACTGGGTTAGTTCAAAAGGCTTTGTCTTCAAGCTCTGAGATTGTTTTTTCTACTTGATCCACCCTGCTGTTGAAGCTTTCTGCTGTATTTTGAAAATCCCTAAATGACTCTTTCATTTATTTAAATTCTGTTGTATCCCTTCTTATGTCATTTATCTCTTGAGAGGCTTTTTCATTTTTTTCATTCATGTTCTGAAATACTGTTTTGGCTTCTTTGTGTTGATTTTCAACTTTCTCTTCAATCCCATTCATCTTATTTGCCATCTGATGCGTTCTGAATTCCATTTCTTACATTTCAACAGTTTCCTCTTGGTTGGGGTCCATCATTCTAGATATATTGTGATCATTTTGGGAGTGTTGAACTAGCTTGTTTTTTCATGTTGCCAGAGCTCTTTTGCTGGTTTCTTCTCATATAAAACCTCTTCTCTGAGGTCAGAGCAGATAAGTTTGAGGTGTACCTGTTCTCTTTTGCTGAAAGTGTTATTTCTTAGTGAGAAGGAGAAGAGGACCCTAGATGGCACTTTTATGTCTTACACCAAAACAGTGACCCTGTGGGAATGGGGCATATGCACACAGAGCCTGTGATGCAGCTGTTTTGTGTTGCCTCATTCTGCTATGGTTGGCACCGTCCAAGCTGGTACCAGAGGATCTTTGTGCTGAGTGGAAGGTTGTTCCCTAGGCTGCTTTTGGAAGCTTGGGAATGGCACTGGGTGAGTTCTTCATCTTAAAGGCAGGTATTGTCAGAGATTGCTCTGCCTGGGTCTCAAGCAGCAATAGCAGTGGCAGCTATATGAGGATATCTAGGCATTGGTCACAGGTGTGAGTGCTGCAGACTTTTGCTTAACCTGGAACCAGGTGCAATGGCAGCATGCAGCTAGTTGTTCCCTAGTGGAGTGTTATATAATGGGTGTGGGTCCCATCAAGCAACATTATAGGAGCCATGGTGGTGGGCCCATAGGTCCAGGCTGCTGAGAAGCTAGGGATCTCTTCCTGCACAGGTTCCACCGAGGCAGTTACTGTGAGGCTTCTCAGGTGGCATCAGTGGCACCTACTATGTTTGAATCCTTCATTGGAGGATGGGGTGTTTGGTTCCCAGCACTGGGGCTTGTGAGAGTGTTTGCTCTTCTTGTTCCCTCCCAGGCCTGGCAGAGGCAATATGGAGGTGGCTGTAGCAAAGCTACAGCCTGTAGGGACCAATTACTCTGGACTTGAGAGCTCGGAGTGGTGTTAGCTGCAGTGATCTAGCAATAGAAGCCACCAGGTCCCTGGTGTGCCTGTTTGTGGTGCAATGTCACTACACTGTCTCTCAGAAGCTCCCTGATCTGTTTGGAGATATGCAGTGGTGGTGCAGGCTCTGTCATAGCTCAGGGTCACAATGTCCAAGAGGAGAGGATGGAGTGCCTTGGTTCTCTTTTCCTGTCCTTTGCTGGGTATTGATGCCTCCCCCAGGTACCTTCCAGTCATCCCAAGTGGATCACCCAATCAGCTTCTCCTTCACCCTTGATTGTCCTCCCACTGCTTCTCTGATGATTTGCAATGTTCTCTTCAAGAAGGCCCATCCATAGGTGGGCATCTACTTTCAACTTTTGAGCCTCCCCTTGAGAGAGGTTAGAGTGGGCTGCTTCTAGTCCAGCGTCTTCTCCTGCCAGGGTTTTGAACATCCTCTGAAGGTTGGAGAAAAGATGACTGAAAATATAATGAATTTAAACATCAGTACAGATGCTCAGCCAAGATTCTCCGGTCTTGAGGAGCAGAATCAGACCTATTTAGAATAGGGGTAGACAGAGTAAATGTGGATGATTTTCACGGAACCACCGTAAGTAGCTTACCTTCTTTCAGCTACTAAAGATATTAAAGAGCAATGTGGGAGAAAGTGATTGCTTACCTACTATAAGCAAGAGAAGCCAGACCGAGAAGAGATAATTTCAGTTATTCTGTCTTAATACTGGCTAGATATGACTTATAATAAATTTAAAACCTGTTTCTTCCAGAGTGTCTGAGACTTAACTCACCCCACCTTTTCTTTGGAGTCACATCTAAACATTGGCATGCTTTCATACAACCAAAGCATGTTTGTGGGTGGCATCTGTCTCAGCTTTTCTCATATCCTTGCCTGAAGTGTTGAGCCATCCTGGGTGGCCTGCCCTGGTCCCAGGCAGTGATCAAGCAAAGCCACTGTGTCTTTTCTGCCTTTAGTAGACACTTGTGCATGATGTTCTAGGAGAATGAAATGATTCAACTACTTCCTTTACTGCTCTGGGTCATTAAAATCTCCATGTGTACACACTTTCTAGAAGCTGGGAAAAGACTGCAAAGCACAGGAACTCTAGGATATATTCACAGACTTCTACATTCCAGCAATTCCCTTCTACTTCTCCTCCTTCTCCAAACTTGTTTCTAGCCTTGAGAGGCAGAAAGGGAAACTAAATCTTTCCCTCCTCAAAACCTCAAATCTTTTGACTAAATAAAAGAGCCTTGTGATATTTGACTTTGAAGCCTGAAACCATGAAAACTATTTGTTACTTCTTTATACTTTGCCACATCACTCAATGATTAAAAAAAAGAGGGCACAAAATTAGGGAAAATAGCTATGAAGGAAAATAGGAGATGCCCATTTATATTTCAAAAATGTATGTTTTTTATGTATAAATTATGTATAAATTTAGAATATATTTATTTGCAAAATGTATTATATATCATGTGCTCTATATTCTATAAACAGATTTATAAAATAGAATCATCTTTAATATGTGGTACATATTTAGAAACATATTTGTAAAATAAAATTATGTATATCTTGAATTTCAACTGTTTAATAATATTTTGTCATTTTCTCTAAAAAATGTAGAAATAACTAATTTATAACAATGATACTCAGTTGAAAAATATAAAATACTTTATTTAATGCCTAATTTTTCTTAATAAAAAGTAGAATCTCAAAATATATATTCAAATCAGTAAATGAACACATGATTGACTTCTGGTTAGGCTTCTGTTTTAGTTTAATAAGATCTGCAGCTGTAAAAGTTATGTTCTAATATTTCTCTTTTTAACACCACTACAAAATAATTTACCTAAATGGGTGTTGGGAATTTTATTTTTATTTCAATTTTCTCTCCCCCTTATGATGAAAAGTGGTCTGGATTAAACTGGATCTCTGATTAAATAATTGCTGGATATCTATTTTTAAAAACCTGCTTCGTTTTGTTTTAGTTATTCTAACAAGATTCCATTAAAATATTTTATATAGTTATTATTTTATGTATTGGTGATGCAATTTTTTTAAATAAGGTTATATTTTTATAATCTTAAAAATTCAAAATTTTAAATCAAAGAGTAATCAAGAAATAATTACGCTATAGCAAAATAAATGACAACAGAGGTTGTGAAAAGCTCACAATCTCAGGGCTGCTCTCTTTCGTCACAATGCTACTGCTGAGCTGCAACTACTTTCTGCATTCTGCCATTCGATGCTTACTCCTAACAGAATTCTGGCTAGCTATCATTGATATGGGTCATGTCTTCTGGTTTGGGTTTTAATTTTATGCATGATTTGTCAAAGACAATTCTGTATTTCATTTTCTTGCCAGAAGCCTTGCAACTGTACTGAAGCTACTAAGCTAGGTGCCTTATTTCAAATACTTAAGTTGTATTATGCAACCTACCCGTGCCACGTTCATCTCCAGCTATACTGCATGATCCACCCTGCCCCTGATTCTTTCTTGCTAGTGTTGGGAATGGTGGTGGAGGTGGCACGATGCAGGGAGGTCTATAGGAAAATATTAGCAAAAAAAATACGTTGTGAAATTTACCTTAACTTCTCTTTTCCTGAATTGTGTCATCAAAGTGGTATAGAAGATAATAGGATAAGGACATGTCAATAGCTTAGAAGTGCAAGTGAGGTGGATGACTGCCTTCATGGAAAGGATTTATCATTTTATGTGTATCTCTGATAGGAATATGCCATCTTTAATATACAAGACATTTAGGATGACTCCCATCTCAACAGAATATTGCGAAAAATGCTATAGTGCAAATACGAAGTGATGGCTATCTTGTGGTGTCAGGGAAGATTTTGCAGAACTAGATCTTAAATAAGACATAGCAATCTACCACTTTTAAGCTTAGAAAGAATCGTGCAAGTAGAGAAAACACACACACACAAATACATGGGATTGTGAAAGTGCATAAAGTGTTGGTTCATTCTGAACTTATGCCATGGTCAGAGGTTGTTGGAAAAGTGAAGAAGGATGGTAGAAAATCAATTCAAATAGTAGACTAGCTGCAGATTGTGAAAGGTGCTGTTCCTAAAGCAAAATTTTGCAATTTGATTTTCACCACACTCCTGAGCACTCAGTAATTGTTAAGCGTGTTCTTTGTAATCTCAGTGAAAGCAGCATAGAAGGATTTTTTTTTCAAATGATAAACTTGAGATCCTGTGTGATTGAATCTATTTTAACCCCTGGCAATGTTTCCAGAATAATTACTATTGAGCTTGGTATTCAGTAGTTCTCACACCTGACAGAATTTGTTTCAAAATAAGCTTTCAGTGTTCATCCTCCCAGAGAGTTATACCAAGTTATGTTATCAGTCTGCTTCATTATTTGTTTAACGTCTATGAAAATCTATGGAAAAGTCTTAGAGATATAGAATATTAAGAGCTTACATCATTATCAGTATGATTCTATTTAAGAGCTTACATCATTATCAGTATGATTCTATTTTACATTTCTAGTGCTTATTCAGTAGGTATCTCCTTTCAGGACACAAAAGAAATAACCTTGCTATTTCCCTGCTGTGAGACCTACAGTAAAATTTTTGTAAGTTTTTAATTTGCAGAAAGTGTTAGATGAATAGATTAGAGTCAGAGGTGTGATCACGCAATGGTTTTACTAGAGCTTCATTTAATTTACCTACGTTTCATTACACATCCTAACAACTCAGTATAGTTTCAGTTCCATGGTATTAACTGCTCTGCCTCTTGTTAACAAGACGTTTTATATCGAATTACCTACAAGATCTAACCATGAACTGTTTTGCTAAAAGAGAGAAGAAATTTTATGGGATACAAATGTCAGTCATTTTCCAGTTTGCAGATTGAGTCCTAAAGATGGCAATGATGATGCCATTGTGATTTTTACCCACGTAAGCCCCTATGCCATAGTCAGTATCTAAGACCTAAAGACGTTGTGGAATTGAGCAAAGAGAATGCATTACAAAAGTCTTTCTAGGACAGCAGCCACACTTCTACCTTCCCTGCAGCGATGACATTCCTGAAAATAGCCTGTCAAAAAGAAGACAAAGAGTTGGGAAAACTTTATGGCAAATTAAACTGAGAAATAACTGTTTTCTACATCAAGAAAATTGCCTGATAAATGTTTTGCGGAATTTAAAAGTCGTTCCAAAATTAGTTTCAAAGAACTGACTGCAAATGACAGTCCCCAAATGTGTTTTTTCCTTCTTCTTTTTCTCCCTGTCATTGCCGACTTAGAGCATTAAGAAAATCTAACACTGAAAGGACTACTCCTGTGAGATGTGAAAATAATTATATGTTCTGCCTGAACTGATAGGCAGTGAAACATTCCGTCTCAGATTCGGCAAAGCATGTCAATTTCAAGTTTTGCATGTTTTCTGTTTCTACTACCCACCACTTGGAGAAGCAGTGATTGGAAAACAAAAGCATTATCCCTGCAGCAAAAAACCTTGAAAATTGGATAGATGGCTCACTTCTCCACTTTTAATGTAAAATAAATGAAAAGTGAAGTTATTTCTCACTGTGGGTTTTAGGGTTGATAATGGAAACAGTTTTGCAAATCTTAGCCTCAGTAATTTTACTATAGTAAGTTCCATTTTATTAATAAAGTATTAATAATACATATTTATACAGTCAATGTGAGTCAGAAAGATTGGCTCTAGAGTTGAATTACATGAATTGAATCTAGTTTTTCATTGACTTTAATTTTTAAATCTAAATGGATTTCCTATTGAAAAGAAATATCCAATAGAGCAAATTAGAAACTGTTGAAAATGAATCAGCTTATATAGATTGTTATATATGTAATACCAGTAGTCTTATTGCAAAATTTTTATTATTTTGTACCATTTCAGTGTCTCATTTTCTGCTGTTGAGAGTACTCAAGCCCCACTCTTGATTTTACCATGTCTGATAGACTAAAGGTTTTTTTTCATTGGTTCCAACATGAAATCAATCCCTCCTCTCCTACTTTTTAAAAAGTCTTATACAGCATAACTAAGCACTTAAAAATCAATAACGTGTGTTAAAAAAAATTAAAATATTGACCTTTGTCATGGGATAAGAATGTATTAATTAATTTGATTTTTAAATTACTTATCAATCATTTTTCTGATTATGCAAAAATGTATTTATTTTTTATAAAAAATATGAACATAAAGGAAGGCATTAAAATGTATTTAATAATGTATCTACCCATAGATATCCATTTATTAACATGTTCATAGTTTTTTATAATCTTTTAGAAAAATATAATATGATATTCATGCAATTTGTTACAGGATAAGACCCATAATTTTATATGTGTCTTTTTTTCCACAGGTGATTTTTTGAGCTTTTCTCATCATGTTAAATAAAAATATATGAATCACTATTACTTCATCATATGAAAGATATATATTCAATTGTACAATTTTTAACCATTTTAGTATGTAGGTAGTTTCCAAAAATTGCCATTAGCATACAGGAATAAATATGGCTTCATATGTCCAATTAATATTAGAAAAATCAACAAATAACAAAGAATAAAAGTATACTAAGTATCTCAAATACTGTGAGAATTATAATGTCTTTCTCAAAATTTTTATTTATTTTGGGGGCTTGCATTGACATGTTTTCTCATACTCTGATTTTTTGTCCCCTTTATTCTCTTAATCTTATTGATAAAGATATCAATGAGATTTGATATCTCATTGCCTTTAATAACTCATCTTATTCCCTCCACATATATCCCCAAACCTGGAGAAAACAATCCCATTCTCTGGAGTTTCACCAGCACAAGACTATTCCATGTTGGTAATTTTTGTTAAAGAAATAGAGAAATAGAAGAAGATTACATAATGGCGGGGGAAATGATTTGAAATTAAATATCATGTATTGCTGCAAAAAAAAAAAAAATTCTCACGACCTTCTACAACAGAAACTTTTTCATTTGTCAACAGTCATTCCCAGGTCTCTGGCATCCTGATATCCCCCATAGGACTGGATATTTCTCTCTCTCTCTTTCATCTTCCTTTCTCTCTTACTTCCCATCCCTTTACTCTTCCTACTTTTCCACCCTTCTCTTTCATTTTCTTTTTTTCCCTTTCTCTGGCTACTCCCGATACTCTGAATACCTCACATTTTATTATACAAGTCAGTTTAGAACTACCGACATGCCATTTATGTCCAGGAAACCATCAAAGTCCATTAAAGTATTACATTTTGTCTAGTTTTATAAAATGAAATATTTACTCTACCAAAGAGGTTACTTGTATTACTATACAGAAGGCAGAAACAAAAATAACTATTTATTTAATAACATATTTCCACAACATCAGGTAATACAAAATTATTTTATCAATACAAAATGAAAAGGCAAAAATCTTCAATGAATTCCATAAGGGATATTATTATAAGTGAGATTATTGTACCCATATAAGAAAAGATTCTGTGCATCAAAAATTAATAATATAATTTATATTTCTACAAGTAGTAAATAGTTAACTGATTATAAAATATTATCATTAAAAATTTATCAGGCCGGGCGCTGTGGCTCACGCCTGTAATCCTAGCTCTTGGGAGGCCGAGGCGGGCGGATTGCTCAAGGTCAGGAGTTCAAAACCAGCCTGAGCAAGAGCGAGACCCTGTCTCTACTATAAATAGAAAGAAATTAATTGGCCAACTGATATATATATATAAAAAATTAGCCGGGCATGGTGGCGCATGCCTGTAGTCCCAGCTACCCGGGAGGCTGAGGCAGAAGGATCACTCGAGCCCAGGAGTTTGAGGTTGCTGTGAGCTAGGCTGATGCCACGGCACTCACTCTAGCCTGGGCAACAAAGCGAGACTCTGTCTCAAAAAAAAAAATTATCAATATGATATGCTAAAAAAGAAATGATTTATGAATTTACTTTTCTATGTCACTACTAAGGAACATAAATTTATGTGTTTATGCTGTCTTCTGAATTTCTTGCCTGTGTCTAATACTTTTATATCTATTGAGAATGGCATTAATATGCAGTACATTAATTCAATTACTCTGAATTTGATTGGACATATTTCTAGAGGAAAGTTGGGCTGGAAAGTGATGTCATATCTTATGGATAAACTAAGACTGATTATTTGTATTGACACACTGCCTATTAGTAATTTCCTCCTTTTCCTTTCCCTTTGAAGACGTACTCTTTCTTCCTCAGAATGCAAATAACAGAAACTCTCTGTGCTTTCTTCCTATCAACTCTGTGCATGGGCAATGTGGCTAAAACAGAGAAGGAAGCAAAATCTGAGTTAAGAGGAATATATGAAACAAAGAATAAATTGACAAGTGGGGAAAGATTCATGAATGGATAATAATGACACTGGGAATTATATCATCACTCTTTTTCCAAAGAACATTCCAATTAAAGAGAATAATAACTGTTAGCTATTTCTCTCAAGTTATGTTGTCAACACTTAGGAAGCATCCAGATACCCTGTCCCCTATGGGAGTAATTGGATTGAAGTTAGAGTACAAGTTTCACTAGGATATTTTACTTAGATATTTTAAGAAAAAAAAAAAAAGAACAATAAACAGCATCCCTTCATGAGTTGACTGCATAATACTAACTTGAAATTATCATTAAAGTCATAGAATGCAGGTTATGTGTATCATATTAGTTCTTGAGAAAAATCCCAGTGTTTTATTATGTAGGATATGTTATTGAGAGGCAGCTGGCTAATGGAGCATTAAGTTCTTTCAAGCAGAATGAAGTTCTTTTGAGGCAACTTCTTGGGTACAAAGGGCAATATCTCACTCCTATCTGTAAAAGTCTGCATTGTTCTTTTGACTACAGCAGATACAAATATGAAGGGAATGTTCTATAAGTAGGCATTCACAGAATCAGAAAAGTGTCCAGGAGTGTAAATGTTAGCATGATATGGTTACCACATATCATAGCTGATGACTTGCCCCTGGAACTTTAAAGAAAGGCTGTTTATGATAAGCCCCCATTCCCACTCAGATCTAACTGCATCCAGTCATTGAATGTGCTCAGCTGAACCTGTTATGGGAAATAGGGTGACTTCTGAGTAAATACAATGTACTTAAATTACATCCATGCAAGCACATTTATGGTGACTTAACCTACAACCTCCCAAGTGGGAGCCATGTGACTAGTAAGGCATAAGAGCTGACGTCAAGAGACTCTCTTCAGCTGGCAGAAGTCAAGGGGATGACTTCCTTCAGCTGAAGTGATCCACACTTGCACAACATGTACCTTGTGAACACACATATCTTCAGTACACAGACAAATCCTTTTGTAAAATTTAGCTGTTACTTTGTCTTGGCAAAGATACTTTCCTCACTTCATATTTTATCCAGAGCATCTCTTGTTCAGGTTTTGTAAATATTTTTCATTAAATACATACATACAATTCTTATTATGTGCAAGAGACTTTTCTAAGTTTTTTACAGGCATTGCATTTAAACCTCATAGAAACGCTAAGAAATAGGCATTCATCATCCCATTTTACAGCGGAGAAAAGTAAGGCACAAAGTAGTGAAAGACTGTACATTAGGTTTCACAGCCAGGGAGAAGTTAAATCCAGCTTCAAACCCAGGACACCTGCCTCTGGAATCCGCTTCCAGTCACTTTCTTATCAACTGTTTCTCCAGTTTTGTTCTCTCTTGATCAGTTATCCCCATTTAGTTTCTTAGTTAGTACTCATTCCTAAATTCATATTTCCCTTCTTTTAGCATTCCTCTTTGAACATGCATGAATCTGGATCTATTTCCCTTTTACCTCAGGATATTTTACACAGCTACATGTCTAATCCTGCAGCCAAAAGAGTGGTTTGATGTGTCAAAACACACAAACCAGGGAATAAAAAATCCACATAGAGACACTGGTTGATGCAGAGGTTGTCTTAGGATATTAAGATTTTTTTCCTACAAGAATGGAAGCTACGTATGCTTGCCAGAGCACTTGTTCCAAGTTTTGTAACTAGATCGTTACTCTATATGGCAGCCGCTGAAGACTGTTCACATTCGCAAACATTGCCAAGAAGGATGGATAGTGGTCTTATTTCAATCAGAGAACTTTTATGATATTTGGACATCTGGTAACTATAAGTATAGGCCTGAAAGTTTGGAAAGATCTTTACCTGCTTAAACTTCAGCCCCAGAACATCTCTTCAATGTTGTCGTCGAAATGACATATATTTTTTGCAAGGCCAATCATTGATGGCAATGCTAAAGGATGCACTTAGGAAAATGGCACTTTTCTGTCACAGAATCAATGTCTAACTAACACCAACTAAAACCATGTGATATGTTAAACAGATTTTTTACTCTCTGAGGCTACCAACTATACCCTAGATTAGTATGTAAAAGATATTAAGGCAGGGGCCCTCAAACTTTTTAAACAGGGAGCCAGTTCATTGTCCCTCAGACTGTTGGAGGGCCAGACTATAGTTTTAAAAAAAACTATGAACAAATTCCTATGCACACTGCACATATCTTATTTTGAAGTAAAAAAACAAACGGGCAAAAACACCCACATGTGGCCTGCGGGCTGTAGTTTGAGGACGCCTGTCTTAAGGTTTCCATTCACTTTCCACTACCTGAGTACCTTAAAAAGCTTAGTTTTGCAGTTGGGAAATATATTTGCTGTGATACCTCCTGTGATAACTCCCTTTTAAGAATTCTCCATGCTCATCCTCTGAGAACACCTCTCTTACTTTCAGAACTACTAATAAACCAACGTTTCATAGTCTCCATGATCCCACTAGGTGATTTTGACAACTAGCCAGTAATCTAAGGAGGATACAGAACCTCTCAGAGAACATCAAGGATACTGTTCTGTATCTAAATCAGCAATAAATGTAAGAATGATGATAGCTAGTGTCAGGAGCCACAGAGAGGTATACTCAAGTTCCATGAATCAACTCCCCACACCAGGAAATTAGAAGATTAGGGCCTGAGATACTGCAAGATAATGGTATACACAATCTATGGCTATTTTTCCTTCATCCTAGGTATTTGCTCTTCCATCACTTCCTGTAACCCCAATCCTACCCTTCTCATGTACATTTTCCCTATTTCCCCATTTTTGTCAAATTGAGTCTGTATAGACACCCTCTGCTGCTTGGTGACCTATCCAATGACTAAGGACAAATATCTTAAATGTGCTATTTAGAACTTCCAAATTCCTCCTGTGATTATATCACTCTAAAGTACCTAAGAGGGTTATGAATCAGAAGAGCAACCACTAGACTATGCATTCTACTTTAGGAAAGGAATGAAACACACTGGGCTTTGTGAAAAGAATATATAAACCTAAGTTTCAGCATAGCAATGGACAGAATCTATTCTGTCCTGCCTATTAAAAAGGAGCACCTGAGCATGGAGAATTCTTAAAAGGGAGTTATCACAGGAAGTATCACAGCAAATATAATTACCAACTGCAAAACTAATATGCTTTTTAAGGTACTCAGGTATATAAAATAATACCACGTGTGTTATATGATATTGCCTTTAGAGACCAAATAGTCTACCACCTATTAAGAACCATTCTTCCTATTTTTCCTCTTCTCTGGCCCATCATTTTACCTTTTCTTAATTCTAAGGGTATGTCTTGAATATACTATTAAGTCTCACCCAAGAAATGAACACATAAAAAGTGTTGCTACTTCTTCTCCAGTTCCATGAACTGAAAATTTGAGTAACAGTCTCTTTGCCAAAAGAAGAATATTAAAAAAGGTTTATCTGACACTGCAGGGTAGGCTTAGATGGGCAAGCATTAATAGGTGACCTGGCTGTATCCTAGCATGGCTATGATTACCAGAATGCAATTCAAGGCAGATATTTAGGCATTATTCTAAAGAAATCAAACAGGCAGACCGACATTATTATTGACAATCAAGAGCATCAACTTTCATTTTCAAGAAGCCATTTTAAGGGGAAGACGAGGTGTGCATGCATTAAAAAAATGAAAATTTTCTATTATAATTTTTCTTTCTCTTAGAAAGACTATATGGTCAGTACAGTGGCAAAGAACAGAATAGATGCCATTATGTATAATAATATCATAGTGGTCTATTTTACTTTCATTTTCTCTGTCTTCTTTAATCTTCTTCAATAACTTTAGACAGTTAATGCTCTCATGTCAAAACTAAAAAAAAAAAAATCTACAGGCACAAATAATAAACTCCTTTCATAATGTCAGACCTTAAAATGGTATCACTGGATCATGAACTTAGGTTTGCTTACTCCAGTGATACTGTTGTTTCTCTAGTGGAATATTCGCTTCAATTCTAAGTGTGTTGAAGGTAGATGCTACAACATACTTTCTTGTTCATCACTCGTGAATATTATACAGCATCTTGTTTGTGTATCTTCAATTCATCCTACTACTCTAATTTATATTAGGGCCAAGAAGAATTTGACTAAAACATGTGTATGTAGTCTTAAAAGCATTATTCAGCTCATTTATTAATGTATTAGAAAGTATTTTGAAAATCTTACCACATCTAAAGCTACTTATAAACTATATATGGACACAAATATTTTGAGTGTGAAAGAACTAGATTGGGCTATACATCCACCTAAATTTAGAATTTGACAAAATAATTTCCTCCATATTATAAATAAGAACTAAATATTTATATCTTACTATAATGTTAGCTTGTATGAATGTTAAAATGTACTATAAATACTGTAAGTATATGCAAGTACAGTAATGTACTATACATATAATGTATTATAAATGTTAGCTTATCTAGGCTTAGACACAATGGAGTTCAAATTCCTTAAAATTTATAAATCCTTGGGCTTATATCCTGCACCATAAACTTTTTGGTCCAGAAAAAGGTGACTTCAATGTAATCATTTGTCTCTTCTTCCCAATCCCAATATTTGCTTTCTACCCATTTCTATGTAAGTAAATAGAAATATTAATGTTTTTCTCTGGTGTCCTTTTACTGGGGCTCTGGCCATTTCCTAAATTCATTTCATGCAAAATAAACTTGTTGAGCTTTTATAATCAAATACCTGTGTTATCGCTTTTTTTTGGTCATCATCCCATCACGGTTTCAAACATACTCATTTACTCTTAATATTTTACATTTTTGTTTAAACAAGAAATATTTTTAAAACCTACATTCTGGGTTTACCAGCCATTTTTACCTTATTGCCAAAAGTTTTGTTTGTCTTTATTTCACATGATTTTACTTATGCTTCTGCTAGCACCTTTAGAAATATCCATTTCATCTTGCTAGGAATGAATTTTGTAAGTAAAGATGAAACCTGTTATACTATAAAAATCAACTTGAAAAGTTCTCATCATAGGAGAGAGCAAAGTAAACACTATTATAATCGTCATTTGGTCATTGGGAAACAAAACATTTGAAGAAATATTGAGTAATTGAATTGGTCTTCCCTCTGCATTTCATCCAGAGCTTAAAGGAAACTTGACATGATTGTGATATTAACTCAGACCCATAGGCCCCATAACCTCATTATCTGGGAAAAAAAAGTTCTTCAAATAAAATATATAAGACAGATTTTTTTCTTCTTAAATAAAAACAAAACAAGGCAAGAATTTGAAATGTTTCTTTAAAGAAAAATAAAAAGTTGCTATGGAAGAGTCCAAAGTTCCTTTACTACTTTTTGTTGGTAAGTTTAGAAAGAAGATTTTTCAAGGGCATACCTTGTAGTACTCCGATTAAGGTATAAGCCATTTACAAAGGATGTAAATCCCTGCTTATTGAAATCAGTGTGAACCAGGGAGGTCTGAATCCATGAAATCACTTTTCCAAGCAAAATGATGTTTTAACTTTTAGAAAAATAA
The DNA here is from genome assembly GCF_040939455.1 of Microcebus murinus. Lineage (NCBI taxonomy): Eukaryota > Metazoa > Chordata > Mammalia > Primates > Cheirogaleidae > Microcebus > Microcebus murinus. The sequence continues at coordinate 39,090,826 of NC_134115.1, read as the reverse complement.
TCACATTTGTAAAAGGACTTTTCAGGGTATAGCTGAAAGATAAAAACACATGTATAGAGCAGAATAACAAGCTTAAAGAATTATAGCATTATCCTTACTCTTAAACTATGAAATTTTAACATATCAACAATCACAATTGTAGACAAAAAATCCTAGGCAGGTCAATTTCTTCAAAAACAAACCTTTGCAGTTTCATATTATATTTCTTACCAAATCTTATTAATTTCTGCTCCCAAACTAGCTTTGTTTTCTCTCAAAGTCTCTCTTCATCTTCCTTGTTCTTCAAATTGGAAATTGTGTTATTTATGACTTTTTTTTATTCATCCTTTCTATACTACTATGAACAATTCTAGACAATTTTCTCATGAACATATGTCTCTCTTTTACCCTTTTCTTCTCTCTGTGGTCTTCCACTACTTTCTCCAGGCTTCTTACCATCCCAACAGTGAGTTCCAAGTGTGGGCTACTGCCTCTTTCACTCACCACCTAAGCCATCGCTCGTATTCCTTATAGCTAAGTCTTCTAAGACACTGTTTTTCACAGGACACTCCCCTCACTATGATGTTTAATCACTTACTGTTTCCAGTGCATCACATCAAGTACATATTTCCCTTTCTTTCTTTGGCGATTTCCCAAAGCCTCGTGCAAGCACTGTATCAGGAACTGTGATATGAACGGAAGAACAAGACAAAGCTCCTGCAATCTTTGATTTTACAACCTAGTAGAGAACATAGTTGCTGAACACGTAATTACAAAGACATTGAGTTTTATGAAGGAAAAGGACAGCAAGCCATCTGAACATATAAAAGCGGCCTTATTACCTTTATTTCAGTCTTGAGGGCAGGAACTCTGTTTTACAAATGTTTGTACCATTCCAGCATCTAGCATGATACTTGCCATTTTATTAGTCACTTAGTTGCATTGAATTGTTTTCATAGATCAGTTGTTTCTCATTCTTTTGCAGATATATCGCCCAGATAATTAATGAAAAGCAATGACTATAACCCCTGCTTTCTATGGTTCTACCTTGGTGAACTTGACACACGTCCATGTATAAACATTGTATTCTTCACCTACACTGAATTCCCTTTACCTTGCCAAGCCCTTTGTTGCCCCTGGCCCTGTTCACACCCTTTACTTCATGTCTTGTGTTATTTGGTGTCTCTAAAACTAGTGTGTATAGTCCTATAATTTTGGAAGTACAAAACTGTGTTTGATTATTGAATAAAGCGGCAGAAGAAACATATTACATCTTAGAACATCAATTTATCTCCAATATTTCAAGAAAAATAATTTCACATAAATAATTTTTGATATTTATAAAAACTGCAGATGTATCATATATTATAATAGAAAATGTAAATTATTTACAAAATGAAAAAAAGAGACTTTTATAAAATTTCAAACATTCAGGGAGCTATCTGGGTTAAACTTTGACATCTCTGCCTGATTGGGGTGCTTCGGTGGAAGATTATAAAGAACTCTGAAATTTAGTGAAATGAATAAGGGCTTTGAAACTATCCAGATTTTGGTATAATCGAGGATACAGTTATTACTGTTCATTAATTTACCTTTCTGAACTTTAGTTTCTTCACCTATAAAATGATGAAATAATTACTTTAGTATACTACACTGAGTATCAAATAATATGATGAATGTAAAGTGCTGAACACATCATAGACAAAGTATGACAGACTTAATAAATAATTTATAGAGAATGTCAAAGTAGCATCTAAGAAAATGAAGAAAATTCTGCCATCAATAATATATTATAATTATTTCTACTTTAGAACTTTTATAGCCATAGGTTTTCTTTGAACATGATATTAAGAAAATTAGCAAAGAAGAACCATATGTCATAAAGAAGTATGCTATAAAATAGTTGACATCTAAGTATAAATTCAAACTCAGCTTTATTTTAACTTAGAAAAACTACTATCTTTTCCAAGGTCTCTTGGAAAAGAATTAGAGGATTCAGCCCAATGCTTAAGGGACACACTTGCCCATAATAGGATAAATCAGAGGATACCAGCAGATTTAGCACTCTTGTCAAATGCTCTCGTGGAAAGGCCAAGGTTAAAGTGGCACAGAGCAAAACTCCTCTCACATTAAGTGCCTGTCTCTTAAGCAAGGCCTTTGAGAGTTTTTAGTTCCTCAAAAAGAAGTAATGCAAATCTTTCTACACTTACCAAGGGAAAAAACAGGAATGTCAAGTGATCAAACAGGTAAACAAATTGAATAAAATTAGATAGCTAAAGGCAAAAGGAAACTCTTCTGTCTAACCATTTACAAAAAAGAAATTAATAATTAACATGGTCTAATCAACCCTCTCATGTCTCATAGGGTAAAAAAATGCTGGCTAGGATGTCAAAATAATTTATTAAAATATGTATGAAAATGGAATTTTTTAATGTTGAGAGTTTTCCATGTTAAGTATTTCCTTGAACACATTAAAATAGAAATATTAATAGTTTGAATTTATTAGTTGTATCTTAAATTGTTTCTCCTGACTTCTCCTAAGAAATTGACATGATTACAAGTAGGCAAACAGACAACCTACAGAATGGGAGAAAATAGCCTCATACTACACATCTGATAAAGGGCTGATGACTAGAATCTATATAGAACTCAGGAAAATCAGCAAGAAAAAAATCAAACAACCCTCTCAAAAAGTGGGCAAAGGACATGAACAGAAACTTTACAAAAGAAGGTAGACTAATGGCCAACAAACAAATTAAAAAATGCTCAACATCTCTAATCATCAGGGAAATGCAAATCAAAACCACAATGAGATACCACTTAACTCTAGCGAGAATGGCCTTTATCAAAAAGTCCCAAAACAATAAATGTTGGCTTGTATGCAGAGAGATAGGAATGCTCATACACTGCTGGTGGGACTGCAAACTAGTATAATCTCTGTGGAAAGTAACACGGAGATACCTCAAAGAGCTATAAGTAGAACTACCATTTGATCCAACAATCCCATTACTGGGCATCTACCCAAAAAAACAAAAGACGGTCTATAAAAAAGACATCTGCACTCAAATGTTTATAGCAGCACAATTCACAATTGCAAAGATGTGAAAACAACCCAAGTGCCCATCAATACATGAGTGGATTAATAAAATGTGGTATATGTATACCATGGAGTTCTAGTCAGCCACAAAAAGCAATGGTGATATAGCACCTCTTGTATTATCCTGGATAGAACTGGAGCCCATTCTACTAAGTGAAGTATCACCAGAATGTAAAATCAAGCACCACATGTAATCACCATCAAATTGGCATTAAGTCATCAACACTTATCTGCACATATAGTAGTAACCTTCATCAGGTGTTGGACAGGTGGGAGAGGGGAGGAGGGGATGGGTATATACACACCTAATAGATGTGGTGTTCACTATCTGGGGGCTGGGCATGCTTGAAGCCCTGACTCTGGTGGGGAAAGGCAATATATGTAATCTAAACATTTGGACCCCCATAACATGCTGAAATATAAAAGAGGATAAAAAAGCATTCATTTAAAAACATCACTAATCCTCATGTCTTTGCTTCTCAGATAACTTAGAGATACCATGTCTTTATTGCTTGCTAGTATGATTCATAAGAAAATGACCTGAAACACAGCAACATAGTATGAAGTAAAATTGTTCTTTGAGTGGGTTTATTTCATGAACATGTATTTTAAATGGAGACTTATTGTGTATAACAATGATATCCACTGGTAATGTGGAGTAAATTGATTTTCCTCAGTCACTTAACCAACTGAACTATAATTATGAGGGCAGTCCATTAACTGCAAGGGTTTAAATTCCTTCCTCTGCATGTATTCCACAAGGTGTGTGTCTGAAATTGTCTTATTAAACAACTGTTAAAGAAAATCATTGCCAGGTGTAAAAACTCTTCATTCATTGGAGGGGTATATTCTGAATGAGATTTTATGGAACAGAAAAGAACAGTACTGGGAAGAATAACTTTAAAAATATTTTTTTATTTGCAATGAAGCCAGAAGCATGTTTATTCTTATTCAGAATAAAGAGATATTTGGGCATATTTATTTACTTAAAAATTTGTACTAGTGTAGATCACAGAAGAGTTTTGTGACAAGATCCCAAGATCCAATGATTCACACTATAGAGTCCCATAAATAACTATGATCCAGGTTTTAAAATAATATATTGGAATTTTTATCAAAAGTTTTTATTTTTATAAAGGCTAGCTTTATTTTGGATTTTTCCTAATTTATTTATTTTTTACCATCTAAATTATATTAATAGATGATATGGCTACTTTTTCACAAAATTCTGATTTTTTTCTAAAATTAAGTTCAAGATAACAATTGCATTTGCACTCTACTCATTGAACTCTTTGCTTTTCTAATCTTGCAAGATTAGATCTAACATTCTAATCCTGGAATGTTATTCATTTAATAAATGCATTGCAGTTAACAGAATGAGACTTCTAAAAGACATTGAGGTACTTTTAGTGCCCATTTACAAAATATGGTTCTTAGCCACTTTCAAAATCTATATTAGAAACAGTTACCACATTCTCTTTTTAATTATAGTATCTATGAAATATTTACATAAGCATATAATTTTTCATCTTTTATTGTATTTCACATGATCTTCCTGTATTTTTATTCAGGTTTATGGATAAATATAACTGGCAACATGAAGTCTCAAGCTACCATTCTAATTCTTTCAATTATTTCTTGAAACCAACATATGCTCTTTTCCCAGAAGGGCATACAAAGAATTTACATGATGTTTGCTCTTCCTATAACTTAAAACACTGTGATGCAAAGTTATTAATGCATCTTATGTTAGAAGATAAGAGAATAAGAGAGGAAAGAAAAAATGTCCTTGCTATACATATTCAAACATCTTTCTGACAAAATCAAAAATAAATACTGTTAACAATTATATTCCTAATTTTTGCAACTGGTAACATGTTAGTATTTATAATTACCTTCTTCCACTACCCATTCTGTATTTCCTTTGTCCTCAGTAAGCAACTCAGTGAGTCATGATCCTTTTCCAGGTGATGTCACTCAAAATTCCATTCTTAAAATGTCTGCATCATTAGCAGTCCTGCCTGAATTGGGTTGTTGTACTTTTCCATTGACTTCAATCACAGGACAAGTTTCCATTAATACTAAGAGATACTCTAAGCGATATCCTGTATTTCATACATACTCTTCCTTACCTCCATTGTATAGTAGCATTCTAGTTTCCTCTGAGACCAAGATCAACCATCCCAGCCAGTACAGTAATTCCTGTCTTTGCCACTTGATTCCGGGGCATGAAAAGATTCAAGTCACTAGGTGGCAGTCTTAATTTCCACTTTGATGAAATCATTACATCTCATAACATTATTCCTTTTGGGATTAAAACATCTAGACCAGAAGGGTATGTGATAATGAAGACAGGAAGTAAATATTTTGCTAGTGGGTGACTGGGAATAACGGTGAATGGGGCCACTCCTGTTTCCACTGTGAATAGGTTCACCGTGCACGGGTTACTGACTTGTATGAGTCTGGTGAGATAGAACACACTCATATGCAACAAGTTACATGAAGCAGATTTATTACTCGCAGATAGGCAGCAAAGGACAACAGAAGCTTAAGATTCATTGTGAACTGGTCCTCTAAGGCTTAGGAAAGCTGCTCAAGGAAGTTGAAGTCTTGACTATCCATGTCTTATTTGAGGGACCTCAGAAAGCAGTTGCAGTTCACCGTGGGCTTTGTACCCCAGGGTGACATGATGTGCTGGACTAATACATTGAAGGACATATTCTTCTGAAGGACTACAAGAGAGCCTGGATTGTTTTGGCCAATAACTCGTTATCTCAGTAGATTGCATTGCAAGCACATTATACAGTTATTCTGAAAAAAGAACAAGCTTGAAAAGAGGGAGAACTGGGCCAGTTCAAGGCCATCCAGATAACTGTCCTGCATCCTTCATTCCTGGATAAAAGAATCATGCTACTGAGAGAAACAGCACCATATTTGGGCACAAATTTAGAGCATATACAGCCATCTCGGGGATATTTCCCCAGCTCTGGGGAATTGTACCATTCTATAATTTTATATCCAGTCAGTTATTTCAGAATGATGAAAAACATGATATCATAGGTGAATTCCATGTGCAGGAGCCCATTGTCACACTTCACAGAAAGTAGAATTAGCATTGTCATGCAAGGAAACTACTTCAGGGGAGGCTACTACAGGAAGCATTTGGGTTACCCTCTTCAGACACGAGTAGATAGGCAATTTCTACTGGTTAAAAAAAGACCCACTAGAATTTAGGGGTCATTGTCTTCAGTGTCATTGGCATTATCCCAAATGTTTTCATTCCAGGTTTAGGATCCCATTCATTGTGAATAAATGCCTTTCTATAATGAAAGATATCCTGTGAGGCTGGGAATTCAATTTTTGTTGTAATTTAGCTATAAGCAGGATGAGACTTGGGTTTGGTTTTCAGGTATCTTATCCCTGTGGTTACAGGAGATAATAAGAGTTTCTTTCAGCACACTAGAGGCTTTCAGGTAATTTATGCAGTGCTTGAGATGTAAATTTCAAGCCCTGAATTCATCCTTTCCTTTTCCCATATTCTCCAGTACAGTTATGAGCAGCCAGAAAATCTCATTATACTCCTTAGTTTGACTAAAATGTTTTAAGGTATCAAAAACATAGCCACACATTTTTAATATTCTTTGGAAAAGTGTATGGCAAATCTTAAAGAACTAAATGTAGACCTACCATTCAATCTAGCAATGCTACTACTGGGTATCTACCAAAAAGAAAAGAATTCAAATCAAAATGATACCTGTACTCAAATGCTTATCACAGCACAATTCACAATTGCAGAGATATGGAGTCAACCTAAGTGCTCATCAATTCAGGAGTGGATAAAATAATGTGGTGTGCATACACACACACACTCCTCATGGAGTACTACTTAGCCATAAAATGGAATGACATAATTTCATTCACAACAATTTTGATGGAACTGGAGCCCACTATACTAAGTGAAATATCTTCAGGAATGGAAAAACAACAACCACATATTCTTACTAATAAGCTGGAGCTAAATTATGTGTAGACATGGTCATACAGTAATGTAAATGACATTGGAAACTCAGAAGGAAGAGGGCAAGAGAGTGTAGCTATAAAAACTTACCTATCAGGTACAATGTACTATTCTAGTGACAGGCACACTGAAAGCTCTGACTTTAGCATGATACAATTCATCCATGTAACAAGAACACTTGTACGCCCTAATATTTTGAAATAAAAATTATTAGAAAATGCATAGCCACAAAGAATCTTACCTTATATAAGTATTAGATAGTGAGTATCAATAGTGATATTGTTTTGCATGGGCTACCAGTGCCCTCTGTACCACTATAAATAGTTTTCCCTGTTTTAAAATTAGATAATCATTTCCAGAAGACACAGAACTATCCAGAAAACTAATCCTTAAGTTTCTGTTCCTCTAGAACACTCTTAGTACAAAAGTCTGTCTTAGGGTATTATCAGAAAAACAGAACCAATAGGAGATACACACACACATACACACACACTAGATAGATAGATAGATAGATAGATAGATAGATAGATAGATAGATAGATAGATAGATAGATAGATATTCATTAAAAGGTATTGGCTTATGTGAGTGTGGAGACTGGCTAGACAAGTCTCAAATCTGTAAGTGAAGATGGTTAGCTGGGTACTCTTGAATGGGAGCTGACAATGCAGTCTGCAGGCACAATGTCTTTTCTTTCTCAGGAATACCTACAATTTTGCTCTTAAGGCCTTTTATCTGATTGATGAATCCATTCAATCAAGACGGAGTATTGAGGATTAGCTCCTGTACTTAAAGTCAAATGATTGTAGATGTCAATCAAATCCATGAAATACCTTCACAACAACACCTAGATTAGTGTTTGATGGAATAACTGGCTGTACATCCCAGCCAGGTGACACATAAAACTAATCATCACAACTTGACTCAGATGGTTTCCTTTTCCTCACCAAAGAATAGAGAGTAATTTTTTTCTGCCCTTTTCCCAATTACAATACATCTTTGTCTGTGTCCTGCCAGGACCAGTAGCTGAAGACTTTTAGTTTCTAGAAGATAGGAATCCAGAGAAAGTAGCAAAGACAGGTACCTGCCTTTCCTATAGCTGTTGATCAACTCTTATGTGACTGTTTTCATTGCCACAGCATTTCAATGTTGTATCTTCTGAAAAAATGGCTTAGAGAATAGTGCATTTTTATCATTGTCCATCACAGTAGTTTATCACCTTTGGCCCACCTGAACCAACAAGAGGTTTGTTTGTTTTGTTTTTCCTGCTGCCTTGCCCTGCTCCGTGTATTTTTGTGTGTGTGTTCCTGGTGGGTTTCCATAAGAAAGATTTCATGAAAGACTGCAAACCCCTCTTGTGTATTCCAAATAGACACTGTAGTCCACATTTTACTTCTACCAGTTTATTAAAATTTTAGCTGATTTTTTCCTATCTCTTTGTTTAGCTGCTGGTGTCTCTTGCTACTCATCTCTGTCATAGGTGAAATGTCAGTGTGTCCCCTTTTCTCCTGAGAGGAGCTTGTCTGTCTTTGGAAATCAGACTACTTGGTTGCCTTGTGACCACTGCTCCATACTAGGCTGAAAAAGGTTATGATTTTATAGTTTATGCCACTTTTAATTATTGTTAGGATAAAAGTGTTCTTCTTTGCAGCTTTCTACATCATAAGTGAATGCAGAAGTCTATACAGATAGCCTGTTAATAATGATATTAATATGCTCTCAATGTGTGTAAAAGTGTATGCTCTGCTCTTATCACTCGCTATAAAATCATAAAGACATTTCCATAGTTTTCATAGTCATACTCTTTGAAAAACATAAATTGAATATGGTTGTCAATTAATCAGTTCAAACTTATCAGTTCAAATTATACTAGACAAAGTGTGTAAGAGAATTGTTACAAGGTGCAACAACATGAGAAAACTTATGCAGGAATTAGAGTATGGTTTAGTTGTCTTAGATCAAAACACACACTTCACTGATAATTTTCAATGTTCAGTTTAATTATTTATTTGGTGTTGATTTGAATACTACATTGCTGCTTCAAAATATGTAAATAAAAAAGTATCATTATAAAAAGGTTTTGATTAAGATTTGTGAGCATAGACTGCATCGCATGGGTTTATGCATCGCATGGGTTTAATCTCAGTTGGTCTAAATTAACCACATGCTTATTTCTGGGCCTTTCTGCAGTACGATGGTGAAACTTCATTAATTCTATGGAATATATTGTTAAAAGAGAAATTATTTTCTATAACAATGCATGGTCAGTAAGTAGTTAGAGATCTAAAAAAGATTTCAACTCATGTTGAAGAGAGACCTTCCCTCTCTTCAATTGGCAAACGCTTTTTGATAAAAACCACTTTTTTTCTATTGCTATATTTTATCATTTGTCTATATCAAAGCTCTTCTGTGAAGATAGACCACTTGAGTCCTATAAGTAGTTTCAGAAATAAAGACTTAAGGTAATTGATTAGCAATTAATACATCAATATTAATAATGTGTTATAATCCTTACATAATTTAAGGATACACATATACGTTTTTCTTGTATATATTTCATAAAGATAAGTTTATCATATATATATATTATTTTTCAATTTGGTTTTTTATTGAAAATTTATCATTGCCACTTTCTAATATCTGTAAATAAAACAGTATCTTATTCTTTTTTAACATTCCATATTAATGTCTGATTTCTAATAGACATATATCCTTTAAAAAACTCACTTTTGCATCTATTTATAAATTTAATTCTTCTACATGTGGCTATCCAATATTTCCAGCACCATTTATTGAAAATGGCTTCTTTTCCCCAGTGCATATTGTTGTCAGCTTTGTCAATAATCAGTTGGCTATATGTAGATGGTTTTACATCTGGGTTTTCTATTCTGTCCCATCGGCTCATGTCTTTATTTTTGTGATAATACCATGCTATTTTGGTTACTATAGCCTTGTAGTATACTGTGAAGTCTGGAAATGTGATACCTCCAGATTTGTTCTTTTTGCTTAAGATTGCTTTGGCTATGTGAGCTCATTTTTGGTTCCAAACAAAGTGTAGAATTATTTTTTCTAGATCTGTGAAATATGACATTTTTATTTTGATGCAGATTTCATTGAATCTGTAAATCACTTTGGGTACTATGAATATTTTAACAATGTTGATTCTACTCATCTATGAGCATGATATGTTTTTTCATTTATTTGTGTCATCTGTGATTTCTTTCCTCAGTGTTTCATAATTCACTTTGTAGAGATCTTTCACCTTCATGGTTAAGTATATTTCTAGGTATTTTATTTTCTTTGTAGCTATTGTAAATGCTATTGAGCCTTTGATTTGACTCTCAGCTTTACTATTATGGGTGTAAAGAAATGCTACTGATTTGTGTATATTGATTTTGTAAACTGAGACTTTGCTGAATTTATTTATTAATTCTAGGAGTATCTTAGTGGATTCTTTGGGATTTTCTAGATATAGGATCATATAATCAGCAAAAAGCAATAGTTTGATCCCCCTCCCTCCTGATTTGGATACGCTTTATTTCTTTCTCTTGCCTGATTACTCTGGCTAGGACTTTTGGCATTATATTGAATAGAAGTGGTGACAGTGGGCACCCTCATCTTGTTCCAGTTCTTAGGGGAAATACTTTCAACTTTTTCCATTCAGTATGACATTAGCTGTGGGTTTGTCATATATGGCTTTTGTAATTTTGAGACACGTTCCTTCTATGCCTAGTTTGTTGAGAGTTTTTATCATGAAAGTGTGCTGAATTTTGTTGAATGCTTTTTCTGCATCTATTGAGATGATCATATGGTCTTTGTTTTTGCTTCTGTTTATGCAATGAATCACATTTCTTGATTTATATATGTTGAAGCATCTCCTTATCTCCTGGGGATTAAGCCCACTCATCATGGTGATTATTTTTTTGATGTGCTGTTCAATTCAGTTTTCCAGGATTTTTACATCTATGCTCATAAAGCATATTGGTATGTAGTTTCTTCTTTGTTGTTGTTGTATCCTTTCCTGGCTATAGTATCAAGGTGATACTGGCTTCATAGAATGACTTAGGGAGGATTCCCACCTTCTTGTTATGGAATAATTTCTGTACTATGGATACCAGCTCTTCTTTGTAGGTCTGGTAAAATTCAGCTGTGAATCCATCTGGTCAGGGGCTTCTTTTTTATTGAAATAATTTTTATTACTGCTTCAATCTCACTGCTTGTTATTGCTCTTTACAGGAGTTCTATTTCTTCCTGATTAAGTCTTGGGAGGTTGTGTGTTTCCAGTAATTTGTCCATTTTCTCTATGTTTTCAAGTTTATGTAATATTTTCATAGTATCACAGATCATATTTTGTATTTCTGTGGTATCAGCTGTAGTATCTCCTTTTTCATTTCTTATTGAGCTTATTTGAGTCTTTTCTCTTCTATTCTTGATCAATTTAGCAAGATGTCTATCAATTTTATCTTTTCAAAGAACCATGTTTGTGTTTCATTGATCCTTTGTATTGTTTTTTCAATTACTTGGAATGAAAGGGAATGATCAGTAAAGTATCTAATATTCATGAATGAATTGTTTGATTCCAGAAAATTAACATACTATAGTTTTATTCAGTAATATAACTTCAAAAAAATAAATATAAAACAAGTCCATATACTACAGCAAAACAAAAATCATATTGTAATGGAAATAGGATATAATATAATTTGAAATATGCCCACTAAGGATCACTATTAGAGTTTAGGGGCTTAGTATAAATTTGTTATTCAGAGAGATATATTCCATGATATTTTGAAATTTACAAATTTTGTTATACTATAGCATATGATTTTTTAATTGTATGATGTGTGGCCTTGGACATGAAATGTGTTCATATTTTAAATCAGTAAAACTCATACAGTGATGTGCTTGATTGATAGTCACTAAGTATCTAGGAGGTTAAGTTTTATTTTAAGTTCGAAATCTACTTAAAGCCTATACTCTTAGTATTATAAAATGAGCAATTTGTTAAAATATTAGTTTCAAAAACAGCTAGTTTACCATCTGGTGGCAATATTTTACAAGAGATAACTTAATTACTTAAGACCAATCTAAAACAGGTTTAAGAAATATACTGCAAATTTTTTTCTCTGAGGAAATAATAGTTAAGATTATTTATTTTAAGAATCTGACAGCAATATATTTGCTGTAAGTACAGTCATTCCACAGTATCTATGGGGAATTGGTTTCAGGATCCTAAAGGAAACCAAAATCCACAGGTGATTAAGTACCTATAGCATTTGTAGTATTTGCATACAACCTATACACATCTTTCCATATGCTTCAAATCATCTTTAGGTTACTTATAATACCTAATACAATTTAGGTTCTATGTAAATAGTTGTTATACCATATTTTTACTTGTATCTGTATTGTATTATTTTTTAATTGTTTATTCCAAATATCTTTTATCCCAATTTCATTGAATTACCAGATGAGGAAACTTTGAAATACAGAGAGCTGACTATATTATGGAATAAAATAAACAGTATTTGTATAGGTAATTTTGCTTATTAATATAAGAGTATGTGCTGAGAATTTTCATTAAAGCCTAGTAACATTCTGAGTTAGAACTCTTTGCATTATTATATTATTAAGACAAATATTCCAAATTAAAATTTACTAGAAAAGAAAAAAAAGAAAGGAAGTTAAGCTTTGACAATGCTGTTAAAATGGAGGTTCAAAATAAAAATTGAGTTATAAATTCAGATTTGTATCTGTATACATATTAATACTTAAATTATGAAAATATAAAGAATATGCTAATATTTAAGTTCATCTTGAAGACTTAGAGAGTGATATTTTATTTTTTTTATTTTAGAAATAATAGTTATACATTAGTGGTTTTATACATATTATATATAGCATACATACATGTATTAGCATATAAAATCTATAATGAATATTTTAATATGATTCAAAATTCTGTGTCTTTTTTACATGGAGTTCAGTATTTTCAAAGACTGATAGCATATGGTAATGTTTCTTATTACTGTTGTGTTTTTGTCCATTGTGTTAAGCCAGCTCTGGAATGGTTAGACACCTAGCAGAGGAGTTAAAAGAGCAACAATGTCACTAGTCTCATGGTTTTTTCAAGCCAAGACTTATAATTCCTATGCCTTGTCATTGTGTTCATATCATTTTTAGTCAAATTTCAAAATGGCTTTTGCCATATATGTGTTTTTATTCTATGTCATTGTTACATGAAAGTTAATTCACATAAACTTAATACAGTTGTTCATAAGATTTAGTAATATAAAGTGAACCTCTTTGCTCTATGTAATATTTTTCTTAAGATATACTTTGTCTGAAAATAATTTTGCCATCCTTGTTCTCTTTTTCTGAATCTCTCTGCTATGTTAATGCCCATCAATTATTTCTAAATTTACTGTGTTTTCTTAGTTTTGCTAAATCTTTTGTGTAAGCAGCCTTTAGATTTTTAAAAACATGTTCTACAATGCAAAAAAGACACATTAATTTTAGACAAATGGATGTGCAAAAATGAAAGATCTATAATTATATCATACCAGCATGTAACACTGTGTACATATTGGTATATTCTTTTAGATGTTTTATGTATATATAATTGTTTGTTATATGATAAGCGAAGTCATTTTGGTACTATCTTTTCTTTCATAAAAACGCCTATATATGAGGTTTTCTTATCAATAAAAAAAAAAAAAAAAAAAAAAACGCCTATAATATTTCCCTAGTAAATACAAAACATTGATGGTTAATTATTAGAGGTTGTGGTTTTTGTTATAATATTTTTGATTTTAATAAATTAAATTTGATATGAATTTCAGTGGTTCCTTTGTTTATATTTTACACTTTTGAAATATATATGCAATGGATGTTATTAGCATATTTCTGACTTCTAAGTTTATTTTATGTATTTGGATTAACCTTTACATGTTAAATTATATATAATTATTTGAATATTGTCACATCAACTTGATAAAATTTGGGATGTTTTCATCTGCTCATTACTGAGATAGGTCTTTCTTTAATTAGCATGGTATTTTTTTCTAGGCATTTATATCAGAGAGGTTTTCTTGATGCTTTTTCCTCTGTAAAAATTGGTTGAGATATAATTGAAAATAATAATAATTCAAATGTGGTGAACTTTAAATAGTTTAGGTTTTTGGGGGAGGAGGTGATATTCTGAGAATAGGTTACCTTAAAAGTTTTCAAATTATGGCCTGAAGACTCTTAATATCTCTGAGAATCTGCCAGGTGTCCACAATCCTCCCTTTCCAATAGGCATTATCTAAGTGAGAGATTTTTCCTTTGTATATAAAATCAAAGCAAAATAAGAGAATAATAGATTAAATACAGGAGAAAATATAAAAATCTAGCATGTTCTATCAAATGGGCGTTAAGGATGTAAAACCATGCTATAATTCTCACTACATTTTTTCTTTTGGAAAATATAATCATTTCTCATGAAAAAAGTTTTATGCTAACATTTAATGAATCATTTATTGTATTTTAAAATAAAATAATAAATAAATACCTTTAAAATTTCGTTTTAATTTCTCATATCACAATGATTGATAAATATAATTCTAATAAACAATTCTAATGGTCTATTGAAATCCTCAAAACTGTATTTAGCATATAAAGGGTTCCTTGGATCCAAAATGTTTGAGAATCATTTTGCCAGCTCGTTAACCACATCAACATTCTCAATCAATAATAATAATTACAACCCTCTTCAGCTTTCCTGTCTAGCCTCAAAGGGGGAGGAGGGAGTAGAAACAGAGAAGCACTTATGAAGATCACAACTCAGGGGCACAGGCTCTCTAAAAGACTTAGACATAATAACAAGGATAGAGAACATTTATTTTACTTCACATCTTACCACTGCATAAATTGGGCTTCTGTATTATGAAGGAGAATACAACTTAAAGAACGGCATGCCTCATACCTTAGTTAAGAATAAATCCCTAGGGAAACAAAAGGCAATAGAGGGGACAAAAACAAGGAGATTGAAGAAATTAAAGCCTCAGATAATTACAACTACAGCAAACAGTAAACATAGACTAACTCCTTTTTAGATAACCAAAAAACTCCAATTTAGGCCTATTTAACTTCATTCCATTACTCATACATAATGTCCACCTTTCAACAAAAATTACGTTTTAACAACATTGATTCTGCCGACCCATGAGCATGATATGGTTTTCCACCTGTTTATGTCCTTTACTATTTCCTTCCTCAGTGTTTCATAGTTCTTCATGTACAGATCTTTTACCTCCTTAGTTAAATATATTCCTAGGCATTTTCCTTTCTTTGTTGCTATAGTGAAGGGTATTGAGCCTTTCATTTGGGTCTCAGTTTGACTGTTGTTGACATATAAGAATGCTACTAATTTCTGTACATTGATTTTGTAACCTAAGACTTTGCTGAATTTGTTTATAAATTCTAGTAGTCTCATGGCAGAATTTTGTGGATTTACTAAATATAAGATTATATCATCAGCAAAGAGTGATAGTTTGACCTCTTCTGCCCCCATTTGGATACCCTTGATTTCTTTCTCCTGTCTGATTGCTCTGGCTAGGATTTCAAGCACTATGCTGAATAGAAGCGATAATAAAGAGAAACCTTCTCTGGTTCCAACTCTAAGTGGGAATACTTTCATTTTTTTCCCATTCAGTATTATGTTTGCTATGGGTTTGTCATATATTGTATAACAATATATGACATTTGTATTACTTGTATCATTTTTCAGTAAGTTCCATCTATACCTATTTTGTTGAGCATTCTTATAATAAAAGGGTGTTGAATTTTGTCAAATCATTTTTCTGCATCTATTGAGAGGATCATATGGTCTTTGTTTTTGCTTCTATTTATGTGGTGAATTACATCAATGTAATAATCCCTATTAAAATATCAACATCATTTTTCACAAATCTAGAAAAAATAATTCTACACTTTGTATGGAACCAGAGAAGATTCTGTATAGAAAAAGTAATCTTAAGCAAAAAGAAAAATTAGGAGGAGTCAATTTACCAGACTTCAAGCCATACTACAAGTATGTAATAGCTAAAAAGGCATGATATTGGCACAAGAACAGAGACATAGTCCAATGGAACAGAACAGAGAATGCAGATGTAAAAGCATCCTCACATAGCCATTTAATCTTTGACAAAGTAGACAAAACATACACTGGAGAAAAGAATCCTTATAAACTGGATAGCCACATGTAGAAGACTGAAACAGGATCCGCACCTTTCACCTCTCACAAAAATCAACTCATGCTGAGTAACAGACTTAAACCTAACACATGAATCTATAAGAATTCTAGAAGAAAATGTTGGAAAAACTCTTATAAACATTGATCTAGGCAAAGAATTTATGAAGAAGACCCCAAAGGCCATCATGGCAACAATAAAAATAAATAAATGGGACCTGATCAAGTTAAAAAGCTTCTATACAGCCAAGGAAACTATCATGAGAGCAAACAGACAACTTACAGAATTGGAGATTTATCTGCATGTTACACATCCGATAAAGTGCTGATAACTAGAATTTATATAGAACTCAGGAAAATCAGCAAGAAAAAAAATCAAACAACCCTACCAAAAGTGGGCAAAGGACATGAACAGAAACTTTTCAAAAGAAAATAGACTAATGGCTAACAAACATATGAAAAAATGCTCGACATCTCTAATCATCAAGAAAATACAAATCAAAACCACAATGAGATATCACTTATCTCCAGTGAGAATAGCCTTTATCAAAAAGTTCCAAAACAATAAATGTTGGTGTGTATGTGGAGAGATAGGAACACACATACACTGCTGGTGGAACTGCAAACTAGTACAACCTCTGTGTAAGGCAATATGAAGATACCTCAAAGAGATACAAGCAGATCTGCTATTTGATCCAGCAGTCCCATTACTAGGCATCTACTCAAAAGAACAAAAGACATTTTGTAAAAAAGACATCTGCACTCAAATGTTTATAGCAGCACAATTCACAATTGCAAAGATGTGCAAACAACCCAAGTGCCCATCAATACATGATTGGATTAATAAAATGTTATATGTGTAGACCATTGAGTTCTACTCAGCCACAAAAAACAATGGTGATATAGCACCTCTTGTAGTAACCTGGATAGAGCTGGAACCCATTCTACTAAGTGAAGTATCACAAGAATAGAAAAAAAAAAGCAACACATGTACTCACCATCAAATTGGTATTAACTGATCAACACTTAAGTGTACATATAGTAATAACATTAATTGGGTGTTGGGCAGGTGAGGGGAAAGGGGGGGATGTGTATATACACACTTAATGGGTACGGTGTGCACTCTCTGGGGAGTGGACATGCTTGAAGCTCTGACTCGGGTGGGGCAAGGGCAATATACATAACCTAAACATTTGTACCCCCATGACATGCTGGAATAGAAAAATAAATAAAGGGCTTAAATCCACAATGCACAGAAAGCTCTTAAAAATCAACAATAGGAAAAAGAACTAATTAAAAATGCGTAGTGGGGGGGGCAGGGAATACATCTAAACCTTCCAAGGGAAAGGCTAAGATATACAATGTAACCCAAAGGTCAAAAAAAGGGAAAAAACAAACAAACAAACAAACAAACTTTTATCGGGTGGTGGGCAAATGGGAGGGGGGAAGAGGGGAAGAATTTACACTTACAAAATAGGTGCAATGCGCACCACCTGAGAGTAGGACATGCTTGATGTTTTGGTAAGGCGGGGGTGGGGGGAGGGCATGGGGAGGAATGGCAGGGGCAATATATGTAACCCTAACAATATTTGTATCCCCATAATATGAAAATATGAAAAACTAAATTAAAAAAAATAGAATGAGACACCTGGCCAAAGAAGACATAGAATATCAAATAATCATATAAAAAGATGTTTAGTGGCATTGGTCTTTAGGGAATTAAAAATTTAAACAAGGAGATACCACTCCACACCTATTACAATGATCAAAATCCAAAACACTAACACCAAATACTGCAGAGGATATGGAGCAACAAGAACCGAAGCCAGGAGAAAGCTGGCATTTTGAAAAGCATGCTAAGAAAAGGCTTCATTTAAATGACAAAATTTAGTGACATTGATAAATATTTTAGTTGATGGTGAAAATTTAAAGTAGTTAAATGAATGAGTCATGTAGTTATTTTGTAAAGAAAATTCTCAGATGATTGAACATCATGTACAAGGGCCCTTTTCTTGTAAGTTGTAAGGACTTTTGTGTTTACTCAGAGTAAGCAGAAAGGCTATTGAAGGATATGATATAGAAGTAATATTCTGAATTACTTTTTAAAAAGAGAATTCTAGCAGTTTTATTGAAAGTAGCCTGTTGGGGAATAAGAGCATAAAGAGCAAAAATCATCTAGAATATCATTTAAATAACCACAATGTGTTATTCTGGGTTTTCTGAGAAGCAGATTCCAAGATAGTCTTCCATGTATTAATACAAGAGATTGACTGAAGGGAAAGTCTATGAGGGAAAATGACAAGGGGGCTAGAGGAGGCTGGGAGAGCCAAATGATGGAGGTGAAGGTCTGACCACTCTGAAGGATGGGGGAGGAAGGAAGGAAGGAAGGAAGGAAGGAAGGAAGGAAGGAAGGAAGGAAGGAAGGAAGGAAGGAAGGAAGGAAGGAAGGAGGGAAGGAAGGAAAGAAGAAAGGAAGGAAGACAGGAAAGAAGGAAAGAAAGAAGGGAGGTAGACTGTCTTATAGTTGGAGCACTATCAAATACTTTGTAGAGTTTTTTTCATGGTAAAAATCTAAGTATTTTTTATTTCAGTATGTTATTTCTCCTACTAGTATATTCTATTACCTAATATGTTTTTGCCATTACCTTAGGCTGTCTGAATATAGTAGTTCATATTTTTTGTACCTGGAAATCATTTAAGTAACATAACCATCTTTATATTTAACAATCCATTAGTAAAAGTATGAAAATCCATATAGCCCAAACAAATCGATTACTTTTTCTTGTGATCTTACTGTGTGTTACAGACTGAATGTTTGTGTCCCCTCAAAATTCATATGTTGAAGGTCTAACCCCTAATGTGATGGTATTGGGAAGAGGCTTTGGGGAGGTAATTAAGTTTAGCTGAAGTCGTGAGGGTGGGGCTGTCATGATGGGATCAGTGTCCTTCTGAAAAGAGCAAGAAAGACCCAGACCTCTCCGTCTCTTTCTCTCTCTCTCTCTCCGTCCCCCATGTGAACACACAGGAAAAAGAGTGACATCTGCAAGCTAGCCGGAGAGTTGTCACTAGGAACCAAATCTTCCAGCACCTAGATCTTCCAGAACTGTGAAAAATGAATATTGTTATTCAAGCCCAAGCTGACTATGACACTAATTTGAGGAGAAATGTGCCCCTCTCCACAGATTCCTTCCCACATTATTTCTTATCAATAGAATAAAATAGTGCATCTGATTGCTGACAAAGCTAATTAATTAAAAAGGAATGTACACCTGTGTACATTTAAGTTAGATTCAGAGAAAGTAATAGAGATTAATGCATGCTATCAACAGGTGCTTTAATCACCTTGATTTATCTGCAATAATTTATATGCAGATTTTCTTTATACTTTTTTCTTGCCTAAAATGTTCAAAATATTCACATTAAAGTGGCATTGTGTTTGTTCTAAACACCATCATATGACAACTAATGGCAGAATCACCTGCTGATTTACTATTCAGTATTAGCTATTTATATTTTCTTGAATTTATTTAAATTGATGAAACATGCATAAACATTAAAATTATGTATGGGGTACAATGTACACTACTGGGGTGATGGGTACACCAAAAGCCCAGACTCCACTAATATAAAGTATATACGTGTAACAGAATTCAATTTGTACCCCCTAAATCTATTAAAATATTTAAGAGGGAAAAAATAAAATATACAATAAAAATGTATGTGCCACTGAAAATGTCATAGGGAGGATATTCTCAGTGGGGACAATTTTTTTCCTCAGGATACATTTGCAACGTCTGGAGAGATTTTTGGTTGTCACAATTGATGGTTGCTACTGGCATACAGTGGATTGAGGACGGGAATGCTTCTAAGCATCCTACAATGCACAAAATAGCCCACAACAAAGAATTGTCCTCCTCCAAATGTGGATAGTGCCAAGGTCAAGGCCCAGTTCTAGAGAAACAATGACAAGCCCAAGTTAGAATTACTAGTCTCTCACATAAAATTTAATTTACCCAAAGAATACATTAACTAGTAAACATTAACACACAATTTTCATTCATAATATCGGAAAGTGGTTTTATGCTAAAATCAGTTAAAATTTTTATTGTGATAGGTTTGAAAGGGCTCAATAAATAATACCCCTTTTATTCATTTTAATTTAGGACCAATTAAGATGTAGATAAGGGAAAAGCATCGTTAGTTTTCAAATGGCAAATGTTAAGTTGGTGGATGCAGCTTAATTATACAACCCAATCTATTCAGCTTATCTTCTTATATTTTCTCTATTTCACTTTGTGAACATTGCTATTTGTAAAAACCCTCTCTAACCCTCAACAGAAATATAAGCACTTGATGATTAAAATTACAACTTGTGGAGTCTGACCATTCCATTTAGCAGCAATGTGATCTGAAGATAGTTATTTTAATTTTCTATGAAGTTATTTTTCTTTAAATGACAAAAATATTGCCTATGCCATATAATGTACACTCAAGGATTAAAATTGAAAACACCAAGAAAAGATTTACAATCAAAACTCAAAATGTAGCAAGCTCCTAATACCTGCTGCTTGTCATCTTTTATAGTCTTACCTAAAACTAAGAAAAATTTCATAAATAAATAAGAATTCATTTCCTTTATACTGTTACCATTCTTCAGGAGGAAAACCACATTTTTAAAGCAAGGATATGTATTTTAAGAAAAACTACTAATAAACACTTGGAATGTGGTATATTTGTAATGCTCTTTTAATTTTATGTTAGTAACTGAACTCATCAGAAAGATGAGATGTCTACCCCAGCTCAACCTTACTGATTATAATTTCCCAATTAATTAGTTTTCCGATTGTTGTATTGTTTTTAGGAGAGGAGCAGAAATACAGTGGACTTTTAGACCAGTAAATTAGGTGGAATAGAAAATTCATTGACTTAGAAGCATATAATTTTTCAACTAAAGTTAAGTTAAATTCTAATTATATCTATTTATTTTACTACCTAGATGAAGAGCACATTTAATTGCAACATTTAATGCAAGTAATTTTACTCACTATTTCACAATTTTAGAAAAATTATCATACTATTTTTCATTGGAGAGAGAAGAGCAAGATACATAAAATAAATATCACAAACAATAAGAGTAAATAGAGAAGATGCAATTGATAAAGTAAACATTTCTTAACTGCAACACTCATTTCACTCTGAAAGAAGAAGAAATGACAAGTGTTTACTCCACTTACTTTGATTGAAACTCACTTGTTTTTCTTATATGTTTATACTTAACTGGGGATTTAGGGAAGTATTTTAATTTTTTTTTTTTTTTTTTTTTTTTTGAAGCAGAGTCTCACTTTGTTGCCCAGACTAGAGTGAGTGCCGTGGCGACTGCCTAGCTCACAGTAACTTCAATCTCCTGGGCTCAAGCAATCCTACTGCCTCAGCCTCCCAAGTAGCTGGGACTACAGGTATGCGCCACCATGCCCGGCCAAGTTTTTCTATATATATTAGTTGGCCAATTAATTTTTTTCTATTTAGAGTAGAGATGGGGGTCTCTGTCTTCCTCAGGCTGGTTTCGAACTCCTGACCTCGAGCAATTCGCCTGCCTCAGCCTCCCAGAGTGCTAGGATTACAGGCGTGAGCCACCACGCCCGACCGTATTTTAATTTTTATCTCTGTAACCTAAGAGTTATTTTCCATACTACTTTATCTTAAGTTGGTTTTATTTATTTATTATCTTAATTGATTTGTAAAATTGAACAAAGAATCAATAAAACTTGATTTGGGAGATAATTTTTTAAAAACAAAAACAGTATCTAGTAATGGTGCTATATATTATCATGTAGAGTTTGAAACTTATGAGAATAAATATGAACTAAATATTTTCAGGAAATCTTTAGCTGAAATATTATAATATCTTAGCTACATACATACAAGTAGGAATGAATCTTCAAAACAATAAAACGTTTTAAAGATTGATAATTAGTATTTGAATATAATTAATAGCTTTAGTTTTCTTATATATTGCTTATTAATTAACACATTCAACTTTATGTTTAATTTTATTTTAAATTGCCTCATCTTTACTCATAAAATGAAGTGAGGCAGAACACGAGGTAAAGAAAAACTACTTTTAGAATCCAACTTTATTTTTTCCTGCCTATTTGACACGAAAGTTTTTTTAACTATTAGTTATTCTACCCCTGATTTTCCTCATTGACAAACCATAACTCTCAGTAGAGTAATATGTAAACATGCCTTTTAGGTATTTTGTGACGTGAAATAAAGCAGCTATGTATTTATGAATTATAAACCCATACTTTTACTCAATTGTGATAAAATTATTACTTTATAGACTAGATAAATCTTAATTTGAACAGAAAAATTTAATTACTATACATTAAATATTAATTTTGTTCCTACAGTCATTTATATATTTTTTGAAATGTATTTCCCTATTAAGGATAAATTCCATAGCTACAAGACATGATAGCATTTGGGAACTGAGGAAATATATACAATTTTACATATAAAGGCAATTGTCAAAAACTTATTTATTATGGTACAAAATATCAGATGATAATAAAGTAACTTTTTCAATTCAGTTATTGGATTCTTTGACCCCATGATTTCTGTGAGTGTGTGTGTGTGTGTGTCTTTGTGTCTAATACATTTTCTATCTCTTTTGGGAATTTTTCACTTTGGGCAGTGTTCTCCTGACTTTGTTGAGCATCCATATGATAGTTATTTTGAGTTCTCTGTCAGGTAAATAATATATTTCTGTTTCATTAGAGTCAGTTTCAGGAAATTTAATATGTTTCTTTGGTTGGAAAATATTCTATTACTTTTTCTTTACTTGATTTGTTCACATATTACACATAAGAGAATACAGCTACTTCTCCCAGTCTTCACTAACTGACCTCATATGTGAGAAGACTCTCACAAATGAAATTCTATCAGTTTTGGACTGTCTCTTGTTAAGCATATATATATATCAAGGAATGTTATGTTAAGAGAAAAAATCACAATATAGGGAAAAAAAAGAATGTTTTCACTACTGCTTAAGAAAAGAATATTGTGTTGATTATAGCCCTGTACCTTTTAAAGAAGCTGATTTTCTGCCTGCTGGATCTTTCCATTTCTGATAGATCAGTTTAAAATTTTGTTTATTGTAAAAGAGGATTCATCTATTTCTCCTTGAAATTCTGTCAGTTTTGGACTGTCTCTTGTTAAGCACATATATATTAAGGAATTTTATGTTAAGAGAAAAACTGTTTCTTTAATCACAATATCCCTGACACCAAACATGTGAGTGTTCCACACCCAGCAATTCTACAATTCTCTGTGAACATTAACTAAGTGTCCTACAATTTATTAATACTGACACTAAATACTCAGTATCAGCACAGACCCTACAGGTTCAAGGCTCAGACTCATAAGAATTTACCACACTAAAGATGTCAGTCATGAATATTGGATGCACAGGGTACCCGCACTTCTGTCCAACTTGGCTATAAATTAGGTGTTCGCACATGTCTTTCCTCTGGTTTGATAATTTGTTATAATGGTTCACAAAACTCAGGGAAACATTATATTTATATTTACCAGTTTATTATAAAGGATATTATACATAATACAAGTGAACAAACAGATGAAGAGGTACACAGAATGATGTCTGAAAGGGTCCTGAGTATAGATACTTCTCTCCCGATGGAGTTGAGCTGTGCAACGCTTCATGCGCATGGCTGATTCACCAAACTGGAAGCTCTCTGAACCCTATAGTATTCATTCTTTGGTGCCCTTCCTTTCTCTGTGTAGCTCCAGATTTCTGTCCTACATCATTTTTCTTCTTTTAATATTTCTTGCCAGGGAGGCATAGTAAAAAAAAAAAAAAAAAAAAAAAAAAAAAAAAAAAAAAAAAAAACACCAATACTCCCAATTTTTGTTTGTCTGAGAAAGTCTTTATTCCTTTTTCAGTTGTATAGGAGACTTTTGCAAGGTGGCAGGTTTCTTTCTCTCGAAATTTTTAATATTCCAATGTATTCTTTTCTTGTTTGCATGGTTTCTGAGGAGTAGTCAGATGTAACTCTTACCTTTGCTTCTCTATAAATAAGATGCCTCCCCATGGCCTTTTCAATTTTTTTTAAATTTTGGATTTTCCCAAGTATGAATGTAATATGCTTAGGTGTAGTTCTTTAGTCATTTTTCTGTCTTTGTGTTCTCTGAACTTCCTGAATCTGTGGTTTGGTGTGTGACATTAATCTAGGGAAATTTTAAGTCTTCGTTGTTTCAAATATTCCCTTTGTTCCTTCCTCTCTTTCTTTCTCTTCTATTCTCATTGTGCATATGTTCTACATTTTCCAGTTGGTACTTAGTCCTTCAATAGTATTCACTGGTTTGTTGTTTGAGTCTTTCTTCTTTTTCTTTTTCAGTTTTGGAAGATCCCATGGTCACATCCTCAAGCTCATAAATTCTTTCCTCATCCATGTCAACTCTACTATTGAGCCCATCAAAGGAATTCATCATTTCTGATACAATGAGTTTGATCTCTGGCATTTCTTTTGATTCTTTCCTAGAATTTTTATCTCTCCACTTACATTATCTTTCTGTTCTTCCATGTTCTGTACTTTCTTCCATTAAAGCCCTTGTCATGGTTTTCAGATTCTTGCAGTGATAATTGCAACATTCCTGCCCACTTTGACTGTGGTTCTGATGTTTGTTCAGTCTCTTCAAACTGTGCTATTTTTTTTTTTAATATGCCTTGTTGTTTTTGGTTGAAAGATGCACATGATGTACTGGGTGAAAGAAACTATGTAAAGTCACTAGGGTTTTCATGATACGGTGGTAAGGTATAGGAAGAGGAGAAGTGTTCTAGTCCTATGATTAGGTCTTTGAGTGAGCCTGTGTCCCTGGACTGTGAACATCACCATTGCTTCCCAGTTTATAATTCCTCTTTCATTTGGAAATAAATGGCTAGAGGGGTCTGGAGTTGTATGTTTCCTTTCTTCCATGTCAGTCGGTCTCTGATAAAACCCCAGCAAGTTAGGCTCAAGTTAGACAGTTTCTCCTGAGGGCAGCTCTTTTTAGAACAGAATGCTCTGGCATAGTTAAAAATCGTTCTTTCTCCCCACCCCCACCACCCCATGGGAAGCACAAGGGACTTTTCTTCAATATTAACTCTGAGAACGTGGCAGAGCTATAGGAGATACAACTTAAAATATCATGGTCATCCCTCTATGACTGGGTTCCCCATGGAGATTTGAACTCTCAGACTTGTCTACACAGAGCCTCCAAGAATTCATCAATTACAGTTCAGAGTTCCCTAGGCCAGTGCTGATTTCCTCAGAGGATTATTCTCCTGGGTTTCTGCTCTGATAAATTGTGCATCTGTATCTGCTGCCCTGTGTCTCCAATATTGGAGCCCAGGGTTTGCCCTATGACCTCACTTCTCTGAGGGATCTAAGAAGACTTGATTTTTTTCATTTTTTTCAGCTTTTTAGTTGTTCTCAGGATGGACTGATCACTTGTAAGGTCCTATATACTGGCCTAGAAAATGGAACAGCCTCTATATTTCATTCATAGCACAACTAGTAATAATATTTATGCTACTAGTTGACTAGTCTGAATCAGATTGAAAATTGCATGAAAACTGTTATAATATTGCTCATAATTTTATTTACCAATGTACACCAAGCATTAGTGTATGGGATGCACACCATAAGTATTTGTTAATTAAACAAATATATGAATATACATATCTTATGAGGACTCTCATGGTCAGTTAAAAAATTAAATTGTAATGGATGTCAATTTGCTATTTTTTCTGAGGTATAACTTAGATAAAATACAAACATTAAAACATCAATTTTAAATATACAATGAAATCAACTTTTGACAAAAACTAAACTTCTTGTCACTATAGTTTTGGTTTTTCTAGACTTTCATATTGTTGGAATCATACAATGTGTAGTTTTTATGTCTTATTTCTTTCACTTAAAAATTTTGAAATTCATGCATATTTATGCAAACATCAGAGTTTGTTTCTTTTTATTTTTTGGGTGAAATGCCATTGTATGAATATACTACAAATGGTTAATTTATTCAGCAGTTGATGGACATATAAGCTGTTTCCAGATTTTGCTCTATTAATAATCCTGCTATAACTTTCGAGTATGAGACTTTTGTGTGGAAATTTATTTCCATTTCTCTTGGATGACTATTATTGAGTGTCATTACTGGCTCATATGAAAAATGCACATCTTAAGAAACTGTCAAAGTGATTTCCAAGGTGCTATACAATTTTGCTCACTTACCTGCAGTGTATAAGAAATCCAGTTGTTTTATATTATTACCACCATTTGGAATTGGCCTCCATTATAATTGTAGCCATTCTAGTAGGTACACAGTGGTATCTCCTTTCTCGATGTACTTTTAATTTTCATTTTCTTGATGTCTAATGAGGTTGACCACCTTTAATCTGCTTATTTTTCTTTCTGGATCTTCATTAGTAAAATGTCTGTTCAAAATTTTTTGCCTATTCTCAGACCAGAGAGGATTCTTAGGCCGGTAAAGCTATTCTGTATGATATTATAATAATGAATACATGATATTATACATTTGACAAAACCTAAAGAATGTATACCAAGAATGAGCTGTAAGGTAAACTATGGGCTTTAGGTGGTAATAATTTGTCAATGTAGTTTCATCAATTATAGCAAATTCACCACAATAGTGCATGATTTTGTTAGTCAGGAAAGTAGTACACATGTGGTAGCAGGAGATATATAGAATATCTCTGTACTTTCTGCTTAATTCTACTAGGAAATTAAAAGTGCACTAAAAATAAACTGGATTTTCACAATATTTTGGGTATTCTAATTTCAGTTATTTGTATTCTAAGATTTTACAAATGTATATTTAGTAAATACTACCCTTTGTATTTTGGATTCTCTTTTCCTTTTCTTGAAAATATATTTTGAAAAATAAAGTTTGATTCAATGTCTTTTCATGGTTTGTGTTTTAATATCAATGAAGAAACATTTGATTAACTGAAGGAAACATTTTTCTTTTATATTTTCTTGCAGAAAGTTTATTATTTTAATTCTTAGTTTTAATTCTTAGTTTTAATTATAAGTTTTAATTCTTATTTTAATTCTTAGTTCTTAATGTTTTAATTCTTAGTTCATGATTCAATTTGTATTAAATTTATTTAATACTAAATAAAATAATATTAATAAATATCATTTTATTTTAACTATACTTATGTCATATGTACAATATAGAAAATTAAGAATGATATAAAAGTATAGTAAAGAATATTCCAAGGAACAAAAGAGATGTACACATAATTTCTTATTTTATTAGTTAATATGCATACTATTAACTAGAGTACTATTGGTTAGGTATATATTTAGGGATTTAACTGCTTATGTGATGTGGTACCTGGTCATGCAAGCGGTATGATGGAGGTATATAAAAAGATGAATATTGTTTTCATGCCTGCTAATGTAACATCAATTCTGCAGCCCATAGATCAAGGAGTGAGTTCAATTATTAGGTTTTATTATTTGAGAAATACATTTTGTAAAGTAATAGCTGGATAAATAGTGATTCCTCTGATGGATCTGGGCAAAGTAAATCAACCTGTGGCAATCTTTTGGAAAGGATTCTAGCTGCCATTTGGAATATTCATGATTCATGGGAGGTGATGAAAATATCAATATTAACAAGAGTTTGTAAGAAGTTGATTCCAACCCTCATGGATGATTTGGAGGGGTTCAAGACTTCAGTGAAGTAAGTTACTGCAAATATGATGGAAATTGCAAGAGAATTAGAATTGGAAGCGGAGCTTGAAGATGTGACTGAATTGCTGTAATCTTGTGACAAAAATTGAGTGGATGCGTAGTTGCTTCTTATAGGTGAGCAATGAAAATTATTTTTTTAGGATGGAACCGACTTCTGATGAATATGTTGTGACTATTGTTGAAATGACAACAAAGGATTTAGAATATTCTGTAAACTTAGTTCACAAAACAGTAGCAGGGTTTGAGAGGATTAATTCCAATTTTGAAAACAGTTCTACTGTGGATAAAAATCAAACAGCATCTCATGCTACAAAGAATTTTTTTGTGAAAGAAAATGTCAATCAATGTGTCACACTTCATTGCTGTCTTATGTTAAGGAATTATTATGCTACCTGGACCTTTAGCAACCACCAGTCTGATCAATTAGCAGCCAACAACATAAAGGTAAGACGCTCCACCAGCAGAAAGAGCTTGACTTGCTGAAGGCTCAGATGATCATCAGCATTTTTTAGTAACAGAATATTTTTTAAATTATGATAGGTACATTTTTTCAGACATAGTGCTATTGTGCACTTAATAAACTACAATATAATGTAAACATAACTTTTATATGCATCAGGAAAGCAAAACATTCCTGCAACTCACTTTATTGTAATACTCACTTTATTTTTGTGGTCTGGGGCCAAACTCACAATATTTCTGCCTCATACCTATATATGTAGTCATATAAATTCTTCTAAAATATTATTTTATTTGTACAACTTTACAATTTTGCTTTGCTTCTTTTTTCAACTGCTGGCAAAATTGTGATATATGTGCATGTATTTGTTTAATTCTAAACTCATTTTATTTAAATAAACTTATACTATACTACTAAGTAGATTATGCCTAACATTCTGCCTTACATGTTTTTAATATTCTCATGATTGATGCCATTTTATTTGTGCTTTGCATAATAAAATTTCCCCATACTGGTACTTTAATTCAATCAATTCACATTGTTTTAGCTATACTTAGACTAATTGATGTTATTGTTTTTGGTTTTTAAATCTTGTATTTATTTATGTTTAGTCAAAATTATGACAACATAGCTGTTTTTCCACTTTTTAATAGACTTTATCATTTAAGACTGTTTTAGAATTAAGAAAACTTTTGTACATAGTACAGAGTTCTCCTTACACCACCAACAGTTTCCCCATTAATATCTTGCATTAGTATGCTGTATTTATAATAATTAATGAGCCAATATTGATATGTCATTATTAAATCAAGTTTATACTTTATTCATATTTCCTTAGTTTTTACATAATGATCTTTTCTGTTCTAGGATCTCCTTCAGTTTACCACATTACATTTAGATGTCATGTCTTAGCCTCCTCTTGGTTGTGATGATTTCTCAGATGTTCTTTGTTCCCATGACTTGGAGAGTTTTGAGGAGTAACTGATCAAGCATATTGTGGGACACCCCTCTACTGGAATTTGATTGATCTTTTTCTCATGATTACAATGGATTATTGGCTTTGGAGAGAAAGATCATATAGGTAATGTGCCATTTTCAACACATCACATCTAAGGTACATGCTAACAACATTTTTTATTACTGATGATGTTGACCTTGATCACCTGGCTGAAGCAGTATTTGTAAGTTTTTCCAGTGTAAAATTACTCTTTTCTCACCATTCTATATTGTATCCTTTGGAAGGAAGTCTCTGTGTGTATCACAGATGTAGTGAGTAAGGAGTGATGTTCCCCCTCTTTGTGGAAACAGTATCTACATACATTGTTAGAATTTTTTCTGCGTGGGAGATTTGTTTCTTTTTCTGCCATTTATGAATTTATTCAATCAATTTTTTATAACAACATGGACTCATGGATTTTTCGCTATACTTGGTTTATAATCCTATACTACTTTTCTTATTTTCTTGCTTTAATTGTTTCATCTTTGATCATAGGGAGCACTTTTAGTTGACTCATGTGCACCTTTGAGTGGTGTGTATGTGTGGGGGTTGTATGCGTGTGTAATTCAGCACATTTTAGTTTCTGCCACTATAAGATGCTGTGGCCTTATTTTGTATATATTCTGCCCTAATCCTAGTATCAGCCATTTGTCAAGGTGCCCTGGTTCCTTTTACCAAAGAATGGCATTAGAAACCAAGATCTGAGTGCTAAGTATGCTCAGTACTACTGAGGTACCATTTCTTTTAAGACATATTAGCTGACAAAGCAAAGAAATATATGCATTTATACTAAATAGTTCATACTGCTATCTATAAATATTTCTGTATGTAACCCTCTGTAGCTATATTAAGTTCAAGATGAGTTCTTTCTGAGTTCTCCTACTCTACTA
This sequence comes from Microcebus murinus, assembly GCF_040939455.1. Taxonomy (NCBI): domain Eukaryota; kingdom Metazoa; phylum Chordata; class Mammalia; order Primates; family Cheirogaleidae; genus Microcebus; species Microcebus murinus. The sequence continues at coordinate 39,060,363 of NC_134115.1, read as the reverse complement.
CATTACCACAAGATTTATTCTAGCCTCGTCCCCTAGCTGATCTATAGATTTCCACTCTAATAGTGAGAATTCTGGCTCCCACTACTGCCATCCATTTACTTACTTGTTCGATCCTGTACACATGTATAGAAGTATCAGAATTTTCAACACATACCCTCCCTACCATGGGAAACAACTTTATAAACTACAGCATTTATGTGCTGTTTCTTTAGCCTCTATTTTTACATATTCCATTCACTTTTAAAGTTTCCTAGATCAGCACTTCTCTCCTCACCCCCATCAGTTTCATGCAGTTGTAATATAGCAAGAATCTCTTGTCACTGTTTGAATTCTTTCCCGTGAACCTGTCAACTCCTAAAGGATGTATTTAAAAATTGTATTTATCAAAGTTAACTCTGTGTTGTAAAGTTCTATAAGTTTTGAAAAATGAATAATGTTATGTGTTCATGTCATAGTATTGTGGAGAACAGTTTTCCATTGCAAAAATACTCTGTGCTCAACCTGTCTATTTCATATTCATCCCTTGTGTTTTAAGCAATCCCCTAAACCTCTACCAATTACTTGTACTTTAATTGAGCCTGTAGTTTTGCCTTTTTTATATTGCAGTACGTAGCCTTTTCAGACTAGCTTTTTTCACCTGGCCACATAATTTAAGGTTTCTCCATGTCTTTCACAGCTTGATAGCTCATTTCTCTTTATTGTTACATAATATTAATATTTCATTGTATGCATTTATTATGATGCATTGATTCATTCAGTTATTTTAAAACCTCTTGGTTGTCTTCAGTTTGGGTAAATTATTAATATGGTACCTATAAACATTCATATGTAGGTTTTTGTATAGACATAAGTTTTTATATTGTTTAAAAACTTAGGAACTATTGTGTTAGTAGTATTGTATTATTATTCTTATTTGCGATTCTCCAATGATAAATGATATAGAGCATTTTTTCCATATGCTTTTTTATGATGTTTACTTTCTTTGCTGAGGTGTCTGTACAGATTTTTGCAAATGTTTTAATTCAGTTTATTGATTTCCTGTTGTTGAATTTTTATTTTGGATTCAAGTTCTTTATTAGGTATGTATTTTGTGATATTTTCTCTCAGTCTGTGGCATGTCTTTTAATGTTCTTAACAGTCTTTCACAGAGAAGATTTTAATTTTAATAGCATTCAATTTATCAATCTTTTTCTTTATGTATTATACTTTGGGTATTGTATTTTAAAACTCTTATTTGAGTTTTCAAGTAGAAATTGATACACTATACTTATTCCTTAACTTCTCTATGAATTTATAAACTCTTATTTGAAAATACTATTTTTAAAATAACAAATATTTTTGTTTTGAAATCTTATATAAGTTAATATTATTATGAACAGAATTTTTCCCCAAAATTCATATGTTGAAGGTCTAGCTCCATTGCCTTAGGATGTGACTATATTTAAAGATAGGGTCTTCAAAGTGGTAATTGAATTAAAATTAGGCCATAGGATGGGATGTACACCAATCTGACTAGAGTCCTTATAAGAACGGATTAGGACGTGCAAAGAAAGACACCAGGGATGCTCGTGCACAGAAAATAAACACCATGTGAGGACATAATAAGAGAGTGGGTCATCTGCAAGAGAAAGAGAGAAGCAAATAATTTGTTTCTTTCTTTCTCTTTCATCTGAAAGGAATGGACATCCCATTGAAGGAACTGTTCCACTTTACATGATTTTCACATTTGTGTTTCAGTGCAATTCTTGTACAAATTTTATGCAACTATACTTTCAAAAACAAAAGAATTCGGGAGTGCTCCTGGGGGCGGAGCAAGATGGCGGACGAATAACACCGCCAGACAGAGGGTCTCTGCAGAAAAGACCGATTCTAGCAGAAACTAGAGGAAAGAAGCAAGAAGACGAGCATACAGCGGACAAGGGCCGGAAGGAGGGGTACCTGAGACCCCGGGAGACTCCACGGGAGGAGGCTGTGGAGGAGAACTGGAGGCTGAGACCACCGGAGCAGCCCGGAGACCAGCGGCAAGGGTAGGTGGATCTGCTGTTTCCCCTCCCCTGCATTCGGGACTGCTGGTGGGCTCCCCAGCGGGTGGAGAGACCTGCGGACATCAGCCCAGAGACTGCCGCCGCCTGCCAACGGTGAGCCTGTAGCAGACGTGGCACCAGGTTCCCAACTTTCTCCGGGCACCTCCCTGTGCACGGACCCGAGCCGCGTGGGTCCATATTGCCTCCTCCTCCCCTCCGCCGACCCTACCCGCGGCTGCCCAGAGAGACAATACAGCCACCAGCCGGAGGCACCTCCAGGGAACGGGACCTTCCCGTTTGGGACCCCGCCCGCCCTCCCAGGTGCTGCTGGCACTGTGTTCCCAGGAAAACGGTGCCGACTCAGAGGCTGAGAGACATAGACCCAGCTTGGGCTCCCTGTGGGTGAATTAGGACCGGAAACCCTCTCCCTGGTGGGAATACAGTTTGAACTCTGGGACCCAGAGGTCGGACCTGCAGACCAGGTCCCCTGCACCGAGGGCTAGCATTGCCCGGGGCACAGAAGGGTTATACGTGAACAGCCTACTGAGGGCTGTGTGCCTCCAGGGGCGGATCGGCGCCCTAGAGGACAACCCTCCTCCCAGGAGGAGGCCGTGCGCCCAACCCAGGTGGCGTTCCTGTGCAGGGAACCTCCCCGCCAGCACCACAGTCCGGGGAGGCCTGGTGGCTTGTGGTCTGGCCTGCTGGCAGAGGCCCAGGAGTAGCTGCAGAGTTGGGGAGGGTGGAAAGAAGCGAGGCCTGCTGCAGACTGCGGGTCTCAGACAGCCCCACCCCCACTCCCAGACTTTCTGGCTGAGCGGGACCATTCCAGCCCCGCCCTGACAGCTTTCCCTGGAAGCTGAGAACAGAACTTTGACCCCTGCTAACGGCCTGAGGGCAGGCTTATCCAACCCAGCTCCGCCCAGAACGAGAGCTGATAACAGGACTCAAAATCAACACCATAGCCTGTTCCTCCAAGCAAACGCCACCTACTGACAGGGACAGCATCTTGCACAGCCTTGCCACGGCATCCACTGACTCAATATACAGGGAGTGGTCCAATTTCACCCACAGGCACCACCTAACGCCTCAGAAACTAAACAAGGTGTGTGAATACCCAAACAATAACCTAAGGAAAGAAACAACAACTGATCGACATGGGAAGAAATCAGCGAAAGAACTCAGGAAATATGAAGAACCAAACGGAAAACACACCCCCAAGGAGGAGCACCAGCCCCCTAGAAACGGACACCGACCAAAATCAGGCAACCAATATGACAGAAAAGGAATTTCGTATGTGGATCATAAGAACACTCACCCAGCTGCAACAACAACTCAATAACCAACACCAAGAAAACACAAAAAACCTCCAAGAAATGGAACAAAGGTTCAACAAAGAGATTGACACAGTCAAGAAAACTTTAACCGAAGTCCTGGAGATGAAGAATCAACTCAGAGAACTACAAAATACTGTGGAAAGTCTCAAGAACAGGGTAGATCAAGCAGAAGAAAGAATCTCAGAGCTTGAAGATAACACCTTCCAATTAAATAAATCAGTCACAGAAATACAGCAGAGAAACAAGAGAAAAGACCAAAGCCTACAAGAGCTGTGGGATTATGTGAAAAAACCTAACGTGAGGGTCATAGGTTTAGCCGAAGGGGAGGAAGACAACACTCAAGGGCTGGACAAGCTTTTTGAAGATATAATAGAGGAAAATTTCCCAGGCCTTGCTCAAAATCTTGATATACAAGTTCAAGAAGCCCAGAGGACCCCTGGGAGATTCAATGCAAACAGGAAGACGTCACGTCATGCAGTCATCAGACTGACCAAAGTATCAACTAAAGAGGCCCTTCTAAGAGCTGTAAGACAAAAGAAGCAAGTAACATACAAGGGAAAGCCAATTCGAATAACATCAGACTTCTCTAATGAGACTTTACAAGCAAGGAGAGACTGGGGCCCCATTCTCACTCTTTTGAAACAAAACAATGCCCAGCCTAGAATATTATTCCCTGCAGAAATAAGCTTCATATATGAAGGAGAAATAAAAACATTCTCAGACAAGCAAAGGCTCAGAGAATTCACCAAGACAAGACCAGCCCTACAAGAAGTACTTAAAACAGCGTTATGCACGGAACATCATAATAATAATCCACGGATATAAAAACAACCAAAACCCAAAGATATTAAAGGCCAGATATTACAATGGCTCAAGACAGAAATCATAGCAACAACATCCAACCCAACAGAATGATCAGTAATCTACCTTACCTATCAGTTCTCTCAATAAATGTGAATGGCTTAAACTCTCCACTCAAGAGACATAGGCTGGCTGAATGGATAAGAAAATACAGGCCAAGTATATGCTGTCTTCAGGAAACACATTTAACCTGCAAGGATGCACATAGACTAAAAATAAAAGGGTGGAGATCAATATTCCAAGCAAATAGAAGCCAAAAGAAGGCTGGTGTGGCAGTTCTAATTTCAGACGATTTAGTTTTAAAACCAACAAAAGTAGTAAAAGACAAAGAGGGTCATTATATAATGGTGAAGGGCACAGTCCAACAAGAAGAGATAACAATTTTAAATATATATGCACCCAACTTAGGTGCACCCAGATTCATAAAGCAAACCTTACTGGAGCTAAGCAAATGGATTAATAGCAACTCCATAATCGCCGGGGATTTCAACACCCCACTGACAGCATGAGACAGATCCTCCAAACAGAAAATTAATAAAGAAATAATGGACTTAAACAAAACTCTAGAACAATTGGGTCTGACAGACATCTACAGAACATTCTACCCAAAATCCACTGAATATACGTTCTTCTCATCAGCTCACGGGACATTCTCTAAGATTGACCATATCCTAGGACACAAAGAAAATCTCAAGAAATTTAAAAAAATAGAAATCATACCATGTACCTTCTCAGATCACAGTGGAATAAAACTAGAAATCAACCCTAACAGAAACTCACATTTCTACACAAAAACGTGGAAATTAAACAACCTCCTACTAAATGAGTACTTCGTAAATGAAGAAATCAAGACGGAAATAAAAAACTTCTATGAAGAAAACGACAATGGAGAGACAAGTTATCAACTCCTCTGGGACACAGCTAAAGCAGTTCTGAGAGGAAAGTTTATCTCCATAAATGCCTATAACCAAAAGGCAAGAAGATCACAAATAGACAATCTAATGAAACGACTCAAAGAGCTGGAAAAAGAAGAACAGACCAACCCCAAACCCAGCAGAAGAAGTGAAATCAACAAGATCAAATCAGAACTAAACGAAATTGAAAACAGGAAAGCTATTCAGGAGATTAATAAAACAAAAAGTTGGTTCTTTGAAAAAATAAACAAGATTGACACGCCATTGGCTAAGCTAACGAAAAGCAGAAAAGAGAAATCTCTAATAAGCTCCATCAGGAATAAAAAAGGAGATATCACAACTGATCCCAAAGAGATACAAGATACAATTTATGAATACTACAAAAATCTTTATGCACACAAACTGGAAAATGTGGAGGAAATGGACAAATTTCTAGAAACACACAGCCTCCCTAGGCTCAACCAGGAAGAAATAGATTCCCTGAACAGACCAATCTCAACAGCTGAAATAGAAACAGCAATTAAAAATCTCCCTAAAAAGAAAAGTCCCGGTCCAGATGGCTTCACACCTGAATTTTACCATACTTACAAAGAAGAACTAGTACCTATCTTGCAGAAACTATTCCACAACATCGAGAAGAACGGAAACCTCCCCGACACCTTTTATGAAGCGAATATTACTCTGATACTAAAACCAGGAAAGGATGCAACAAAAAAAGAAAACTACAGACCAATTTCCCTAATGAATATAGATGCAAAAATTTTCAACAAAATCTTAGCTAACCGAATCCAGACACTTATCAAAAAAATAATCCACCACGACCAAGTGGGCTTCATCCCAGGGATGCAGGGATGGTTCAACATACGTAAATCTATAAATGCAATTCACCACATAAACAGAAGCAAAAACAAAGACCACATGATTTTTTCAATAGATGCAGAAAAAGCTTTTGACAAAATTCAACACCCTTTCATGATACAAACACTTAAGAAAATAGGCATAGAAGGGACATACCTAAAAATGATACAAGCCATATATGACAGACCCATAGCCAATATCATACTGAATGGGGAAAGATTGAAATCATTCCCACTTAGAACTGGAACCAGACAAGGCTGCCCACTATCTCCACTTCTGTTCAACATAGTGCTGGAAGTCTTGGCTACAGCAATCAGACAGGAAAATGGAATCAAAGGTATGCAAATAGGGGCAGAAGAGATCAAACTTTCACTGTTTGCTGATGATATGATATTGTACCTAGAAAACCCCAAGGATTCAACCAAGAAACTCCTGGAACTGATCAATGCATTTAGTAAAGTCTCAGGATACAAAATCAATACACAGAAATCAGAGGCATTCATATACGCCAACAACAATCTAATTGAAAACCAAATCAAAGACTCAATTCCCTTCACAATAGCAACAAAGAAATTAAAGTACCTAGGAATATATTTAACCAAAGAGGTAAAAGACCTCTACAGGGAGAACTATGAAACACTGAGGAAGGAAATAGCAGAGGATGTAAACAGATGGAAATCCATACCATGCTCGTGGATCGGCAGACTCAATATCATCAAAATGTCTATACTACCCAAACTGATCTACAGATTCAATGCAATACCTATTAAAATCCCATCAGCATTCTTCACAGATATAGAAAAAATAATTTTACGCTTCGTATGGAACCAAAGAAGACCCCGAATATCAAGAGCAATTCTAGGCAACAAAAACAAAATGGGAGGCATTAATATGCCAGATATCAAACTATACTACAAAGCTGCAGTAATTAAAACAATATGGTATTGGCACAAAAACAGGAATATTGACCAGTGGAACAGATGTGAGAATCCTGATATAAAACCATCCTCATATAGCCATCTCATCTTTGACAAAGCAGACAAAAACATACGCTGGGGAAAAGAATCCCTCTTCAATAAATGGTGCTGGGAAAACTGGATAGCCACCTGTAGAAGGCTAAAACAGGACCCACACCTTTCACCTCTCACAAAAACCAACTCACACTGGATAACAGACTTAAACCTAAGATATGAAACTATTAGAACTCTAGAGGAAAAAGTTGGAAACACTCTCCTAGACATCGGCCTGGGCAAAGAGTTTATGAAGAAGTCCCCAAAGGCAATCACAGCAGCAACAAAAATAAATAAATGGGACATGATCAAACTACAAAGCTTCTGCACAGCCAAAGAAATAGTCATGAAAGTAAACAGACAACCTACAGAATGGGAGAAAATTTTTGCATCCTATGCATCCGATAAGGGACTGATAACTAGAATATACTTAGAACTCACGAAAATTAGGAAGAAAAAATCAAATAACCCCATTAAAAAGTGGGCAAAGGACTTGAACAGAAATTTTTCTAAAGAAGACAGAAGAATGGCCAACAAACATATGAAGAAATGCTCAACATCTCTAATCATCAGGGAAATGCAAATCAAAACCACAATGAGATATCACTTAACCCCAGTGAGAATGGCCTTTATCAAAAAATCTCCAAACAATAAATGCTGGCGTGGTTGCGGAGAGAGAGGAACACTCCTACACTGCTGGTGGGACTGCAAACTAGTTCAACCTCTGTGGAAAGCAATATGGAGATACCTTAAAGCGATACAAGTGAATCTACCATTTGATCCAGCAATCCCATTGCTGGGCATCTACCCAAATGATCCAGTGACACTCTACAAAAAAGACACCTGCACTCGAATGTTTATAGCAGCACAATTCATAATTGCAAGGCTGTGGAAACAGCCCAAGTGCCCATCAATCAAAGAATGGATTAATAAAATGTGGTATATGTACACCATGGAGTACTATTCAGCTCTAAGAAACAATGGTGATATAGCACACCTTATATTTTCCTGGTTAGTGCTGGAACCCATACTACTAAGTGAAGTATCCCAAGAATGGAAAAACAAGCACCAGATATATTCTCCAGCAAACTGGTATTAACTGAGTAGCACCTAAGTGGACACATAGGTGCTACACTAATAGGGTATTGGGCAGGTGGGAGGGGGGAGGGGGGCGGGTATATACATACATAGTGAGTGAGATGTGCACCATCTGGGGGATGGTCATGATGGAGACTCAGACTTTTGGGGGGAGGGGGGGAAATGGGCATTTATTGAAACCTTAAAATCTGTACCCCCATAATATGCCAAAATAAAAAAAATAATTAAAAAAAGAAAAAAAAAAGAATTCTAAGTCATATGTTTTCCAAGTAGTTTCTACCTGCTCTTGCTGTGTGTGGGGGGTGTGCACGTGTGCACATCTATATCTATATCTATAAAGATATAGATGTTTAAATTAGGGCTGGTGTTATTTTGGGGGGGATCCAGAGTATTTATGGAGTTCACTGTATCCATGCTTATATTACCACATTGCCTAACTTTTCATCTACCTTTCCCATCCCTACAGTTTTGGAGACTGCTCATACAGTACATACATAGTGGAGAGAACCAAGACGTTTTAAAACAGGTGAAGGTAATCATTGAAATTCATTATAGTAAACAAATGAAAGTCAAGAAAGAAAAATGAATATATTGTTGGATTAGATTGGGATTATGCATGGAAAAATTTCTAATAAGTGTTTTTTAGGCTAGAATTTCTTTACACCAGCAAAGAAAGTAGGGCAAATTTAATGTATATTGTATGGCCTATAAAAGACTGGCAAATACAAATACAAAAGAACATAGAATGAAAAATTCATTAAACATGTTTTATTTTATAAAAATAATGAATTGATTTTGAAAATGGTTTATAAATTTTATGCAATGTAGACATAGAACTTTCTTAAAACAGACTTAGATATTGTTACTTTTATTTCCCCTTCTAGATAAAGAAATACAGTAATCCTTTTGCTTTCGATTTCTTACCCTGCTTGATTTATAAAGAATCTCCATAATATTTTAATGAGATATTTTGTTGATTTCATCAATAGTTATTCAAAAACAATCATCCACCCCTGCCTAATCATACAGTGTAGAGAGGAAAACAACTTTGTTGAAAGGAAGTTGCTATTGATTTAAAACTCTAATAACAAACTAAATTTAGAAGAACCCTCAACTTCAAAGTGACAACATACAGCCAACTCTCTCCCAAAAGGTTTAATCTTTCACTCTCTCTCTTTTATCTGTAATAAATAAATAATCAAAATCTGTTCAGATGCCACATATAAGAACTTCAGATTCTGGAAAAATTAAAGCTTTTCCCTAGAAGATGCCACAGAAATACATTTGGCCAGAATTGCACATAGGATTTCTTCCCGACCAAAATGTTTGTACTCCTATAATATCCTGAATTTAAAAAATTAAACAGAAAAAAGAGAAGAAATACAGTTTTAAAATAAGCAGAAATATAAAAATGAAAGTAGCTACCTAGTCTAAATTATGTAGCAGTTCTAACTCATGTTCTCATTTAATCAAATGTAATTTTTAATCCTTAACTTTTAATCAAGACACAGAGTTTTCTGTCATCCTACCTCATTCTTCTTTTCATCGGCGCTATTCTATGTGGAATTCCTTAGCACATTGGATACTGTGGTTTTGCCTTGTTCTTGCTGTTCATTTATCTCTCTTGCCCTGTCCTCATTTGTTCTTCCACCAACAAGCACACACATAAACAGTCACATGTACACATTCACTCATTCCCTCATCCATTCACATCTTCACCTGAGGTCTCTAATCACCATCACTATCTCCACCTTTCACACAGAAAAGAACTCTTGTGTGCCTGTGCACGTGTGTGTTTAATGTAAACTATATACATACACATATCTTATAATTCTTTGTGACTGGTTTTAGTGTAATTGCCTTCAAATGTATTTTGTGATCTCCTTGAAGACAGAGATATGGATTAGGCACATTGGTGAGAATCCATCTATGTTTTATAAATAAATAGCTTCTTTTGATCATTTGCTTTTGTTTTCTAAATTGAGGAAATACAGATTTAAACTGACAAATTACAAATAATTAAAAAATTATATCAATATTCTTTTCAAATGATAAATGTTAAGCAATAAATAAAAGTATAATTAATAATTAATTAGTAATTATTAAGAGGCTCAAATATTTTTCCACAGATGTCTAAGTTTGAAAAAGTCCATTCTATCTCCTTTCTTTTTTTTTTTTTTTTGAGACAGAGTCTCGCTTTGTTGCCCAGGCTAGAGTGAGTGCCGTGGCGTCAGCCTAGCTCACAGCAACCTCAAACTCCTGGGCTCCAGTGATCCTTCTGCCTCAGCCTCCCGGGTAGCTGGGACTACAGGCACGCGCCACCATGCCCAGCTAATTTTTTTATATATATATCAGTTGGCCAATTAATTTCTTTCTATTTATAGTAGAGACGGGGTCTCGCTCTTGCTCAGGCTGGTTTTGAACTCCTGACCTTGAGCAATCCGCCCGCCTCAGCCTCCCAAGAGCTAGGATTACAGGCGTGAGCCACAGCGCCCGGCCTCTATCTCCTTTCTAATCAAATATTATAATCCTTGCCGATTTTTATTATTATAATATACTGTTATTTTAGATATCGAATGATTTTTACCATGTTATCAATATATGTGTGTGTGTGAACATATATAATCTCTTTCAATCCATTGTGCTCCAACTGATTGGAAAGGGATCTTTTTTTTTTAAACTTTAAATCCACTGAGGACCAATCCATAATTTTTCAAACAGATTATAGGTTTAAAATGGTTATAGATTAAAAAGGATTATAGGTTAAATTTTTAAGATTATAGGTTAAAAATGACTCAGATATTTTTATTTCTTAATATAGCATTAATATATTAATAAAAGGTAATGCCCACCTTAGGGCAAGAGATATTGTGATGCGCAGCCAGAAAATACAGGATAATGGCGGATATATTATCTGTATCAGATAAGATTTAAAGATTTCTTCAAAACAATTGGTTAATAGGACCAGTGAATTTGGGGTTTGAACCCAGTGACATTTTTCTTTTTTAAAATTTTATTTATTTTCTTTAGAGACAGAGTCTCACTCTTTCATCCAGGCTGAAGTTCAGTAGCCTGAATATGGCTCACTGCAGCCTTGAATTACTGGGCTCAGAGAACCTCCTGCCTCAGCCTCCCTAAGTGTGCCACCACACCTGGCTAATTTTTAAATTTTTTGTAGAAACAGGATCTCATTATGTTGCCCAAGATGGTCTCCAAGTCCTGGCCTCAAGCAATCCTTCTACCTCAGTTTCCCCAAGTTCTGGGATTACAGACTTGAGCCCAGTCTTTTGTTTCTTTATATAAAATAACATAAAATATAATATTATATGTATATAAAATAATATTATCTTTAAATTTACATAATCTCCATTTATTTTCCTTTCCCAACCTGGCCGGTCTCAGACTACATTTATACTAATAAAAATTAATAATAACTAATACTAAGTAAACATTTATTATATTTTAGAGAAAGTCACATTGCTGTAAATAATATTTTGGTATTATGGAACAGTGTTTGAAGTTGTAAAAAGTTAATATACCAGTGCTTCAAGTGTATATAAAAAATTTCAACTTACATAAGAGGTATAAAATTATCTTTTGAGGCAAAGATATTATTTATGAATTTTTCCTGAGAAAAGCTTGCTTAGCTCATTTATTAAAAATGATGTCTCAAATTATTAATGAAGTTTAATATTAAGATATAAAATCTTGTTGTTTTTGCTTAGAATAACAGCTTTTTTGAAACCTACAGTAGAGGAAATTTAGTGGAGAATTTGTTATTGTTAGATTTTGCTTTGTATCCAGTTGTAAATAAATAATTAAATTATGCACAGAGTATAGTACTTAATTAATCTTTAAAAGTAATTGAAACATTGGCAGCAAACATCAAGATACCCCATTGCATTTTTTAATGTGGAAAAAATACATTATCGTTTTAGCAAAAAAATAAATTATGTTAAATTGCCTTAAGATGTTTAAGAAATTGAAGGGGCAATTCACTATGATAGACTTATTTAAATAAAAAACATTCTTAATTTGGCATAGCTCTTTAAAATAGAAAATTGAAAGTATACTAAAATTCATGATAGTAAAATTGAAAATTCACCCAACCTAAGACTCAAAATCTCTTGCAAGTTTCTTTAGCAAATGGAAAATTACAAGGGTGTTTGTTGCAGGAATATTTTTTACTCTAAAAGCCAGAAAACAATTTAAATATCTATCAATGAAAGTTTTTAAACAAAAGAGAATCATGCAAAGATGTAAAAGTATGAACTAGGTCTTTATATATCAATGCGTATAGATATTCAAAACAGAATGTTGGTGAGGAAAAGATGCCAATTAATTCAAACAGAATAATGTGATTTATAACAAGAATTAAAACACATAAAGTGATCCTATATATTGCTTATGAGAAACATATTTGGTCACACACATATAAATTATGAATTGGAAATACATGCATAACATTTTTCATAGTGTTTTTCATTGGAAGGAAAGGGATCTAAGGAGAGTGGTTAAAGAGAATTTCAACTGAATCTGTAATAATTTTTACTTCTATTTTTTGTTTTCAAAAAGACACGAAGCAATTTATGAAAATATTTGAGGTAAGTCCATCCTGCAGTTTAAACATTCTAATCTGCATTTAAAAAAATTTTCTTAGACAAAAAATGGGAAGTATTTATTCTTTGCTGGAAACAAAAGTTTAGTTTTAAGAAACTGTCATGAAGGGCATTATATAGAAAACTGACAAAATTGCTTGATAATAGGATCAGAGAACCACAGATAATCAGAAATTTCATCAGGCTGGTTGATAATGATTTAAATCAACCTACTTATTTTATAAATAAGGAGAATCAAGATGCAAAGGATTTAAAATATGCACGGTTGCTCATAACCCACATTTGTTAAACATTTCTACCAAATAAGAGGTGGGTTTGGGCTTGAATTTGGGTTCTGTTGTAGACTAAACAACTTTTTGTAAATTCATATATAATGTAATTGAAATTTTAAAATAATCTCAGATCACAATGAGTAAGTTACTGACAGAGGACAAAGGACTTTAGAGGTAACTCATCTTGGAGGAAGAGTCTGTGATCAAATTGCTGACTGTGAACCTTTCTCAGACATTGGATGCAATTCATAACCCAAAACAAGATGTCACCAGAAATGCTGATATTTGCCTTAGGCAATGTGCTTGAGCAAGAGAAAGTCTGATCACTATGTTAAACTTGTGAAACATTGAAAAAATAGATGCGTTTTATTACAATAAATAAACGAGATACACTATAAAAATACCAATATTTGTGAAATGGTCCTTCAGGACAGAAGCTCATCCTTTATGTTCCCGATACAAGAAGCTGGGCTCTCTCATGAAGCACAAGCAATCTGCCTCTCAACCCGTGAGAGGATAGAGCTTATTTAAGATCTGCCAACAGCATATTGCTTGGACTATATTAGTTTTTGCCCTTCAGGGATGGGTGTTTCAACTCAAAGTAATATTTATTCCAAATACCACACTAAATATCTCTGCAGCCTTCAAATTGATTTTGAGAGGAATTCCTGTCTCAGACCCATCAGAATAACTTTTAGGTTAAAGGGAGCCTTGAGAGTCAGGACAAACCAAGGTACTCAATGAAACAACATGACTTCAGAGGAAAAACGGTTAAAATAATGAATTGACTGCAATAAGGACAGTAGAAGAATTTCCTAAGACTCACAAGAGAAAATTCAGCCTGTGGTAATGAAACTGCTTTGTCTACTGCTATAAAACTGTTCAGTGAAATTCTCAGATCTCACTGCTTTTATTGCCCATAACAGGGTCAAAGAATTTCTGCTGTAAAGAGTAAGTAATTTCTCAATTATGTTTTTATTAAACGTCAACACATATATTAAAGAACTTATAGAAAATATGAAGACTAATTTTTCAGTAAAGACATTTTAACCTTTGAAAAATCTATGTGATTAGACTTTTTCAATTAAAATGTAATAGCAGTGTGTTTGGGGTCATGCTCTTAACTAGAACTCTAGCTACATTAATCTAAGCTTAGTTTCTTCTATTTGCAAGTTGAGCTTTGAATGAAAGCATGGATTTTCCTTCATTAGAGTAATCTCTAGATACAGATGCTGCTCCAAATCTTCTAATGGATAAATTAGTAATAGTAATAATTTTCTTAATATTGTAATGGGTATCCATTTTGCTATGTTGGAGGTGTGCAAGTTTATAAGAAGTGAACAAATATATTATTCTTTTTTCTTTACAATTTACACTTAGTTTTCCCATACCAATAGTTTTATTAATGACTGAATATGGATAAAGTGCTTTCCACACAAAAAGCAGTGAGTTTCAAAATGGTTTGGCTGAAAAAGAAGAGAATTGTTAAGTTTCTAAAGATATGTTAATGAAGGTGAGGTGGGCCATCGGGGTATAGTTTACTTTGTTGGAAAAAAATTAATTGTGGACAAATACACTAATGACCAAAAACAATAATGCAGTTAAAAATATGTGCACTGATTTCCTTCTCAGCCATTTCAACACTCATACTATAAAACCCCAATAGTTTTCCCAGTTATTAATACTTTAACTGTCTATATTTCCAAAGCTTTCATCCTATTGAACTCTCACCTTTACTGGACGTGTATTGCCCTCTTTAAAATGCTGTTGATTATTACTTTTGCCATTTCTTTTTTTTTTTTTATCCAAGTAAAGACTAGATCATGATTTATACATCATTAAATTATTTTAAACTTTTTCTTTTTATAAGTAAGATTTTTAATTTATTTTCTGTTTTACTGAGCATAATACTTGTTGAAGAGAGATTCCTATTTTAATGGCATGTTTGTTTTGTTTTCCTTTTAGGAATTTATCTTAGCAACCACTTTATTCAGGAACTTCTGAATTTCATTCATGTGGTTTACTTCTTCAGAAGCAACTATTAATTTTATTGGTATGTTAAATGTGGTTTTAATATATATTTGTAAACATTAAGGTCTCTGTTCAAATACATCCAGTCTCCTTAAAAATGCAATCATATTATTTTTCACCTCTGATTTCCATTTCTTATTTAAATCTAAAATACATATTATTTATATATGCACTAAAGAGGAAACTATATATTGATTATATATAAATTATTTATATGGCAATACAATATCATTGCAAAATTGCTCCTGTCTTGAGGATGAGACTCAAAAAGATATTTTGGTCTTTTGCCTTAAATAAATTCTACTATCTTACCTGGAACGTATTAATTATTATATATTTATTGCTTTTGGTGGAGTTTATTTGTTTAGAAATCACCTGGACACCACTTTTACTGTTATTTTAGTTGTAATGTTCTTGAAATCCCACCCTCATTCTGGATTATGACAAATTATAAAAATCTAACATGAAGAGAGTCCTTGCTAACCAAAGTAAACAGGTCTTTAATCATCATGTTTGGGGAAAAAAATCAGTTTTGTCATTTTTCAGGTTTGTTAATTAAATGATTAACACAGTACTTTCTGAGACTAATGCTATTCATCTTATTCTCCTCATAGTGGCCTGTGTGTTTACTTGACACACAAAAAGTTAAAAACACACTTTAGATTCTCTTATAGTACAGTATAAATCAGTACTGCTACTTTCTTATTCCTGTAGGGGCCACTATTCAATATAAATTAAACATGTGGTAAATTTTAATTTGAAAAGGAAGTCAAGTGAATTTCTAGTTATATGCTGTAAAATGTACATGTAATATACATACATAAAAATATTGATATTTCTGAAATATTATGAATATGTGACCTCTTTATGTATGAACTTTATGAAAGGCATTCGTGTTATATATGATTTTTAAGATCATTCATTTTCGTTTGGTAATGAGTACAGTCATAATCGACATTTAAATTATTATCCTGGTGATAACATCATGTGAGTCTTTTCATTTTCTCTTGTTAACTAAAAGTACAACCAATTCTGACATTTGGGTAAGCTTCACTGATTTTCACTTTGATCTTCTGTTTTAAGACCCAGTGAAATATTAAAGATATGAGCCCTAAGCACAGAAGCTAAAATAATTTTGCTTAGAGATTTTCCCTCAGTTTAATCAGAGTTCTAGAATAGCAACACACTATCCCCTGAGTAAATAGAGAAGGAAAGAATTTATCTATATGTCATGAATTCATGGAAAAAGGTTGTGTTAAATGGCTGGAATATCCATGAAGTAGTCTTGTTGAAGGTACAGGGCAATAAGTTTTAAGCAATCATATCAGTGTGGGTTTTATAATAATGGGAAAATCAGAGTAATTCAATTAAAATATTTTCTTATTTTTTCATAACAATTAGAGATACATCACATATTTTGAATCTCTTTGCACAGTGCAATACCTGGAATACAGTGTGCATTCAATAAATGTTAGTTCCAATGAGTCAATAATTTCTTCTCTACCATGGAGTAAGATATTAAAAGGAAATTTTATTTAAATGTACTCTCATTGTGGAAGGACTGGAGGTCTCTTGAACATAAATATCCTCTTTAGAACACACACTGCTTCTCCAGGATAAGTGGCTCTGCATTCATGACACCTTTTATTTTGTTGTTGTTGTTGTTAGGATACTTAGATAGCATCATCAATAAATCTTTCACTAGTTTTCCCATGTTCTAGATTCAATATGTTCGTTCTTGCAGATCCCTGTACTGACTCATAGAACTTGTGGTACATTCTGATTTTTATTTGTCATTTGTTTTATCATTCCTTTGTCATATGTTTTGCTTCCACTTTACAAAGCACGTTCACGTATAATTTTGAAAATCATTTTTAGGTACGCATAGTAAATGTTAACATTCTCATTGTAAAAATAATTCAAACTTAAGCAACATTGCAATTCCCCTTGGCCACTGCCCCAATCCAAGATAGTTCCAAAAGGGTAATGCTTTTATCAATTTTGTATAAATATTTTTATGCATTTACATTCATTATGAGTATATATAAAGGTGTTTTTAGTATATATCACTTATTTTTAGTGTCTTATTATTGATTATATGAACAGTGTTATCAGCTACTTTTTATTATCTTGTTCATGTATATAGATATAAAATATATTTATATATTTATTTATAACAGTTATTCTATCTTGTTGATAATGGTCATGCCAAGCAAATTCATCATACTGTTTTTAAACAGATATGCAGTATTCTTCAGTACTCATACAATTTCTCCTTTCATCCTTTAAATGATAATCATTTAAATGGTAATCATTGCAGAATCTATAACATATATCAAAGCATCATGTATGCCTTGAGTATATACAATATTACTTGCCAATTATACCTCAAAGAAGCTGGGGTGGGGAAAGATTTTCTCTTTAGCACCGTTTTTGAGCAGTTTTATTACAATGCTTCTTGGTTAAGGTCTCTGTGTTTATTATATCGCATATCTCGCTATATTCTGTTTTTTGTTTTTCAATGTCTGCCATTTATAGTCAATTGTAATGAAATTGTAGGTAAGGACTGGCTCTGATTCACTTTTTTCAATTATCATGTCTGGTTATAACTCATATAATTAAATATTGAAAGTAGACAATTTTATATAAGGTTGGTAGAAATAGAAGGCTACATATGTAAAACATTTCTAATCCATTTCAATTCAGCATTTTTACTTTTATAATGAGACTAGAACTAATTATTTCCTATTTTTAAAGCTATGCCTTTACCTGTTTTTCAAATATGTAGATGTGGGTTACAGAAGAATAAATCTAATAATGCTTTTTTTTAAAAAAAATTTCAGCATATTATGAGGGTACAAATGTTAAGGTTATGTGTATTGCCCTTGCTCCCCTCTCCCCGCTCGAGTCAGAGCTTCAAGCGTGTCCATACCCCAGATGGTGCACATCACACTCATTATGTAAGTATATACCCATCCCCCATCTCTCCTCCCACCTGCCCGACACCCGATAGATGTTATTCCTATATGTCCACTTAGGTGTTGATCAGTGAAACCAATTTGCTGGTGAGTACATGTAGTGCTTATTTTTCCGCTTTTGAGTAAATCAAATAATGGGTAATGCATTGCTATAACGATTATGTTCCTGTCACTTAAAAAAAATAACGTATCCAAACAATTCACAAACAACAAGACATTTCTAATAAGATCGGGTATCTAAAATACCATAAATACATGTGTATATTTTTATTATTTCTCTGTTTTCTTACAAAATAATTAGTAGGCAAATTATAGGAAAATAATTTCATGTGTTATTTTCTATTTGATTCCAGGAAATCTGTTTAATTTTAAGTGATAAAATGGAAATTGTACTATTATCTATTTTTGTGTATGAAATTCCCCTATAATTAGTCACTTAACAGAACAATAATAAATTTTTTTATTGTTGCTTTTCACAAGTCTACAAATTGAGCAGGGCTTCTTGGGGATAGTTCATTTGAGATTTATGAGGCATAAGCTGAGATGGTGCCACTGGGCTGGAGGATTCTCTTTCAAAATGTCTACTCTCACTACTGGCAGCTTTTATCTGGGAGCTCCACCAGGCTTATCAACTAGGGATATTTATTACTTTCCAGTTAGGCTTCTCAACTGGATTCTTGGGTTTCCTCAGTTCATGGTCAATGTGTCCTATGAACAAGTGTTTTGAAAGCCAAGAACTGGAAGCTGCTAGTCGATTAAGATTCAGGGCTTGAAACTGACATACATTCACTCAAACTGTGTCAAAGTACATAGAAGCTCACTCATATTGAAGATGTGGTAACATAGACCAACCTCTTGATGGGAGGAATTTTGATGAATGTGCGGTCATTTTACTTTTCTCCAGAATCCATATAAATATGTTGGTTTTTCTTATTAATACTCTTGAAGTCATTAACCACTGTTTTAAAATAGCCAGGAAAGTAAATGTGTGCCATAACTGAAACATTTTCTTCTAAATAATGTAAAAAACTTATCTTAAAGATAATATTAAAAAATAATTTTTAATAATTCAGACATCTATATATAGGTAAGCATATATATATGATTATATATGTTTATATATTTCAGATCCCTATTGTGTCTTTTTTGTTATAAGTTTGTTTCATTTAAAATAAGAAAAATAAGCTATAATAATCTTAAAGTTTTTAATTTTAGAATTATGTAAGTGAGAATATTAGGACAAGGTTTATTTCCTTAAATATATGTGCCCTTTTCACAAAGTTTAAATTACATTTAATGATAGAATTATAATTTTAAAATATAAATTCAGAAAATCTGAAGACTGAGGACAGCCTAACTGAAATATTTCTATTTTTAGATTTCATGTACCCATGAGAATGATTCAGGTAAGAATTATATAGATAAGGTCATAGCTCAAGAAAAGATAAGGCATCTCTTTCAAATTTCCAACCAAATTTAGCTATAGACTCTTTAGACTTTATAATGTCTTTTCCTCATATATGTGTTAAATGCCAACTTAACTTCAGGCTTGAGAGCCAACTGTATTTCATGTAATTTAAATTAAGAAAAGATACTAAGCTGTTTAAAATGAACTTTCCTCAAATCCATAATTATAGAGTTATTTCAATTTTGTGCCTAACTGTAGAATATGTGTTTAATAACCCATTAATTTAATGTTATTAAACACATATTAATAAATCACATGGGTGAGTATTACCTTTGGGAAGGGTTCTGGCACCATAACACTTTCACTATAAATCAGTAAGATGCTGAATAAATGAATGAAACAATTATGATTAAAGCATCTCTACAAAATTTAAAATCAGAAATTATCATACACACAAAAGAATTTAAAATTTATAAACACATAAAATCTAAAAATGGTAAACATTTGAAAGATATATTGCACAGCATCTTGATTCATTAAATTATGATCCCATAGAACATATTATGATGTCCTCCACAGGGTAGTTGAAGCATTGATGTACATTTAACATTAATATGAGAGTATTTATAAAGAGAATATAAGGCCGGGCGCTGTGGCTCACGCCTGTAATCCTAGCTCTTGGGAGGCCGAGGCGGGCGGATTGCTCAAGGTCAGGAGTTCAAAACCAGCCTGAGCAAGAGCGAGACCCCGTCTCTACTATAAATAGAAAGAAATTAATTGGCCAACTGATATATATATAAAAAAATTAGCCGGGCATGGTGGCGCATGCCTGTAGTCCCAGCTACCCGGGAGGCTGAGGCAGGAGGATCACTCGAGCCCAGGAGTTTGAGGTTGCTGTGAGCTAGGACGCCACGGCACTCACTCTAGCCTGGGCAACAAAGCGAGACTCTGTCTCAAAAAAAAAAAAAAAAAAAGAGAATATAATGTTGATATTCAATAACAGCATTTTGTTAATTTGTTATTATGCAGAGCAGTGATATTATACTACTTTTCATCAATTTTTTTTTTTTTTTTTTTTTTGAGACAGAGTCTTGCTTTGTTGTCCAGGCTAGAGTGAGTGCCGTGGCGTCAGCCTAGCTCACAGCAACCTCAAACTCCTGGGCTCGAGCGATCCTCCTGCCTCAGCCTCCCAAGTAGCTGGGACTACAGGCATGCGCCACCATGCCCGGCTAATTTTTTATATATATATCAGTTGGCCAATTAATTTCTTTCTATTTATAGTAGAGACGGGGTCTCGCTCTTGCTCAGGCTGGTTTTGAACTCCTGACCTTGAGCAATCCGCCCGCCTCGGCCTCCCAAGAGCTAGGATTACAGGCGTGAGCCACAGCGCCCGGCCTTTCATCAATTTTAAGACAGATATTTACCCACCTTTTAACACTTCTGAAAATTGGATATGTTCTCCAATCAATGGGAAGTAGTGCCATTGGCAGTATTTTTTTTAACAATACAAAAAATGAAACTATAGCCTTAAAATTATGAATTATAATATTTTTAAAAATATATACTTTCAAAATTTATTCAGTTTCCAAATAATGTACAGCACATACATAAAGTTCCAGAACCTGAAAATTATGCAGTATCCATATAATAATCTGAGTCTATAGTTGGAATACATCCTTATTGTCTGGTCTAATCCAATGTAAATTTTTACTTGGAAATATGTATACACATTTTTTCTTGGTAAAAGGCAATGACTTATGGAGGGCACTCTGTGCTATCTCAGCTGCAGAATATTATTTTATATCATGTTTGTATTCACATAAGTCAAGTCTACTATAGATGATAAGATATATTATATATCTTATATAGATGATAAGATAAGCATATAATTCGTTTTCTACTATAGATGATAAGATAAGCATATAATTCGTTTTCTATAGCAGGGCACTTTAAGAGTAAAACTGTCATTGTAAACATTATGGTGGGTTAACAGATATGAACAAGTTATATGCCAGGCAAACTAAGATATATGGTCACTCTATTTTCAGAAGGTTAATTTAGAAACAGGAAATTATTTCTCCAGTGGTCAAGTCCTGCTCACATGTAATTTGTTCATAAACCAAGCATTGGTTATTAAAATATGGTCCATAGAACTATGAGTTTCTAAAATCTTTCCAGGGGCTCTGAAAGTTAAAAGTTATTCTCAGAACAATATTAAAGCATTCTTGGAATTTTCCTTGTGTTGAAATGTGTTACTGATATGGCAAAAGCATTAGACGATTAAAGTGCTGCCACCTTAGCATGAATCATGATGTGCACTAAGCTGTGTTATTAGTCACTGTACTTTTCACTGTCATGTACTCACAAGAAAAAAAAAAAAGCTTGAAAAAACAGTAAGAATTTTCTTCATGAAGTACTAAAATGCATTATTATTAAGTCTCGACACAAGAACATATGTATAAATATATATGTGTGTGTTATATATATAGTGTGTGACAAAATAGGATGTACACATTTAGCACTTATGCTACATACTGAAGAATGACTGCTGTCAGAGGAAACAGCATCTGTGTGATCATTGGAGTTGCAAGCCAAAATAGCCTCTAGTTTTTGGAACATCATTGACAGTCACACATCATTAATGACAGCATACGTGCTGAGAAATGCTTGTTAGGCAATTTTGTCATCGTGCTAATCTTTAGAGTATATTTACACAAACCTAGATGGTAAAGACTACTACACACCCAGGCTATATGGTATAGCCTACCGCTCCTAGGTTACAAACCTGTACTGAATACTGTAGGCAATTGTAACACAATGGTGTTTATGTATCTAAACATAGAAAAGGTCTGATAAAAATATGGTAGAAAGATTAAAAAATGGTACACCTTATAGAGAACCTATTACGAATGGAGTTTGAAGGACTAGAAGTTGTTCTGGGTGAGTTTGTGAGTGAGTGGTGAATGAATGTGAAGTCCTAGAAAATTACTATTAATATATACACTACGATAGATATTACAAACACTGTGTGCTTAGGCTTCATTAAATTTACGTAAACATTTTTAAATAATAAATTAATCTTAGCTTACTATAACTTTTTACTTTCTAAACTTTTAGTTTTTTTTTTACTTTTTGACTTTTTTGTAATAACATTTAGCTTAAAACACAAACATATTGTACAGTTGTACAAAAATATTTTCTTCCTTTATATCCTTATTCTATAAACTTTCTTCTAGTTTTTTCTTTTTAAACATTTTTGTTAAAAACTAAGACACACACACATTACCCTAGGCCTGCACAGGGTCAAGATCATCAAGAAGTCACTATTTTTCAGCTTCATTATGAACTTATGGGACTACATTCTTATAAGCATTCTATTGTTGACCAAAATATCATTTAGTGGTGCATGACTGTACCTGAAAGGTATCTGACAGGCTAGGCAGACTTGGTACTTGTCAGGTATTTTCTTGCAGAAGAACAAATGGGCCTGCCACTTCAGTAAATCGACCGGCAGCATTTAAAAAAATAAAATAAAATTTGAACTTTCAAGATAAAATCAGAATTTGGGAAAACTTTTTCCTCTCTCTTAGCTTGATAGCATTCTAATACTTAAAGACTCTAAAGAGGTAGGTACACATATTAACAAATGCGACTTTTTGATTCCCACCACACAGAGTACCCTCAACGCATAATTCTCTCCCCTTGAGTATTGGTGGAACTTGTGACTATGATAGGGTATCATTCTAGGGATTATGTTCCATGGTACATAAATTAGAATATTATAAAAGTAATTCAGTTTGCTAATCATGTCTTTGAATTAACCAAGAGGCAGATTATCTGGGTGGAACTAAACTAACCACGTGAGCTCTTTAAATCTAAGTGTAGATGTCAGGGATTTAAAGTAGCAGAGACATTCTTTTGCTGGTCTTGAAGGACAAGCTACACAGCTGTGGAGAGGACCACGAGGCAAGGAATGTGGGGCATCACCAAGCAGCTGAGCTTAGCCCCTGATCAACAGCCATCAAGATAACGAGGACCTCCATTCTACGACAGCATGGAAGTGAATACTTCCAAGAAAATGGATCAGCTGCAAAGAGGACAAGAAACCTCTGACAACATAAGAGCCCTGACCAAGCCCTAAGCATTTCCCAAGGCCCCACCTCCTAATCCATTACCTTGGGAGTCAGTATTTCAACATGTGAAATTTGGGTAGAAATATTCATACCACAGTATCTGTGTTAGACTGATATGTCCCAGCTCTCAGATGCTCTACCCTTTCAGTTTTTTTCAAACTCTTTTTTTCCCCTTTGGGTTTCAGTTTATTTGTTTTCTCTAAATTTTCAAGTGACTTATTTCCATGTTTTCTAATTCTTTAGTTGTTTTTAAGTCTTCAGAAGAGCCCATCAAAGACACTAATTACCCTTGTTAGTTTGGCTTTTATTTCTAGCATGTATATCTGATGTTTTCCTATTGTTTCCATCTTTCATCTGATTTTGCATGTGGTCCATGTTTTCCATTAGATATTTTAACAAGTTAATTATAGTTATTTTAAATTAATTTTTCAGATAATTCCAACGTCTCTCATATCAGAATCTGGTACTGATGATTGTTTTGTGTCTTGGTAATGTGCATATTTCTGTTTGTTTTCAATATGTTTCACAATTTGGGGGTTTAATTTGGTTTTGTTTTAAATATGTTTCACAATTTTTTTGTAAAGTGGAATCTTAAATAAGATAATAAAAACTGAGAGAAATATATTTTATACCTGGAATGGGCATGCCTTTCATTTTGCTAGGGTTTTGCTTTCATTAGTGCTGGGGTTTGAGTTAATCTAGTAATTACAGTTAAAATTTGGGCTGGTTTGATATTTACTGTTGCTGTGTTTAACCTTCATGCAGCAGACATGTCAAATTCCTGCAGCTGATTTTATCTTTGGTGCACCATACACTTCAAATTCTTGCAGCCACACATGTTGGTAGGGGTTGGTTTGCCAGAACAATGTCTGTTCTACCATCACTGTTAGCTCTGGCATTTTAGTTCAAGCTCTTTGCTTATGTTTCTTTCTTTTCAGCCCCTCTTCCAGCAGCTACTTATTACTGGACACATGTTAGCTTGGTGACATAGAGTAGTGGTGGTTAAGGAGGTTGAATAAGTTGCCTTTACTACTCTGAATAAAGCTAGATCTTCAGCGGTCTTTGCTGTTTGTGGGTGTGACATTTATAGTCTTCCTCCTCTCTCACACTGTAGTTGAGGACCCACAATTTCCCCTTCCTCAGAAATACTGTTTTGTCTTATTTTCTTTTCCCTAGTAGCTACCTTGGATTTTCACTAATGCTCTTGGGCAATGATGTTTGTAGCCCTTCCTCCAACTGGCTCACTTTTCTGTGCTATAGTGTAGATGGTGAAACGAGTCCAGGCAGAGATTTGTGCCCTTCCTGCTCTTCCCCTCCACCAGGTCCCTACAAGAAACACAACAAACACTTTTGAAGGGCCATACCTAGTGGTTTTCACTGAGAATCTGCAAGTGGGTAGCTATCCCTCCAATTTCCATAGCTTCTAGGGAATAGACACCCTTTACTACCAGCTTGCATTCTGCTTTCATTAATTCATCAAGTATTCTAGTTGAAACTTTTCTTATAGGCGCCTGGTTGTATTCACCCCAGTGAGTACTCATATCTCCTTTCTTCCTGCAGGCAACTGTCTCTGCTTGGATTTGGGGCTAATTGATTGCTTTGCTCTGTGATATGTTCATAAAAAATGTCAATTTGAAATTTCAATCTGCTCCAGCTTTTGTTTTTGTTGTTGTAAGGATGTGAATGATAGTCTTTTCAACTCCCAACACCTTATAGCACCAACCAAACTCCCATTTTTGTTTTGAAAAATATAATCTCTTTGGAAAAATGTTATTTTTATTAACACCCAATATATATTTGTTGCACATGACTTAATAAGTATATATTTATTAATTTATAAATTTTTCTCAACTTAAGTTATGATAGAGCAATATGCATAGATATAACCCACAGAAACAAAAACTCTTTTAAGAGATGTTTAAAATTATATTCGTTAAGAGTATAAACAGGTCATGGAACCAAAAGTTTAGTAATCTCTACTTCAGATATATTGGGAAATCAAGGAATTTCTCAAGTTAATTAGAAGATCTGCCTGTGTATTTTTGAGAACTACATACTCTACCTCTTCTTGGAAAGGAATTAGAACTTTGACAACATCCCATTTTTACCCATGTGAAGAAGACTATATTTAAAGAATGTAATGGAATGATTGCAGTCTTTTCCAGCATAAACTTCAGGTTGTTATCTCTTTCCTTTCTGATTCTTAAGAATTACCACTGTTTTACTTAGAGCATTGCCTTTTGTAAGAACACAATATCAGCTTTGGTTTAGGCAGGACCAGATACACAGTTGCAGGGCCTACTGAAAAATGAAAATTCTGGGACTCTTGTTGAAAGTGATAAAGAATTTTAAGACAGCAGCAGCAGAGCAGTAAACCAAGCATGAATCCCTTCTAAATATGGGGCCCGATTTGACTGAACAATTGAATGAATAAAGCCAGCTCTGGGCTTAGACTCAGCATTCCATAAAACCTTTAACTACATGTTTACCCTGCCTTCTAGCCATCTTACTTCTTACTTTTTTAAAATTGTTTTTGCTTGTTTTGTTTTAGGATGTGTTCACCAACCCCCAAAGAAGAAGTGTTTTACTATTCTGTGAAGGTCTGGATGCCTAATGTTTTCTCCAGATGTTCCGTCTTTGTCCTTGAGTCCAGCTTATTGGAGACCGATCATTCTATTTCTGTTGCTGTTAATAAATCAGTCGGTGCCATGACTGCTATTGTGGGAAACATCCCAAGTTCAGTATCTGGCCTCATGTGGCCTGAGCTAGGCCACACAGGTTTTAATGAGAAAAAAAAAAAGATCATGCTCATTCCAAATCAGCATCCTGTGCCTTAGACAAGGGATATCACTCAAGAGTTGGATAGCCCATAGATATTTTTTCTTATAGTCTCAGGGATTCACCAGGCCACTTTCCAACTTATAGATAACTATTCCTTATCTTCTACTAAATTCATTTATCACAGAAGCTGAAGACTATAGAAAGGCATCAGATGTCTTTATGTTATGGGCTGAATTTATCCCCCAAATTTAATACATTGAAGCCCTATCTCCAAAGTAACTGTGTTTGGGGATGGGGCTTTTAGGAAGTAATTATGTTTAAATAATGTCATAAGGATGGGGCCCTAATCTGATAGGATTGGTGGCCTTATAAAAAAGAGGAAGAGAAAGAGAGAACTTTTTCACTCTCTTCCCCATGGAAGGACACAGCAAGAAGGTAACCAGGAAGAGAGCCTTCACAAAAAAAACCAAATTAACCAGGATTTTCATCTTCCTAGCCTCCAGAACTGTAAGAAATAAATTTCTGTTGTTTAAACTATCCAGTCTGTACTATTTCATTATGGGAGCCCAAGAAGACTAATGTACTCTAGAATGTGATCCATTCATCCAATAGGAATCAACCTATATCAGCAATTATAAAGCAGGATCCCATTATTTTTCATTAGGCCAACCATTAAACCACAGGGACTTTTGTTATAAGGTCCTATTTCTGTCTTAAAAAGTAAATTTTTCAAAACTTCACATTAGATTTTCAAATAGCTATCTATATCTAAAATTTGTATAATTTTTATATGTTCATCTTTTGTCATTCTCAAACGAAGCACATAGTTTCACACAATTTTCACATAATTTTTGTTCCCAGAATTTTTCACATTTGCAGTTACAATATTCTTTTAAATTCTCCAAGCTTATTTAATGTTGTAGAATATTGTTAGAGGTAAATTATATATGTTAGGAGAGAAAAAATGAATAAAATATGACAGAAATATAAATTAATATGTAAATACATATGCTCATAAATATATAAAATGAATTGTCATAATTAAGAAAAGTATTGACAAGTACAATAGAATACAACTTAATCCTGTTGTCTACCAACTAGGAGACATGTGGTCTTCTATGATCAAAGGTACCCAATTATTTATTTATATTTCACATTTGAGTTTACAACATTTATTCTGATTTTCACAATGAAATACTTTCATTTTTGTCACGAATGTCTTTTCTAGTAAATCGTGAGATTCTATAGTGCAGCTCGATCTTATTAATGCCTAACCTAGCAAAATGATTGACATTTTATCCTAAAGAAGTCAATCAGGTAAGTTCACACAATGGTTTAAACTTATATTGCATCCGCAGATGGGAGTGTGTAAATTAAGAGTAAATTATGAAAAAAATATTTGTAATTTTAACCTTAAAATGTTAAAATTCATAAAAATGATTTTGCTTGTATTGAGCAAAAATTTAATTTATAATTATGCATATAATTTAATACTTAGGAAAATTAAATGTAAATCCAGTATTATTTATTGATCAATTTTTTTCTTAAAGTATTACATAGTGGTGTGATAAAGTAGGTCTTGCTTCATCTTCAGATTCTATAGCATGACCAAAAAATATTTTTATTTAGAAAAAAAATATTCAGGAGATTTACCAATTTTTCAGGACTGAGATCCTTTGATCTTCAAGTCATTCTCTTTTGAAGTATTAATCATTGTTGCAAAAACATCTTCTTCAGTTGTCATCTATTTTAATTCTCAAAAAGAGCCCTTTGTCAAAGTCTCGTAGCGAATTTGAGCAGTTCTCCAACAATTTCATCAACTTCATAAAATCTTACATTTTTTTCAAGATCTATAATTTCAAGTTGTTCTCGTTTTCTATTATATTTGCACTATAATGTCACAGGTTCTTTTTTTTTTTTTCACTCTTTTAATTTTTTTTTTATTTTGGCCTATTATGGGGGTACAGATTTTAAGGTTTCAATAAATGCCCATTTCCCCCCCTCCCCCCAAAAGTCTGAGTCTCCATCATGACCATCCCCCAGATGGTGCACATCTCACTCATTATGTTTGTATATACCCACCCCCCTCCCCCCTCCCCCCTCCCACCTGCCCAATACCCTATTACTGTAGTACCTATGTGTCCACTTAGGTGCTACTCAGTTAATACCAGTTTGCTGGAGAATATATCTGGTGCTTGTTTTTCCATTCTTGGGATACTTCACTTAGTAGTATGGGTTCCAGCTCTAACCAGGAAAATATAAGATGTGCTATATCACCATTGTTTCTTAGAGCTGAATAGTACTCCATGGTATACATATACCACATTTTATTAATCCATTCTTTGATTGATGGGCACTTGGGCTGTTTCCACAGCCTTGCAATTATGAATTGTGCTGCTATAAACATTCGAAATGTCACAGGTTCTATACATCTGAGATTCAGTAAAAGATTAACAGGCAGCATCCAGATAGATTAAATTCTAATGTTAAGTGGTGAATATTTAGTTGGAAAGTCATCGTTGGTAGTTAGTTCACCAGTTTTTATTTAGTTAATAAAATTTTTATTTCTGAAATATCTTATAATTCTAGAGATTTGAATAATTCAGGGTTAAATAATGGGAATGACTCTGTATTTGGGAGCGCTAGTTTTTATTTAATGGTAGCAAAATTTTTTTGTGTATGGTTCAGATTATTTTCCTAGGAAAAGTAGCATGCATTGTATTATTTGTGTGTTCACGACTGCATATACATTTACTCATATCATGGGTATATAGTCAGGTCCTGCTCAAGTGCCAAAATTAGTTAATTAGCTAACCAGGTTCTTAAGTATCTCATTTATAAAATGGTAATGTATATATCAAGTGAAATATGATCCGTGGCTAGAATTCTAGCTTTAATGAATTCCAGCATTAATCCCATATGACTCATCTGTCAGGAAGTGTGAGAATCAAAACTGCTCCTTTTGTTGCCTTCAACTCACCGTGAAAACAGAGCAAAGAACAGTCCCTTTGGCACATTCATCAAAACTGTGATCAGGCTGATTAAAATGCGGATATACTAGGGCTTGTCTTTTATCTGCAGTCCAACAGTGATATCTGATTTGTTTGAATCTCATTAACACTCTGTTTCCAGGCCTTCTATACTATTGTTTGCTGCTGTTACCAGCATCTAATTAAACAAGCACAACTGGAAATTTTGCAGGCACATTTGCTCTATACATTTTTCTGATATTGTCTGAAACCTGTCCTCCTATCAGTAATGTACCTCTCAGGCAAAGAATGAGGGCAGAATGGTAATTTGGTGTTATTCTGCACCATATTACTTTTGTGTGAGGAATCGTAGTGTCTTGTAAATTTTTTAAAATTGAACAGTACTCTCTATTTAGGATTTGCTTTCATTTCTTTTAAAGAACTTGCCACTTGGTATAGATGATGTCTGAATGACAAAGCCTGCATTTTCAAGGAATATTTATTTAAATGGCCTGATTTCTGCGGTGAACAAAGTTGTATATTTCATTTTTATTGCACGCATTTTCTCTATTCTGTTTTCTGTATATGTTTTCCCATTTTAGTAATTCAGACCCTGGGAAAATCAGGTTTGTGTCATTTTTTAACCCTTTGCATAACTTTAGACTTCTCAATTACTGCAATAGATCATGTTTTCTAGCCATTTTTCTTTTACTTTTTCTGAAAAGAGCTACTTAGTTCCCTCACACCTACAAAAAAAAAAAAAGATGGAAAGTAGGAAATTAGTAGAAATAAATCAGAGAAACATGCAATTACTTTAATTTATAATCAACTTCTTCATTCCATGTCAATTTTTATCCTACAGAATTCCAAATGGGAATCTTTGAGAAGTAATGTAATGTCTTTTGCATTAGCTTCATGCTATGTAGTATTTGTTTATTTATTTATTTATTTATTGAGACAGAGTCTCACTTTTTGCCCAGGCTAGAGTAAGTGCCATGGCATCACCTAGCTCACAGCAACCTCAATCTCCTGGGCTCAAGCGATCCTACTGCCTCAGCCTCTCGGGTAGCTTGGACTACAGGCATGTGCCACCATGCCAGGCTAAGTTTTTGTATATATATTTTTAGTTGGTTGATTAATCTTTCTATTTTTGGTAGAGACGGGGTCTCGCTCAGGCTGGTTTCAAACTCCTGACCTCGAGCGATCCGCCCACCTCAGCCTCCTAGAGTGCTAGGATTACAGCATGAGACTATGTAGTATTTGATTCGGTGCCATGAACAACAGAGAATATATTGTTTATTTGGACGATTGTACCCCACTACTTATGGTAATGAAAGTAATTGAGTTCAAGTCTTAGTAATTGTGAAAGCAATTCAGATATAATCATATTTCAATTACTGTGATGATGTAAATCCAAATTATACCATCTGATGCTTCTCGAGGGAACAATATAAACAAAAAGAGAAAATTTACACCAAATATATTTTGAAAGGCTAAAAAAAGGGAAATGTAATTCTTGCATGTTTTTTTAATGGAAAGTTAAGTATATATCACACATGCATGTATAATGACACACACCACCTATTGGTAAACCATTATCCTCCTTTACCTTATCTCAGTGAACTTGCATATTTAAATTATTCTCCTCACACTTTTTACTTAGAAATATCATGTGTATAGATCTGATCCTGACCAACTGTAAGAGCTTTAATTATATTCTTAAGATGAAGACATTTGGTGATGACAGTGCATACAATAGACCTTCCAATATATTACTTGTGGTGTCAACATTTTGGAAGGAAGATTTTAGGATGAATTATGCTTGCTGTATGCAGAATAACAATTCTATGATTATAGCTACAGAAATAGTAGCATGCATACATAAAGACATATCTGTCTCAATGTACACCTATGTATCATTTATTGAAATATATGTTGTAATAGAAAAATATTGGCAACATTTTAAATGATCATGATAAATGACTCTATTATAGTAGAGGAATATAATCAAATACTAAACAGCACTTCTAAAACAAATTGAGGTGGATCTATATGTACTGAATTAGATTTCTATTCATATTTTTATAAATGAAAAATTAAGTTATTGAATATTATGAGTTATATGATTCCATTATTTAAAATAATATTATTTTAAATAATAACAATTATTTAAAACAATAATTCCGTTATTTAAAGTAATATTAACAGGCATGTATGTTTATACATAAAGATGTATATCTATGAGTTGGGGAAGGGAGGCCATGAACTGCTCACAATGGCTATTTATGGGATTAGTGTGAAACAGGAATCTCAAGGGAAAAAGAGAGGAAATTTCTTTTCCTAACTTGTATAATTCATAAAAAAATGGAGGATTTAGGTAAGTTTTTCAATTTAATAATTCTTAATTTTTTCCAAAAAGATTGTTCAGTTCTTACCTGCAATTAATAAAATAGTACTTTCCAATTATGCTTTCTTGGTGGCTGTTGGTGGTGCAAAACTTTTAGCCTTGCATGCCCATGTAAATTGCTAGTTTTGGTCATTGACAAAACAAATACATCTCACTCATCTCACCTTGGATTCTGAGCCAACTGAGAAGAATACAATGACTTGAATAAGATCTATTGTTATTTCTTTCCCTTCTGTAACAGTCTAAAATATCTAGGCTGCCCTGAATGTTTCATGATGTCATTCCAGGCAAATTTCTTCCATATTGTTGTGTGTCTGTCACCAAGACAGTTGTGTTCTTCCACATAGAATGGGATGACTACATATCTGGAAGAAGGAGAGAAAGTCCAAAGAGACATTTTGCTCTATAGGCAGTTGAAGCCCTCAAGTGAATGCATATTTCAATTGCTCTCATTTCCATTGGGACAATTAGGTCACATGACCACAACTGGACAAAAGGAGTGTATGTGTGCATGTGTGTGTACTCTTGCCCTTACTGCCCATAGACAACCATTTAATATGTTTCATATGTATGTTTATATTTGGATGTCTTTTTGCAAAATATACATCTTTTTGGTGTGTCAGATTTTCTTTCAGTATATTAGAGTGGAGGACTGGATGTTTTATGCTAGCTATCCCTGCATGAAAAAGTAATCGTCTTCTGTCTATTATTAAAATTATTATAAACAGTAATGAATAATGCCTTTTCTTTCTACCTTTATTGGCCATATCGATTGTAATATTACAAAACATACCAATATCCTATCTCATATTCTAATACATTTAGTTCTTTCAAAGTTGGAATAATATTGTCAAATTAATTAGAATCTTCAATCAAAATATAAATTATACAAATCTACTCACAAGTGCCCCTGTAGTAGCTCTCAGCAGACCTGCTGTGAATGATGTTGGTGTAATATATCACAGTTTGTTATAAAATTACTAATGCCCTGGAAAAAGAAAAGTAAAATCAAATCTCTGGCCATTTTCTTTTATTTTAAAAGGCATCATACCAGGCTTCTTTATATGCAATATAAATATATGTGTATGTTTTCAGATTTTTGCAAATTATGTATGTGTCCAAGAAGTGAAGTCTAACTTATATGAATACTAATATTTCTTAAACAAAACAAGTATTATTTTCTACAAGATTAATGTACTTCTTTTTGATTCTTGCCTAGTATTTTAACATTTCATTTTCTTTAATGTCATATATGTAATTACTTTTAACAAGGACTATATGATTTAGGTCATTTCCTAGTGAAGCATCAGTGAGCATAAATTGCTATTCAATTGTGTCAGCTTTCATCTCTGAATCAATGACCCATAGAACCACTTGTACCATAAATGTAAAACTATTCTGTTAACACACAGTGATTTTCCAGTTTCCTTCATCCTTAAAAAGAGACACAGAGAGAGAAAGCATTTAATAGATATTCTCCATTCTATTCCTCTAACCCATCAAACTAAACTATCTATTTCAGTGCCAAATGTCTTCTTGCTCTCTACATTGTCTACTTACTGTTCATTCACATCTCAATTTCTTACCATTAAGTTTCAAATCTGATGAATATTCTCAAACTACTATTTCGAAGATCACTGTTTAATAAATACCATTGGCACTTTTTCATTATCAATCTTAACTCATTGAAGACAATGTAGTTTAGCAGTTATACCACATTCACACAAGGCTGAAATTCAAATTCCATCCCTACCAATTTCTACGTAAGTTACTTAAACTTTGAACCTTGTTACTTCATGTGATTAATCCTATTTTATGTTCAGTAAAGTCTCAGGTTACAAAATCAATGTACACAAATCAATAGCACTGCTATACACCAGTAATGACCAAGTTGCTAATCAAATAAAGAACTCAATCCCACTTACAGTGACTTCAAAACATAAAAGGCCTAGGAATATACTTAACCAAAGAATTGAAAGATCTCTACAAGGAGAGCTGCAAAACCCAGATGAAAGAAATTGTAGATGACACAAATTGAAAAAGATCCCATGCTCACAAATTGAAAGAATCCTTATTATGAAATGACCACACTGCCCAAAGCAATCTATAGATTCAGTGCAATCCTTATTAAAATACCAATGTCATTTTTCAAAGAATCACTGTTTCCTCCCATTACTTATATTTGTGTATTCCTTAAAGTTTTTGCTTGTGCACAGACTCCCCTGGTTGATCTCATCCTCTCTCTGGAAATAAAATATCACTTTTCAATTCTACTCACTTGAATTCTGGAATATAAATCTGCAGGCATACCTACCCTTTTAAGGTCATCTCTTAAATTTCATATTTTCTTCAGGATATTTCTAAATATCTTTCTGATAGTGCCACCTCAAAATACCTCAATCTGAATTTACCCTGTTGTCCAAATCTGTTCTAAGTATCCATGAGTCTTAGTTAGTGCTACTTCTATACTCATTGTACTCTAACTTTTGGATCTGCTATAATGTCCTCCCACAGTTATTCGTTTGCTTAACAACGTGAATTCTCCCTCAGTCTAATTCCATGCACCCCTCTATTTCCACTATGCCCTGATGATACTCAGGCCCTTGATATTGTTTTCTAACTTATGAGCTCTCATACATCCTTTTGCATTGATGCCAGACCAAACCTCTCTTACACATGGTCCAAAGATTCAGTGGTCTCCTGACCATTAATTAATGTAAAAGGACAGCTATGGTTCATTCCTACCTATTTTATCATCAATAACTGATTCTCAACATTGATAACTAAAAATAGGTTAAATCAGAAAAAAGAAATTATTTCAAGTGAAAGGCAGCAGGATGAAGAATTGTCTAAAAATTCTTTTGTATGTTGGTCTTGGGAATACTTTACCTGGATAGGAAAAGTCACAGGTGGTGTACCAATTTTTAAATATAATATTTGAGAAAGCATACATTTAGGAAAGGGGTATTATCTAGACATAATACTAATAAATTTACAGAAATTACAAGAGAATGGTTTGTGAACCAAAGTGAGACTTTTTAAATGATCAAAGGTATTGTCAACCTCCAAAGTTATGATATTCCTTTCTCTGAAAGTAGTTAAATATAATAAGCATAAATAAGAATATATGTCTTATGAATTTGTAAAATTTTTTTGGTTATGGAATCACCAAAATTGTATTCATATTGATAGGGGCTAAGAAACCTATGGTAGCCATGCTTTGATTTTAGATATTAATTAAGGTTGTTAATAGTCATTTTGATTTTTGATAGTATTGGCTGAAGAAAATAAAGGCAATTATAAGTAGCTCTGTGTGCTATAGTCCATAGATCTATTTTTCATCTACTGTTTTATTTTGAATATTGTTGATAAATAGGTGCAAGAAGGAGCAGATTATGGGAACTGATAGATCTAGATATAAATATGGTTGTTTCACCCTAATTTCATGAATTGAAATATTCTTCATGAATGGTCAGAATAAAAGAAAATTATTAAAGACTGAGCTTTGAAAATCAAAAGAACAAAATTAGGACTTTGCTCTTCAAAGTCCCTGATTAAAGTGTAAATTTACCAGCAGGCTGATACTTTAACACCTTAGGCTGCTGCTATCATCTTAATTATCAGCTAACACTTTAGCAGAGACTAGCAGCCGTGTGCAGCTTACCCTTGGGGAGCCCAGGAAGGAAAAGGTGAGATGTTAGGAGAGGCAAACAAAGCTGAGTTTGAACACATGCCAAAGTTTAAGAAATCTACTACATCATTTGCTGAGGCCCAGCTTGCCACATACCTAATATCTTACTCTCTTAAGAATTATTCTTGAGATACGAAAGAATTTTATGTTGTCACCCCAGCCTACTTTCCTTACCTTCTTTACTTTTGCTTATCCATAGAGAGACTTGTCTTTTGGTAAGATAGTAGATACATAATTATTCATAAAAGTTTGCTATGAGAGAAAGGCCCCATTAACAGGAAAAAAAAGCCTGGTTGATGATCCATTGTAAAGAATTTTAAATACTTATGAATGGTATTCACATTAACATAAAAAAAAATCATTCACTATCTCAGGCTGAAGTTAGGAACAAATATCATCATGAATTTGAAGGCATCATAGCCAACCACCAGAACAAAGCAAGAATTGGTAGGAGGAGGAGGAGTCAGAAAACAGACGGACAAAGGAGATTTCCATTTAAATGACAATGGAACAAAAGGAGCAAGACCAGAAAGAAGGGAGTGCCTTCTTTTTCAAATGTGGAAAAAATTAAATATACCTAATCGTATACTCCCCAAACTGCATTTGTATATGTCTAAAAATAAAATAACGTTCTTTTTAGTAAATAAATGCAACCCATTATTCTGATGTTATGGGGTATAACTTCAGTGTCCTATAACTTTTTCATGTGATATTTTTTTGTCATTGGATGTGTATATAATTTTAGTTAACGTTAAATGCACAAACATGGGTTTTAACAAACACATGCCAGAAAACTCACCTCCGGAAAATTCTATAATGCTTTCCCCCATTTAATCCCCAAGAGGCAATCACTGTTCTGATGTCTTTCTACATGTTTTAGTTTTGCTGGTTTTAGAATTGTATCTAAATGGAATTATACTACATGCACATTTGTGTTTGGCTTCTTTACCTCAGAGGATAAAAGAAGATTTCTGGTTCATCAGTTGTTGTGCATCTGCAGTGGATTTTTTTGTTGGTTGGTTGGTTGGTTGGTTGGTTTTTGTTTTCAGTTGTTGAACAATATCTTGTTTTATGGATAAACCACAATTTGTTTATCCATTCTCTTTCTCATGGGCATTTGAGTTATTTTCAGTTTAGGGCTATTATCAATAAAATTCCTGAGAATATTCACATGCAGGTTTATTCTTGAATATATGTTTTCATTTCTCTAGGCTATAAATACAAAAAAAAAAAAAGGAAAATTTCTGAGTCATAATGCAGGGATTTATTTAACCTTATGTAAATTTTTCTAACCTTATTTCAAAAGTGTATATGTTATTTTATACATTCACTAGCAAAGGATGAGATATTGATTTCCAGTTATCAATATTGAGGGACCGCTATTGATAAGACAGGTAAAACTGAACCAGGGCTGTCCTTGTACGTTAATTAACAATGGGGAAACCCTGAATCTTTGGAATGTAGGTAGAGAAGTTTGATTTGGCATCAGTGCAAAAGGATGTGTGCCCCAGATCCCCACTGACAATTGATGTTACTGGTCTTTTTAAATTTAGCATTCCATGGAGTATGGAATTGTATTTCATTTTGGTTTTAATTTGTACTTTTCTTATCAATTAATGCTGAAAACCCTCTCATAGATTTATTAGACATAAGTATACTTTCCTTTGGAAGAGAATTTTTAAGCCACCTGCCAATTCTTAATAGTTTTATGAATGCTTTATATAATCTGGATACAAGTTCTTCGCCAGATATATTTATTTAGCCTACTGAGCACCTTACTTGTATGTTTGGTTTTTTGAAAGGGTATCTTTTATGAGCAGAAGACTTTAACTTAGTTGAAGTTAATTTTATCAATTTTAATTTTATGCGTATGATTTCTGGATAGTGCCTGCTTTGCTGTAGGCATAGGAACATTGCCTACAAAGATATAAAAGAAATTATCATACCTTTTTTCTATAAGTTTTATAATATGATATCAGTGGTTACAGTTATGTCTATGATCCATATTTAAATTAGATGTTTATATATTGTGTGAGGTATGGATAATGGTTTATATTTTCTGCAGCTAGCCAGCTATCATAGTACATTTGTTGAAAAGATTCTCCTCTTTGGTACCTTAGTGAAAAATCATTGCTTGTACATAAGCAGCTGTATTTCTGATCAGGCAATCGTATCCTAATGAATAATTTGTTCATTTTTATACCCAAAGTACACTCTCTTACTCACTGTACTATTATAGGAAATATTGGTCCTCCAACATTGTTCTTTTCTAAGATCATTTTGGCTATTTTAGTTGATTTGCATTTTCATATAAATTTTAGAATAAATTTGTAAATTTCTTCCCCAAAAATAGTCTTTTTTTCTGGAATTTTATTGAATACAAAGATCAGTAGGAAAGAATGAACAACTAAATAGTGGTTTTTAAATTGATGACCATTTATTTACTTAGGTCCTCTTGAATTTATCTTTATAATATTTTGAAGTCTTAGTGTAAAATTCTTTTATACTTTTGTTAAACTTATTCTTGAGGATTTTTGTTTTGTTTTCTGGTACTTTTAAATTTAATTTTATAATTGTTCATTTATTTGTTATATTGATCTTATATTCTTCAAAATTATAAAATCCAATTATTAGTTTTAACATTTTTGCAGTTTTATACAATACTCTATGCAAATTATTAAGCCATCTAACAATAAGGACAGATTTACTTTTTTCTTTCTAATTTTTTTTTTGAGGGGTTACCATCTTCTTTACTTCATTCAGAGTATCATTCTTAGAGAAACATTTTTCAAGACAAAACTAATAAATCATCTCTAGTTCTGATTATCATGAGTGCTTTCCCATATCAAATGAGATGTTGCAAAATAATAGGTCTTTCCACTATATTTCATTCATTACAGAATATAAATTTGTCCAAATAAAAATAGAAGCTCATCAAAAAAAAAAATCTTCTTACAAGTTGAGATTTGAAAACACAATTATAAATTTCAATGTTAAATCTTGTACAGTGCCTTGGATCTCATTGTTTAATATGCTCACTTGCTTCCTCACTTTTGCAGTGACAAGTTTAATGGCTTCTTATACAGACTGTTTTCAATAACTGCAATTTGCTGAAAGTTTTAAAATCTTAAGGTTGGTTGAAGTTCCACTCATTGAACACTTTGATTAAAGATTCAGAACTTTTTCTGAACAAATTGCAACAAAAATGAATACAGGACTCATTTACAAAGAAGTTCAGTACCATTGTGGAGCATTAGATTGATTTTAAAAGTAGTTCTCCAAGACTACAATGAACGATATCCAGGTGAAGGCACAATTATAGCCCTGATTAAAGCATTATAAATATAACCATGTAACCAGAACATTTGTACTGCTTAATATTTTGAAATAATTTTTAAATGAATAAAATAACAATATAAAAATAAAGCAAAATAAAAATAAAAGATAAATTACAAAAAAAAAGTCTACTCCACAGACCTAGTAGAGGCTAGCTCTGTCTGCAGTAGAGAACCAGCCTCATGGTTCCCTTATTCCATCTACTTAAGCAACAACTTAATTATAGGCTAAATAAGAGAAGGACTATTCATGTTATTTCTTGGAAAATGGCAGTGTTTTCCTGGAATTAGGGTGAAACCTCCTTTTGGCTAAATATTGTCAAACGAGAAATGTTATGTCATCAGGTATATGATGGGACTAGAAAATGTCTCTAGAAATTTTAATGGTAATTTTATTGGAATAAGAGTATAATGAAGCTGGCAAGCTCAAGAAGCAGTGGATTTCTCTGCCATCTTGGTTCTAAACAGTTGGAACTTGTCCTGCCTCCATCTTGCTTTTATCAGGATAGTTTGAAGTCTTGTTTTGAGACTTCTTGTCTCACTTAAACAATGCTTATCCAATTAAGTAATGCCTGAAGCAATGCCCAAAGTAATGCTGAAAGCAGTGCCTGCCAATTCCCTGTCTCAAAATGATAATCATTTTCATTCTATAGGATATTAATATCATGTCAGAAACTGATGCAATTGTATCAGTACTGTATTTTCCCCCCATTTTTAAATTTTATTTTTGTGGTTTTGTTGAGTTCTAAGAGTTTTTTAATATATATTCTTAGTACTAGAGACTTACCAGATAAATGATTTACAAATATTATCTCCCATTCTGTATGCTGTATTTTCACTTTCTTAACAGTGTCCTTTGATGCATGGAAGTTTTAAATTTTGATGTTCAACTTATTTGTTTTTTCTTTGGTTGTTTATGCTTCTGTTGTCATATCTAAGAATTTATTGTCAAATCTAAAGTTGAAGATTTCTTCTAAGAATTTTGTAGTTTATAGTTCTCACATTTAGATATTTGATCCATTTTGTGCTAATTTTTACATATCATGTGAGATAGGAGTCCAATTTTATTCTTTTTCATGTTGATATACGGTTATCCCATCACTATTTGAAGAGACTATTTGTTCCTCATTGAATAGTCTTAGAATCTTTGTCAACACTCAATTGACATAGTAGAATGGGCATGTTTCTGGAGTCTCAATTCTATTTCTTTGGTATAGCTGTCTATCCTTATGCTAGTACCATACTATTTTGATTACTGTAGTTTGATAGTACTGTGTTCCCCCCAAAATAAGACAGGGTCTTATATTTATTTTTCCTCAAGAAGACACTCTAGGGCTCATTTTCAGGGGATGTGTTATTTTCCCCTCAAAGCCTCAGCTTGCAGCATGTACAGGATGGCCAGGACCTGACAGCGGGAGCCCACCATGTTGGTGGGGCTGCCTGCACCTTTCCAGTCACCTCTGGCATAGTAGCTGTCATGATGGGGCAGATGAAAAGGGCTGCTCATCTTCTTTACCACTCCGGGACAAAATGCATGGATTGTGCAGATATGCTGCATAGACACGCCCATCACTAGGTCTTATTTTCAGGGTAGGGCTTATGTTGTGCACATGCTTAGAAATCCTGCTAGGGCTTATTTTATGGGTAGGTCTTATTTTCGGGGAAACACAGTAACTTCTGAAATAAGAAAGTGTGACTCTCCGATTTTATTTTTCTTTTTAAGATTGTTTTGCCTTCAATTCTTTCCACTTACTAGGCTGAAAATAATAAATAAAAATAATAATAAAGCTAATATTTGATGACCATTTTCTATGTACTAAGCACATTTTAAAGCACTTGACAATTGTATGAGATGAATTCCATAAGCCCCATTTTAGAGGTGACGAAGCTAAGGCTTTTCGCAAAGTCACAAAGCTTTGACCAATGTCTGTGGATTTCAGAAACAGTGAGAAAAGATTTTTCAAACTATGAAAATTTTCATTATTGAGAAGTTCGTAAATTTTTCAAGATGCCTCAAAATTAATGTTGACTTACCTAAAGAGAAAGAGAATGAAGCTTCTTCATATATTGGAATTTTACAGTAATTTCCACCTTCAAAAGAAATATATTATGAATGAAAAACATAATAAATGAAACCATAAATTATATTTGTAACCAATGCTTTTTAATACCATTTGGAAAGTTTAATTGTATAAGTATAATTAAAACTTAAATAATTCTTTTTTTACTTCCTGAGTTTTTCTTTAATTAAATAGGAAGGGATTTCCAAAACAAATTAATTACTTCCTATAATCTCTCTTAATTTGAAAGAACCCTTTGTTTTTTATATAGTACAAACTTTGTTTCTCATCTAAAATTCTCAATTTCCAACAAAAATTTCTGATACACCAACGTTAGTGTAGGCCTGTGGGGTAAAATATATTCTCTTTAAGATGCATTTTCTTGCAATAACAAAAAAAGTATAATTACCTGAAGGTGCCTAATAAGAGATACAAATAGATATCTATGCAAATAAAAGTCTAGAAGACTTGGTTACCTGTATCAACACTAAGACTTGGCTAGACAGTCAATCATGATCACCTAATTCAAATACAGTAATCCCCCATATCTACTGTTTTGCTTTCTATGATTTCAGTTACCATGTCAACCATGGTCTGAGAATAGATGACTATAGTAAGATAAGATATAGAGAGAGAAAGAGAGGGAGAAAGAACATTCACATAACATTTTTTACAGTACATTGTTATAACAATTTTATTAGTAGTTACTGTTAATCTCTTACTGTGCTTAATTTATAAATAGAACTTTATCATGGGTATGTGTGTATATATAGGGAAAAACATAGAATATATGGGGTTTCATATTATCTACCATTTTAGGCATCCACTGGGGGGCTTGGAACATCCACATAGATGAGGGGAGACTCCTGTATATGAGTGTGGCAGAATCCTAAAATGTTTCCCCAGAATTTTTAACCCTAATCCAGATGACCAGGAATATGATGTGGGATCACTCCCTGATTATGCCAGGTGACAAGGCAAAATGAATTTTTGGAGATGATTCTAAAGTTACTTTAAAGTTATTAATTGGTTGACTTTAACCAATAGTCAACCTTTAGTCAAAAGGAAAACTATTTGGGTGGACCTAATCTATTCACAAAAACCTTTTAGCAATAGTGGTGACAATGCTGAAGAGGAGGTCAGAGAGATTTAAAGCAAAAGAAATACTCCACCTGTCATTGCTAGCTTGAATATGGAGAAGATGGGTGGCTTTTGGAGACAGAGAGCAGCCCCTAGCTGACATCCAGCAGGAAACATGAATTTTAGTCATCCAAATACAAATGACTAAATTCTGAAAAAACCAAATGACCTTGAAAGCTAATATATATCCCCTGAGCCTCCATATAAAAGCCTAACCCATAGGACACATTGATTATGGCCTTTTGAGACCTAAGCAGACAACACATGACAGCCTTCCCTGGCTTTTGACCTACAGAACTTATAGATAGTCAATGGATGTTATTTTATATTTCCAAGTTTGTGTTAATCTATTTTTCAAAAGTAGAAAACTAATATAATGACCCACTCATAAGTGTTTATTGAAACTATATTTACAATGTAATATCTATTTACCACCTCTTGTCCTAGTTGATCCCATGAAGGATAGATGCTATTTGATTTTGAGAATTATTATGTAAATTAACATTATAATCTTTAGGTTATGATTTTTTAAGGTCAATAAGAGCAAATACTATATCTACTATTATTATTTATATCTCATACACTTGATGCAATGTTTTATATTTCCTAATTACTCAAAATGTATTTGATTAAATTTACACAAGTATTTTAAATCAATGTTATGATCTAATCATTTGGTAATCCAAGAAACAGTTATCAAGTGCCAACATCTACTTCCCACTAATAATTCAACAATGTGTAAGAATGTTATATTACCCTCAAGTAGCGTACAGCCCATAAACGTGATTCATTATTCACTTAATAGATCTTAACCCATGGACATTTAGGATGTTTCTAATATTTATACTTTCAAAAAGTATTAGATTTATCTTCGTATACTATATAAATATATCTGTTGTAATTTCTCAGCCTTGAAATTATTGAAACTAAGTGTTCATGTATTTTAATTTTGACTGACCCTGCCACTTTATACTCCAAAATAAAAATAATGTCTTATTTTTTTTTATTTTTTATTTTTTTACTTACTTCATGGTGGGGTTTACATCTCATGTGATTTCCCTTTACATTTGTTTACATTGTTTCCTGGGAAATATTTTGTTCATTTTTTACTCTTTTTTTTTTTTGTTTCTTTAAAAATTATTTGTAAAAACACTTAGAAATTTAAATCCTTTGCTTATAAATGCATTGTATATATTCCTCAACTTTGTTGAATGTTTACTATATAGTCATTTTCAAACTCCATGTAAATACATTTGCACTTTTTTAAAAAGCCTTTAGCTTTGTATTTTATATTCTCCTGAGTTTTTTCTTTCTAATTGGAGGATTCAAATTGAAGTTGAAAAATGCTGAGAATGGAGAGAAAAACTCTTCCTGTGTTAGAAAAACACCACCTAGGCTATATTAGCATTGATTAAATACAATCTCTGGAAAACCTTATGGCATTTATATAATAAGAAATATCAAATTTTCTTGAATTCATTCCAATGTCTTAGTCCTAAAATTTGAATTCTCCAGAAACAAATTTAAATTTAAATGATCACTAGAAGTTATTCTGATACTATAAATGATTTTTTTTGAAAATAAAGATAAGCATTTGTTAATAATCAGGAACCTGCAATCTGTACAGTTTCAAGAAAAGTAGTGAA
This sequence comes from Microcebus murinus, assembly GCF_040939455.1. Classification (NCBI taxonomy): domain Eukaryota; kingdom Metazoa; phylum Chordata; class Mammalia; order Primates; family Cheirogaleidae; genus Microcebus; species Microcebus murinus. The sequence goes on along the minus strand of NC_134115.1, from coordinate 39,016,794 downwards.
AAATCAAGTCATCTATCTACCAAATGACGTGATGATGGGAGGAAAGTGCTGGTATCTTAATCCTGCAATCCTGGATGTCATTTGGGAGTATGACAATTTAGCTATGTTTTAACTGAAGTAGAAAGAGTGGGCAGACAGGGAATGAGACATTAAGGTCAAGGGTGCTTTTAGAGTTTTCATTTTCCAGCATAACCCTGGCAGTTAGCCGGGAGATATTTAGGCATTCAAAGTATCATGATGCTTTGTTGTCTTTTTGTTGTTGTTGTTTCTAACTGTAAATAGTGTTTGATATGTTTAAGATAGAAATTTATTACCAGTGAACTCTGATAAATGGAAAGTTTAAAAGGCAAAACACTAAAAGTCATTGAGTAAAGGATCTATTGTTTGCACAGAGAATATGATTTTCCTAAAAGCAATCTGCTCCTAAGGTTTTCTTTCTAAATCAAATCTAGAAAGAGCACAGATCAGCCTCTATACCACCAAATGCTGAAATCAGAGCTCTCAGGATCATCCACATGTCAGGACTAATGGGTGTCATTGAAATGAGACATCTTGAGGAGTGTGAGGTCAGTACTTATCATGGGCTATCCTGGTCAATGTAAAGGGACTCAATGATAAAACAAGCTATTTTTGGTGTATTTATGAGATCCAAAAGACAATAGTGGCCTGTCTACCTACAGTATGAATGGAAACTAAGCCACTCTTAAAAGAATAATTGGCCAATGTAAATCAATATTATACAAAGCAAATGCAGAGTAAGTTAACAAAAATGGCAAAGGTAAGAAACCAAACCCAGCATAAGATAACATGATATCATCACCAAGATGAAGCAGAGGAAGTGTAATAGCAGTACCAGCCTCAGTACTAAGCATAGCTATATTGTTTTAAGGTTAATAGGCACTCACATTACAATATTAATGGTGGCATAGTATTTGGAAACATTAGGCAATTATCCCCTGATATTTTCTGTTCCTGTTGACTTTTCTTCCAAATGTCTATTGTTCACCAAGATATCCATTGCTACCAGAAATAGGTATGATGGTAAGTGAACATTTAAAAAAAAAAAAAGAAAAGAAAAACCTCTTGAATTTCCAAGGTTCAGTCTGCAAGATTATTCAGTATTAAAAAAGAAAAAAAAAGAAAAACCTAAAACCTCTAAAATAGGCCAACCACTCTTGCAGTAAGATAGAACTATAAGGGAATAATGAGTCAGGAAGAAAGCAATGAATAATTATGTGTTGGCATCTCAGAGAAATAAGATCCCTATAGTTTTATTGCCCCCATGGTGCAGTAGCATTAGATTATTGCCTGTGCCATATAGAATGTTCCAGAAAATGTATCGTGAAGACAAGATTCAAAGTAGACTTTGAGGAAGGAAAAAGATGCTACAGTAACATTCACATGGACCAAAACTGGAATTCCACAGAAGATGAGCAGCAGAAGCCAGCATGGACTGATCATGATCCAATATAGATGTACCTATACATGTGTTTGTAAACACCTGTATCCAGCTCTGAGCAGTAGAGATTTGCTGAATTGTTATGTTGGGTGTGACAATGTTTCTGTAGTTAAAATAATAAGGGTATCAGTGTAAGAGGGTAATGATAAACAAAAATTTAGATAAATTATAGAAAAATATAATTAAAAATATTATGTTTTCTGCATCTTTTAATTTGTAGTCTTAGAGGAAAATTTTAAAAATTTAAACTTAAAGCCAGTCAGAGAATCCCTTTAGTCAACTGGAAAGAATCATTATGAGACAAACACATCATGCAGGGTAAGGAAAAGGAAGAAAAGCAGAAAGAGGTCTAAGACTCTAATTCCCCTATTAGCAGCTAGAAGATTGTACAGGTCCCATTATGAGGATGGATTAATGAACAAAGAAGGATGTGCATTGTTATCCTCACCATAATTAGTCATACATGAATCTAATTAGTATCTTCACCTGTTATTTGTCTGACAGTCTCTCAAATAGTTAAAAAAGGGTCTTGCTTAGGTCTTCTCAAAATGATGTTTTCAATTTATTTGATATTTATTCAAAAAACATTTACTGAGAATCAAATATGCGTGAGACACTGAATAAGATAAAAAAGAGAATCGACTCCTTCTCTCACGGGACTTACACTCTACCTTGGAGACACGTAGTAAACAAATGCTTGCTTGAGTAAGTTTTACATTTAACCATGGAAAGTGTGAATAAAGAATATGAAGTAATCAAGGCAAACAAATAGGAAGAGGATCTACGAACCCTGGAAGTGGGAGGGATTGTTGGTAACGGTGAGTTAGGTAACTGTTATAATAGTGACTTTTAAACTGAGCCCTTAAATGGCAGTGTATTAGCCAGCTGGGTGACATAGAAAAGGAGAGAATGATTTCGAGCAGAGAGATCTGCATATATATAAGGTCTGAATTTAAATGCCCTTTATTAATAGTAAAGCCTATATACATTAGTCTGCTCCCGTTATCAGCAGGGGATATGTTCCAAGAGTCTCAGTGGATGCCTAGTACCATGGATAGCACCAAACCCTATAAATACTGTGGTTTTTTTCTCCTATATATATGTGCCTATGATAAAGTTTAGTGTAAAAATTAGGCACGGTAAGAGATTAACAATACTAGTTCATAATAAAATAAAATAAATTGTGACACTATACTGTAATAAAATTTATGTGAATGTGGTATCATTCTCTCTCTCAAAATATCCCATTGTACTGTATTCACTACTTTCTGATCATAGGTAACTGAAATCACAAAAAGCAAAACCACCAATAAGGGGGAATTACTGTATCTACCAAATTAAATATACTGTAATCAGTGTTAACTCTAGGAAAATATTTCCCTGACATTCTCATTTTAAAATTTTACATAAAACCAAATAGTCAATAGTTATAAATAATAGTATACTTTAAACTAACTTTTTAGGGCTTATAAAGATAACTCAATGTATGCTTTTCCTTAAATACATTTACAAAGCTGCAAAAAGATTTAATTTAAGATTAAAAAAATGAGAAGAAACCTGAATGGGAGGTAAATTAGATCCATAAGGCAAAACTTTGCCAGAAAAAAAGTGGAAACTCCAAAATTTAATAAGGTGATTTCAAATATTATGCAATTTTAATATTTGTTAATTCACATGTTGATAGCACATGCCCTCTTGTAGCTGTAGAGAGGCAGGTGAGTTTGGAACATAGGCTGAAAAGGAAAATAGTTAAAACTGACAGCTGTAAGGTGACCTACATTGTTAATAGTACTCCCATCATGAATTACAAAGTTGATATTCAAATGTTTTGAGCCTATACAACTTGGTTAGCAGTATTTCTAGTTGAGAAGCTGAAAGGAAAAAAAATTCAGAAAAAAATATAAGCTTATTATGGCTTGGTTTAGTGGAACGTATTATATAAACCTGGACCTACAATTACTCTCATTTCCCCTACTCCTTTCTTTTTACAAAATTCTGGTTTATTCATCAACTATTAACTTAGTTGCTATCTTATAGGAAACACCTTCTCTAGTGGTACCAAACAGATCTAATGCTTCTTCTCCTGGGTACTATTGTACTGTACATATGTTTACATTAAAATGATTGACTTCTAGAATCACAATTTTTATTTTTATATTTTAATAACCTTGTTTTTTTTCTTTTGAAAACTTCTCCAGATTAGGCATATTCATTTTCATTTGTATACACAAATCCCCAAAACTAAGTATCAGATGTACAATTTATATTTTGTGAATATTGCATTACTATCCAAATATTTTATTGATTACAAAATTAGCCTACAATGTCAGATGTAGTTGAAAATATAGTTGTGCATTAGATGTTCTTTGTACTTTAGAGGAATCCTCAATTCTATGTATATATATTTCTTGGGAATATACAGGCACTTACTATCACAACTAAAATATGGTATATAGGGTGTGATATCATGATTTAGACTTGACCAATTAGATCCACCAAACTGTGAAATCAGCCTTTAATAAAATAACTCAAAGAGTCACAGGAGTGTCCAGGGGATGAGAATATTCCTGTGGTGCGGCTTCCTTGTGTCTATAAAAAAAAATCAACTGAATTTTGAGTAGAATTGTATAATATTTATATACTTTAGTAAAAATTTTCAGCTATAATAAATTTTTGTACTCATAAATATAGAATAAATGTATTTTTTATTTTGTTTATTATTATTATTATTATTACTAGTGTTGCCCAAATTTTTATATTGTTTTCAATAAAGATTTTATCATTTGATTTTTTCTTTTTTGACTAGCAAATTAAAGTGTCAACATTTGAGTTTTCATGTTATATCTATCAAATTCTTAATTTTCTTTTTATTTATAACATTCTTAGCTTTTTGGGTAGTTATTTAGAAAATCACTTAGTAAATTACTTTGTGGTTTTGTTTTCAAATTTAATGCCTTTTGTCAAATTATTTTACTGCAACGAAAGAGAAAATACTCATTTTTTACTCTTATGTATTTCATTGTGTTTCCTAATTAAGGGATTCCCTTATAAGATATCTAGCAAAACTAGAAAATAAGCATTGCACAATACCATCATCTAATTTGTAAATCTAGCTCATAGTTTAACAAATTGGACAAATAATGTCTTCGCAATAAAAAATCTGTGATCATTCATTATATTCAGTTATCAATATGTCCCTTTATACACACCTTTAGTACAGAAATGAACCTGAATTATTCTTTATATTTCATGAGATTGCCATTCCTGAAGAGGACAAACTATACATTTTGTAAAACTTCCCTCAATTTGATTTGTCTGATGTTTCCTCTGATTAAACACTAGTTATACATTTCTGGCAGAAATACCACAAGAAGGGATGGCTGAGTTCATCTCTGCATCAAATCAGGAGATACACACTGTTAATTAATCCCATTACTGGCAATGTTTAATTATGATCGTTTGGTTTAGGTAGTGAGTGCCAGGTTTCTTCATTGTAGTCACATTACTGTTTGCTTCATTTGAGTCTATATTCAATTTTGGAGATTTTCATCCCCTTCTTGTGTATTGTATTTAACTATCTAGCAATTCATTCGTCTATCAATGAGAATGTGAAACATTAAAATGGATCAAAATGTAAGAACTGCGTAAAAAAGATATATACAAGGAAGTGTTACCATCCCTGATTCCCAAGATACTTTCCATCCCACTTCTACCCACACCCTAAATGTAACCAGTTTCATTAATCTCTACATTACCTTTTCTGTGTTTTCTTTTTTTTTTGTTCAAAACTGCAGATACATATGCATTCTCTTATTTCTCCTTTTTTCTTACACAAAAAGTAGCATACTGTGTATCAGATATAAGAAAACATTTTCTGAAAAGGGCCAGATAATTAACAGTTTAGGATTATTGTGCTAAAAGGCAAATCAATGATATGTAGATGCTTATATAACAAGAAGGGAAAAAAATCCATAAGTTTTAATTGATAAAATTTAAGATATATAAATTAAAATTGCATACAATATTTTTGCAATTCATGCCTATTAACTAGAAGAATGGAGTTGTTTAGAGAGATATTTTTCTTCATTAGGGTTCAAAGTTAGTGTTTTTTATTATTAAAAATTGTGAAACTTCATCTGTTAATGTTGATTTATAATCTGATTTTATGTATGTCATATTTGAATATGTCTTTTCTCCATAGATAAATGCTGTTAACTTCTGATATCTCTGAGCATATGGTTATAATTAAGCATGTTTATTATTTCATAGACATTTATAGAATTATATTAAATTCTCCTCTTGATATGTACCTTTTAGCATACATCACATTGCAGATCAATCACTTCCAAATGAAGGTTAGATGGAAGCTCCTCAGTTACAAAGTTAAACGGATTGTGAAATATGGAATTTCATTTACACTAGCATTGAGGTCTGAAAAATGTTGCTGGAATGTAATTTGAATTTTGAATATATCTTTGCTGTATTTTTTTGTGGAAATCTGACTCCTTGTTTTAATTTTTGATAGCATGAAAAGTATATTAAGTTTGACATTACTTGTGATTCAAACAACATTAGCCACTGTCAAAACTACGTTGTCACTGTATATATTTCATACATAAACACTGTTTTGTCTTGTGCTTTCACATTAAATTCACTAAGAAACATTATCATGAGGTAAAAGCTAATTTTCAAAAATATTCAGTGCTTAATAACAGTGGTTGAGAATTATTCTTCACATTCAGTAGAATTTCCATCATGGCTTTGAACTCTAAAAATTGAAATAAAAGTATATAATTGCCAAGACATGAAACTCCTATAGTGTAGGGCTAGTCGGTTTATTAAGATTCTATTATGACAAAAACTTATGGAATTGACAATGATTAAGTTCACAACTGTGAACGACATTGACCATTGATGCTACTGGTCTAGTTCCACATGCTAGAGTAAAATGCTTTTCTCTTCAAAGTACCTGCTGAAAAATAACACAATGAATGTCATGGGACTTAAAAAAATGAATTTTCACAAATCTTTAAGTTTACTATCATAAGTTTCAACACTTCTTAGCAGATTCCACTTCAGGCTGAACCAAATTTGTATTTCCTCAACAACTTCTAAAATATTTGTGTGATTATTCCATGTGACTATTCTTAAAGGCTGGTTGTCTAGTTTTTCAATCACTTCATACTGAGCATTGACCCCTTGAATAAATAACTGAGCAGTATCATTTACATGTTGCTATTCTTAAAAATCTGATTCAAACAATGCAAAATCAATTGATTTGTTTTTTTAATTGGCTATTGATGTTGTCACAAATGTTTTCAACCCTTCAACTATTCTTGCTGCAAAAATCATATTCTTAAACAAGTTTATTTCCTCTATACATACTTCTTTGGCTACTGCAATCACACAGTATTGGCTGCTACAATCACACACACACACACACTCTTCATTAGTGAATGTTTCAAATGAGCCATTTGAAACTTCATAGCTTCATTGTTAAGTTTCATTTATGTGAAAAAATTTTGTTCTTATACCCTATTATCTTGTAAATACTCTAATTTTTTCCTATTATTGCTTTTCTTCAAGTTGGAAATATTGTGTGATGAGTACTTACACAATTTAATTAAAAAATGGGAAAATATTGGATAGACATTTCTTCAAAGAAGATATAAAAATGACTGATAAGCATATTTAATTGCTCTTGAAAGCATTAGTCATTAATAAAATATAAATCAAAGCTACAGTGAGATATCACTTCACACTATGATGGCTTTTGTTTTCTGAAAAAAATGAAAATAACAAATATTGGTAGGGATGTGGAGAAATTGGAACACTTGTACATTGCTGGTGGGAATGGAAAATAATGTAGCCACATTAGGCAATGATTTGACAGTTTCTTAAAAAAGTTAAATGTAATTTTACTGTATGATCCAACAATTCTACTTTTAAGTATTTATGTCAAATAAATGAAAATATACATTTACATAAAGAGCTGCACATGGATATTTTTGGAAGCATATTCACAATAGCTAAAAATTGGCTCAGGTTTGACACTCATACCTGGAAACCCAAATGTCACTATGCACTATCAATCATAATGGAGGCTTACACATCTCAGGCTACTAAGAAGTCTTGCATCAGTCTGCGTCACAGTGAATACAATGTGACCACACACCCATCCTATACTTACTCCCCTGGTACTACCAATGTGTTGTGGGAATAGTTATACTTAAAAACTGAGATAATCCCTAATTGGTTTCCTGAGATGTAGAATCAGGGCTGTCATAGTACATAGGAGTAAGTGGAAATACCTTGAACTAACTGCCTTTTGCCAAGAAAATAAGACAAAAGCAATATCACATCTCTGGAGAATTACAAACTTTAAAGAGAGACATGAGGATGTTGATTCATTCCTATCATATCCCCACCAGAATCATGTTTTGGCCAGTGCAAAAAACAGATGGATAATAATGATACGTTATTGGAAGTGTAATCACATTCTTGTGCCAATCTCAGCTGTAGTTCCAGATGAAGTCATCTTATTCTAACAAATTAATGTAACCCCTAGTACCTAATATGCAGCTACATACAGCTATTGACCTAAATTATGTTTTAATTCCTATTTATATCAGAAAAATAATCAGAAGTAGCTTATCTTTACATGGAGAAAGCAACATATCACCTTCATTGCCTTAACTAGTGGTTAAGGTAACTCTTCTCTTTGTCATAATATTACGGGGAGAGTCCTTGAACATCTTAATATTTCACAAAATACATAGTTGTGGATTATAGTATTTATGTTTTGCTAACTGCTCCTGGTGAACAGGAAGGAGCAATCTAGATGCCTTGGCAAAACATATTGCAGACAGAAAGACATATCCTAAAAGTTTCCAGCTTTCTATAGTGTAAAAGTTCTAGGGATCCAGTGGTTTTAGGGATATTTGTATATTTTTCTAAAGTGAGGTGAAATTTATACCATATACTGCAAAAAAAGCCAAATGTTTGAGATGATGCTTTAGAAAGTTGGAGACAATATATATCACATTTGAGCATATTGTTCATATTCCTTTATTATGTATCCTAGAAGGCTGCCTATTTTCAGTAATCATAAGGCAAAACAAAGGGCTCTGCAGCAGGTCTAGGCTACAACACAAGTTCTTCTCTCACCTGGGCAGCATGACACAGAAGATTGGGTGATATCAGTAAGCATTATTATCAAACATAGATGCTAAGTAAAGTCTCATTCAAGCTCCAACAGAGAAATTAGAAAAATGGAAACTAGACATTTTGGAGGACATTTCTAATAATTTATTCTCAATTCAAAAGCTGTTTCTGCCCCAAACCGGGCACTAGTTGACACCAAACACATAATTTTAGGACATCAAGGTGTCCATCGTGAACTATTATGTTATTCAATCAAATAAATAATAAAGTTAGACATCAATAGTAGAATTATTTTATGAAATTGAGATGGAATAAGTGAAACTGGTCCCAATCAGGTCCAGAAGGTCAAGCAAAACACAACCATTGGCTGAAACTTCCCATGTCTCTTCTACTATTAGTACCTCTCTTTCAAGCCACATCAATGACTTTTTAGAATTTAACAAGATAATGGAGAAGATAGAAAGGAAAATGCAAAACAAGAAGGTAGGGAGTAAGAAATTATTATTAGGCAAAATTGGATTCAAGGTGAAATGTATTACTTAAAACAAAAAAGATATTTAATAGTAATAAAAATATAATCCAAAGTAAAGATGTAAGTATCACGAGTCATTAAGATAGCCTCAAAAATCCATTAAGCATAGCCTAAGATTTCTGAAGGACAACAGTATGAACGTGATTGTCATATGGAACTTAAAAATTACCTCTTACTCTATGATATATCACGTAGTAAAAAATAAACATATGAAGTATTTAATTACTGCTGGTTAACACAATTGATATATGTCACATACTGAAAATACTAAATATGCCTACTTTTAAGTCCTCAAAGTTTATAAATAACAAAATAGACATTACCAACCCCCCAAAAACATGAATAAATTGTTAAATTTATAGATTAAATTTATAGTTAAAAATTCTGATCAAATATATAATATAAAATGTAGTAAAAAATACAGCTGAGAGAAAAGAAGGAAACAAATCCAAAAGTATCAAATATTTTCAAAAGCATTCTTAAAACACCTTTGGTTTAAAGTTGAAATCCATAATTTAAATTCCAAAATACAAGTGGTAAAGCTATATCAACATGAGAAGGAAAATCATCCCTTAACATAATTACTATTTAGTTACTAAATACAGATAAATCATATGAAATTATTATTTCATTCCTAGAAGTTGGAAGCATACATCTAAGTGTATTAGTTTTGTGTAGCTTTTGTAACAAATTACCATAAAGTGGCTTAAAACAATTGACATTTCTCATCTTAAGATGCTACAGATCAGAAGTTTAGATGGGCTCAGCTAGATAAAACTGTGCGCAGGGTTTTACAAGGCCTAAATCAAAGTGTCAGCCAGCTTGTGTTTTTAACTGGAATATCTGAGAGAGAATCTGCTTCCAGCTCTTCCAATTTATCCATGGAATTCAGCCCCATAGGTTATAGGACTTTCTATCAGCTGGAATTCCTTCTCACCTTCTAAATGCTGACTGCATTCCTTGCCTTGTAGCCCTATCTGTCTTGAAAGCCAGCTATAATATACCAAATTCTTCTTGTGCTTTAAATCTCTCTGACTTCCCCTTCTACCACATCTCTCTGGATTTTTATTCTGCCCTGAGCTGGAAGATAACTCTGTTTTAAGTACTCATGTAATTATGTTAGGCCCATAACAGATAATCCAGGGTAATTTTCTAATTTTAGTATAAACTGACAAGTAACCTTAATTACATCTAAATAATCCCTTTTGCCATTGAATTTAGCACACTCATGAGTGCAATACTGGTGATAAGAAGTGATAGAGATCTGGGGTCAAAATTCTGCCTACTACACTGGGCAAGACATTATTTATTCGTGTCCTCTCAGTTCCATAAGCAAGGGAAGTGTAAAGAAACTAAAAGGAGAAACAATAAAGAATATCTTAGCTACCTCCAAAAGCATGATGTGACTTTTCCATAGATGAGAAATTGGAAATACATGCAAATCAATGAGCACATCCGAAGGGATCAAACATTCTGGAATACAGTTCTCCTCTATTAGGTAGCAGAGTCAACTAGAGTAGAGGGGATATAAACTGGTCCCCTGGATAAGGGGAACTGGAGCCAAGCTCACCAGCTAAACCAAATGACTGTATTTATGGCTCCCTGTTTTTTTTGTTTTGTTTTGTTTTGTTTTGCTTTGAAAAGAAGGCTGGATAAAATAATCCTAAGATTGCTGCCTGGGACTGTGACTTAAAGTAACTTTTGTTCTAGAGGACTAGGAAGATACAGATATTGCTCCCTGATAAATCTAGTTATCCCATGAAATCCAAATTGTCATTATAATATACAATTTCAGAATGGGTTTTAGGGACCAGGAGATGATAATGTCATTAACAGCAATTTATTGTATGTTTCACAATAACTAAAGGAGTGGATTTTGAACGTTTCTAACACAAAAAGATGTTAGATATTTCAAGTGATGGATATCCCAATTACCCTCATTGATTGTTACACATTGTATGCTTATATCAAAATGCCACATGTAACTCATAAATATGTACAACTATTATGTAATCATAAACATTAAAATTTTTGAAAGAGAAAAAAAAATCTGTAGTTAGTGAGGGTTGACCTCATGGGAAATACAAAAGAGATTTTTAAAAGACATATAGAAAGTCTACTCCTCTAAATTACAAAGAAAATGCAAAATTCCCAAACAAATGGAAACAAATGATACAAAGACAGCCAAGGTAAATAAATAGAAAGACAAAAACAAAAAACAACTTAAGGAATAATCAAAAAATCATAGATGTGATAAACATAGTTATAAAAATTCAATATGGGAGGTAAACTCTAGTTTAAACAAGTATGTTTTAAAAGATAGTTCTGAGAAATTTATGTAAAACTGTTGGCAACATTTAAATAAAATAAAAGAACATCTGGCAGAGAGGATAAATTGATTATAATATATGTTTTATAGCATTTCTAGAACAAAATATCAGAAAGAATATATTAAAAGCAATAAATGAAAATGTAATGTCCAAGAAATCTTCATTTTTTAAGGCCTTGTATTCTCAAATCAAATGTTCACTCTAATAATTAAAAATAAATAAATAAACCTAAACAAACCCAGTACAGAAAACTTTATACTGAAGATACAAAAAAAATGGAAACCAGAGACATTATTTCTCAAAGGTATCAAAGAGAAAAGCAAATTGCATATAAATTAAATATAACTTCATTGACATCAGATTACTTGTGAACACTAAGTCAACAATCAAAAAAAATCTCAAAATAATAGTGGAAATAATAGCCAACATCAAATTTATATACAACTTTCATGAAAATATGAATGCAAAATAATGACATGATAGAAAAAGATAACAGTGTTTTAGTCCCAGACTCTGACACAATAGGCTGTTAGAAATATTTTTAGCAAGTACAAAATTTCACCTAAAAAGGAAAGAATAAAATACAATCACAATACTTCTGAAATTGACATACTATTCCAAAAAATTTTACCACTTATTGAATATAAAAATAATACCAAATTTATTCTATGTTCAGCAAAATAGCAAAATTAAAACTCTAAACAATGAGATGTAAAAGTAGGAGATATTTACTGAGTAATTAAAATAAGATATGTTTGGAAGATGTGATATGAAACAACCTAAGTGTTCATCAGTGGACAGATGAATAAAGAAATAAATAAACTGTGGTATATATAAACACATATATATATATATATATATATATATATATATATATATATATATGTATGTATATATATGAAATGGAATATTTTTCAGCCTTACAAAAGAAGATCCAGCCATTTGCCACATCATAGATGAACCTAAAGGACATTATACTAGGTGAAATAAGCCAGACACAGAAAGGAATATATTTCATGATCTTACTTTAAAAAAGCATATAATATACAAAGATAGAGAATAAAATAGTAGTTATCAGTAGTGATTGGAAATGGGGAGGGTAAATCAAAGAATGCAAAGCAGATATGTAGGACGAACAAGTCTAGAGATCTATGTATATCATGAAGACCATAATTAATAATATTGTATTTAATTCAGGATTTTATCTGTTCTTACCACACAAGAAATGAAGAGCTATGTGAGATGATGAACAAGGTAATTTGCTTCACTATAGTGACCATTTTACTATCTATATGTATTTTATAACATCATTTTGTATACCTTAAATATATACAATAAAATTTATTTTTTTAAATTGAACTGAAAATATTTTTGTATAAAAATTAAATCTATGCAAATATAATATAAATGTATGCACGGTAGGCAATATGTATAGTAGGTAATGCTTACCTTTCCTCTTCAAGATGTTCCCATCTTACATGCAGGAAGCTTTGAATATGTTGCTTTATATGTCAAAAGATACTTGCATAGGTGATTATATTAAGGATCTTGAGATTGGGAGATAATTTTGGAGTATCTGAGTGGGCCCAATGTAATTCTGAAAGTCATTATAAGAGAAATATGGGAGCAGAAGGGTGGGTCAGAGGAGATATGACAAAGGAAGCAGGAGTCAGAAAGAAAGAGAGAGATTCAAGAGGCTATGCCACTGGATTTGAACATGGGTTCTTTCCTCCTAAAGGAACTCATCTCTGTGGACACTTCTATTTTAGCCCCATCAGACTTATTCTGATTTCTGACCTTCAGAATTATAAGATAATAAATTTATGTTGTTTTAAGCCATTAAAGTGTGAGGCAATTTGTACAGCAGCAATAAGAAACTAAGATAGCATAACTCCACATTCACTAAACATGGGCTGTGAATTGCAATTTCCTTCCAAAAAGTACCATAAGGAAATGGTGTGTGTAGGGGATGAGAGGGGTTGGAGTATAATTTCACAGTGGAGAAACTAGATAAACACTTCCTCAGCTTCACAATTAATAAGTAATGTTGATAGCACTCACCCTTAAGATAATAACAACACATAAACTCTGTGGTTTCTTTCCTGAAAACCTGACTCTCTAATAAAATCATGAAAACAATTATCAGACAAGCCCAAATTGTAGATTTGCTACAAAATATCAGATCAGTATTCCTCAAAAATCTAGGTCTTCAAAAGTAAGGGAAGTCTGAGAAACTATCCCAGCAAAGAGAAGACTAAGGACACTTGACCAAAAAAATAGCATGTGGTATTGTCATAGTAGGAGACTAGGAGACAAGACTGAGACCGGATGCGAGGGCTTGAATATCAGGTCCAAGTATTAGAATAAACAACTCTTAAGCAGAGGCTAACTATAGGGGCTAATAATCACAGACAAGAACCAGCTTCAAATAGTTTGTCAGCTATCTCTGCCACCTTATATGAACTTTGGGTAATTACAATAACATTTACACTGTGGTTTTCAAATTTCTCCACCCTTGAAATCACCATGACAGTTTCAAAACAACCATATGAAGTATGCAAATGAGAAGAAACACAATTCTAGGAATTACTACCCAATCATGGCCTTGAATATTTCTCCCCTCAATTAGTAAGACTATAAAAGATCAAAACCACTTCCTCTCAGTGCAGCTGGTCTCTTTCTAGCCTGCCTGCTCTCCTCCGGGAGAGTGTACTTTCACTTTCAATAAAGCTCTCTCTTGCTTGATTTACATGGTGTGTGCTAAAATTCTTCTCCTGACTAACACCAAGAACTTGTAAAAACCTCCATTTGGAGGCTGGTGGCTGTATTTGGATTGGATGCTAAAACAAGAAAATGACATTAGGTGAACCAGAAAACACACACAAAAAAACAAAACAAAACAAAAAAACCCACAAACATCTGAATAAAGTATAGACTTTATTTAATAATAATGAACTAGTATTAATTCATTAATTGTAACAAATGTGTCAATCAATGTAAGATGTTAACTATAGGGAAAACTGGATGTGGGGTATATATATACTCTCCTTGCTATCTTTGCAACTTTTCTACAAATCTAAACTATTCTAAGAGAAAATCTTTATATATATACAGGGCTTATGAGAAACATATCTAAACAAAATAAATAAGAAATATGTTCAATTATATGTCATGCAACATCTAGCTAAATATAATAGTATAGGAATAATTACATCAAATTCTGAAAAATACAGGGTAAGCAATACATATATATTTATAAAATAAATCATAACAAATATTTACATAATTGAAGGCAACATGAACTTTAAAAGTATGAGTATAATGACCAGACATGGTGACTTACCTCTGTAATCCCACGACTTTGAGAGGCTGAGGCAGGAGGATCACTTGAAGCCAGGCGTTTCAGACTACAGTGAGCTATGTTCATGCCACTGCACTCCAATCTCAGTAACAGAGCAAGACTCTGTCTTTGAAAAATAAAATAAAATTTTAAATAAAAAGAAGAATATAATGCTGACAATTAAAATGGAAAAAACAACCAAATCTCTAAATTAGGTAGCTATTACCACAGTAATGCTACATAAAATCCAACAACAAAATCACAGTGGCATATAACAATAAGCACCTGTTTCTCTCACAGATGTAGGTTGGCCAGACATCAGCTGATTATGGTGCAATTCAGTTGAGTGGCTCAGTTACCAGCTGCAATTACAGCTGGGCTTGCATTTTGCAGATGGCCAACTCTAATGATCTCTACAAGAGATCATTCTAGGTCTAGCTAGATACATGGAAGAAGCTTTTTTCATTGATGGCTGAATGTTAAGGGGCAAGCCCAATTGTTCAAGCTCATTACAAGCCCCTATTCATTCAATGTTTGCTAACATCACAAACCAAGTAGGTGAAGAGTCAAGAAAGTTCACTCTGCCTCTACAGGAGGACCTATGGTTACAAAGTCATGGAAATAGAAAATGACAAATAATTAGTAGGCAATCATTTAATTTGTCACACCCTTCATCATAGCAATAGATTTTTAATTTACTTCTTTCTGAAATACATAGTATAGACTTATGAAAACAAACCAAAGACAAAAGAGTTTTGAAAACCATGGGTATCAAACTTGGCTTAATTGAACCTATAAAATACACCATCAAACAAAAAACAAATAGTACATTGTATTCGAACTTTGAAGATACAGGTTTTATAAGTGGACCATTTATTGAGACACATAGAATTTCTCAGCAAGTGTTAGATAATCAAGTATTTACAGGCCATACTAATTACAAAGAAATTAAACTATGTGAGAATAAGGGACAGAAAGGTAAAAACTCCCAACAAAAGAGCTTCAAGAAACTAAAAGCTGATTTTCTGAAAATCTAGTAAGAGTTAAATCACAACAAGGTATTTAAGCTAAAAAGAGAAAAGTATAAAAATATTAAGAAGGTAAAAAGCAATAGCTTTAGAGAAAAAAACAATATCTTATATATACAATTAAAATAAATTATTCCAATAGATTTCAAAAAATTGGCAAAATATTTTTCCAGACAAATAAAAATTAATAAAAATGTTTAAAGAGGATATAGAACATATGAATAAACAAAAAATTAACACTAATAAAAACAATGCCCTCATCATTTAATTGAGGACAATGTAAATAATAATTTAATTCATATGGTACCATGAAGATGAAGAAGACAATTTATAAAAACTCTTTGTATAGTATTGGTACAGAGTAAGTGCTTTTTTAAATTTCAGAATATTATGAGAGTACAAGCATTTTGGTTACATATAATGTCTTTGCCTCGGAGAAACCAGGGCTAGAGGTATGATCTTCCCCCATACAGCGTGCTCCGTCTCCATTACTTGTAAATGCTTTTAAAAGTATTATGACTATTATTTATTGCCACATGGGAATAAGTCTTGACATTTTAATTCACAAATTCTCATTTTTCCTCTGCATTCCTCCATCTTAGGCCAAAGGTAGTATGAAGAGGTCCTTTAAGTCTCAATCCTGTTGGTCTTAGGTTCCACTCAACCTACCAGTATCCAGAGGATTCACCATATGTTTTTAGGTTTTAGGTTTTAAATCAAAATGGTGTATCTTCTTGTCTTTCACATTTATCTCTATACATATTTAGTATCCTCCAGGAAAGGAGTGGTGAATATGACCGTTATGCACAGTTCAGGGATTCATCAGTTCTGTGCCATAACATGCCAATATTGTCAAAATTGTACACTGGTTGCTCACAGCAGAGGTACATTGCTGTGGGGACATGCACAACCAGAGCCACCAGGCTGGAGTAAAACAAATGGCTTATCATGGAGCTAAGAGGTAGAGTGAGTATGTCTCTCTGAAGGCTTCCTACAATATTTTTCTGGGGGAAAAAAAAGATCATTATCCAATTGTTTGGTAAACAGTGACACCAACACATGACAGTCTGAAGAAAGTTAAAACATTATATTATTTAAGGAACAGTTTATAGATTATGAAATAAAAATAGTTATATGTAAAGCATACTCATTTAATGTTTATAAACTATAAAGTTTATTTAAAATAATTATTTTATCTTAAATAGAATTATAGTATATATTATGTATACATATCTAATAAAATGTGTTATATTATATAAATATATTTTGGAATATTTGAGTCTCTTAAGTGCACAGTTAATACATGTTTTCTCTCCTAAACCCAGGCCTTAACAGTGATTTAATACAGAATAGAAATAAGAATTTTCTTCTAAAAAGAACATAAACAATTATGATAAGCTAGGAGATGACAAATCACACAAGTATAGTTTTACTCCTTCAAAAATATGCCTGATAGAAGGAATCAAACGCTGTCTTCTTGAATAATCACTCTTCACTGGGTAATCAATGAAGTTGACAGTTTTAGCAACCATAGTTATCTGCAATGTATTGATTTATTAGAAATTTTTCGTACTGGTACAATCATTTCAGAAAGCAAAACCTCAATTTGATCATGTTTTAAAATCCCAAGGGTACTACAGTTGTATTATATTTTATCTTAGCATGCCTAATTGCCACAACAATTATTCAGAGCTACATTTTCAACCCAATATGATAAATGACCATGATTCAAACTGATTTTTAGTTGATTGTACCCTTATCTAGAGATAAGACAGACATATTTGGTTTTAAGATCACATGTGAGTCAACACATTAATGAAGAAGGAAGTTGATTCCAATCCACTTTAAAGCCCTAACCAGTAGAGAGTTTTGTCAAGTCATCTAAAACATTATTTACTGTTTGTATAAAGCTAAGCTATAAAGCATGTAACAGATAAAAATCATTAAGTAAAAATATATTCTAAGAAAAAAGTTTAAATGAAGCTAAACTACAGTGAAACAAAAGTCTTAAAAGCTACAGATCTATACAACTTATTTTTTTTTATCTATGAATACAAATACATTGGCAAGCATGTTTGTTTCGTGTTATTCTATGATCATCGCTATCATGGTATTCTTGCTAAGAATATCTCTGTGTAGCTGCAGTATTTTTGTCTTTTCAGTATAATATAAAGGTGTCATTTTGATCTTTGGAGATGTGGCATAAAATTTCTGTAGACATTTCAGTCAAGTGGTATGAAATTTGTAATTCATGTGATCACACTTTCACACGGAAAAGATAGGCAGTTCAAACTCTTGACACAAAGATTCAAAGATGAAAAATCATCTCAGAATATGTTCATGTATAGTAAACATTTATTGCATTGTCATTTACAATTGAAAGACAGAGATCTAGAGAGTAGTAGGTACACTAGAGAGTTCTGACACTATTCCCAATCAATTTCATTAGAAATGTAACATGTTATTTTAATTGGATCAGGAGTTGCTTCTGCAATGAACCAGCACACAGATTGGTAGTACCTTCCACAGTTCTCTACATTGTAAAACCTAGCAAAACATGGAAGTGTAAAAGACAATTTATGAACCACCAGTGGAAAAGGAACATATAGAGGTAATTGTGTCCAGGCACACTTGTGTTTTGAGATGTCATTATAAAGCTTTTTACAAAGGAGGATGTTTTGTAAAACTAACAACCCCTGCATAATAGCAAGGCTGTTCATTGTTCTTTGGAAAATACTGCTAAGAAGACTGTTAACTATTTTTTTAACATCTGAAGAAGGTGAAAAAAGGTCTTAAACTATTGATTTGGTTGTGTCTATCATCCATATATAAATAACAATAAACATCTGAAGTTCTAAAAACAATCTGTTTCTACCCAAAATTCTTCATAATATTTAGTAATAAATAATTTATTTTTTCACATTTAAAAATACCAAACATCTAATCTTTTAGAAATTTAGAAGATATTATACTACAGATAAGAAATATTTTTATTATTATAAAGATGTTTTAAAGATAGGCAATATCAAAGCAGTTATGTGTCTAAAAACAACAGATGTGAGATATTTCTCAATTATTACCTGAATCAGTGATGTCCAGGATTAAGAATTGTATTTGAACCATATTTTGCATTTACTTGTACAACAAAACTATGTCAGTGGATCATAATTAGATATCTGATCATAGTTAGATCAGAATTTTTCATATCCACAGTCTCAGAACTACGGGTATACATCTATATACCCTGTTTTTCAACAGCAAAAGTTCATGGTTGAAATGGAAATGTGGAGTTACTGGATCTCAACATTGCAAGCTAGGAGCCAGACAAGGATACCAGACAAAAAAATATGTCAACGTCCCATCACGGTTCAGCTGCTATACTAAATGTCTTTGGACAATGCTTCAGTGAAAGCTATAACAGCATGAGATGTTAGGTGTACTACTTTATCATATTAGAATGGGGCTGAGTTAGTCCAATAAAATTTGAGAGAATGACACAAAGTATATTATAGGCAATGGAGATCGTTTTCATATAGAACCCCAAAACTGATTCTCATCACTTATCTTCATAAGCACCTCATAAAATTGGTCCCTACCAACTTCATGTTTATCATGCTCCTTGATTAAGGACTAAGTTAAATTTCTCTTAAAATTCAAACTATGATCATTTCATGTCCATTTCAATCAGTGTAATTTTATGGATTTCAAGATTTTCTTTTCATAAGCCAAGAAATATTTTCTATTCATAATTTTTGTTGAATGAATAAAGAACAGTTGAATGATCAAATAATAGGAGTGTAAGTATCATTATGTTATTCATTTCATCTTTATGATGATAGGCTATAAAATCTACGAATTATTCTCAGTACATAGTGATCTACCTAGCTTTTAAGGAACAGCAGCATGAGAAATTCTGCAATCTGGCTATGTGATAAAATTGACTATTTTTTCCTTAATTGACAAGATTGCTTTATTGCTATGTAGAAACAGACTTATTTTCTCAAGGTAAATTGTTCCAGAATTTGAATTTTTCTTTTCTGCTTAAGAGCTATTTGCTTCAAATCCTTTAAATACTAACTTTCTACTTTTGTAAGGCTCTTACCATTTTATTAATAACTTCTTTATTTGTGTATATATCATCTTCCTTTCAAAATTGTAAGCATGTCAAATATAGCATCAATGTTTGTTTTATTGTTTTTTTCCCAACAGTGTCTTATACCACCTTGAAAAAGGTAGAGGGAAGAAAGGATATTTTCTTACACATTTGTCAGTCCATGAAATTTTCTCTACATTTAATCTCATTGTACTGGGAAAAAATATCTCCTCATAGGAGATGCACAATACTATCATGTTATACACAGAGTAATTCATTAAATACACAAAGAATAGAGTTGTTACTTTTCAGTAAAAGTAGATTTTACTTTGCCCTTTATATTTGGCCTACACTTACCATACTTCAGAGATAATTTCCAGACAAAAAAATGTCAGAGTACAGTGAATTTGAAAAGTAGTACTGTGTTTCCCCAAAAATAAGACCTACCCATAAAATAAGCCCTAGCAGGATTTCTAAGCATTTGCGCAATATAAGCCCTATCCCAAAAATAAGACCTAATGATGGGCATGGCTACACGCCATATCTGCACAAGCCATGCATTTTGACTCGCAGCAGTAAAGAAGATGAGCAGCCCTTCTCATCTGCCCCATCGTGGCAGCTGCTATCCCAGAGGTGACTGGAAAGGTGTGGGCAGCCCCACCAACAAGGTTGGCTCCCCCCGTCAGGCCCCGGCCATCCTGTGCATGCTGCAAGCTGAGGCTTTGAGGGGAAAATAATACATCCCCTGAAAATGAGCCCTAGGGTGTCTTTTTGAGGAAAAATAAATATAAGACCCTGTCTTATTTTCAGGGAAACACAGTAGTAACAATGTTTACTTGAGTATAGGAAAACTGAGCCAAAAATAAATGTGTATCTCCTTTTAAATAAATGCTATTATTTCTAAGAACAGATACTGGAATGCATTCAAGTTTAGTTGTTTTTTTTTTCATTTTCTTATATGTTTTTAATCAATTTCTAATAGAGAAATCTGTACTAGTGCTGAATTTCATTTTAAGAACAAAAGAAAGTAATTCTGTTTCTAAATGTTTTAGCAGAGGAAGCAGGTTATGTCATCCTTGTCTCTTAAGCTAAAATAGTTGAACCATTATAGTATAATGAATACTTTTCTTCCAGGTTATTTAAAAGATCTTCTCAGTATATAGAAAAGGAATTATGAATGCAGAAAAGTTTCTGGAAAATTCTCTTTAGAGGGACTATAGCACCTGTTTATTTCCCCTTTCTCTGTAGTCACAAGAACAAAAGCATGGTTAAAAGAGATAAAAACTATATTATAAGAAATGTATCTAGCAGGACAAAAAATGAAAAAAATTGGTTTTGCACATGATGTGAATGAGGTCTAGAAGAATAGATGCCAATCGATCTAAGCCTTATTAAAAAAAAAAAAGTGTTTCTGCAAAAAAAAAAAAAAAAATGTAAAAGAAATCAGATTCTGAAGCCACAAATTTTTATTGCCAGGCAGGACTGCTTTTCAGAAGCCTACATCTGTTGTAAACAGACCAGACGGATATACACAGAAATAGAAAGCTTCAAAGAAAGGGTGTGATTCACATGCCTTGCTTTAATAGCAGTATCAAGCTTTCTTTTGAAGTGGATCAGTCTTCAAAGCAGGTGTCCTAAAGGTGCCATCAGGCTGCTGAAAGTCAGCCAGGATTTGAAAGCTTGCCAGCTTGAAGGCCATTAATTGACAAGCTGTGAAAGTCCAGCATCATAGGACAAGAAATTATACTAAGGGGTGAGCCTTGATTCCTCGCACCTCACCCAGAGAAACAGTAGAGGGAGCTGCCAATCTTTCAAGACTGAGGTGTATGCAGTGTGCAACTTCAATGTTCAGCCTCTAAATAAGATTTCACTGGGTAGAAATCACTATAATGTCTTTAATTGCCTTATGGCACTTGATTTATATTATTTTCCCAAAGTACCGCACAGATTAGAGGGGAAAAAAAGGAAACAAAATAGCTTACTAATGCTGATGGTTCCTAGATACTAAATTTGTGTAGTTGCCAAAATATTAATAGGACACTGTGGCTGTCTGTTAAGGGCAAAGGGCAGAGTTGTACTCATCCTAACCTCATACATTGCAGGTCTATTCAAATCCCTCTTTGTCTTTTAGGATTATTTTTTGTGTAAGTATATTTAAATTTCTCCTTCCTTTCTGAGAATGTGCCTCAGGGTGGCAGCAGCATTTGAAAGTGGGCCCACTGAGTGATTGTGATTTTGTTACAGGTTATTTCTTTAAAAAACACAGCAATATGATCATTACATAGCACCAGAAATATTTATTCAGTGTCAACCACAACTTGAGATGAGGTGCACATCATCACTCTTCACTTGACTACTAATTGCCCCAGGCAATCCTTTTGAAACTACAACAGAGTGGTAAACTGCAAAACAGCAAAAAACCTGGCGATGCTAAATGGTGAGAGTGCCTCCTAAGAATGCAAAATTGGTTATTAGAAAATTCATTCTGTCTCCTACAGAGCAATTAAACATAGTGTGTTGACATTAAGGAGCGTCTCATTGTATTTGCTGAGTGAGAAGCTATACTGGTAGATCACTGCTTCATTGCTCTGATTTCTTTTCCATACGCATTTTCCAATTTAACAGGCCTAGCTTAGAAAAAGATTTGGAAAAATGGTCATTACTTATTTCTACTACCAGAATCTTGATTTTTCCTCAAAAATATTGCCTATTTCTCTTCTCTGCTGCATTGAAGTCGGGCCAGGAATGGTAAAGACATGGGATCATTCACATTTATAGCCACATTTCTAGAAAATAAAATATTGAATATTTTATAAAAATATCAGAATCTGAAAAGCTTTATGTGTAGTCATTTAAATAAGAAGTATACCTGCCAGCCCTACACACAAGGTATCGTACACTTACACAATACTTGGGATAATGGTGCCATTTTGTTTGAAGACATATATTTCTAATTTGAAGATATCAACATAACCTACTTTAAAATGTTGTATTATTTCTAGAATGAATATAAGCAACTACTGACTGGAATATTTTCAAATCATAATTTAAGATTGCTTTTCCAAGCCAAAGCTATCTGTGATGTTTTTTGGGTCACAGGACATTAAAAAATCATAGTTAAAAGGTGAAAGATTTACCTTTTAACTAAAGGTAAAGATGATCTGAAGAGAAACCAGAGTTAATCATAGTTAATCTGTTTTTAAATCTACTTGAATTATTCTTTTGAAAATAGTATGTTTAACTTTACATTTTGAAATGAATTTGAATTTAAAGAAGATGTGCAAGGATAGTATGAAGGCTATTCATATGCCCTTCAAAATCACATAACCACAGTATACTTATCAAACTTAAGATATTAACATTGGAGAAATACTATTAACTAAACTAAAGAACTTATCTATACTTCCCAGTTTTATTATTTTTTATGTTTCCTTTCTCTTTCAAGATACCACATAGGATATCATTTTGCTTTGAGTTACCATGTCACCTTAGTATCCTTTACTCTAACAGTTTCTAAGTCTTTCTTTTCCTTTTATGACTTTGAAGTTTTTGAAGAGTATTGCTAAGTTACTTTTCAGAATGTGGACATATCTGTTATTTTCTCATGAATAGAATGAGTTTATGAAGTTTAGGGAAGAATACCACAGAGATTATGTGCCTTTCTCATCAACCAGTTTTCTCCACTGAATCCTTACTTTGTGTTTTCCTTTCCATTCTCTATTATATCGAAGTGAGTCTCTAAATCCAGCTACATGCAAGGGGGTAATTTGATTATGATATTCCTTGGTGTAGTTTTTCATGATTTTTGTGCTTTGTGTTCTCTGATTTTCTTGGATCTGGAAAAATGCAGTCATTATTTCTGTAAGTACTTTTCTCCATTCTCTCCAACTTCAATTTGGGACTCCAATTACAGCTATATTAGGTTGCCTGACATTGTTCCATGGTTCACTAATTTCCATTTGTGTGTGTATGTGTATTTATTATATATTATATTAATTATATATTATATTTCTATTTTACATATGAAGATATACATATTTTTTATTTTCTCTTAGTTTGAGATGGTTTATATTTCTATTACTTTACTTTATTAATCTTTTATATTATTTAATCTGTTATTAATCTCATCTAGTTTTTCTTCTCAGACATTGTACTTTTCACCCTTAGATGTTTTAATACATGTATTTTCAAGTTATAATATTTCTTTTTAATATCCTTGTTGGCTAATTCTATAATAATACCTATGCCAGTTGTGGGTTGGTGTCAATTGATTAATTTTTCTTGCAATAATAGATCATAGAAACTTACTTCTTTACACACCTGACACTTGTTGATTGGATGCCCAATATTGTACATTTTACCATGTTGAATATGATAATTTTGTATACCTACATTTATCTTTGAACTTTGTTCTAGAGCATAATTAAATTACTAGAAAACTATTTTACACCATCAGTTCTTGCTTTAAGGATTTTTGAGACAGAACCATAGCTACCATTCCCTTCTATGTATTTTTCTCAATGTCCTGTGAATTATGGTATTTTCCATAATGGTTGATAGAAGTAAATAAATAGAAATCTTTAAAAACAGAAGATACTTTTTTAAAGTTCTGCATGAATAATCAGGTACTATTTCCTTTCAACCTTTTGTGTGATTTTCTTCTTGGCTATTGATACTTTCCTCACCATGTATTCATATTAATATTCTAGGGGAACCGTATTTAGAGCTCTTGAGTTTTATCCCTGTGTAGCCTCCTTTCCACTACCCTGGCCTGTGAATTCTAGCTGCTTTCTCTTTCATGGGCTCTCAGATGTTTCATTCTATTTCAGTGTGTTCGCTTCATCTGCCCAGGTTCCCTCTCAATGTATAGTGGTTTGAAAACATTTTTAGGGAAGGAAACTGTGGCAACCCTAGTGTTCAGCTTATTTGTTTCCCACCTCTCTGGGTCATTGTGTTTTGTTTCATAAGGCCTAGTTTCTTTAAAGATAATTTTTCATAGTTTTTTTATTATTTCAAGTAGACAGATACATCCGTCCAGTCCTGTTATTCAAAATGGCCAAGGTAGAATTCTTTAGCTCTTCTTGATTCCATATTGGATTCACCTAAGCATGTATTTTAAGCCTATTATAACTTTCTCCACTTGTCATAATTCGAATGTATCTCTATCACCTTTCTCCTAAGTTCCAAGTTCACTTTACCAGCTCCTAATTTATGCTGCCCTGTAGATATCAAAAGCAGTTTGTCATAATATATATAAATCTGAAAAAAAATTATATATAATCAATTTAAAATATTGAAATCATATAAAGTCTATTGTCTGATCATACTTGAATTAAACTAGAAATTAGTGAATAATGACATCTAGAAAATAACAAATTATTTGAAAAAAACACAACAGTCTTCTAAACAATGTATTAGTCAAATAATGCATTGGTCAAGATTCCTAACTACATTTAGAAATAACACATTATTTGATTTGAACAAAATAAAAGCAAATCATATAAAAATTTGTGGCATGTTACCAAAGCAGTGCCAAGAAGGAAACTTATAGCATTTGTGTAAATCAGCACAGGCTGCTATGATGAAAATGCCATTGCCTGGGTGACTGAAACAATATAAATTAATTTCTCTTAGTTCTGGAGGCTGGAAAGTCAGAGATCAGCATGTCAGCATGGTCAAGTTCTAATGAGAAACTTCTTTCTGGTTTGCAGATGGCCATTTTCTTGCTCTATCCCCACATGGCAGGCAGAAGAGGAAAAAAAATCAAGATATCCTATGTCTCTTCTTATATAAGGGCACTAATCTCATCATGAGGGCTTAACCTTCCTGGCCTAATTATTTCCCAAGGGCTCCATCTCCAAATACTATCATATTGGGAATTAAAGTTTCAACATTCTAGTCCATTGCAGCACTACATTATTATATTAGAAAAGAAGAAAGGTCTCAAATCAAGAATCTAATTCTACACTAAGATATTAGAAAAATATGAATAAATTAATATCAAAACAAGAAGGAAGAAAAATAAGGGCAAGAATAAAAATCAATGAAATGTAACAAAAGAAAAACTATAGAGAAAATCAACAAAAGAAAAATCTGGTTTCTAGAAAAAAATCAATAAAATTGACAAAGCTCTTCTCAGAATGACCACAAAAATAAACAGAGAGTTAGAAAAAAGTCAAATATACTAATGCAATAAAAGAAAAACATCACTCTAGACCCAAGATAAATAATAATAAAAAAGGCATATCTCAAGTAAATCCGTGTCTATAAATAAGACAACTTACACGAGTGAACAAATTTTTAAAAGTTATGTATAATTAAACACAATAGTACTATATCTAGAAAAAATTAAATTTAAAAATAAAATGTTGCAACCAAGGAAACTTTAGACCTAGATAAAGTCATATAAAAATTCCAAAAATTATCCACAGAAGAAATAATATCCATTTTATACAAATCACTTTCCACAAAATAGAAGATGAGGTCAAGCTTTTAAAACTTTTTATGAGACCAATATAATCTGCATACTAACATTAGTTAAGAGATTGCAAGAAAATGAAGTTTATACCAATATTTCTTATTTATATAGATAAATTTTTTTCAAGAAAATATTAGCAAATCCAAACCAGCAACTTATAGAAAGATTACTAAAGCAGCATCAAGTGGTATTTATCTTGGGAAAGCAAGGATAAGTGCATGTGATGTGATTTAACATTCAAAAAACAATTAATGTAATTCATTATAGGAAAATATTGAAGACTAAAAATATGTTTATCTGAGCAAATGCATAAACATTACTCAACAAATCTGACATTCATTCTTGATTAAAATTTCTTAACACACTAATATTAGAAAGGAACCAAACTTGATAAAAGGCATCCACACAAAACTTATAGAAAGCACCATATATAATGGTAAAATATTGAATGTTTCCCCTTAAAAACAGAAAAAAAAATCTCTGCTCACAACTTCTGTTCAGAACTATGCTAAAAGTTATGGCTAGTGCAATATGGCATGGAAAAAATGTAAAAGACATACAGATTTGAAAAAAAGGAAATAAAATTTACTATAAAAATAGACAAAGAAATTGTACACATAGTAGATCCTAATAAAGCTCCCCCCAAAATCTTAAAAGTAATAAGCGAATTGATAAATGTGGCAATAGAAAATGTTAGTAAAATCAAATGGTTAGGCTTTATATATACTAGCAATGACTAATTGGACATTTTTTAAATTTATAAAAACAGTAATACTTACAATAACACCAAAAAATTTGAACTTGTAGTTTTTGTTTGTTTGTTTGTTTTTTTATTTTTTTTATTTTGTATATTTTATGGGTTTTGTTGTTGTTGTTGTTGTTTGTTTTTTCTTTTTTTTTTCAATTTTTTTTTTATTTCGGCATATTATGGGGGTACAGATTTTAAGGTTTGAATAAATGCCCATTCCCCCCCCCAAAGCTAAGAAAATACATGCAGGATAATGCCTAAAACTATCAGACTCTAACAAAGAAAATCAAAGTGGACTTAAACAAGTGGAGAGTTATATTGTGTTTTTGGATTGGAAAATATATGGTATTTAAAATGTTAATTATCTGAATATTTAAATATAGATTAACTGTAATCCATGGAAAATCCTAGTAGGCCTTTTGGTAGATACTGACAAACTCATCTTTAAAATTACGTAAAAAGACAAAGGAACTAGAAAAGCCATAAAAATTTTGAAAAAACAAGTGTGAATGGGAAGACTTAACTATCAGACCTCAAGACTAAATATAAATCTACAGTAATCAGCAGAGTTTGATATTGAAGGAAATAATGAGACATGGATCACTGGGACAGAATAGAAGAATTCCAATACCTTAATGGTCAATAGAATTTTGGCAATTCACTAGATTAATCATAGTTTTTAAAAGAAATATTGCTGGAAAATCTAAACACCCATATGTAAAAAATTAACCTTATGCCATATCTCTTACACAAAAGTTAACATAAAATGAAAAATGTCAATATAGAATTTAAAACTATAGAACCTATAGAAGAAAATATAGAAGAAACATTTTTATCATATGAGGAAAGAGTTCATAGATGCTATACCAAAAGCACACTGTAGTATCTAAGAAAGTACTTTTATAAAACAAAAAATTAATAATTTGGACTTCTTGAAATTTAAATTATGCTCTGTAAAAAGGCACTAGAAATATCATGGGAGCAAATATGGGAGAATATATTTGCAATGTATGCTTCTGGACAAAGAACTTTAATCCAGAAATAATAAGATCACTTAAAGGGGGCAAGATGTTTGAAAAGCTACTTTACTAAAGTAGTTATATGTGGCTGCTAGGCACATATAAAGATTCTCAACATCATTAGTCAACAGAGCAATGTAACTTACAACCACAATGGAATAATATCCAAATGCTGGTAAGGATTCAAAGTAAATTGTACTTTAATATATTCCTAGGACAATACAAAATGTTATAGTCACTTTGAAAAATATATTGGGAATTTCTTAGCTATTCAAGCAGGTGCTTATTATATGATTTAGTAATGCCACTCCTGGCTATTTACCAAAAGGATATGAAAACTTATCCCTCCACAAAAACCTATATGTAAATGCTTATAGTGCTTTATTCATAATAGCCTATGGCTGGAAATAATCCAAATGTTCTTCAGCTGATGAATGGGGTGCACAATCTATGATACATTATACAATGGACTACTACTTAGCAATAAAAAATCCTACTGATACACATGTATTAGTAGGTGATGATTCTAAAATAGATGATTAGATGATTCTAAAATATATTATGCTAAATGGAGGAAGCAAGATTCAAAAGCAAATATGATATTTTGTAAAAGACAAATTACATGAACAAAAATAGATAAATCATTGCCAATGATTGCTCATGTATGGAGAAATTATATCCATATATAATAAAAGAGCCTCAAGATGGAATTTGTTTGATATATATAACTTAATTCTTTTTTATCTTGAATGTGGTTTGGTTACACAATTGTACATGTCTGTCAAAACTCATGGAAATGTACACTGACATAGTGACTTTTACTTTCTGAAAATAAGAATTGAATTATAAAATGCTTTGAAAGAACATGATAAAAACTATATTTCATCTGCCAGCCAGAAGAATGTGGCTAAGAAAAAAAGAAGATACAAAAAACCTATATTTCAAATTTAAATTTTTAGATTAACCAGTTTACAATGTGGTTTGCAGTTCCTCATATATATTGTCTTATTATATACTTATATACTTATATACTACTTTATAAAGAAAAACATGCAAATATATGAGATGATGTAAATTATGTGCTACAACAAAAAGAATAAAACAAAAAATTCAGAACAAACAAAATAATTATCACACCTACTTATGATGCTCTTGAGCATGAATCCTGTTGGTAAAGTAGCTTATTTTTTCCTTTCTACTTGCCCAAACTCTAAGGCTAAGTTCAAGTCTCAACTTCTTAAGTTTCTCCAAAATACATAGAGTTCTGCCTTTAATGTAATACTTCTATTATACTTCCTATCACTCTTTTGGAATGTACCCAGGTTGATTCCAATTTGAAAATATTTTTTAACTTTCCATGTTTTATTCAGCCTGTCTCTATTTTGTATCTGTAGTGGTAGAACAAGGCCTGGCATAGAGTAGACGCTCAAAATATATGTTGAATAAGGGAATAAAAATGTTAATGAATGATATTTCTTTTAATTACTAATTTGCATGAGACTAATTAAGCATTCCTAGTACTTGGTTTTAAAAGAGAGATGCAATGATCCAAGTGGAACATCCATTTACCCCTCTTCATCACATCTCATCATTCTATCTTAGAGACAGCATTTTGCTCTAGAGCACAGTTATAATGGATTGCTATGGAAACCATGGGATTGACTCCTTCCTCATAGTTATTCCTCTGGGTTCAGTAAAGAATCTCCTGTTATAAACAGACATTCCATATCACAATGGCCCAGGATGTTGTCACAGGATGTTTGCTTTTGGTTATCTAATATAAAGGATAATTTCACAATGCCTATTTTTATCTTTTTTAAATAACTAAGGTTGACATTTTACTTTGGTAATGCTTTGCAATTTCAATTCTATCTAAATATTTTGAATTATTCATTCATTTACATGGTGAGATTCCTTCCTTCCAATTACTGTCTTGGTGGAATAGGTTTACATTTCTTTTGCAGACACATTTCAGTAATGGTCTACAAGAACCACTTAATTCAAAACATATTCAATATTTAGTTTGATAAAACAAATGTAATGATTTTAAATCAAAATATCAGGTTTTGAATTCAGAGCTCGTGCCAAGGTAGTTGAAGTTGGCAGCTATTTAACCTTGCTAAGAATCAGTTCCTTCTATATAATGGGGACTATATCTTAAGTTTACTTCAGGATTAAAATCAATAATGGAAACCCTTGCTAGTAGTTAGTAGTAGAAAGAATGACAACAGTTTTATTATTATCATTGTCATCATTATCATGATGTTTAATAATATTAACATAGTTTAATATTTAATACTTCAAAATTCCATAAAATATTTGTGTCACACCTCCATTGTAGAAAAATGTATGTAGAGGTTCTTAGTCTAAAGAGAAGATTTATTTGAATTAGGTCTAATAGTAACTAGATGGTAAAAGATTCATTCCCTTCAGTATTGAATTCTTAATACCAGGCTTTATTTCATGTCCAGTTGACTCAAAAAATTAATTTATGATAACAAAAGTAACAGATTATGTTGGATAACATATGTCTTTAGCTGGAAAATGGATTTTTCCAGTAAACTTTTAAACAGATCCCTGGGATATTTCTTACATTTCCACTAATGACTGAGCTCACCATATATCTGCTAAATTAACAGCACTCTAATAGAGTTTCTGACTTTTCCAAGGTGAATGGTGATAACTTACACTGCAATGTCTCTGTTTTTACCCTGTGCTGAAGGCAACACAGATCTTATTAAGATCAGAACTACAAACAGAGAAAGAATAATCAAGCACTAGAATAAAAATAAAAAATATATCTCCCATTCTAATCTCTTCTGTTTTGTTTTGGCTTCAACAAATGAGGTTCAATGCATTCAACCTCATTCTACCACTGGCATTGACTTGTATTCTGAGTTTTGTTATAGTGGTGACCTCCAACTAAAATATGTTTGGTAAAGGTCATCTTACTTTTATTATTTTTTTAATACATCTGTTAGGCTATAAAGAATATCTTAAAATTATCTTTGGAAAAAATTAAAATGTTTATTCATATGGCAACCAGGTTAAATATAGTTTCCATACTTATGTTTTAAATAATTTATTTACCCATTCAATGGATGAACATCTTTAGAAATAATATATCACTTTGCTCAACAGTTCTAACAGTCTTTCATATATTGAAAAAGAAAAAAAGACAGGCATTCAGCACTGATGATTATATTATGGGAATATTCAATATGTTCTTTACATATGAAGTCCAAAAGAATTTATTTCAAATGTAACAACAGTATGTAATGCTAAGACTCAACACATCATATTGTGCTATCAGTGTATGCAATTGTAAATATGAATACAGTTAGGACTCCCACAATTAGAAAAACATATGTCAGAATCCAAATAACCATAATGAAAAATATTTTATTTGAATTTGAGAGTGGTAAATTAGTAATATCTTGTTTGTTTTTCCAATAAACTCAATTGATGTTTCTTCCCACCCATCTATTGACACTTAAATCTTAAACCATTTAAGTGTATGTGTTAATATATGGACTTGCATGCACACACACTTGTGCATACACACATGTACAAACAAGCTCTTGGTCATCTATTTCTGCAAACAAACTAGCCCAAAACACAGGGACTTAAAACTATGTCCACTTATTTGCTCATGATTTTGTTGGTTGCTCATTTGGACTGGGTTCAGTGGAGCCATTCTGCTGATTTCACTTGCAGTCATTCTCATGTCTATAGTCATTTGGATGGTTGATCCAAGATGACATCACATGTTTATCAGGCATGCTGGCTGGGACTCTCTTGCTGTAAAATGTCTCATCTTCATAGCACCTAGTGTGAATTTCTTTTCATTTCAATTTCAGAAAATCAAGATAGGTCAAGCAGAAGCTGCAATACCTCTTGGACAATCTCACATCTGCCATATTCTATTAATCAAAGCAAACAAATCACAAAGCCAACAAAGATTCAAGGGGGTGGAGAAATAGACGCCACCTCTTGACTGGGACAGTAGCGTGGTCACATTGCAAAGAGGCATATGTATAAAGACAAGAGAAGTTAATATTTATAACCACCATGTTTGCAAAAAACCTACCACATTTGCTGTAAGTTTTCTATTTATTCTGGCAATGTCATTAAACTTCATGGAACAAAGGTGGCTACACAGGCACATAAACATGTGCAACTTTCCTTTCCTAGGTGACTACCTAAAGACAATAATTCTGTCATTCTTACCTTCAAAATAGGTAAAGTCATGCATTTATGCTATGCTTCCATCTTTTATTTGCAGTTCTCATCAACATTTTGTTAGAACCTATGTTAAAATGTTCAATGCTGTTGTTAAAGGAAATGCTTTTTTTTCCTTTTTTTTTTTAAGTTTATTTGTCTTTTGTCTGTTTGCTTGTTTTGCTTTGTTTGATTTTCCCAAACTCAGGGACCAAAGGAAGGAAGCAAAGTGAGTGCCCAGGTATACCTAAATCACTTTTGTCACACCAAATTTCCAGTGGTCCAGAAATTCCATATTCTTATAATCTGAGATTTGTAACTTGGAAAGTATTACTTCACGTACTTTTCTAATTCTCATAAAGCTCTTTAGATATATACAACCAAGTATGGGTCATTTGTTTTCAGTACTGTAACTATTAAAATTACTTAGATGATTTCATTGTAAATAATTTTCTGGGCTTAATTTTTAACAAACTCAATTAGATTTTGTGCAGTATGGAATAATATTTTAGAAATATTATTTGTTTTCTCTCAATATCAATATTAAGATTTGCACTTGAGACTGTGACTAGGATTTAACACAATTTTAACAAACTATGTTCTTCACCAAATAGTTTTAGAATATCCATTTTTATTTTTATTATTGTCCATACTTGGCATAACAAAAAGACTATATAAGTAAATAGCATTCAAAATTAACACTAAATTATATTACCTGATGTTAAAATCTCACTACTTTCCAAAAGCAGTTTGATTCCCTTATTTAGATGTACCCTACACTATGTTTAAGAATAATTTATATTTCTAATATGTTAGTTGTTTGAAAATAGAAACACATTGCAACAAAGCAGCCATAATATAAAATATGGTTTGGATTTCTGACCAATCTACAATAGATCATGTTATTCATAATGTGGCCCAAATCTCATCAAGGAATTAATTAAGTCAAGATACTCATTTTCCTATTCAGTAAATACTAACTAAACAACTACAGTGTGCTGAGAACTATAACTGGCTCTTTATGTAAAACTGAGAAAGAGGCAGAAAGATAGGAACAGGTCTCCAGTAGTGGATTTGGTACTGGGTTTAAATTCTGTGATAGCGATCTTATATATTTTGCCCCCTTGCTTGTGATGAGAAATTCAAAGGACTATGTCAAATTATGAGGTTGTTTTCAAAGGTTGGTGGTGACATATCAATTTTGCATCTTCCTAGGTAATTTAATTATTGGTATAATTTGGAGACATCATATACTTTAAAAACTTTCTAAAGATATACAAAACATTAGAGTCACAAAGATAGATATTCAGAGAACATATAATCTAGCTTTCATCATATTCAGATGAGGATATTAAAGCCCAAAGGGCTATTACAGAATGACAGAGTTTTTATACAGTAGGTTCTAGAGTCCCTAAATTCTGATTTTCAGTTTAGTATCATATTCGAAATACCGTGGTAATAGTCATCAACCCTTTTGCATATACTATGTGCAATGCACTCTGCTTTGTGTCTCATGTTTATAATTTCATTTAACTATAATAGCAACTATGAGGTTGAATAACATTGTCATGATTATATGTATTAAAAAAAGTATATTCAATGAAGTTATTTAACAAAGTTTATACAAGGCAGCTTTGAAATGAAAATACAAATTCTCTGATGCCAAGCTTCAAGCCCTTTGCCGCTACACCACACTGCCTGATAGGCCATTTTGCTCAATTTTACAAAACAGGGAAAAAGAAGGGGAAAACATAGTTTAAGATTAAGTCATAGTTTAAGATTCAGCCACAAAAAAACAATGGTGATATAGCACCTCTTGTATTATCCTGGATAGAGCTGGAACCCATTCTACTAAGTTTCACAAGAATGGAAAAACAAGCACCACATGTACTCACCATCTAATTGGTATTAACTGATCAGCACTTAAGTGCACATATAGTAATAACATTCATCGGGTGTCAGGTGGATGGGAGGGTGCTGGAGGGGTGGGATATATATACATCTGGTGAGTGTGGTGTGCCCCATCTGGGGGATGGGCACCCTTGAATCCCAGACTCGGGTGGGGCAAAGGCAATATATGTAACCTAAACATTTGTACCCCTGTAATATGCTGAAATTTAAAAAGAATAAAAAAGAAAATGTATAATAAATTGCTGAATTAACAAGCAAAACGAATTAAGAGAATTTTACATTACTATTTTAGCTACCACTTGAAGTTTGTGAAACTATATTATCTACTCCATCTATCATTTGGCAGAAAAAATGATTACATTTTCGGAAAGGTCTTCAATTCATATTGGATATTCATTATGTGAAAATCTACGGAAAAACTGACAGTTCAGGATGTAAATTTCAATGTTATCCACATGTGAATGCTGTAAAATGAGGAATTAATGTGATTAAGGCACTGCTGCAACACCTGCATAAATCATCTTCCTTATCTTGATTCTTGTTGCTTTACAGGTTTATCAGAGAAGCTAGTTTTAAATGCAATATAGAGATGTGCAAATAATAGTGTATTCTTCCTCCTTTCTCCTTAATTTATATGTACTCATAGTTCCATATTTTTACTAATAATTCAAAAGAGTATACTTGCATAGGTGATTTAGTGAATACACTGTAAATATTGATATTCAATAAAACTAAGAATAATAGGACAAGTGAAATCTAACTTTTGTCAAAACTCAACTAACAAAAGTATATTAAAGACTACATTTCAGTTCTAAATATTTCACAAATATCTTTATTTAAGGTCAGCCTAACAGAATAAATATCTACCTTCATAATAAGTGCTTACTATTTTAGACATTGCTAAATCTATTAGAGGTATTCTGTAACATCATAAAATGAAAGGTGTAATGTTTACCACACCAGCAGAAGCAAGACCATTTCCTCAGATGACATTGTCTTCCACTACTTGAAAGAGCAACTGTTCTACAATAATATGAAGTTTTGCAATGTATTGTTAGCTGAGAATGCAACAACACTGGCCACCACAGGCATCAGGGAATATGAAAATATGGGTCATTTGAAAAAGCCTGAAACAAAGGTTAACTTTTAGCTCTTTAAATTAGCAATGTGCTTTTATTTTGAAGAAAATGGCAGAAGAAAATAATTCCCCTAATGGGAAATATTCTGTTTATTCCTATTTTAATGACTCTCATATAATGAGTATTAATGGATCCTTATTATAGTCAATTGAAAGCATGGCAATGTAACATATCTACTCCTGTGATTCTATCCAAATAAACCTACTCCTGGGAAAGGGATAAAAGCATAGGTGTCCTTACAATGATTTTGTTTAACACAGTTATTGAGCATTGTTTCTCAATATGTTGTTACATACCACAAATTCAGTAGTAAAAAAACTCAGTCATTCTCTCTTCCTTCATGAAATATAGAGCTAGTGGTGAAAAATGCTCAGATTCCCTAGCCCACTTTCATTAGCTTAAGCCATAGATGTGAAGGAAGTTTTTCCTGATTCCAGAAGGTAAGAATCTCTACTCTTCTAGAAAATTTATTAGTTTAACTGTTTTTCAAAAGAGGGGGCATTTCTCCTACAACTCAAGGCTACCTAGATGAGTACAGAAACTACGGTTTAGATAAAACAAACAATAACTCTCTAAAAACAGGCATTAATGAATTAAAAATTATTTTGATGCAGAAAATGCTTTTAAAATAGATAAATACACAAAATGCAATCAGAGAGAAAAAGAATCAGAGAATTCTTTACATAATCTAAAAAAGCTTGAAGTTATAGAAAAATATGAATTTTTAAAATAATAAGTGGTTGTCCAGGTACAGTTAGGAGATGTGTGTGTGTGTGTGTGTTTTGATCTAGATATTTAGATTTAGATGCAAAGGTGCTCATCAAAATATATTTTAAATATTTGAGAATTGAGGGGCAAAGATAATGGGAATTATTTTGGAGAATAGAGAACTGATTCCAGATATGTTTGTAAATAGAATTATAATATATTAGTAAGTCACTGGATGCTGAAGAATTTTGCAGAGAGGATTGCCTCGCAGATAATTTTGATATGTCTATCTTGGAAAAGTTGCAGATGGTGATGTCATTTACATTGATAAGAAATTGGACAGGGAAATGGAATGATATATATCCTTATTAAAAGAATAAGAAAATAAGAAAAAGTTACAGGAAAATAGAAGATAGCTTGATATGCAGATATAGATATAGAAATTTTGGATTGTGTTTGAGGTATTTGTAGGCCAAATAGCTTGAGACAATTATAATAAGCCATATTAAATAATAAAGTATCTCAAAACAAGATTTGGTTTGGACACATGAATTTTAAATTCATTAATACAAGTGTAATAGTGGAAGCTGTACAAATAGATGTCATTTCTCAGGAAGAATAAATGCAGTGAAGAGAGTAAAGATCTCAGGTTGGGACTATAACAACACTAACTTTAAGAAACATTAATCTATAAATATTGAGCACTCCAAGTAGGTGGAGGAATCCCAAAATAGAACAGCATTGCAAATGCCAAAAAAGGCGAGTACTTCAAAGAAAGAGTAGTCAACAGTGTCATATGCTGGAGAAATGTTACATAACATGACCATAAATATAATTTAAAATGACATTTAGAAGTCAATTGTGACCTCAGTTATACACAAGTTATTTTAGCTTCACAAATAAGTAGATCAGGAGCATCGCTTGTTACTGTAATGTATTAGCCAATCAGAGGATGCAGAGAGAAGGAAAACAATGGGATTCATACAAACAAACAGAAAAACAAATAGTCTGAGAAAAAAATGCAAACTCAAAAATACACAGCTGGGAATTAATAGAAAGTTAACAAACAAGATGGCTGACTAGACATAGTATGTGCCTCTTCAATGGAGAGGAACCAGAATAGTAAGCAGATATTCACATTTTGAACAGATTGTCTAGGACAGAATGCTGTGATTTGCCAGGGAAACAATGGGAGCACCAAAAGTGGATAAGGAGGGGATTCAGAACAACTTTCCTGGCCAGTGACATGCTAAGAGTTAGGAGAAGCTCCTAGATGTGGAAAAATGGTAAAATTGAAGCCCCCAAAGCTCCATACTTCAAGATGAGATTTTATGATCTTGACTACCAGAGAATTACATGACCTACACAGGTCTCAAGGCTAATATAGGGAGTGGCCTGGAGATTACACAAAGACATTGTTCCAGAAAAGGAACTCAACACAGAATCCCACAGGCATCAGACCTTAGAACAGCTTGAGTCAGGTGCTATTCTGAAAACCTAGATATCAGGGAACTGTAGGCATGCCTACAGCCATTGCACAGCTCCAAGGAAGGATAGAGGAGACCAGACACTCCCATGCACCCCTGGGAATGTCCTTATCACCCTTTTGGAAGCTGCTATTGAGACTGAGACATGAATGGACAGCATTTTCCAGGGTTTCTCACCCACACTACTTGCCTGAGTAGGCCCTAGTCTTTCCAGTCACCAGGTCCAAGGTGCCAATTTTAGAGTTTGATACTGGGCTGTGCCCTGACCTCAGGCTTGGTTTAGACTCACGTGACTATGTCCCCCACCTGGCTGGGGAGTGACAGGAAAAACTGGCTTTGCAGCATACATCTGGAACAGTGCCCATCATTCTGCAGCCAGCTGCTGTGGGACCAAGTCTTGAGTGAACTATACTTCCCACAGTTTCCTGCCAGTGCAGCCTGCCTTAGAAGGGTCCCACCCTCTCTGGTTAGAGTTCCAATGTGCCATTTTGGGAGTTTAATGTTAGGTA
The DNA here is from genome assembly GCF_040939455.1 of Microcebus murinus. Lineage (NCBI taxonomy): Eukaryota > Metazoa > Chordata > Mammalia > Primates > Cheirogaleidae > Microcebus > Microcebus murinus. The sequence continues at coordinate 38,978,628 of NC_134115.1, read as the reverse complement.
TCACCTTGTCCTCTGTGTGAGTTCAGGCTGATTCAGTTGTAGCCCTGCCCAAGTGAGGAGGGACAGGGGAGCCCAGGTTCTCCTACGTACTCTTAGGATGGTTACTACCACCCTGTTACAGGCTGCAGTGAGACTGAGATGTGAGCTGAAAAATACACTAAAGGAAATACAAAATGTATTTGAAAGCCTCAAAAGACCAAATAGAAGAAAGAATTTTAGAACTTGAAGACAGATCTCTCAAAATAATCCAGTCAGACAAAAATGAACAAAAAAGAATGAAAAAGAATTGACTAAACCAGGAAGAAATAGAATTCCAGGATAGACCAATAACAAGTAGTAATATTGAATCAAGGATAAAAAATGTCTAAACAAATAAACAGAAAAACCTCATGACCATATGGATTCACAATCAAATCAGAACTACAAAGAAGAACTTGTACAAATCCTACTAAAACTGTTCCAAAGATTCAAAACAAGGAAATCCTCTCTAACTCATTCTATGAAGCCAGTATCACTCTGATACCAAAGCCAGGAAGGGAGTCAGCAAAAATGTGACAACTACAGGCCACCATCTGATGAATATCAACACAAAAATTCTCAACAAAATACTAGAAAGCTGAATCCAACAGCACATCAAAAGGATAATTCACCACAGTTAAGGATAATTCATCCACAATTAAGTGAATTTTATCCCAGGAGTACAAGGGCAATTCAACATATGCAACTCAATAAGTGTGATTCACAACATAAACAGAATTCAAAAACAAAAATAAGGTAAGTATCTGAACTGATGTGGAAAATTCATTTGATAAAATCCAGCACCACTGCCTAATAAAAATCCTCAAAAAACTCAGCATAGAAAAAGCATACCTCAAGAGAATAAAAGCTGTATGTGACAAACCCAGAGCCAACATCATACTGAATGGTGAAAAGTTGAAATCATTCCTCATGAAAACTAGAACAAGACAAGAATGCCCACATTCGCCCCTTCTATTCAACATAGTACTGAAAGTGCTAACCAGAGCAATCATGTAAGAGAAAGAAACAAAGAACATCTGAATTGGAATAGAGGGAGTCAAATTATCTCTGTTTGCTGATGATATGATCTTATACCTAGACAATCCTAAGGACATATCCATAATAGTCCTAGATTTGATAAATGAATTAAGCAAAGTGTCAAGTTGTAAAATCAATAGACAAAAATCAATAGCATTTCTATACAGCAACAATGACCAAGCTGAGAACACAATCAAGAACTCAATCCGACTGACAATAGCTGCAATAAATAAAAATAAAAACCTAGTAATACATTTAACCAAGGAGATGAAAGATCTCTACAAGGAGAACAACAAATCCTTGATGTAAAAAATTATAGATGACACAAACAAATGGGAAAACATTTCATGATCATGGATTGGAAGAATCAATTTTGTTAAAATAATCATGCTGTCCAAAGCAATCTACAGATTCAATGCAGTTCCTATGAAAAAATGATGTCATTCTTTATATAATTAGAAAACAATTTTAAAATTCAGATAGAAGCAATAAAGTGCCCAAATAGTCAAAGAATTCCTAAGCAAAAAGAATAAAAATGAAGGCATCCCATTATCTGACTACAATTTAAACTACAGGATATATAAACAAAATAGCATGATAATGGAATGAAAGTAGACACATTGACCAATGAAAAGGAATAGAAAACCCAAAAATAAAGCTGAATACCTCTAACCAACTGATTTTTGATGAACCAGACAAAAAGAAACACTGGGGAAAGGAGACATTATTACAATATTACAAATAAATGGAGCTGGGAAAATTGGATAGCCATATGCAGAAGAATGAAAATGGATCCTGTGAGCATTGTGGAGGGGGAGGGTGTACCTCTAACACTTGCTGGGGAGAGGCAAAGATATAAAATGTAACCAAAATGTTAAAAAAAAAAAAAAAAACAATTATCGGGTGTTGGGCAGGTGGGAGGGGGGAGGCGGGGATGGGTATTTACATACATAGTGCGATGCGCACTGTCTGGGGGATGGACACGCTTGAAGCTCCAACTCAAGGGTAGAGGGGAGGCAAGGGCAATGTACATAACCTTAACGTTTGTATCCCCATAATATGCTGAAATAATAATAATAAAAAAAAGAACCATATTGTCAATCAGGCAAAGCCTATGGATCTCTTCTCAAATTCATAATTACAAATAAAACCAATTATATTTCAAAAAATAAAAATAAAGTGGACCCTTATCTCTCACCATATACAAAAATTAACTCAAGAAGGATTAAAATTTTAAATGTAAGCCCTGAAACAATAAAAGTTCTGGAAGGAAACCTGGGAAAATCTCATATGGACATTGGCCGAGGCAAAGAATTTATGAATAAGACTCAAAAAGCAAATGCAATAAAAATAGGTCTATGGCCTGTTAGGAACCAGGCTGCACAGCAGGAGGTGAGTGGCGGGCAAGTGATCAAAACTTCATCTGCATTTACAGCTGCTTCCCACCACTCATATCACCCAGCCCCTGAGCTCCTCCTCCTGTCAGATCAGCAGCAGTATTATTTGCAGGAAAAGAAGCTCAGGGCTCCCACTGATTCTGTATTATGGTGAGTTGTACAATCATTTTATTATATATTACAATGTAATAATAATAGAAATAAAGAACACAATAAATTTAATGTGCTTGAATTATCCTGAAACAATCCTCCCACCACAGTCCTTGGAAAAATTGTCTTCTATGAAACTGGTCCCTGTTGCCAAAAAGGTTGGGGACTGCTGGTATAATGGACACTGGAGACTCAAAAGAGGGGAAAGTTGGAGGGGATAATAATGAAAATTACCTATGGGATACATTGTACACTATTCAGGTGATGAGCACAGCAAAAGCCCAGACTTTTCCATTATATAATATATACATATAATGAATTTCAACTTGTACCTCCTAAATCTATTAAAATTTTAAAAAGGAAAGAAAAAAATAATATGAATAAAATAAAATACACAGCTGGACCTATGACTTCTTTTTTTATCATATTATGGGGATACAAATATTCTTAGGGTTACATATATTGCCCCTGCCATTCCTCCCCATGCCCTGTGCCTTACCAAAACATCAAGCGTGTCCTACCCCCAGGTGGTGCGCATCACACCTATTTTGTAAGTATAAATTCTTTATGACTTCTTAATGTATGAAATGATACCGGTTTAGAATTTGGGGCACTGTCTTTTTAAGGGAAAAGATATGGAATTATGGCCAGTGGCTAGGCCATAAGCTGTGCAGTGACAAAGACCATGTCTTTCTTTTTGCTACTACATTGTGATTTAATAACATAATTCCACATTATGCTTTTAGTTAAATTTAAATAAATTAATGTGCCCAACTTACTCAGTGACTTCTTTTCATTCTTCTTCCTACTTAATAGAAACAGCCATTACTAACAGTACTAGTCACCTTGTATCAGATATAACATGTGTTCAGCTTCTGGTAACCAACACTCAAAGTAATGATAGTGCTACATTTTTTCTAAAAGTTTATTGTTCTCTCACATGCAAAAAGTATTAGAAAGGCAGAACAAGGTTGTCATGGCAGTTCAAAGACATTATCAGAATTTCAGATTCCTATTTTCTGCTCTATATCATCTATGAGTGGCTTTCATGCTCAAGGTTACCTCGTTACTACAAGATGACCTGTTCCAGCTATTACGATTATGTTTAGGATAGGAAAGAGGAAAGAACATAATGGCAATTGCCTCCTGAGTCAACTTCAAGTACTTTGACTTATACTTAACTAGCCCTATCTGCAAGATAGGGTAAATAATACAGCTTTTAAATTGCTTAATTTCATCCTCCACATTTTTACAGTGTAGAATGAAAAATAAATATATATATATATATCATATATACATACATATGTGTGTGTATATGTGTATATATAGAGAGACAAATAAAAGTCTCTGATATATATTGTAATATTACTAAATATAAAAGAAACTTTGAGCTCCAGCCTTATATAACTACTCAACTACCCACTATGCCAGTCTTCTTTATGGAAACACTTTCTTTACATAGTCATTTCCCTGAGTAAGTCTATCAGTGTTTTGGCTGGACTCTAATTTCTTGTTCAATGTTCTTTCCTTATGTGATCTTAACCAATTGGTAACTCCCAAATTTATATATACAGTCCAAACTTCACTCCTAAAAAACCTATTAATATATATCCAACTGTCTTCTCAATTTTCTCATATGAATTTTTCACAGGAGTTACCATATATTCAGCATATATAACATTAAACTTATTATTACTCTAAAACCTACATATTAATCTTTAACTCAATCTGAAAAAAATATTATTTCCATCCACTTGTTTTCTCAATCCAGAAAACTCAAAGAAAGGCTAGGTGGAGTCAGGACTCTAATCTTATCTACAAGACCAAAAGGCTCATTTTGCTTACTATTGTGTTCTACAGCTGCCCAAAACTAAAACCACAATCATTTTTAAAAAGGAAGAATGAAACATAGACAGAATAGGAAAATTAGAACATGGGCTACTGTATTAATACATTAAAAGCCTGACTTTTATTGAGCAATAACAACTTATGATCAAAAGTAATATACATGACAATGTACATAGGTGTAAATTATAAATATGTGAAGCACATAGGTACTAACTACTTGTTTGAAATTCTGGCACAAAGTCCTATGTTATATGGCACCAAATCTACCCAGGAGACTTGAGAGATTTTGTATTTAAGAAATAAAAGGCTCTCAAACACTTCTGCTCAAGACACTCAGAATTCAATTTGATGATTTTCTTCTCAAGACCCTCATTATAGTATTCTAGTACCAAACAATGGTAAATTCCTGATCAGCATTCAAGAGCAATGTTTTCCTAAATTATTAAAGTCTTATTAGCTGTTCCTTTTCCTCTGGTTGACTATTTGCAAGTGAAGAGAAACCCAATATTTGGAGAAGATGTGTTTTTCTTTACAGTGGTGCCTTGGATGGGATATAAACTATGAGGCAAAAGATAATGAGACCAAAAAAATAGGGTTCTTTATTTGATACACTTAATTATTATTTATCTGCTGTAGCTACCATATTGCTATGCTGAGAGAGAAGTAGATGGCAAAACTTAGTATTTAATCATATAATTTATTTATAATTAATGAATATTTATTTTGTACTTATTGTATGAGAGGTGCTATGTGAGGAAGGAAGGGAGGAAGGGAGGAAGGAAGGAAGGAAGGAAGGAAGGAAGGAAGGAAGGAAGGAAGGAAGGAAGGAAGGAAGGAAGGAAGGAGGGAGGGAGGGAGGGAGGGAGGGAGGGAGGGAGGGAGGGAGGGAGGGAGGGAGGGAGGGAAGGAAGGAAGGAAGGAAGGAAGGAAGGAAGGAAGGAAGGAAGGAAGGAAGGAAGGAAGGAAGGAAGGAAGGAAAATAAGTCAGACACAAATATTGCCCCTAAAGTCTTTTTAATACAATAAGGTTTCTTTAAGCAAATGCAACATGAGAAACTAAAAGACAAAGTTAGCTACATGATTCAATATTCCCAGGCTGATAGCAGTTATATTTCCTGATATGGTTCCTACTGGCCCATCATTGTTTTAAGCAATTAATTCAATGGAAAAAATCAGTTGAGACTACACCTTAGTGATAGTCCTAATAACTCAAGTTTAATTCACAACATAATTCAAATTATATATAAATAATTGAGTATTCATTACATTTCTGCTGAAAGACAATATAGAATGTTTTATTTAATAGAGTATGTACTATAATTACAACCTCTTTATAGTTGAGAACACAATAAAACAAGAAGAAATATATGTTGATTGCCTCATTTTTAAAAGTAGAAACATCTGTGTTTTAAAACCTTAGGGTCATTTTTTTAAAGTTGTAATACTGCCTGAAGGTGCTTAGGGGAGTGTTTACCCTGAATACCTTATGCTTTTCTCCCATTACCTTTTATTTTAATTTACATTTTTCTTAATGGATATTTTACCACTATAATAAGTGAAAAGAGGGGCCATGAGTTGAAATAACTGGTTATCTCTTGAGTCAGTTACATAATCTCCATATTCTCAAGGATATTACCATGATCTCAATACTTAATACATAATATTTTATATTTTCAGTTATCTCATTCACAAATTTTAAGACTAGTGAAGAACCTCGATCCTTTTGAAAGCCATTTTCCAAAAGAGGTTATTGCTATAATTAGAGTCAGGAGATAAAGAGAAATATCACAGTAGAGTATGACACACAGATTAAAATAGTTAAGATGGAGAGGGAATTAACTTTAAAAAAAAAAAAAAAACACTTCTTTCTAATTGTTTGAGTGAACATATGATGAATTATACAAACATTGTCATGAGTAAAATTTTGTACCTTAAAAAGACCCAGGGAAAACAAAACAAAATTTTATTTTTTGTTTGATATTTTTAATATTAATACTATGTATATTTTAGATTTATCTTCTGCATTTTTCAAGAAAGACCAGGCACAAACATTTCTTTCAATTGTAAGAAAAAGTACCCTTAATGTCATATCTATATGATGAGACTATACAAATTTGATCTAAAAATATTTGAAATCACTTTGCACTGCCATTAAAATAATGCTTTACATGTAAGTACCATTTTGTTTATTATTCAACTATTTTTCTACTTGTCTTACAATTAAATTCAAGTTAATTAGGACAAACACTAAGTGATAGATAGATAGATAGATAGATAGATAGATAGATAGATAGATAGATAGATAGATAGATGAGAAGATGTTCCAAGAATTAAGAAAGTTTGCCAGAGAAGTAGTTTTTTCTGGGAGGGATGAGGCTCCAGTGAAAGTCTTCAGATTTCGAATCCCATATCCTCTCCACTAATTCATATATCATCTAAGAATGTGACAAAGGGATGTCCTGCAAAATTACTGTTTAGAAATAACCTTAATGTGAAAGTCACAGAAAATCATGGAGTAGGAATTTCTAGGACTTGGTCTTGCCACTAAAACAACCATTAGGAAAAAATTGTCAGAATAAAATACTTCAGAACTCTGGAATCTGAGTAGACACAGCAAATGGGGAGTGCCTAATTAAAAAAGAGGCTGCTAAACTTTGACAAGGAAGCAACATGCCTGAACCAGCTATTGTTCCCCATTCCTCATCCCTTGAGCAAATAGGGGCTTTAAGCCTACATTCCTATATTGTCTGGTGTCAGGGTGGACAAGTAAATTCCTTTTTTTCCCCAAAACTTAGGATTGTGAGTTTTGTTCAGTGTGATTTTCCCGTGAGGGAGCCAATGCAGACACTTGCTCACTTGCCTTTTGTTAAAACCACTTGGGCACATTGAATTTCCCAAAGGCACCTATCCAAAGATTTAAAGAGATAAACACACATTTTTTTTGAAGTCCAGATATTTAAGAAAATCTATGTCAGGTCACAGGCTGACTACAGAGATAGTAGTCAGATAATAGAACAGAAAAAATAGTTTGGAAAGCCACTATACAAATGTATGAGTAAAGCTCTCAACAAATAACAATAGCAATCCCTAAGGAGGGAGAGAGTCTGAGCAGAAAGAAAACAATAAAGAAAAATAAATAGTGTCTGAGGGATGTGTGAGACATCATCAAGAATACCAACATATATATGATTTTCTACACATAGGAAAGCAAACCAACATACGCATTATTCCCTGTGCATAGGAATTAATGACCAATAATTTCCTTAAACTGGTGGAAGTCATGAATATACTTCCAAGAAGCTCAATAAACTCCAAAGAGAATAAATTCAAAGATCCATATTTTAGTCAAAGTATCAAAACCCCAAGACAAAGAGAGAATCATAAAGTAGCAAAACACAATTGACTCATCAGGTACAACGAAGCCTCCATAAGATTAACAGCTGATATTGTATCAGGAACTCTAAAGCCAGAAGGCGGTAGGATGGAATATTTTAATGCTGAAAATGAAAAAACAGTCAACCAAAATTTTAATATCTGGCAAAACTATTTTTAAAGAATGAAAGAGAAATTAAGACATTTCAGATAAACAAGCTAAAAGTCCCTGCAAGAAATATTAAAGGCAGTCCTTCACCATGAAATTGAAGGACAATAGGATGCTAAATAGTAAACAAAGACATATGAAGAAATGGTACCCTGGTATAGTTAATTACATAAGTAAATATAAGCCAATATTTTGTACTTTTGGTTGTAACCCCCCCTTTTCCCTGTATCACTTAAAAGGCAAATATATTATACAATAATTATAAATCTATTAATATGTTAATGGGTACTTACTGTAAAGATATGTAATTTGTAACAAAAAGAATATAAGAGTGAAGGGACAGAGTTGTAAATGAATTGAGTACTAGTATGCTATTAAAACTAAATTTGTATTATACAAATTTGGTTAATATAAGTTTAAAATGTTGACTATAATAGCCAAGATAACTGCTAAGAAAATACATTTTAAAATATACAGTAAAAAAGAAGGGAATCAAAATAGTACACTAAAAAATTCAACTAAATACAAAAGAATAATGGAAGATATACGGAACAAAACAAAAACATGTACGACATACGGAACACAAATAGCTAATATAAGTTTAAATGTAAATGGACTAAGCTTTCAAATTAAGGACACAGATTGACAAATTGCATTAAAAAAACCCAAGATCCTTCTATATTCTGTCTACAAAAGAGACTTACTTTAGATACAAAGAAAAAAAGTCTTGAAAATACAAAGACGGAAAAAGATGTTCCATGTAAATTATAACCAAAAGAGATCTGAGGTGGCCATATAGTTGTTAGACAAAATAAATTTTAAGTTAAAAAAAGGTTAAAATATGCAAAAAGGGCATTATTTATTGATAAAAGATTAAAACCATCAAGATACTATAAAAATTATAAATATACATACACATCTAACAACAGGACTCTAAAGTATATGTAGCAAAAATGGACAGAATTGAAAGAAAAAATAGATACTTTGACAATAATGGTTGGTGACTTCATATCTTACTTAAAAATGAATAGAAAAACTGGACAGAACATCAATAAGGAAATATGAGATTTGAGTGGCACTATAAATCAATTAGACCTTAAAGATATATATATATATCTCACTTCACTCAGCAAAAGCAGAACAGGCATTTTTTTCAAGTGAACAGAAACATTCTCTAGGATAGACCATATGTTAGGTGACCAAAAAAAGGTCATTTTAAATTTAAAGAGATTGAAATTATACAAAGAATTTTCTTCAAACACAATGGAATCAAATTAGAAACGAATCACAAAAGGAATACTGGAAAACTCATACATGTCAGAAATTAAGGAATACACAATCAAACATCCAATGGTTCAAAGAAGAAATCACAAGGATGATTAGTTTGTTAACTGGGTAGTATACCATAAGAGACATATTGTGGCTGTAAGATTAATGATGGCCATGAGGCCTACTTCGAACATCTCGCAGGGCCTACATTATGTGTTACTTAGCGATATGATGCAACCTGGCCTGGAGATTTGCACCCTGGCCTGGGAATTACCCAGTTTCTATAACAACAAGACCTAAAACCCCTGGTTTTCCTGGAGAAAAGATCATTTCAGCACAAATGCAACTTCCATAGACCTTAAAACAAAGCATATAAGAATAGCTTAAACTCCCTTTAAGAAAGAAATATCTGATACCTAGCCTGGACTGCATACCAGTAAAAGAAGAGGGGAAGAATCCCTCTAACTCTGAGAATGATCTCCAGATGGAGTTTCTTGCCATCAGTTGGTAATAGGACACTGGACTATATCTGGTCCATGACAACAGCCTGCTCTTGCTAACCATCTTGTAAAAACAAACTGATTGAACGTCAGACAGTGCCTAAGACTCATCTTTAATGCAAATTGGACCAAAGGGAAAAAAATCTATCTGGAGAAGCTAGTTAACTAGGACCACTGGACCCCCAAACACAATAGGCCGGCATAACAAAATGCCACAGACTGGGTAGCATAAACAGCAGAAACATTTTTGTGCAGTTCTAGAGGCTAGAAATCTAAGATCAAGGTGTCAGCAGGTTTGGCTTCTTCTGAGGACTCTCTCAAGTTACAAATGGTCTCTTCTTGCTGTGTTTTCTTTTTGTGACTGTTCTCCTGAGTCTCCCTCTGTGTCTCAATCTCCTCTTCTTACAAGGACACCAGTCAGATTGGATTAGAGCCCACCCTAAGGGCCTCATTTTAACTTAATTACCTTTTTAAAGGCCCTATCTCCAAATATAGTCACATTCTGAGGTTCTCAGGGTTAGAACTTCTACATATAAATATTTCTTTGGAGGGGGATACAAGTCAACCCATAGGACAAGGGAAATTAAGAAATAACTTAAGGCAAATGAAAATATAAATAAAAATACAACATTCTAAAATGTGTGAGATACAAAAAAAGGCAGTGGTCAGAGAAATCTATTGTTATAACACCTACATTAAAAAGATCTCAAATCAATTGCCTAACTGCACACCATAACAAAGCAGAAAAAGAAGACCAACTTAAATATAAAGTTAGAAGGCTGAAGGAAATAAATATAAAAATAGAGATAAATAAAATTGAGATTAAAAATAGATAAAATCAAGAAAATCTAGTGAGTTGTTTAAAAATTTTAACAAAATTAACAAACCTTTAACTCAATTGGCCAAAAAAAGGAAGAAGTCTCAATTTACAAAAGTTAGAGATGAAAAGGAAGATATTACTAATACTTTATAGATATAAAAGTAATATAAGAGAATATTGTGAACAACATCACACCAACAAATTGAGTAATAAAATTAAAAAGTTCCTAAAAACACATAAATTAATAAACTAACTAAAGAAACACTCTGACCTGGGAATAAGAGGATTGAATCAGTAGGGAAAATATCAAACTTAAAGAAGTAGAGAATAAAATGGTGGTACAAGGGATGGGGAGATCTTGACAAAGGGTGCAGGGTTTCAGTTAGACAGAAGGAATAAACATTTGAGATCAGATCTATTGTACAAGATTATATGTACAATATAATGTAATAAATATTTTTTAAATTTCTAAGAGAGTAGATTTTAAATGTTCATACCACACACACAAAAATGATAAGTAGATGAAGTGATGGATCTATCAATTAGATTTATTTAAGCAATCTGTTATATATATATTATATATATATATATATGCACATTATCAAAACATCACATTGTACCCTATAAATATTCACAATTATTATTTGTCAATTTTTAGAAAATGTATGTTAGGGCACAAACCTTGCAACCTGGGTTTGCTTGAACTCCAAAGCCAGTGTTCTTCTTTTTATACCATTTTGCCTCCCAACTAGTGCCACAATTGTGGCACTCAAGAGAAGAGAAAAGAATCTAAAAGCAAACCAAACCAAACCAAACATGAAACTTCCAGAACAGAAAAGCTCAGGACCATATGGCTTTGCCAGTGAATTATATCAAACATTTAAAGAACAATGAACATTACTCTTCTCAAACTCTTTCAAAGAACAGAAAGTGAGGGAGTACTTCCTAAATCATTCTTTGAGGACAACCACAAAAACATTACAAGAAAACAAATGACAGGCCAACATTTTCCCTGAATATAGATGCATGAACGTGGGGAAACATCCCATGTCCATGGATTGAAAGACTTAATACTGTTAAGATTACACTATTGCTCAAACTGATATAGAGTTTCAATGCAATCTCTATCAAAATCTCAATGATATTTTTTTGAGAAATGGAAAAGCCCATCAAAAACTCATATGAAATTTCACAGCATATCAAATAAGCAAAACAATATTAAAAAAAAACCAGAGAAATAAGTTGAAAAATGCATACATTTTGATTTCAAAATATGCTACAAATCCATAGTAGTCAAAATAATGTGGTACTGGCAGTGGATAGACATATAGATCAATGGAATAGAATTGAGAGCCCAGAAATAAACTCTTAACATCATTCATTGGTCAGTTGAATTTCCACAAGGGTACCAAGATCATTTAATGGGAAAAGAACAGTCTCTTCAACCAATGGTAAAAAGAAAATTGAATATACACATTCAAAAGAATGAGATTAGGACCTTTACACCACATACAAAAATCAATTCAAAATGTATCAAATACAGTCACACCCTCTTATCTAAAGCAGATACCTCTTAAGACCCCCAGTGGACACTTGAAACCATGCATACTACTGAACCCTATACCTATATATACTGTGATTCTTCCTATATATACATACCTATGAAAAAGTTTAATTTATAAATTAGGCATAGTAAGATATTAAAACCAATAACAAATAACATAATAGAACAATTTTAACAATATACTGTGATGAAAGTTATATGTATGTGGTCTCTTTCTGTCTCTTAAAATATTTTATTGTACTCAGCTATTTTTGGACCACAGTTCACTGTGAGTAACTGAAACCACAGAAAGTGAAACTGTAGATTAGGGGGTACTACAGTGCCTATATTCATGAGCTAATAATATAAAACTCTTAGAAGAAAACTTAGGGGAAAATCTTTATGATCTTAGATTTGGCAATAGTTTCCTAAATATGACCCAATAGCACAAGCAACAAAATGAAACAAAATAGATAAATTGGATTTCATAAGAACTAAATAGTTGGAAATGGTGTTCCCAGATTAGAATATCTAATGCAAATTGGTATAAATTCCATGCATACAGAATCCTTCATATATACTAATACTTAGCCCAGCCCTCTTTGCTGTCTCTTAACCTTGCACAAGGTATTGAACTTTATCTGATTTTCATATTCAGGTTTTTTATTTCAAAAATATGCACATGTACTTTAGGAATACTCTATATTTAGACAGTCATTTCAAAGGCACTTGCCCCAAGATTAGACACCCAAATGTGTCGAAAATTCTTTGTTTCCTTTAATGTTGATCTGTGATCAAAAGGAAACAAAGTATCCTACATAGTGCTGTTGCATTCTGTGACTTTCTGTCATTTAAAGTATTTGTGTGAATCCTTGGAAGATACTGTCTACATGTAAAAACAAAAGATTTAAACCAACTTTAATGCACAATGATTGGAAATAATGGTGTTTATTCCATAATTAACAAACTGAGAAGAGAAATAGGATATTAAAAAATGAGCGTTTTAGTCCTGCTTTTGCCAATGTCAACTGCTTCTTTACTTCAACATTAACAAGTGACAGATTAACAAAAATTAGGGAATGAACACATTGGTTCTCAGGATATGGTGAATAATAAGGGGATGCTCTCATAACTACACAAAATAATCTCTGAATTAATTTCATGCTTGACAAATAAACTTTTTGATGAATATCCATAGCTATTAAGCAAATTTCTTATAAATTAGAAACATAATCTGTCGAGGGATTACAAGTCATTTAGAAAGGCTGCTTGGCGATTGTGAATATATGTGGCACACAATGCATTGGCATCTGTTTGGAAAATAGATTCCTCACTTGGCATCCCAGCCTCCCGTTATGAAGCATGTCTGATATTATACATGCCCAGTCATGAGTATGGCCATTCCAAGAGGTTAAAACATGGAAATAATTTGCAAATCATCATCTGGCATCTACATTGCAGAAAAATGAAAATGATAAATATGGCCAAATTAGTATTTTCTAAAATTATTTTGGTTTTAGACCAAAATATGCTTAATGTAGACATGTATGCAATATATAAAAGATTAAGCTAAAAATTAATCCTGATATCAGATGCTTTTTGAGTAAAGGAGATTCAAATCATTCTTGTGCTGTTCTGAGAGCTTTTAGAAATTTGCGTAGGGTTGCTTAATTTGCAAATCTTTGGGCTGTGTTAATATTGCATAGTGAGGTGATATTCAGGGTCACTGCTCCACTAATAATGGGATGGATGATTAATCAAGAAAACAGAAAAAGAGAGAGACAAAAAAAAAGAGGAGAGGGAGTGTTCAAAGAAATAAACTCAAAACACACCTCCTACTCAATATTACAGGAAATAAATTCTGTGACTTCTGGCCATTTTAACACAGCAGCTCACAATTAGTCTTGTTTTAGTTCATTTTCATTAATGGGTTTATCAATATTAGCTAATTTTATTTCATATCATCTTATTATGTAAAATCATAGGCATTGTCCTACTCTAATTATGATAATTCAATTATGGGATCAAACACCAATAGAGAGAGTTGAGGTCTTAAATTAATCAAATTCATTCTCTTTAAATCAAGTGAGGTAACGTTCATTGTAAATATGAGATAGACCAACTAACCAGTGCTTTGAAAAAATATATGGCTAATTATATTGCATAAAAAATGTCTAGAGCTACATAATTTCATTGATGACTACCCTCACCCCTCATTCGTAAATCCTCATTTTCATAGTAACACTGTGCCAATTTGAAACCTTTTGTGTACCAAGCCCTGTATCAGGAACATTGCTGAATAGCTTCAAACATCATTACTTCTCATACCTATGTCCTAAATTAGAAAAAAAAGAGATGGAGAGAAAAAGTTTTTCTTTTGTTTTGTTTTTTTCCTGCCTTATGTATGCCAATCATTTTTACAGAAGAAAATGTTTTCCAAAAAGGAAAAACGAGGATAGACTTTCCTTTTGATTCCCAGGTTAATCTGAATTTAATTACTAGCAAAGTATTGGGGGTAAGGGACATGTAGATAACTTTAAGCAGTCCCTGAAGATTACTCAGCAATCCGACCAAATCCAGCATGCCATTATTCTATGTCCCAATATTCTACATAATTATAGCATTGCATGGATAAAACTTGAATTCTTCAAATTTAGAGCCATGTCTTACTGTTTTGTCCCTATTAGCTGGCACAGTGGCATCATATAATATAAACTATAAATAAAAACATATATGTGTATATATATGTATGTGTTATATCTTAAAAATATACACACATGATATATATTAATATATATATTTGTGTGTATATATATATATAGTCCAACTTTGTCCTTATTCTTCCCTGTTATATTGACTAATTTAGGGCTATTATTATTCCATATAAATTTTAGAATCAAATTGGCAATATCTACAAAATAGGAAGTTAAAACTTTGATTTGGAAAAATAAGTTACTTTTTACTTCTTTTGTATTGTGATAAAATACACATAACATAAAAATCAACTATCAGAACCATCATTAAGTGTGCAGTTAAGTGATATTAAGTACATTTATATTGTTATGCAACAATCACCCCCATCCATTCACAGAACTCTTACATCTTGCATAACTGAAACTTTATACCCATTAAATAATAACTCCCCATTCCCACCCTCTCCTAGCATCATTCTAATTTCTGACTCGATGATTATTTTCTACTCTATGAACCTCATATAAGTGAAATCATGCAATATTGTCTGTTTTGTGACTCAGTTATTTTATTTAGCATAATGTACTCAAGGTTCATCCATGTTGTAGCATATGACAGAATCTCCTCCTTTTTTAAAGCTGAATAAAATTCAGTTGTATGTATATATCACATTTTATTTATCCATTCAGCTAATGATGAACATTTGGGTTGTTTCTATTTTTTTGCTATCCTGAATATTGCTACTATGACCATGAATGTACAAATATCATTTGAAGGTCCTGTTTTCAATTCTTTTACATATATAATAAAAGTGGAATTGCTGGTTCATGTAGTAATTATATTAATATTAGTACTTTTTTGATGAATTATCATGCTGTTTTCCACAGTGACTGTACTATTTTACATTCCTACCCATAGTGCACAATATTTCCAATGTCTCTTCCTCTTTGCTAAATAACACCTACTATTTTCAGCTTATATTATTTTATGCTTTTCTTTTTGATAGTAGCTATCCTAATGGGTATAAGGTCATATCTCATTGTAGCTCGCATTAGCATTTCTCTAATGATTAGTGATGTGAGGCATCTTTTCACATGCTATTGGCTGAGTTAATTTTTGAATATGGTGTTATATAAGGGACTGATTTTATTCTTCTTCTTGTGGACATTCTATTTTCCCAGTAACATTTGTTAAAGAGACTGCCCTTTCTCCATTGAATAGCCTTGGCACACTTCTGAAAATAATTTGATCCCTTATGTGATGGTTTATTTCCAGACCCCCTTTCATTTGTCTATATATCTGTCTTTATGCCCATACTACATTATTTTGCTTATGGTAGACATATATGTCTTATGATTTTTTGGTCCCTCAATTCCTGCATTTCTCTTTTCTTTAGTTGATTAGTTGATTTTAGTCTCTTAAATCACGTAATAAACAAAAAGTGAATTTACACATGGCTTTGTTAATACTGGTTCTGTTACAATAATACCAGCTTTGTAATTACTCGTGTATTTACATTTACTGAGATTACTACTTTTTCATATGGCTTTGAGTTTCTGTCTAGTGTCATTTTAACCTGCAGGACTTCCTTCAGCAATTCTTTCAAGATAGATCTAATGTAACAAACTCCTCAAGCTTTTGTGTATCTGAGAATGTCTTAATTTATTTCTCATGTTAAAAGAAGAGTTTTGCTAGAGATAGGATATTTGGTTGACAGGTTTTTGGGTTTTTTTCTTTTAGCATTTTGAATATACAGTTGGTCCTTGAACAACAGGTTTGAACTGTGCAGGTCCACTTATATGAGGACTTTTTCAACCAAATATGGATTGAAAATACAGTATTCTTAAGATATGAAACTTGCATATATTAAGTGCTGCCTTTCATATGTATGGGTTCCACAGGGCCAACTATGGGAGTTGAATATGTGCAAAATTTACTATATGCAGGAGTCCCGAAACCACTCCCCCATATATACCAGGGGACCCACTGTATTTGCCTACTGCCTCTGGCCTCCAAGTCGTCTAATGAGTAATCTGCTGATGATCTTATTGATTATGCCTTGTATATGAAAGTCACTTCACCTTGGTACTTTCAAAATTATCTTTGTCTTTGTTGTTAAGTTTAATTATAATGTGTTGTAGCATGGATCTTTTGGAGTTCATCCTACTTAGAGTTCTTTGAGCTTTTTGTGTGTTCATATTTGTATCTTTCATCAAATTTCGGAAGAGTTTGGCTAAAACTTCAAATCTTCTCTCTTCTCCTTCTCTCTTTTCTCCTTCTGCCATTCCCACAGTGCATATGTTGATTTCAGTGATGGTAGCTCATGGGTTCCTAAGGCTCTGTTTATTTTTCTTTATTCCTCTTTATATTCCTCAGCTTCGGTAATTTCTGTTATCCTATTTTCAGGTTCACTGATTCTTTCTTCTGGCTCCTCAAACTGACATTTCCATTTTATTCATACATTCTTTTCTAGACTCTCTCCATGGATTTCTTTAGTTTTTTAAGTATTTTAAGTTTTTTAAATAATTATTTAAGTATCTTAAGTTTTTTAAATAATTATTTTAAAGCCTTTGTCTAGTAGATATGCTATCAGATCTTTTTCATGGATAGTTTCTGTTGGTTTATTATTTTTTCCTTTAAAAGGACCATCCTTTCTTTGTGTTTTTTTTCTTCCCTTGCCCTGAAAACTAGACTCTCCTTCTTCCTCAGGATTTGTTACCTTTTGTTTTAGTTTTTATTGTTATAGTCTGCCTTTTTGCCAAGTATCAGCCTGAAGTGTAAATTTAAGGCCTTCTTAGTTCTTTTCAGAGCCTATGCCTTTCCCTAGCATACACAGTGACTTTTGAATACCCCTTTCCTGTATATGTAGTTGCTTTTGAATATGCTAGCCTTCAGTATCTTGCTCCCAAACAGAAAAAATAATAATAATAATAATGAAAGTGAGAAGAAAAAGTGCCAGTCATTTAAATCCTCTGGAAGTCACATCAACTAGAGGGAGAGGGGCTGACAAAAATGGGGAAAGCTGCAAGGACAATGATTGACACCTTCTTGTCTGCACCTCTGTGATCAGAAGCAGCAAACAGTGATCGGAGAATAGATCTCTGATATTTGGAGGACAGTCTTTTAATCCACACTGACTCTGACAAGCTGTGTGCAAACCTCTCCAGGAACACATGCACAGCTGCCTGCCTAGGGCTGAAGAGTAGATGGGCAGCTGCTACAGTGCTAAGGGCTAATATTGAGCAAAATTAATCACAATTTACTATCCAAGTTTTCTTCTGAATGTTGCAAGCTTATAATAGACTCCAGAGTTCCAAAATAGCTACATTAAACAGATTCTGCAAATGGAATAGTTGTCTAGGTAAGAAGAGAGATTTTTTTTGTGCTTCTTAATTTATAATCTTCTCAAAATCCTCAAGAGCATGTTACTTTCTCTTATGTGAAATCTATGAAATTGCTGGTACTTGACTGACAAAAACAATAATGACTTATGATTTAATCTAACAAAATCTAAAAAACCCTAAGAAGTATCTGGTACAAGCAATATATTTAAAATAACAATTGAGGTTGAGGAAGTATAGTGACCTGTAGAAGACTATAAAACCAGTTAGTAGTAGAACTCAAACTAAAACCTAAACTATTCATTGCTAATTCAGCATTTTTACACAAATTAATCTTCTCACCATCATTTCTTCCATC
Source organism: Microcebus murinus (assembly GCF_040939455.1). NCBI lineage: Eukaryota > Metazoa > Chordata > Mammalia > Primates > Cheirogaleidae > Microcebus > Microcebus murinus. The sequence goes on along the minus strand of NC_134115.1, from coordinate 38,960,114 downwards.
ATTCAGCAAAGGGGTTTGATTGCCCATCCTTTATTAAGCTTTGGTTCCTTATGATTGAAATGATAAATGATAACTTCTGTTCTGATGATTCTCACAATGTAACATTCTGCCATATACTTAATATATTACTCTATATAGAGAGGACACTCAAGAGATTCTTGTCTACTGAATAATTAATCTATAATGTTTTTTATTATCTCCTTTACACTTATTGTTTTTGTTAACAAAAGAAAATAAATTTGGTTATTTCAGAAAAAGTGCATATTAAAACTCTAAAATGCCTACCCATGTCTTGATTTCAGGTATTCCTCTTAGGACCATCAGGAATCAAATGATTTTTAAGAACTAATATCAAAATATTCCTTAAATTTTTTTATAATATCACATTTTCCCATGGTATAATTTTATCTATTTTTTTCTTCCCTTTTTTTAAAAATAAAGAGATAGACTGAAAGTTTGTGCTAGTCCATATGACTACATAAAATACTATGGGATCTACTAATGTCTATATCTAAAAAATTCTAACATTTACATTGTCTTAAAATCACTCTAAAATTATAATGTTATTTTTCCTTATTGTAGTTTACTGATAAATATACACTTTAGAATATTAGCTGACTTTTTTTATTCTTGGGAAATACAATGGTTTTCATAATTTGTGACTTTATTTAAATTACTCATAACATAATAGAAAAATGTTATTTTACAGTGCTTTATTTGGATAATGGGTTTATTTGCATTTTGACTCATAATTTATCTTACTTGGAATTAGATTATTGCCTTGTTAAGCAGCAGGATTGTTTTATTATTACTGAATTTGAGAACCATGTGAAATCTAAGTTTTGTCTTATTTATATACAGGTAGAGTATATTAAAATAGAAATGACATGACTCATTTTGGCCACAAAAATTTCTCTGACTTTAACAAAAATCTTCTTGTTTAAAAATAATTTAAATATAGCCTGTTTAATTTCCTTAAAACTGATGTATTAATAAAGTGTTGCAAATTATGTTAGATTACAAATTATATTATAATGACATCTAATATGACAAAATATCAAATTATACGCTGCCAAAACAGGTGAAACATAGAACCTGTTGAGTTAAACCTAAGAAATTCAAGACATTAGTATTATTTAAAAAGAAAAAAAAAAAGAATGAAAGGAAAAATAAAGAGGAAACATTAGCATCATTTTACTCCCAAATAATTTATGATTTCTTATCAATTTGTCTGAAGAATCAGTGCCTCCAATTCCTGCCAGTATTTAAGTATGCTTTTGAAACATTCTTAAGACAAAAGTAAAGGAAAAGTTCTTGCTGCAAATATATTTACTTTTGGCTTGAACATACATATATGAACACATATAGAGACACACACATTCATATATGTGCCAGAACTTTAAATAGGATGAATGAAAACTTTTCCACCATCAATAAGTATATATACTATTAAAAGATAATTATAGCAGCCCCCAAGTATGCTAATAAACCTTCAAATTAGGTTAGGTCCAAATAGGTTAGTTTGTTCTTTGTTTAGGATACTTCCCAGAATTATTTTTTCAATTATAAGGCTGTTTCTAAATGCTCAACAAATATAGTCAGTCACTATTTTCCATATGAATTACTTCATATTCCTTCTCCAAAAGCCATCTTTTATTAAGAATAGAATTTGTTAATAATACCTGCTACACATATATATATTTAATATATATAATATTATATATATTATATATATTTATATATTTATATATTTATATATTTATATATTATATATATTTAATATATATAATATTAAATATATATATTTAATATTATATATATTAAATATATATATGTGTGTGTAGCATATGTATATGTATATATACACATATATATGTATACTTCCACATATAATCATAGGAAATGTATTTCAAAATCCATTTATACCAAAAAATATTTCTATGAAATATAAATCAAAAACTCAAAGCTACATAAAACTTGTAGATTAAAATGTAAGATAAATCTCTTTTAATACTTATATAGTAAAATACCAGTTAAAAATTAGACAAAAATAGTAAAGACTCCATTTATTCAAAAATTGAAGATACAAATGTGTATTGAAATAGCTCCTGATCTCAATTCTTATCTCTCAGAAGCCATATTAGGAAGTGAAAAAATAACTGATGATTGTCACCATACCTTCAAAGCTACAGAAAAGTTAATTGAGTAGGAATCCTTGTATTTTCTCTTAAATGCCAGGCAATAGTAGAATGATGGACTAAGAGAGGCACTTAAAACGGGAAACTGTTATTCTCAATTAGAAATGAAGATTGTCATCCTCTATATTAAATTGGGAAAAATATCAACAAACCAATGGATATATGCCATGAATAGCTTCATTAGATAGCAACCCCAGTAACTAAATTGAATAAACATTAATATAAGTTATATAAGCCAACAAACTAACCAGGATTATGCTTAATGTCATATATGCCCTCCTGAAACATTTTACCAGTTTGTCCTCGGGCTACATAAAAGTAGACAGAATGTGATATATATAAACTTCAAACTTCACATAGCTCAGAGGTAAAAAACTAATCTGACATAGAATTAGAAAGAAGTTACTCAAAGTGTGGTACATGAAATGTCTGTCACTGGCCCACTGTGAGAAATGTATAAAAATCCACAGGAAATGTTTTAAAACTTTGATAGAAATTTGACACTGTTGAATTATCCAGGCCTTATCAGTGGGTTCATCTCATTTAATAGGATATAGACCAGGTCAAGTGATGTTGAAAGTGAGTGGTTTGTCACATGGAGCATGATCTCTGGACAAGTTATGCATGGAAGTACCAAGGATGAGCCCACAATTAACTAGAAATAAAAAAGTAAAAGAAAAAAGAAATACTGGTCTTTAACATAGTTTGAGAAGCATGGGCCTCCCTACATCTAATCAGGGCAGAGCATTTGTAAGCAAAGGCACAGTCAATAGCTTTGCAAGTATGCAACTCTGCTCTAGAAAAAAGCAGTATTATATTCAAAGGAAATAGGAAGCACGAAATATGAGGTATAATTTGGAGTGGTGGGGATTAAGCAGTAAAATAATGTATCCTTTATATTAAAATATGTTTTTAATAAATATAAATTAAAATGCTAGTAATAAAAAGACCTAATGAAATAAAATATGTTCCAGGACTGAAAAAATGAAAATCAAAATATTTTTAAAGAATAATTTTGAGCCACAAAGAAAAAATCGATAAGACAGAAAATTAAATTTCTAGTGGGGAGGAAAGTCTTGGTATAAAAAAGAATATAGAAGAAAATCACAAATATGTCTAAGCAATTAGAGAGCAATTAAAGAGGTGGAAGACAGAGATTACCCAAAAATACAATAACATGTTCTGAGGGAGAAATAAGATATTGTTTAAATATTTAATAGAAATGGTTCTTTATTAAAAAAGAAGAGCCATTTTATAGATAGAAGGGCAAACCATTCGAAAACAATTGATCACAGAGTAATTTAAAAAAAGATATTTTTTGATTATATTATTAAAATGTATAGGTCAAGAAATAATTTTCCAAGTATGCAGACAGAAAAAACGTGCTTCCTTAAGGGAGAAAATGTATGATTTATGGTCTTATTAACTAAGGTAACATTTAATTTGAGAAGACAAAGAATCATTATCTTCTACCTCTTAGGGAAAATTTTCTCCAAGATTATACTAGGAAAAGATATTATTTAAAAACAAATATGATTGATCAAAATGCTCTCATAAGATAAACTTCAGGTCCTCATGGTGGCGGGAGAAAATAAAAACTTTGATTATGCAATCCAGCCAAACAAAAAGAATCAAATTAAATATTAATAACTCAGTGAGTTTATACCAGGTTATAAAGATAGAGAGTAAATATTTAATCCATTTAAATATAGAACCAAGATTAAACAATTTGAGGGACATTATGCTATATTTTAATTAAAAATTCAATTATATACTATAATTAATTATCATATAAGATATGAAAAATAATATAATTTAAAATTGAAGCATGTAAGAATGTGAGAGAATGCTATTCACCTCTTTGTATATTTCATTATGCTGAAAGGTATTATGTACAATTTAAGTATGTAGTTATAATTATTTATCCATTTTAAAGGTTTTCATGATTTTAGTATGGGGTTTCTCAAACTGAGCACTTCTGACATTTTGGATCAAATAATTCTTTATTTTGGGAAGTGTCCTGTTCAATATAGCATGTGCAGCAGCATCTCTGGCTTCTACTCACTAGACCTAGTAGTATCTCCCTTCCCACTTCTGTTGTGACAACCAAAAAGTCTCTAGATATTATCAAATGTCCCCTGAGAGGGAACTTTTCTCCCCTCCCTTAAGAACCACTACCTTGGAGGTATCATTTAAGAAACTTTTCATGTGATTAAAAAAAAAATCTGAAAATACAACAATTCTCTTAAATTTACTTTTACATTTAAATATAATTAGATGTGATACTTATTCTATTGACATAATATTATATTTTCTTTTGTTCTTCTTGTCCAATTTTGTATTAATAATTACTAAATTTTCAGTAGAAAGAGAATTATTTTCAGAATCTTGACTATTATGCTTTCTGAAACTAAACAAATTTTTTTTGAGCAACTTGGATGACAAAGGCAGGAGAAAATATAATTGTGATTCATTACATAAATCATATTATTTTAGTAAGGGAGCAAAAGTGTATTTACAATTTTCTTAAGAATCTTTAAAAAGCTAATTAGGCATCAGATAATTGAGACTAAAATTCACGTAAAATGAGACACTGATAGTTTATATTTAACCAGTTGTCTCAGGTAATGCAGACAAAGATTTAAGAACTTCACCTTTCTTGGATGTATAGCATGCAAATATTTTCTCCCATTCTATAGGTTCTCTATTTGCTCTATTGATTGTTTCCTTGACTGTGCACAGCTTTTTAGTTTGAGCAGGTCCCATTTATTTATTTTTGTTGTTGCTGTGATTGTTTTGGGGGTCTTCTTCATAAATTCTCTGCCTAAGCTGATATCTATACAGTTTTTCCAACGTTTTCCTCTAGAATTCTTATAGAATTCTTATGCCTTGGGTTTAAGTTTGTTATCCATTGTGAACTAAATTTTGTGAATGGTGAGAGTTGCAGAACCTAGTTCGGTTTTCTACATGTGGCAAAAGCAAATTATGTAACCAAAATGTTTGCACCCATGTAATATTCTGAAATATAAATACGTAAATAAATAAGTAAATAAAGTCATATTTTAAAAAAAGAATGTTGCCTTAGAATTGACAACCTGCATTGGTTCTGAGGTTTATTGAGTTGTTTCAAAATATTTGTCAGTGATTACTGTTCTATACCATAGACCTGATAGAGACTACAAATTCTACGAGGTTAGGAATTGTTCTGACTTTGCTTACTGCCCTAACCTAAGGGCCAATAACCACTCCTGGTACATAGTAAATGATTAATAAATATGTAAATGAGAAAGCAATCATCCAATTGAGCTGGAATGTATTTTTAACTCTGATTATCCATTCAATTCCAAGTTCTCTATTTACAGCAATGCATTACTAATAAATTCCTGACAATTTTGAGAAATGTTTAGCATTAAATTATTAAAAACAGTCTTGATTAGGTGATTTCCTTTAGTTTTCTGTTCTAAAGAAGCACATATGCTCAAGCTTCACTATTTTAATTACACATACTGGGAATTCATCCAAATATCAAATGAATATTAAGCTAACCCTATCGAGAGTTAAATAAATCTTTATTTTAATTTTCTGAGGAATGTTTGACACTTACCTTCTTTCTGCTTCCGTCTCTCCCTCACTGTCTGTAACACATGGAATTACATTCAGCTGTAGCAACCCCACCATCTCTGCAAAGCTGAAATCCATATTTAATTAGCCCAGTTTCAAATAAGCAATGTTTTTCATTTGGAGTGTGATAATGCAAATTTGTCAAAGGATGGGGCTCAGCAATAGTATGGCATAGAGTTCCTCTTGTGGGTTTTGGGCCAGGTTCATAATGTTCTCTTAATATGGTTTTGCTTTTAGAATCATTTCAGGCATTACAGTTGATCATGTTTATGAGTATTCAGGGACATCTAAGTATGCAAATTATTTAGCTGACACATATACAGACTAATGAAATTTTACTAAATTTAGAGCTATTGTATAAGAACCTAGTTTATAATATTTTAGTATGCATATCCACAATATATATTTTATGCATTCTATTAATTATATTTTATTAATTATAATAAGGTAAACTTATTTTATAATGTAACTTTTTTAAAATAAGGCTTTCCCACTGCGTTTTATGTGAGAAACAAAAATCTGTTTCTTTTATAGTTATTATTAGTACTTTTATAATTACAGTTTTCTCCATTTATTTATTAACATTTTTCATGTACTTAAGAATTATAAGGTACTTTCTTGTTTCAAAACAATATGATTACATTCACTACATTTGTATAAATACATAAAAATTATATTATTTCATGTAAAAGAAAATAATACAATTTTAATGTATTTTTGTATTAAAATAATGTTTTCCTGATGCAGGTGAAAATTCAGATGCAACAATTTGGATCTTAAGTTGAAAAATAATCCCCACCCTAATTAGAAGATGAAGGGAGTGTTCAGCCTAATTCCGGGTCACTTTTTATGTTCACTGTTGGCAAAGATTCTATGATCTTTTAGTGACACACACCACTGAAAACCTTTCCTTACTTTGTTTTAAATTTTTTGAGAACTGCTATTTAATCCTAGGACTATTAATGCTTCAGTAAAGCTTATTAGCCCCATATAGGTGCCTCACTGCCATATCTTGTGATTCCCTTCTCCTACCTAAGGATTTAACATTGTTCCCTTCCCTCTGTCAGCTTCACTATATCCTTAACTTTTAATGTTATTTACATTGCAATTTTTTCTGAACTTGATAGTATTAATGTAAAATAACCTCACTGTTGAGACTAGTAGTATATCATAATTACATTTCCATTATTGTAGAAATGTTTATGTTTTCTACTGTTAAAAATTTATTTAACTATTTTTTTATGTTTAATTTTTTATGCACCTATTTCTGTATTGTTCAAAAGTACAAACTGATAAATTGTTGCATACTTATAAATAATGTTTACAAATGGAAAATATTCCAAATTTGCTCTAAGTTATGTTTTTATTATTTCTTTTTTTTTTTTTTTTTTTTTTTTGGAGACAGAGTCTCGCTTTGTTGTCCAGGCTAGAGTGAGTGCCATGGCGTCAGCCTAGCTCACAGCAACCTCAAACTCCTGGGCTCCAGTGATCCTTCTGCTTCAGCCTCCCGGGTAGCTGGGACTACAGGCATGCGCCACCATGCCCGGCTAATTTTTTATATATATATCAGTTGGCCAATTAATTTCTTTCTATTTATAGTAGAGACGGGGTCTCGCTCTTGCTCAGGCTGGTTTTGAACTCCTGACCTTGAGCAATCCGCCCGCCTCGGCCTCCCAAGAGCTAGGATTACAGGCGTGAGCCACAGCGCCCGGCCTATGTTTTTATTATTTCTTGTAGAGATTTTACCTTTGTCTCTCTTTGACTCAAATCTAGATGTATTGTTGTATAGGTGTAGTGTATAGGTGTTGATCAGGAATGCTCCACAATTCTTCTCCTCAATTTAAGCTCCTGGTTCCTAAATCTTATGTTGTCTTCTTTCTTGTTTAGTGAAGACTATATTATAATAAATTCTAAGATTGTGGGATTGAAAGTTAAATTTTTCTAATTGCTAAAGTCTTTATTTCCTCTGCATAATTGATAGGTAGTTTTAACTTAGTACATTATTCAAGGAAAATATTTTCTAGGAAATTTTGTTTGCATCAGCATTTTGAGCCCTTTGCTACAGTTCTTATTCTCCAGTGTTACTGAGAAGTATGGTGACATTTTGGATTCCAATTAATGCATACTTGATCCTTAATTATCAATATCTCTATACCATTACTCTAAAGTGACTAATTTATTAAAAAATTGTCTTCAGAATGTTTACCTGTGTGTTATCATTTTGACTCATGTAATGGACCCATGGACAAGACAGTGGAAGGGAACATTATGCAACTTTGAAATGATCCTTCTTTATTTACATCATCCCTACCTTACTCTGTCTAGTAACCCTAGTTTTCTACCTTTCACCTTCAATGTGTACAAACATTGATAATTCTTTCATGGTCTCTTCTATAGGTGAATGAACAGTAGTTGAAGGTCTAAGCAAGATGGAAGAATGGAGTCTGTCTGTCTCTTTTCAATTAGTCAATGATGTTAACTTAATGCATAACAATTTCTCAGTTACTAGGTTTTTTTCACACAGTTTTATCTAAAATATGGAATTTAATCTAATGTTTTACTTAAACTTAACATAATACTTTATCAAAAATTAATTAAACAAGATACTATGGAGATTTCATGTTGTTTTGGCAATCTTCGAGAAATTTTATTTCAACTTACATAGAAGTAAGTATAATTTAAACACAAGTGATACCCTTTTTAAAATGGAAAAAAAAAATCTAAATATCTCCAAACATGGAATTATTTAATTAAAACTTGGCATCTCCTTCAAATGGAAATAAATGCTTGAATTATAAAAACATGTAATTTTTCTTTAAGTTGGTAGCTGTTTGTGTGTATTGGATGATTATGTAACAATATATAGAACTGGAAGGGGCAAAGTAATAACCAAATAGAAACTTCCATCTATTGTCCCACTACAGAAACACCTAATTCAACAACTATCCACCCAAGCAAGTACCTTCAGAGGAACCCAAAATCAGGTGACTAATCATACTATATGGTTTTAACCATATATCAAGTAAAGAGGTACTAAAGAGGACAGAAAAGACAATCTTGCATTGCTTATGCCACTGCTCCCCCATCCCCTGGCAGAGCCATATCAGCATGCCTAGTGGAGAGAGAAACTGTGTGTCCAGGGGAGGGAGAGTGAAATGATTGTGGGGCTTTGCACTGAAACTCAGGCCTGTTCTGTCACAGGGAAACACAGCACACCGCAGAATTTTGCCAGTGCCCATAGAAGCATTTTGACCAGCCCAACCAGAAGGAAATCCACTCCAAAACTTGGGTTCTGGCTAGCCCCATCACTGGCTTAAAAAACCAGTTTGGGGCCTGGACTAAATTTGTAAGATAGTTGTGCCACAAAGACTGCAGTACTAAAGCAATTCCTGTGGCTGTGCTGGCTTAGACCCAGTGGGCATGAGGTAAATGTGGCCCAGTGAGACACCAGCAATGGCAGTCAAGTCGGGGTCGGTATCACCCATCCCCAAGCATAGGCAGTGTAGCTAAGGGAGAGTCTTCTTCCACTTGGAGAAAGGAAAGGGAAGAGCTCAGAGGACACTGTTTTGTAACTTGGGTTCTGGCTCAGCTACAGCAAAAAAAAAAAAAAAAAAAAAAAAAGTACAAAGCAAACTCCGCAAGCTCCTGAGTTCAGGGTTTAGTTCTCGGATGACATTTCTGGACCCATCCTGGGCCAGAAGGAAACATGCTGCCTTGAAGGGAAGAACCCAGAACTGATAGGATTCACCACCTGCTGACTAAAGAGCCCTTGGGCTTTGAATAAACATCAGAAGTAGCTAGGCAAAAGTCACCACTGGCTTTGGCTGACACTAGGCTGGCTTCAGGTGAGATCAGTGCTGGTATCCATGAGGAAGTGACCACAATGCTCCTTCCTCAAAAATAGAAGCCCAGAACAGATGTGAAGGAAGAGAGTGAGAGACTTTGACTGGTAATCTAGGAAACTCTCAAGTAACTTGCCAAGTCCACCAAGGCAGTACCACCAGGAGTCCACAAGAGTCACAATATTACTAGGCTTGGGGCACAACCAGTGCTGATATGGCTACAGTGACCAAAGACTTAGAACACAACACTCAATTCCCTTTGAATATCTGGAAAGCTTTCTCGAGAAATATGGGTTCAAACAAGCCCAAACTACAAAGATTAAAGGAAATAACTAATTATTCAATGCCTAGACATTGATGAACATTCGTAAACATCAAGAACATTGAGAAAGACATACTCCATCAAATGATACCAGTGACCAAACCTTTAGTGATGGAGATAGGTGAACTGTTTTATAACTTGAATTATTTCAGAGAAAGAATTCAAAATAGCTGTCCTGAATAAGCTCAATGAACTCTAAGACATCACAGAGAAGGAATTCAGAAGCTCATCAGAGAAATTTCACAAAAAGATTGAAATAATTTTTAAAATATCAAGCAGAAATTCTAGAGCTTAAGAATTCAGTAGATGAACTGAGGGGCTGATTCTGGTATATGCCTTATACTAATCATTCACTATAGTCTGTAATGTATGTGTGCTGCCTGATGCAGCAGTAGTCAGCATTTTCTTCAGACATAGTCGCTGACTTGTGACTTGATAAGAGGCCTGAGTTGTTGCACATAAGCAAATGTTCCCAACTCCCACACAGAGGCCCCCTGTGGTGGGAGTCTGGAGGCCATGAGAACAAGAATAAGAAGAACTATCCCAAGAACTGGCCCCTGATTGATGGTTGGTAGTCAATGACGGGTAAGACTCCCCATCGAGGGGGGCGATCTAAAACAGGCACAACCGTGGGGGCCAGGAAGGAGCTGGTGCCTGGGATTGAGACCAAGAAGCACTTCAAATGGCTGCATTGTTTTATGTTGCCTATCTCGGCCTTGGCTTTTGAGCTCTGTCCGGCACCTTAACTTTAGTAACTGTTTTGAGGTCTGAGACCATGGGAAATTGTTCCCTTTTTAAACAACTCTGGAATTGGCTGATATCGCTGCTATGCTCAGATGCTCACGTACAAGGAACTAACCTTGGATCTTGGGGGGGGGGAGTATAAAAATAAAGTGTCTAGTGCATTGGTTACTCGAGTCATTGTCATGTCCATGTGTGTCTGTGTCGTTATTTTATGTTCTGTGTCATCCCCTGTCCTGTAATCAGGCCACGACAGAAATGTATTAAACTCTCAATAGAATCTACAGAGCAGAAGAGAGAATTAGTGAGCTTGAAGACAGGCTATATGAAAATACACAGTCAGAAGAGAAAAATCAAAAAATAAAAAAAAATGAAGCATGCCTACAAGATCTAGAAAATAGCCCCAAAAGAGCAAATCTAAGAATTATTGGCTTTAAAGAGGGCATAGAAAGAGAGATGGGGGTAGAAATTCTATTCAAAGAAATAGTAACAGAACATTTTTCAACCTAGAGAAAGATATCAATATCCAGGTATAAGAAGGTCATAAAATATCAAGTAGATTTAACCTAAACAAGACTACCTCAAGGTATATAAATCATCAAGCTCCCAAAGGTCATGGATAAACAAAAGATTCTAATGGAAGCAAGAGGAAAGAAAGTAAAGAACTCCAGTGTGTCTAGCAACAGGCTTCTCACTGGAAATTCATATAAGTCAGGAGATAGTTTCATGACATATTCAAAGTGCTGAAAAAATAAAAACAAAAATAAAAACCTTAACTCATGAATATTATATCCTGCAAACACATCCTTCAAACATGAAGGAGAAATACGCACTTTCTGAGACAAACAAAAGATAAGGGATTTCATGGACTACATACCTGTCCTACAAGAAACGCTAAAAGGAGTTCTTTTATTTGGAAGAACAATAGAAAATAATATGCAGTATGCAATTCATGGGTAACAGTAATGACACAAATACAGAATACTCTAGTCCTGCAATTGTGATGTAGAAACCACTTATGTCTTGAGTCAGAAAACTAAAGACTATCAAAAAAATTACAACTTTTGAGAGATATATAATATAAAAAAACCTATAAATGGTAATAAGAAAAAGTTAAAAACTCAGTGTGGTGATGGAGTTAAAGAGTAGAATCTCCGTTAGATTTTTCTTTGCTTGTTCATATGTTTGTTGGATTGTTTTTAAGCAGAATTGTCATATATTTAAAATATATTTGTTATAAAATGTATTTGTAAGTTTCATGGTAACCTCAAATCAAAAATTACAACAGATACACAAAAAATAAAAATCAAGAAATAAAATACACTAAGAGAAAATCACTTTTAACAAAGGAAGATAGGCAGGAAAGAAGAAAAAAAAGAGGACCACAAAACAACCAGAAAGCAAATAACAACATGGCAGTAGTAAGTCTTTACCTATCAATAATAACATTGAATATGAATGGATTAAACTCATCAATTAAAAGATGTAGAGTAGTTGAATATATTAAAAAACAATAGCCAACTATATGTTGTCTATAAGAAACAAAGTTAACCTATAAATACATAGACTAAAAACAAAGGGATGAAAAAAGATATTCCATGTAAATGGAAAACAAAAGAGAGCAGGAGTAGCCATACTTCTATCAGATAAAATAGACTTCAAGACAAAAATTGTAAAAAGAGATTAAAAAGGTCACTATATAATGATAAATGGCTCAAATCAGCAAGATAATATAATGCTTCTGAATATATAGATCCCCAACACTGGAGCACCTAGATATATAAAGCAAATATTATCAGAGTTAAGGAGAGAGATAGATCCCAATACAATAATCACTGGGGGCCTCAACACTCCACTTTCACTATTAGACAGATAATCCATACAGAAAATCAACATTCAACACTGGACTTAATCTGCACTACAGACTAAATGGACCTAATAGATATTTACAGAATGTTTCATTCAACAGCTACAGAATTTACAGTTTCTCCTCAACTCATGGATCCTTCTTAAGGATAGGCCATATATTAGGCTACAAAACAAGTCTCAAAAATTCAAAAAAATTTAAATCACACCAAATATTTTCTCTGACCACAATAGAATAAAACTAGAAATCAATAACAAGAGGAATATTAGAAAATAAACACAAACATACATTAAACAATATCCTTCTGAATGGCCAGTGGATCAATAAAGAGATTAAGAAGGAAATAAAAAAAAATCTTGAAACAAATGAAAATGAAAATACAACATACCAAAACCTATGGTATACAGTAAAAGAAATAATAAGCTTATAGCAATAAGTACCTTTATCAAAAAAGTAAAAAAGCCGGGCGCGGTGGCTCACGCCTGTAATCCTAGCACTTTGGGAGGCCGAGGCGGGCGGATTGCTCAAGGTAAGGAGTTCGAAACCAGCCTGAGCGAGACCCCGTCTCTACCAAAAATAGAAAGAAATTAATTGACCAACTAAAAATATATATACAAAAAATTGGCCGGGCATGGTGGCGCATGCCTGTAGTCCCAGCTACTCGGGCGGCTGAGGCTGGAGGATCGCTTGAGCCCAGGAGATTGAGGTTGCTGTGAGCGAGGCTGACGCCACGGCACTCACTCTAGCCTGGGCAACAAAGCGAGACTCTGTCTCAAAAAAAAAAAAAAAAAAAGTAAAAAAGCTTCAAACAAAAACCTAATGATGTGTCTCAAAGAACTGGAAAAACAAGAGGAAACCAAACCCAAAGTTATTAAAAAATAAATAAATAAGAAAGATCAGGGCAGAAAAAAAGATACCAAAGATAATGAAATAAAATTTTGGTTTTAGAAAAGATAAACAAATAGCCACACCTTTACCCAGACTAAGAAAATAAAAGAGAAGACCCAAATGAATAAAATCAGAGATGAAAAAGAGACATTATAACTGATACTACAGAAATCCAAGGCTCATTATAGACTACTATAAGCAACTATATGCCAATAAATTGGAAAACTTAGAAGAAATGGATAAATTCCTAGACATATACAACCTACCAAGATTGAACCAGGAAGAAATCCAAAAGCAAAATAACATAATAATAAATAATGAGATAGAAGCAGTAATAAAAAATCTCTCATCAAAGAAAAGCCCATCTTCCAGAGTATTGTTACTTAAAAAAATAAATAAATAAAAAAATAAAGAAATAAAGAAAAGCCCAGGAGCTGATGGTTTCAGTGCTGAATTCTACCACAAGTATTCAAAAAAAAAAAAAAAAAAAAAAAACTACTACCAATCCTCCTTAAACTATTTCAAAAAATCAGGAGGAGGGGATGCTCTCAAACACATTCTATGAAAACTGTATCACCCTGATGCTAAAACCAGAAAAGGACACAACAACTACAACAAAAACTATAGGCCAATGTCTCTCATGAACATAGATGCAAATTTTTTTAACAAAATATTAATACTAGTAAACCAATTTCAACAACATGTTAAAAAGATTATTTATCATGATCAAGTGGGATGCAAGGATAGTTCAACATGTACAAATCAATCACTGTGATACATCATATCAACAAAATGAAGGACAAATATCATATGATTATTTCAATTAGTGCTGAAAAACCATTCAATAAAATTGATATCCCTCTGTGATAAAAACTCTCAATAAACTGGGAGTAGAAGGAACTTATCTTAATATAATAAAAGCCATATGTAACAGAGGCACAGCTAGTACCATAATGCCTTTCCTCTAAGATCTGGAACAAGACAATGATGCCCACTTCACCACTGTTATTCAAAATAGTACTGAAAATTCTAGCTGGAGCAATCAGACAAGAGAATGTAATGAAGGGCATCCAAAGTGGAAAGGAAGACGTCAAATTATCCTTGTTTGTAGATGATATGATGTTATATAGAGAGAAACCTGAAAACATCACTTTAAAACAATTAGAATGGATAAAAAAAATTCAGTAAATTTGCAGGATACAAAATCAACATACAAAAGTCAGTAGCAATTCTATATCCAATAGTAAACAATCTGAAAAACAAACCAAGAAACTATTCCTGTTTACAATAGATATAAGTAAAATAAAATACCTAGTAATAAACTTAAAAAAGAAGTAAAAGGCTCTATAATTAATAGTATAAAACATTGATCAATGAAATTGAAGAGGATACAATAAATGGAAAGATATTCCATGCTCATGGATTAGAAGAATCAATATTGTTAAAATGTCCATACTGACCCTATCAATCTACAGATTCTACAGATTCACTGCAAATGAAATTCTTCCATTTGCAACAACACAAAAGGAAGTGAAATAAGTCAAGCACAGATAGGCAAACTTCACATATTCTAGTTCATATATGAGATCTAAATATTGAACACTATTGATTTTATAGAGACAGAAAGTAGAACGATGGCTACCAGAGGTTGGGAAGGGTTGCAGGGAGAGGGGAATAAAATAGGGATGGTAAGTGTGTGCAAAGATATAGTTAGATAATTAGAAAGAATAAATAATATTTGATAGTACAACAAAGTGACTATAAACAACAATAATTTATGTTATACTTTAAAATAACTAAAAGAGTAAAACTGGAATATTCCTAATACAAAGAAATATTAAATGCTTGAGGTGATGGATACCCCAATTACCCTTGTTTTACTAATTCACATTGTATGTCTGTATCAAAACATCACATGTATCCCATAAAGGTGTACAACTCTTATGTACTCATAATAATTAAAAGTAAATAAGGCTAAATTGAAAATAAATAAAAATAGTAATGTTCTAAAAATACATAAAACAAAATAGAAAGACATATTTCTGGCCACTTTAATTAATTTTACCTGTGGATTATGGATGACATTATTATTTCTAACTTCTTTTTTTTTCTAAAATTCCTATGTATTTGTTTTATAACCAGAAGGATAAACTGATTTAAAAATATCTGTGTAGATAATAGAATTTTTACATTTCAAAATAACAATTAAGAATTGTAACTAGTAATTTCATTTATTGGCATATTAATCTTTCCAATATATTTTGGATATTATTAATCATGATCTAAAAAGGTCCTTCTAAGATCAAGTTACTGACTGTGGTACTGAGTAACAAAATCCAAACAAGAAAACAACAAAAGAGCATAAAATGTGGTATATGTATACCATGGAGTACTATTCAGCTCTAAGAAACAATGGTGATATAGCACATCTTATATTTTCCTGGTTAGAGCTGGAACCCATACTACTAAGTGAAGTATCCCAAGAATGGAAAAACAAGCACCAGGTATATTCTCCAGCAAACTGGTATTAACTGAGTAGCACCTAAGTGGACACATAGGTGCTACAGTAATAGGGTATTGGGGAGGTGGGAGGGGGAAGGGGGGCGGGTATATACATACATAATGAGTGAGATGTGCACCATCTGGGGGATGGTCATGATGGAGACTCAGACTTTTGGGAGGAGGGGGGGAAATGGGCATTTATTGAAACTTTAAAATCTGTACCCCCATAATATGCCAAAATAAAAAAAAATTAAAAAAAAATATATGCATCTCTGAGACATATTTCAGTGGCTTATGTCTTTTTATGTGTTTCCATTCTCTTTTGGCTGTCTTAATTACAAGTTAATAACATTGTTGATTCAAAATATTTCTTTACAGAGAAAAAATAATAGAAAAGAAGTAAACTTGCAAGAGAAGAAAGTGTGGTTATATGGGCACAAAAAGTGAGGTTTTGAGAATCAATTTTATTTTTATTCTTGAAATTGATTTCCAGTATTTATTTAACAAATAAGTAAGTGCTTTCTAGTCTTAGGACTTGGTAAAAGTCTCAAGCCTGTCACTTTCAGCTGTATGAGCCTGAGTCTCAAACTTCATTTTTAAAATAAAAATATCAAATATTTATCCCTGGCTACTTCACAAAATATAATATATTTTTTTTAAAAAAACAATGAACTGGAAAATGCAAGAAAATGTATAAATTGAAGATCTCAGGATGCATAATATATCCTTGCCTTTTGGATCTTATTCCAGAACAAAAATCTCCAAACCTTTTAAAAACATGGACAAATAAATCCAAGAAATACACTGTCTAAGAATTGAAATTATTACCATAAATAACAGTTCCTCGTTGACAGTGGTGTCTGTATTGCAGCATAATTTTCTACTTTTCATGAATAATTTCTCAAAGCTCTAACGGGTTGGGGTTATTTTTACTTCCTGTGACAGTTTGTATACAAAAGGGAGAAGAAACAAACCATTACACCAAATATTAGACTTTTTTTAACGGAAACATTGTAATAATATACAGCTGTATAGCATATCAAGAATCCACAAGAAATATTTTAAGACACGAGGGATAATGAACAGAGACATTGTGCACAGAATTAACATTTTTTAAAAAACCAGAGGCCTTTTTACTTTCTCTACAAAGCAAAAAAATATATCTCAGCAATTTATATTTATCCACAAGAGACAGGCATGAAAGAGACCTCAAAGATCATATAATTCCACCTTTTCATTTTAGAAATGAAGAAGCTAAGGGAGAGAAGGAGATAAGTGATTTTCCCATTATCACCCCATGAGTTACGGGAGTAATTTGGATTAGAGAGCAAAGGGTTCAAAAAGCCACGCCCCTTTCACAGCACCCCATACTGCTCAGTCTGCTCCTCCTTGGTTGTGGCATAAGAGCTGTGCTTGTGGATATTTAAGAGTGGGATTTTGGCTCAAAATGATGAAAGAACATACGAATCTATTCTTAAATAAATTTCAGCCTCCATAAGAACCTCAGAAATGCAACTAGACACTTAAATAGAATTTGCAAAATCCTTTGCCTCAGATTGGAGACTCCCTTTTAAATCTTTCAGATGTTACCAATAAATATTCAGAAAAAAACGGTTGTTCTGGCATAACATCATGATATTTTAAATATAAGTCTGTATCAAGCAAAGGAAATCAGAAATTCCTAGTAGCAGAGTAAGTTATCTATTTTTACAAGGCACAACCAACCATGAACCTGATGCTAAAATGTAGCATCTCTCTTGCAATTCAAAAATGAGCCATTGTTTCATGTTCCTTTATTAAATGCCATTCCTTTTATACCAGCTTTCAAATAGCCAAGTGATTGTCACACTTTGGAGAATGTGGAGGAGCAAAAGGACTTCATGAAGAATTGTCTGATTTTTATGTCTTTACATCCTTTACAATATCACTTTTTCTATATAGCACCTGACAACCTCTTAGGAGAGTGAAAAGAAATTAGTCCCTTATTTCTTACATTACCTATTTCCCATTTCATCTCTTTGTATGCTCCTTCTTCTAGTAAAGTGTGGGAAATTCTTAGGCTGTGATGAGACAGTAATTTGCATTTTCAATTTACTACTAGTGATTAAGCCTTCATTTGGGAATAACACCAACAAAATCACTGCCAGGTTATCCTGGCTGGATCTCTACAATTGGCATTTTGATGTTACTCTCTGTTTGTTTCCCAAGCATGATTAGGGATAGGAAATATAACAATAACCACAAAAATGGTCCATTGAATTTATTAAACTTCATTATAACACACGGTATACAGTTATTATATAGGTCTATCTAATCCTTACAAAAATTGTGAGGAATAAATGTGTAAATGAGTACCATCATTAGCAACCTTAATTAGATAAGGAAGCTGAAACACAAGATCACATGTGATATAAAGAGCTGGATTCATTTTCATGTCTTCTAGATGCCAATGCCTGCATTTTTCCACTGGAATGCTTATGGAAACAAAAGCTATCAAGTCAGCCTTTATCAAATCTCTGTTAAATATCTAGTGTTTATTTTTAAATGTCTAGGGAGAAAATTCAATTTACCAAGTGTATATCTAGAATTCACAATGTTACCAGACTTCTGCACATTAGGCAATGAAATCCATCAGTGAATATTTTTCAGGAAGATTTTTATTTTTGGCTTTACTGTGAGACAAATCCTTTATCTGCTAACCTAAATGCAGTTTTTTATATGTGCAAACTCAAAAACATGTACATTTGTGTTCTTAATCTCAAACAGAATATATTATTGTGTTGATTATATGTAATTAGAGATTATTATGCCATTTTATACAGTGCATAATATGACCTTTCATATAATTTGATTTCCCAGATTTCTTATTACAATATAAATAGTTCAAACTAATTTCTTCTTTGTACAAAGATTTAATTTGTAACATCTTAGTTGAGTCCTAATGAGAATTCTACTTTTGTCTTTCTTCAATGTTCTAATTTGTTACAGAAATTAAATCAGTCAATCATAATTCATTTTCTACAAATCAGTAATAACAACTATAGTCTTCTCCTTTACTTATTCACAAATGGATTTTTTTAATTGATATAATGCCTAGGTAAGAAGACTAAGCTAGCTATCCCACAATGTTTGTTCATTGTTTCTCTTAACATCTCTCCATTCATGGACGTTAGGAGAAAATAGACAGTACATCTCCCCCCCCCACTTTCAATTTTCTTTATTAATTTTTTTTATTTCAGTATATTACAGGGGTACAAATGTTTAGGTTACGTATATAGTCCTTACTCTCCATGAGTCAGAGCTTTGAGCATGTCCATTCCCCAGACTGTTTGTACCACACACATTAGGTATGTATATAGCCATCTCCTCCTCCCCACTCTCATCTTCTTGACACCTGATGAATGTT
The DNA here is from genome assembly GCF_040939455.1 of Microcebus murinus. Classification (NCBI taxonomy): domain Eukaryota; kingdom Metazoa; phylum Chordata; class Mammalia; order Primates; family Cheirogaleidae; genus Microcebus; species Microcebus murinus. The sequence goes on along the minus strand of NC_134115.1, from coordinate 38,940,727 downwards.
ATTACTATATGTGCTCTTAAGTGTCGATCAGTTAATGCCACTTTGATGTGATATAACTTGATGTACATGTGGAGCTTGTTTTTCCATTCTTGTGATACTTCACTTAGCAGAATGGGCTTCAGCTCTATCCAGGACAACACAAGAGGTGCTAGATCACTGTTGTTTTTTGTGGCTCAGTAGAACTACATGGTACACACACACACACACACACACACACACACACACATACACATACACCACATTTATTAATCCACTCATGTACTGATGGGCACTTGGGTTGTTTTGTATCTTTGCAACTGTGAATCGTACTGCTACAAACATTCTAGTGCAGATCTCTTTTTTTAATAGAATTTTTTTGTTCTTTTCTCTAGATGCCCAGGAATGGGATTGCTGGATCAAATGGCAGTTCTACTTTAAAATCTTTTAGGTATATCCATATTACTTTTCATAGCGGTTGTACTAGTTTGCAGTCCCACCAGCAGTGTATGAATGCTCTTCTCTCTCTGAATTATTGTTTTGAGACTTTTTCATAAAAGTCATTCTCACCCGAGTTAAGTGATAACTCATTGTGGTTTTGATTTGCATTTCCCTGATGATTACAGATGTTGAACATTTTTTCTTCTTTATTGGCCCTTTGTCTTCTTTTGAAAAGTTTCTGTTCATGTACTTTGCCCACTTTTTAATGGGATTGTTTGATTTTTTTCTTGTTGATTTTCCTGAGTTCTATATATATATTCTAGTTATCAGCCCTTTATAGATGTATAGGATGTGAATATTTTCTCCCATTCTGTAGGTTGTCTATTTGCTCCTGTGATAGTTTCCTTGGCTGTGCAGAAGCTTTTTACTTTGATCAGGTCCCATTTATTTATTTATTTTTTGTTGCTGTGATTGCTTTTGAGGTCTTCATAAATTATTTGCCTAGACCAATGTCTATAAGAGTTTTTCCAAAATTTTTTTCTAAAATTCTTATAGCTTCATGCCGTAGGTTTAAGTCAGTTATCCAAGGTAAATTTTTGTAAGAGATGAGTGGTGTGAAATCTGTTTCAGTCTTCTACACATGCCTGTTAATTTTCCCAGCACCATTTATTGAATAAGGATTCTTTTCCCTAGTGTATATTTTTATCTACTTTGTCAAAGATTAGATGGCTATATGAGCATAGTTTTATAACTGGGTTCTCAGTTCTGTTCCATTCGTCTATGTCTCTTGTGCTAATACCATGCTGCTTTTAGTTACTATAGCCTTGTAGTATTGCTTTAAGACTGGTTAATTGATGCCTCCCAATTTGTTCTCTTTCTTAAGCTTGCTTTTGCTATAGAGGTCTTCTCTGGTTCCATACAAAGCATAGAATTATTTTTTCTAGATTTATGAAAAATGATGTTGGTATTTTAATAGGCATTACATTGAATCTGTAGGTTACTTTGAGTAGTATAGACATTTTAACAATGTTGATTCTGCCCATCCATGAGTGTGTTATGGTTTTCCACCTGTTTATGTTCTCTGCTATTTCCTTCCTCAGTGTTTTGTAGTTCTTACTGTAGAGGTCTTTCACCTCCTTAAAATATATTAAATATATTCCTATGTATTTTATTTTCTTTGTTGCTATTGTGAAGGGGATTGATTCTCTGATTTGGTTCTCAGTTTGACGGTTGTTGGTAGATATGAATGCTATGGATTTATGTACGTTGACTTTTTAACCTGAGACTTTGTTGAATTTGTTTATCAATTACAGTAGTCTCATGGAAGAATCTTTGGGGTTTTCTAGATAAAAGTTTATATCATAAAGAAAGACTGATCTCTTCTGCCCCATTTTGATGCCTTTGATTTTCTTCTCCTGTCGGATTGCTCTAGGACTTCCAGCACTATGTTGAATAGAAGTGATGATGGAGGGAAATCTTGACTGGTTCCACCTCTAAGCAGCAATGCTTTCAGTTTTTCTCCATTCACTATGTTGTTGGCTGTGGGTTTGTAATATATGGCTATATGATTCTATGCCTATTCTGTTAAGAATTCTTATCATAAAATTCTTTTTCTGCATCTTTTGAGAGGATCATATAGTCTTTGTTTTTACTTCTAGTTATGTGATGAAATTACATTTAAAGATTTGCGTATGTTGAACCATCCCCATATCTCTGGGATGAAGCCCACTTGGTGGTGATGGATTGTTTTTTGTTGTTGTTGTTGTTGTTAAGCACCTGAATTAGGTTTGCTAGGATTTTGTTGAGAATTTTTGCATCTATATTCATAAGGAATATTGGTAGGACATAGTTTAATCTTTAATTTTTATCTTATTCTTCTTTATAAAATGAGGAGGCATTTTACAATTATATATAGTTCATAAAACCAAGGAAAATAATCACCAGAATTACCTAGTCATTTTATATGTCTTTAACAGATTCTAAATTTCCTATTAACTTTTTTAAGTATTTAAGCACTTTTTAGTCACAATGTTATCTTTGGGGTAGCTTATAGTGTGTTATATATTACATTTATCCAAAAAGTCATTTTATTGACCTAAAATGTCATTCATGAATTCTTTAACAATTGTTATGTTATTGGAATATATATTTTCATTATTCATCACTGAAGTTATATTTTGTCTCTTCAGAGTAATAATTTTAGAAGATTAGTCTCAAAACAGGGCTAAAGGTTAAGGATAAATCTCAATATAATAAAGGCTAAGTAAGATATTTTAAGAAACTATTTATTCAGTGGACAATTTAAAATAGGTCAAATAGTGTTTAAAATTTCATAAGTATGCAAGTAAGTAAACTTGATTGTAAATATGTGATATCATATCCTACAAAGTCCCTATTAGAATTTAAAATTCAAGATCTTTACTAGGTTGTCCAGAGACACATTTTCCCAGTGCTAATGCAGTGTCAGGCTCACAGGTGCTCCCTGAATCATGGTTAAATGAAATAATTAATATATTTTTTTAAAAATTCCTTCACTTGAACCATTATCTTAAGTGAAGCATCTCAATAATGGGAAACAAACACCAGTTTTAATAAATTGGAACTAACCAACTGACACACATGTATACAGAAGGAAGTAAAAGTCTTTGGAAATCAAGCAGGGGGGACAGGGGAGGAGAAGAGGGGCAAAAACCTACCTAATGGGTACAACGAACACTGTTCAGGTGATGGGCACACTTGTAGCCCTGACTCAAGCATTACAAAAGCGAGACGACACAAGATCTGGAAAATGGGCTACACATCTACTCTCCATCAAATTGGTACTGACTGACTAAAACTATGGTGCTCAAAAAATGGTAGTGTTCAACAGGGATTGGGGAGGGGGACCCACATCTTAAGGAAGTAGCGAGCATTGCAGGGGGAAGGGGTTATCTCTATCCCTTTTTAGGGAGAGGCAAAGATATACATTGTAACCAAAATGTCTGAAAAAAAAATCTGTAATTGGGAAGTGGGCAGGCTGAAGGGGGGCAAAGGGGAAGGGTATGTACTTACATGGTGGGTGCAGTGTGCACCACCCGGAGGCTGGACACACTAGAAGCTCTGGCATAGCGGGGTGGGGGAGGGGGGCAGTGGCAAGATATGTAACCCTAACAATATTTGTACCCCCATAATATGAAGTAATAAAAAATAAAATAAAAAATGCTATTCGTGTAACAAAACACTTGTGCCCCTGTATCCCCTTAATAATTTGAAATACAAAAAGATTAATTTCAAGATTAAGTTTTGACATAAGGTGAAGGTGAACAACTTCCAGTAAGAAATTCCCTATAGTTGAGTTGACTGGAGGAAGTTAGCTCAACGGATGTAAGGTTGAATAGTAAGTTGCTTTCTGTCCTGTGTTGTTGTAATCATGCCTAGTTGCCTTTGGTTCTTCAGTAAAACTTTCTACTCAACTGTCCTTTATGAGTCATGCTTTGAGGACTAAAAGGCAAGGGCAAATGATGTGAAAGAGAGGATAATCAGAGGCAAAATTGTAAATTCAATCAATATATAAGTAGGAGCAGATGTTTCAAAAGAGGTAACTAGGGAAAACAGGAGTATGTGAGATTGATGTGCTGAACTATACACCCATCCTTCCACCCAGTGATCCTTAGAAATATTGAGAATTTTTTTTATCTTCTCATAGCATAGAAGATTCTTGAGTAAACTGGTGAGGACATTAAAGAAAAAGGTGCTTCTAGAAGCCTGACAGACTTGTGGATCCTCAGGTTACCCATATAAAAGAGATGTCTCCCTTAAAATGGAAGCTTATGTAATTTCATAAGTGGAATTTTCACGTGCTGTTCTTTTCTCACTGAATTCCTTTCAAAACCGACACGGTGTTGAATAAATACTTATTAAATGAGTCTCCATGTTTGTACATAAAAAATAAAATAAAATTCTTTTACTTGAATGATTTCACAAACTTAAGATGTATCATCTTTGGGAAGAATAATGGCAACACATCAATTTATTGTTTGGGGTTAAGCCATAGGGCAAAAAAGTATTCTAGCTAATTTTAGCATAAAAGGGATCCTATGGAATAGTGAGTCACTTAGGAAGACTGAAGAAACTGACTCTGTTAATCTTTCAGGAAGGACTCCAGACAGTATGCTGCAGAAATGAGCCACCAGGAAAGCTACACTTCTGTGATCAAACAGCATGTTTATAAAATCACTATAATCAACTAATAGTCATGATCAGGAAGCTACCACAGGAAACCAAATACATCCACAATGACACTTGCCAGCAGAAAATGGCAGAAGCACACATTTCACCTCACTTGTCCCATGCAAATCTATAAAAGAACAGAAAAAAATTACCAAATTAAAATATTTATAATCTTGCATGAGATCTCAGGAAACGCCATTTTCAGTTCCTGCAAGGTGATGATTTTAGATTTGGAAGAGAAAATCAGAATTTCTATATATGTTTGTGTTTATTATTTTATAATATTTGTGCATAATTTATAAAATTAATCTTATAGGTGTAAATTACTGTGATTCCATAATATAAAGATAAATTAATAACATTTATTAGGGTACATGCTAAAAAATTTAGCAGTAGACATGCAAGATCAAGAATTTGTATACTACCAGCCTAAAGAAGAGAGAAAAATAGCAACATGATGATAAATGACTTTGTTCTCATTGAGTAATTTACGTAATTGAACACTTAAAACTTTGTCATATATATTTACTTCCTGCAGATGTAACTTCCTGCATTAAGAGAACCTGTATTATTCAACTAATTTTGCCTATAGGACATAGTATATACTCGTTGTATACTTGTGAATGAATGAATGAGTGAATGAATATTTTTGAAGAATTGTCATATAAAAGAAAGAATAAAATTGTTTAGCTGTGATGCAATGTACATTTCTGGGATGAGCACTTGGCATTTATGAACTGGAATTTCTAGGTATCAATACCGCCCAAAAGTGAAATAGATTGTCACTAGAGGCAGCATGTAAGCAGAAAATGAGCCTGTAATCCATGCACTTTGGGAGTGTGAGACAGGAGGATTGCTTGAGTCAAGGAGTTTGAGACCAGCCTGGGCAACAGAGCAAGACCCCGTCTCTAAAAAAAAATTAAAAAATTAGCTAGGTAGGAGGATCACTTGAGCCCAGGAGTTTGAGCTATGACTGAGTCGCTGCACTCCAGCCTGGGTGACAGAATAAGGCGCAGGAACAGCAACAACAACAATGGCAAAAGGCAGAAAATGAGTGACTGTCTAGCAGGGATGTTGGATAAAAAGGTTCTTATTGGGTGGCTAAATTAGATAAACTAGTTTGAGTTATAAAGTCCCCTTAATCTTTCTGATTCTATGATTACAAAATCATATTTGCAAAAAAGTTCTAGGGTTAAATAGATACCTTTTAAAAATATCAAATATATTTACCATGTCTAAAAGTAGAAAAATAAAACTGTTTAAATCAATCCAATAGTTTTAGATAAAATTAGTTTAGACTCAGGACTAGAAAACAACAGATATAAAGAATTAAAGTCGAAACACATACTGGTTCTACGTGATAAGATTTCCTTAGGTATGCACTGCTATATTCTATTTTTGGAATTTCCACATGGCAATCTTTAAAAATTCAAGAAATACATCACTACTCTACTTAAACCTCAAAATATCACATTTAAGATATGTCTCTCTGTATCAAGTAAACTTTGGAGTTTATCCAATCTAAGAAAATATCAGACACATAAAGAATGTGACTCATGTCTCTCTTTAAAATTGTATGTGGAAAGTTTATAGAAAGAATGATTATATCTGTCTTAAGATCTGAGACATTTTAAATTAGTAATTGTCATACTTTATACCTATTCAAATGACAAGACCCTGACATGGTACCTAACCCATTTGTCTTTTCTCAAAGAGGCAGATAATAACTCAGAGTAACTTACCAAAGAGTCCTGCCATGACAGTAGCAGACACAGCAAATCCATCTGTCTTACTTATCACTAACTAAATTCATAGTAGACGAATCAACACCTGACAGATCTAGCTTAATTTTCAAACTGGACACAGTTTGTATACCTATCATGTGATGGTAGTTTTAATTGGAGAAATATAATCATTATTTTTAAATACTATTGGGGCAATTATATAAACTGCAGAAATCTTTAACCTTTATCTTTCTAGAGGAAATATGGAAATATTGTTAGTTATATTATTAATATGTATTGATATCAATATCCTCAAGCTTAGTAAGGTAAAAACAGTAGACATTATGACTTTCATTATTTTTCTCATGCTGGTCTGACAGTAAACTCGATTGAATAGATTGCTCCCATATCTGATATATGTCATGCTGAGGGTAGAAGCAAAGATATCTCTCTCTTTCTCTGTTAAGTTTACGTGTATTCTTGTCACAAAATCAAATAAATCCATTTCTTTTGAGAATTCTTTGAACTCTTTTTGAAGTTGAAAAGTGTCCTTTTTTTCTTACAGTTAAGAATCCCTTTCTCTTTATAAATGTCATTTCTAACTGAAATTAGAAAATGTATTCAAAACTATGTGCTAGATAAAACTTAAGCATTTACTTTTTTAATTCTCTTTGCAGGATTGGTGAGCAGGCCAAGGAAACACTGCTTATGGAATAGAGGATGAGGAGGAGTGTGGCCTAGAAAGGATGTGGTACACTCAAGTGCTAGGAGGCCTCAGGAAGGCTATTACTGTCGGTTTCTAGAAATAAAAATATTGGGAAATATCCTCATATTTGTAAAGTGATATAAAAAAATATATTTACTTATAAATAGAGGGAGTGGTAAAATCAAGCCAGAAGTTAAGCATGAGAATATACTGAGGAAGCATTTCAGGGCTAATGTGAATAAAATATGTGTACCAAAATCTCTCCTCTATTGTATTGCTCTGTGTAGTACTTCTTAGAGTGAGTGACTGCAAGAACAAACATGGACATGTCCAGTATTTAATTAAGAACCATCTAAAGCACTTAAGTTATACTAGTAAGGATCCTAATTTTACATATTTAAGGTTTATTGCCCAACTTGAGCCACTAAGGAAGAATCTCATTGCATTATATTTTATGAAATATTTTACATTTAGTGACTTGATGTAATGCCAAATAAATAACATTGCAGTTATGCCTACCTCACCCTCACTGAGATTCTGTTCTGTTCAAAACATTTGTCTTAAGCACCTGCTATATTCCTTTGTTTTTCACTTATTATATATTTATTATTATTCGTTATTCATTTGAAAGTCTCAATACTTTTGGTTGATGGGCATTGTAGGCACCCACCTATTCTTATATCTCCAGTGTACTGACTCCTAGAAAGGCCCACAGTCCTGTATTTCCCATGATCCAGAGATCTAAAATATTCTGAGCACCCGCCATGTGCCAAAATTAGTTTATATATATCACATTTAATTTCAATTATAACTCTACAAGTCCAACTTTGTTTTCTATAACCTTCAATTCCTTTAGTAAAAGTCAAATTATTTGAAATAAAGTTTAAAATGCAAATAAGTCTTTTCTGAAATACAGAAGAAATCTTAGTAAAAAATGGGCCACAAATTTAATAGTGTGGTATTGTTCTGTTCAAAGAAGGGCACTCCAATCTTTACTATCATCCTCCAAAATAATTAAAAGAATTCAAGTGCAAAACTGTAACAACTCTAAAATGCCCTATATTTTCCTATTCTCTACAGTCTCAAAACTTATTTGGCGTTTTACTTTTCATTCCTCAGAAACCTCTTCCCACTTATAGCCTTCTGACACAACCACCTGTTTCTCAGTCACTATTTCCTCTGTAGTGCACATGTTCAAATTCTGTATAATCTTAATTCTTTTTTTAATTTCAAAATATTATGGAGGTACAAATGTTTTTGGTTATAGGAATCACTTCTGTAATGCTTGAGGCAGGGCTGTAAGTGCATGGTCTCAATTCCTAAAAACACAGGTGATCAGGCATCTGAGCAGAGTAATAAAGACTATTCAGTACCACTAATCAGTTGGATTATTTCCCAACAAACCCTTTCCCAGACAAGGTTTTGAGACTAATTTTTGTCTACTTCTATTGAGTAAATGGATCTACTGAATATTTAAATTTAGGTAATGACTCACTAGCCAGTTGTATACTGTGCAAGAAATAGATATCTAAGTGTATTGGCGTATTGCTTTTCTCTTCTAAAATCCATATTGATAAATCAGCATTAGTTCTAGTTGATAAAATATTCTAATGCACATAAATATATTTTAAAATTTTCTAGGTGTGATTTTTTGAATATGGTTTAAATTACTACTAAAATTATTCTAGTATGCTTTTAAGAAGTGTGATAAGAGTGGCTATGGACATGTAATTATGGTTCGTAAAGAAACCATCGATCAGCAGATTGCAACTTAGAAAATATTATGTGACTACTTTGACCTTTGGTTTGTGTATATATATATATATATATATATATATATATATATATATATATGTTTCTTATGTACCTAGCTTTGGCTGCTTTTCCAAAATATTAATTATAGCACTTTTACTATTATGTTAGCTGTATTTCTGTGAATTCTATAATACCATGAACTGAATTCTTAGGGTAGATTATTTGCTTTTGCTTTTCTGTGCGTTATTCTTCTATTTTTAATTTGAAAAACCTATTTCAAATTCTTCTAATGTTTAGTCTTTTGCAACTTTGGTAGCATTTTAAGTGAAGATAAAATCCATTTATTCATAATAGAAGATGGGTTCACAAAGAAAAATACCTTTCACTTCAGAGACCAAGAAAATATCACAGTAGAAAGGTATAATGTGGAAGGAGATGGTTAAAAAAATGAAAATTTTTTCCTAGTGATATATTCAAGTTATATTCTTTCACCTTTTCTCAATGTGTCTTATCCTTTTGTCATCATTGAAATTTTTTCACAATTTAAAATTCAGTTAACATTGAAGTTTGAATTTAGCATGTTTGATTGAAAAATATCCACATATAATCAACATCTGGATAACTTTTATTCATGGTATTGTTTTTACATGATTGTAGTTTATCTTACACTTTATTACTGAAAGACAAACTATGTTGGTGAGTGATTGCACGAGTCCTCTAGGACTATCATTAAAAAACATCACAGACTGGATGGCTCAAAGAGCAGAAATTTAGTTTCTCACATTTCTGGAGGCTAGAAGTCCAAGATCAAGGTAGAATTGGTTTTTGTTGAGGTCTGTCTTCCTACTTGCAGACAGTTGCCTTCTCACTGTGTCCTCACATGGCTTGTCCTTCTGCTGTGTAGGTGCACTCCTGAAGTTTATTATTATTATTATTATTATTGGGTTACAGCCCCATATTTATGACCTTAAGTACTTCTTTGAAAGCTTATCTTTAACCTATCAATTTCGGAGGGACACAATTCAGTCCATAACAATGATATATTCCCGAAATATTGGCATTTAAATATGTCTTCATTAAATTAAACTGTTATTTCCATGTTTTTCTTGCATCTACCTGCTTCATATGTATGTATACTTAACATTAGTATGAAAAGGATTTTAAAATGTATAAAATAAGACAAAAAGTTTTTTAAAAAATGCATAATTGAGGTTTTGACATTTTTTACATTTTTATTTATTTTTATATTTTTATATATTTTTATATCAAAATGATTTGATATAAGTGTGCATTGTGTAATAAAATGAGTTTTTTTAAAAGGGAATCCATTATCATTACAAAATTGTCGTTTTTCGCTGGCATTTACAAAGAAATAGAACTTTCTATGACCATTGTCACTAAATGGAAAAATGGGCAATGTCCTCAGAAATAGCTGAAGATTAAGCAATGTCCCTCAATGTAACCCTAGAACAGAGATAAAAGTGCAATCTGATGAAAGTTGTTGATACTTCATATGTACTATCCTTGGATGAAGCCATTCAGAGCCAAGACAGCAAGTTAAGTTGCTTGTTATATGCCAAGAAGACTACATAAATGTGTAAAATTGCAGAGCATAAAACCATAAAGAGGGGTGGGTTCTGCATACATCTGAACTATCTACTTTCCATCCAAAGGCACTCATATATATTCAGTGTTTGAAAGCACTATGTTGGAAAGCAACAGTACTTTAGGGAAAAAAATTTAGTCTGTGGACTCCTAGTTTCAATTCTGTTCTATAGCATAGGACAAGTGTGTGGGGTTTTTTTGTTTGTTTGTTTTGTTTTGTTTTCATAAATCTCCTTAATTTTTTTTTATGGTTTGAGTCTTTGGATAAAATGTGGAGAAAATGCAAAATGTAATGTAGGCTAAATTTTCTACTTAGTAAATGAAATAAAACTTCACTTGTTATTATTTCAGAATGAATCCTTAGAGTTAAAAGTCAAGGTGTATTTGTTTCCTGTGCTGCCAAAAAAAATAAAGTACCACGAACTGGGTGTATTGAACAGAAATGGATTGTCTCATGGTTCTGGAGGTTAGAAGTCTGAGATCGAGGTGTCAGCAGAATTGGTTCCTCCCAAGGAAAGTGACAGGATCTGCTCCATGTCTGTCTCCCAGCTTCTGCTAGTTGGCTGAAGTCTTTGGCTTCTGCTACATCACCCTGATCTCTGCCTTCATCTTTCCATTAAGTGCTTACTGTGTGTGTATTTACCTCCAAATTTCCCTTTTTATATGAAAAAAGTCATATTTGGATTCGTGTCCCACTCTACTTCATTATGACCTATCTTTAGTTAATTACACCTGCAATGACCCTATATCTAAATAAAGTCACCTTCTTAAATGGTAGGATCAGAACTTCAACGTAAGAATTGGGTGATAAGTAGTACAATTCAACCCATAACACAAGGATAACTTCAACCAAGATTCTTAACTAAAAAAATAACACTCCAATTGACACATTGAGCTCTGCTCTTTAGGCAAGGTCATGCATTTTTCTTCAGTGATTATATCAATTATTGAATACATTTTTTAAAAAAAAGTAAGGATCTAAGTTCCCTTCTTCATGTAACTAAGATAGTTCTTAAATTTCTACAAGATAGAGCATGCAGGGATTGATTGAAATGCTATTGAATATCCCACTATAGCCATTAAATTATGGATGGATATCACAGAACAGATGTCTGTATTGGAATGGAGGACATCAGGGTTCAGGGTGAATAGCTCTGCTGGGTATTCAGAGGTGATCCCTTAGAATAGGAGTAAAGTTGAAAGGGTTCTTCAATCCAGAGAGAATTGAGGGGAGCTGGAAGCAGAAGCCCTTTACCTATAGGGACATTAGGAATATGAACATGGATTCCTGGATATTAGGGACATGCAAACTTTTGAAACAGATCTCCTGGAAGTCCTGAGAGAACTGATGTTAGAATCAGCCCAGAAAAGAGATGATTGACTCCAGAGTCTACTAAGTGAATTAGTAATTCCAGAACTATTCCAGAGATTTTTGACTCATGGATGAGAGGAAGAAGGGCTGGACTAAGAGGAACATTTCCTCTTGGACTAAATTTTCTCTTGGAGTATGAGGCTAATCCTCATGTAGGCAGCTGGTTACTTGGTACCCTTCTGGCTAAAACAAACGAACCAAAAAATCGACTCTCATAACTTTCACATTCATAGGAAAGCCTGAGGCCTCTCAGTGTTCAGGTAAGTATGTCCTGGCCCAGATCTAGGCCTCTCTATATAACTCTTAACTCTGGTCTAACCAGAACTTCACCTTTTTCAAACTTTACCTGCATTGGGTAGTAGTCATCTCTCACCCTGGACAGTTCCCAATATAAGGACCAAATAAATACTTTCTGTTGGAGCCGCTCAAGTCAGGAATAGCTGACTTTCAGAATGGGTGGCCAGAGAAAAGGAACCACCTGAGTCCATCCCTAGAGGACTCATGGGACAGGTAGTGGCTCACATTTGCCAGGATTTATCAATGGCCTTCAGCAGCTCTGGCCCACCTGCCCTATCCTGGTTTATGTAGATTTTTGGGTTCTCAATATTGGCATGCCTCCAAGGCAGGTGAGGTAGTTAAAATATCAGCTCTTGGAGATTTTGCTTTGGAACTTTCAGATTCAGACCAGACATGGAAATTTTAGTTTGATATTATCACATATTATAGGATTATAATTTAGATATTAGTTTGGTCAGGTTAATGGACATAATCTCTTAATTATCCACACATTTAATTATCTTTATCTCATTATATAATAAATATGTGAAGAAAATATCATTTTTTAAAAGACCAATATTGTTGAGCACAGTGCTGTATGCCAGTAGTCCCAGCTACTCAGGAGGCTGAGGCTGAAGGATGGTTTGAAGCCAAAAGTTCCAGGTTATAGTGTACTATTATCTCACCTGTGAACAGCCACTGCACTCCAACCAGGGCAACATGGTAAGAACTTGTCTCTAAATTAATTAATTAATTTAAAAGATCAATAGCAATTAAAAATTCACCTTTGACCGTGCTTAAAACTAGCACCATTCACCCGAACTAACTACATTTATTGATTTATAAGCCTTTCTAAGACCCTTTGAAGGCATTCATTCATATTCATGAATGTATGAAAGATTATCTTGTTTTGTTCAGGTGGATTATTTCATTTCTGAAATTTTTTGTATATGCTTTCACTTCAGATTGATTAGATTCTAATCAGTGCAAAAAGAAAAACATGCAATATTCTAAAGAACAATGTTCAGAGTTCTATATATTTTTGTTTCTTTTCTTTTAAGTCAAAATTGTCATATATGAAAGTTATTCCCAAATGTAATTAAAAATTTTAGTGCCAGTTTGTGCTGATTTTCTACTGAAAATTTGGACAAATGTAAATACTGATGCCCAGATAGTACAATTCTCAAAATCCTGGTTGCCATTAAAATGTTTGCAGTTTATAAGGCTGATAATAAGACAAATTGTCATCCACTATATAGACTATTTTACACAAGCATATTACTGATTTTATTACTTTGCTATTTATAGTAGCATTGGCATTTTTCCATTAAATATGATGGAGATTAATGTTCAATTATAAGAATTTTCTTCTGGAATCAGAGTTTTTGAAGCAAATGATGATGTTATAGTGAAAAATAATACAAATCATTACATATCAACTTAGATCAAGAGTACTGAAGTGCTGAAAGGTGGTCGTATTTAAACTACTCTTTCCGTTTCTCTAATATTGGTAATTTTTTCTATACTTTTATTTCTATATCACAGAATAATAATATTTCTATATTATTGTGTAGTTATTTTGTGTGTGAGGATGGCATCTCCATGACAGCCAGCAAACTTGTTGAGAGAGGAATCTTGTTTAATATTTCTCTAGTATAACCAAAGGGGAATTCCAAGCACTACACTTGGTCCATGATGGCTGTAGACAATGTAGTGGCTTTTCTATGCAGTGCCTTTTATGTGTAAGATACTTAACACTCAGTCCTCTGTAGGTCTGTTTGAATGCTATTTGTCATATCATTCAAAAATCTCTCACACTGGAGAGTAATAACATCTCATTCACAGAATAACCTTTTTACACTTAGCACTTCCCAATGTGCAAAATACTTTCAAAGGCTGTATTATTGCTTAATATTTCATGTTTTTTGTGTAACTTAAACTGTGTGTGTTTTTATGACAATATTCTACCCTACCCTAGCCTCACCCTAATCTGTACCAGCCATCCTTTTCTCATTACACTTCCACATTGAATCCTCTTGTACAGGCATTGTGCCTATGTTCAGAGTATTTAAAGTAGACCGTTCTATGTGGAGATAAAGCTTGTACCCATGCTCAAAATGGAATGTATCTTTGCTTTTTGGTTTCCAGCCAACTTCCCTTATTATCTATGTCTAACCTCTCTAAGCCTTCTAGTTTCCAAACTGTAAAATCTGGAAATAAAAAATGTTTCATTTGGCTGAGACAGTGGAATGAGTCTTCTGATAAATTTGGCGATAATGAGATGATCTTGTATTTAAAATAGGGTAACTAAACTCCAGAAAAGTCTTAAATGTAGTTTTCTTTTTAGGTGTGCTTTTGTATTTCCTGGCTTATACTTAATATCAGGTAGTGTCTGAATGTTATTGTGACTAACTTTCCAGGTAAAGGATGTGAGACTTAGGACATTCAACAGATATACCCAATTTAGCAGACAAATAATGCTTTTTAGCTTTATCTCATTTTCCATAAATGTCAAGGATAGCTTTTCTCCATCCCAACACTGTGATATATAAGTCACCCTTTCGAAGATTAATAACCTTTGCCAAGATTAGAGTTGATTTATGCTCTGGCTCTGTTGGCAACAGAGGCTTCCCTACCCTAGCCCTCATCAGCTACATTGATTGGGCACCAGAGCTTCCCCCAGCCTGCTGCTTAAGCAGATGCTAATGGGCAAATGAGCAACAGCAGGGGGGCAGGCTGGGGTGAGCTTCATCATTAGCAACTGTTCAAGCAGCAGGCTGAGGGAATCTGCAGATGCTGAGAAAGACACTAGCATGAACATTGACCTCAAAGGTATTTTTGAACAAAACTTAAATTTTTCTAGCAGAAGGTTAGGTTGCTATGTTTATCAAAACTCATATCCTGTAATATATGATAGATAATGGGCTTATATTCTTTTTTAAGTACCTGCTTTCTTATCATTGATGTTAATGCCTGTATCAAAAGCAGTCAAGGTCAGACTTTCGGTTCTAAGGCACTGTCTTGTGAAATTGTCTAGTCATAATAATCACAGCAGGTCTTATAAACCGCAGAATCTAATTCAATGGGTCAAGCATAAGAATTAGAGAATCTGTACTTTTAACACAGGTCCTGGGAGATTTGATGATGGAGTAAGTATACAATACATTTCTCTGAGCAGTGTATCTCAAAATGTTGCACAGCATGTTCTTTGTCGCAATTATTCAAACAATTGTTGAAAATACAATAGATTCACACCTCCCAGCCCTATTGAATGAGAATCTTTGGGGAAGAACACAGAAATCTATTTTTAAGCAAGAATTGGTAGACTTAGGTTTCAGAAATGCAGATGAATAAAAAGTTCAAATCTGGTCAAAAGGGTGGATTCCAAATTATTTGAAAGCATTAAGAATTTCTCCCTTGAAGCATGAGTTCATTTTAGAAGCAATTTCTCTATTCTTTCTTCCTAAAGGATCAAAGGCAGATGATAACACCATACATTAAATTACCAACTTGCCTTCTACACACTGAATGCCTATAGAATTGTATTTACCCTTTCCCCACTTAACTCGATGTCTGCTTTTATCTAAAATATTTACAATGCAAATTCTAAAATTTTTCAGTAAACTTTCTCTGTGGTCACCTCTGCAGTCAAAATATGCATACTTTGAGAGACAGTTTTTGTTGGATTGTTTGTACTGCTATATGTAATTGTCCTCGATGTTTGAGATTATAGATGGCCAATTAAAATTGTGATCAGATGTCTTTTCATTAATGGGTAGCGTACTCAGTTTTCTAAGGCTGTCCTAACAAGTTGTGACAAATTATATGGTTTAAACAATAGAGATTTATTCTCTCACAATTCTGGAGGCCAGGAATCTGAAATCAAGATGTCAGCAGGTTTGGTTCCTTTGGGAGGTTCTGAAGGAAAATCTTCCTTACTCCTAGTCTCTAGGGGCTCTGGCAGTCTTTGGAGTTCTTTGGCTTGTAGGAGACTCTATCACTCCAATCTCTGCCTCTGTCTTCACTTGGCTTCCTTCATGTATCTCTGTGTTTCAGATCTCCCTCTTTTTCTCTCTTATGAAAACATTAGTCATTGTTTTTAGGGCCCATCATAATTCCAGGAAGATTTTATCCTAAGATCCAAAAAAAGTTCACATTCACAGCCATTGAGGGTTAGGACTTGGACATATTTTTTGAAGGGACAGTGTTCAACCTCTAAAATTACTGAACTATAAAGATATATATCTAAAGAACAATATGGACATGTTATTTGATATAGATAAGTAACCAGACAGGTTAATTATATGTATTATACATGTTTTTCAAGTCCTACTTTTAAGGCAAAACTAAAATAAAATATTATGTCTATTTTGTACTTTGTTTTAAAGAGATAAAATGCTTTTCTAATTTTAAAGATATTAACTATCTCACAGCTAGATGTGAAATGTGTATGAATTACAAATGTAGTTGAATTTTTGAACTGAAATAAATTTAGCATGTGCATTTTCTGTTAGATGCATGTAATTATCAAACTCAATCACACACTACATTAAATTTTGGTACTATCCAGATATATTCATTTATTGTCAGCTTCTTTGAAGTGAACATAATTTGAATTTATTTTTATATGAATTTTGTGGGACATGTTTCACACAGTTTCTCCAATGTGGATTCAAATCTATGTCAGAGTTTATTATTCAAAATATTTTTACACCAAATACAGTCATGACGTGTAGATTGAAATGAGTGCACAAAGATTTTGATTTTTGTTTTTAATTTTTTTAGCTAAATATAATTCTCTAGTGAGCAGAAAATTTCAAATCAACCATTAGTATTTGCTTGTAGTCACATTGTTTTTCTCTCTCTTTCCCATCTCCCTTTCTCACTCAATATTAGAATTCTTTTGTATTATCTGTTTTTAAAATCTCAGTTCATTCAGTTACTGAAGGGAGAAAATAGAGGTCTGCAGCACACTCCTTGCCAAGCACTGGGAGTATAGCTTTCTCATTTTAAATTCACAAAGTGTAGTCCTTCTGGTCCCAGCAGGCTTGGGCTGCTTTACCTTGCTGCTGTTAATGAGAATAGACTGACACATTCTCATTATTAGATCAAAGGAGAAGGACATTACATGGAGTCACTTGCAAATGAAATATCAAAATTGGCTGTAGTATACACTTTCATTCTAATCAAATACCATTCTCTTTTTTCCAGAATCAATAGAGGAAACCAAAGAAAGGATACACACGGTCTGAAATTAATATACCTGGTGAACTAAGACTTAAAGCACGTCCATTCGTTCACAGTTTACTTGAATAACTGAAACATGGATTTTATAATTGGAATGTCCTGGGAAAAGTAGCTTAATTCATAGACAGGACACAAAAAAGTGACATGGAGGCATTAGGACTTTTAACATTGAGTTGTACTATACTCTTGATTTGGTAACTCAAGGTGAAATGTATGAAAGAGATTACTTTAAATGATCATTTTCTTCCAAAATATAACAGCATCTTTTTCAACTATATGTGCATTAAATCTACATAGTTGTCCTTTAAAATGATGCTTTATCTGGGAGGCCGAGGCGGGCGGATTGCTCGAGGTCAGGAGTTCGAAACCAGCCTGAGCAAGAGCGAGACCCCGTCTCTACTATAAATAGAAAGAAATTAATTGGCCAACTAATATATATATATAAAAAAATTAGCCGGGCGTGGTGGCGCATGCCTGTAGTCCCAGCTACTCGGGAGGCTGAGGCAGAAGGATTGCTTGAGCCCAGGAGTTTGAGGTTGCTGTGAGCTAGGCTGACGCCACGGCACTCACTCTAGCCTGTGCAACAAAGCGAGACTCTGTCTCAAAAAAAAAAAAAAAAAAAAAATGATGCTTTATGTTTAGGGAGTCCAATTAAAAGTCAATAAAATTATTGTTGATTACAAATTATTGATTCATGATTATTGTCACCAGCTATAACAAATCAACAAAATTTTTTTATTAGAAAAAGATGACACATATGTTTCTTATACTGCACAGTGTTTCGTATACTGTGCAGTGTTATTAAGAACGTGTTGGTTGTCCTAAATTTATATGCAGAATCATCAGTGCCTTTTAGGGTATGTTCTCTGATAAACTGCTTACACTGTAGCAAATTGAGAAATCTATAATTTGCAGAGCTAGTATTTTTTGCCAATGTACAAAATCTAAATAATATAAATGGGAATGCTTGGATTTCTGTGGAAGTAATGTATGGCATATGTGTTGAATATACTTACCCTTTCACTTTCTTGGCAGTACATTTTTATAAATACATATATCTAAATATGTATTATTTGTGCTACTTAATATCAGGGCACAATTATTATGCAATTATGGATGTAAATAATCCAAAATTGGTAAGAATAGATATGTTTATGGTTGTAATTGTCCTGTTGCTCATCTCAAATGATATTATAAATTTCCTCCTAGGAGATTTTGCTCTTAAACTTGACCTAGAATCACCAGCCTTTTCATTTCAAAGTCAATGAACAGAAAATTATATTCGGTAGTTATAGGCACTCTGCCATACCGCTAACCTTGCCAAGATGTTGCAAAATGTGTATAAAATTGTAAACAAAATCGAAGGTTGGCAACTATAGTTTCTGTACATTGGCAGGTTTTATTTCAGAGTTATAGGAGTCCTCATATTCATAACAAGCTTCTATAATCTCAGGGAGGAATATTAAGGTAAGCAGCAGTGTCAATATTACAAAATCCATTTTCCAATGAAGAAGTTCATCTTCAATGGAAAAAGGAGAAAGTGGTCAGAAGCAATACCCACTACTTGGCCTGTGAGTTTCCAGGCATTTGAGCAAGGCTTGCACTGCATCCAAAGTAGTGAATCTAGGCATTAGATTGAATGGAGTCCCTATGATTTTTCATGTTTAGCCTTAAAAGGGTAACAGTAACTAATATGGAGATTATATGCAATAAATGTAAAGCATACATACAGGCACCCTAAAGAAAATATTGAGCAGATATTTTAAAAGAAGTAAAAAAGTTCATAGTCTTAGCACATATTGTTGGAGGCAAAAAATGAATCTAAATTTATGAACAATGTAACCAATGGAAGATCCAGTAAAGTTTCAGTTCAATTGTCTCCTCTGCAATTATACTTCTCATCAAAAATTATTTTAGATTACTATGGCCCCCAAATAATATGGCAGCCATTGGTATATAAAATATTTTATTAGAGAATATTCACACTAAAGATAATTACTAAAAGCAGTGAATGATGATAGCTACTCATCTACACTGGAATAATTTACTTTTTTTTCTTTTTTCCTTTTTTTTTTTTTTTTTTTTATGCAGAATCTCACTCTATTGCTCAGGCTACAGTGCTGTGGCACCAGCCTAGCTCACAGCAACCTCAAACTCCTGGGCTCAAGTAATCCTTCTGCCTCAGCCTCTTGAGTAGGTGGGACTACAGGCATATGACACCATGCCCAGCTAATATTTTCTATTTTTAGTTGGCCAATTAATTTCTTTCTATTTTTAGTAGAGACAGGGGTCTCACTCTTGCTCAGGCTAGTCTCGAACTCCTGACTTTGAGCAATCTACCAGCCTCAGCCTCCCAGAGTGCTAGGATTACAGGTATGAACCACCGTGCCTGGCCATAATTTACACTTAATATAATCTTCATTAAAGTAATATCAAAGGTAATATTTTCATTGTGGAATAAAAGAAATTCACCATGTGATTCATTTTATTCTTAATTGCAATCACATGGCTCTAGTTATATGCAACAAAAGAAAATGTGCACACATGGGTTTGACTACTTTTAAAACAAAGAATGATAACTGGGGCATTGTGCTGTATTTTTCTTCTTATTTGGAGAAGATATTATGATTATTTAATAATTATACATCTGATACTTTTTCACAAATTATTTTATCCTTTGCTTCATTTGGGACCATTGGAAATTTGTATTAGTTCCTTAAGGACACTTCACCAGGATTCACTTAATTTTATATGGCAGAACTTTGAACAATCTTTTTCAAGATACTGGAAACTGGAAAGAGTCTGTGCAAATGGCATAAATAATTCTCTCTCGTTCCAAAGGAAATCTATCTGTCATTGAACACTGTAGCTTCTGACACTCTTGTTTATTTATTATTTTTTAATGTCAGCCTTGCATTTGCAAAGTGGCTGGCCTGGTATAGTTTTGAGATCACTTACCCAATGCTGAGTCTTTTGTTGTTGTT
This sequence comes from Microcebus murinus, assembly GCF_040939455.1. Classification (NCBI taxonomy): domain Eukaryota; kingdom Metazoa; phylum Chordata; class Mammalia; order Primates; family Cheirogaleidae; genus Microcebus; species Microcebus murinus. The sequence continues at coordinate 38,920,432 of NC_134115.1, read as the reverse complement.
TTGTTTTTATTTGCCTTTGAACTGACTAGGAACTTAGATGAAATTAGCCACTCTCGAAGAACCCAAGGGAAATTTTAAATTTAAATGCTTTTCTCTGAACAAATAGATTTTATGGAATTTTGCCTCTTTGAGGTTTGAAATTACAGGGTAACTCAGTTAGATTTGAGCTTTTAAATAATATCCACAAATGGATCAAAAAACTCTATTTTCCATAAGATTTTTTCCATGTGACTCATTTCCTGTGCTAGCTTTTCAGGCTTACCCTGATTTTCACTTCATATTTCAAAATGAACTTGAAAAAGAAGATCAAATTTGAAAAATTATTACTACCTGGTTTTAAAACTTATTATAAAACTATAGTAATCAAGACTATTTACAAATCAAGACATTTAATTACTATTATCAGAGCATTTGGTTACTGTTATTTGATATTGATGGAAAGATAATAGATCAAACAATAACTGGATTTTATCAAAATTAAAAATTTCTGCTCGTCAAAAAGCAGTGACAAAAAATGAAAAGTAAAGCCACAGATAGGGAGAAAATATTTTCAGATTATAAATTTTATAAGGAACTTAAATCTAAAATTTATAAATAACTGTCAAACTCAATAATAAGAAATCAAATGTCCAATAAAGAAATAAGCAAAAATTTTGAACACTATACCAAAAAGATATAGGAATAAAATAGATACATAAAGAATTTTAAAAATCATTAGTCATTAAAGAAACACAAATAAATACTACAATGAATTACCACCACACACATAATGGACTAGACAATATTAAAAAGACAAGTCAAATCATATAAAAAGTGACAAGTATATGGAATTGCTGAAACTCTGATATATTTCTAGTAGAAATGTTAATTGTATAATAATTTTGGAAAAAAAATTTATAGTTACTTAAAAAGAAATGAATATGTTTAACATATGTCATAGTTAGGGTTCTACTTCTGGTTCTTCCAGAAGTAAAAGTTACCCCTGAAACAAGGATTTGAGTGAAAGTGGCTTATTTAGAAGTGAAAGACTTATCAGTAGGAGAATGTGGAAATAAGATAGGGGAACCAATAAAACTAGGTGCCATTGTGAAAATACCACCCTCCGCAACACACAAAAACTGTTAGAATGGATAAACAAATTCAGTAAAGTTGCTGGATTCAAAATCAACACACATAAAAATATCAGTAGCATTTCTACATGCCAACAGTAAACAATCTGTAAAGGAAACCAAGAAAGTAATCCCATTTATGATAGTTACAAATAAAATAAAATAACTAGAAATAAACTTGACCAAAGAAGTGAAAGATCCCTACAATGAAAACTACATACAAAACATTGATGAAAAAAATTGAAGAGGACCACAAAAAAGAATGTATATTCTATGCTGGTGGATTAGAAGAATCAATATTTTTAAAATGTCCATACTACTCAAAGCAATCTATAGATTCAAGGCAATCTCCATCAAAATACCAATGACCTTCTTCCTGGAAATAGAAAAAATAATCTTATATATGGTACCACAAAGATCCAGAATAGCAAAGGTTTCCTGAGCAAAAGGAACAAAACTGTAAGTATGAAATTTTGACTTCAAATTATACTACAAAGCTGTAGTAACCAAAACAGCATGAAACTGGCATAAAAACAGATATATAGACCAGGGGAACAGAATATATATACAAGAAATAAATCCATAAATCTATAGTGAACGTATCTTCTACAAAGGTGCCAAGAAAATACAGTGGGGAAAAGACAGTCTCTTCAACAAATGGTGCTGAGAAAACTAGATATCTATGTGCAGAACGATGGAACTAGATCACTATCTCTCACTATATTAAAAAATCTCCTCAAAATTGATTAAAGACTTAAACCTAAAACAATGAAACTACTAAAAGAAAACTTGGGGAAATGCTTCAAAATATTGGTCTGGAGGATGATTTCTTGAATAATACGCCAAAGCACAGGCAACCAAAGTGAAATTGGATAAATGAGATTTCATCAAGCTAAATAGCTTCTGTATAGTAAAGGAAACAATCAACAACATGGAAAAACAATCCATAGAATGGAAAAAATATTTGAAACTACTCATCAAAAGGATTAATTACTAGAGGATATAAGGAAATAAATCAGATAATCTGATTAAAAATGGACAAAGGATCTGAGTAAACATTCATCAAAAGAAGACATACAAATGGTGAGCAAGTATATGAAAAAATGCTCAACACCATTAATCATCAGAGCAATGCAAATCAAAATTATAATGAGATATTGCCTCACCCCAGTTAAAATGACTTCTATCCAAAAGACAGGCAATGAGTGCTGGTGAGGATGTGGAGAATGGCAAACCCTTGTACACTGTCAGTGAGAATGTAAATTAGGGCAAGCACCATGTAGGACAGGATGGACTTTCCTCAAAAAACTAAAAATAGAAGTATCATATGACCTAACAATCACACTGCTAGATAGATATCCAAAGGAGGGGAACCCAGTATATGGAAATGATATCTGTACTCCCATGTTTATTGAAGCACTATTCACTATAGCCAATACATGGAATCAACCTGAGTATCCATCAATAAATGAATGGATGAAGAAATTGTGGTACATATACATAATGGAATATTATATATTCACAAAAAAGAATGAAATTCTGCAATTTCCAGCAACATGATTGAAATGGAAAACATTATGTAAGTTAAATAAGCCAAGGACAGAAAGACAAACTTCATATGTTCTTGCTCATATGTGAGAGCTAAGTATTAAAATCAATTGATCTCATGGAGACAGAGAGTAAAATAATGGTTACCAGAATCTAGGAAGAGTAATATGGTGGGATGGTAAAGTGGGGATGGTTAATGGGCGCAAAAATATAGTTAAATATTTAGATGGAATAAATATTTGATAGTACAACAAAGTGAGTATACTCAATTAGAAGTTAGGATATACTTTAAAATAATGTAAACAGTGGAATTGGAATATTCCTAACACAAAGAAATGATAAATGCTTAAAGTGATGATAAATACCCAAATTACTCTGATTTGATTAATTCACATCATATGCCTGTATCAAAACGTCACATGTACCCTATAAATATTATGTACCAACAACTATTATGTACCCATAATTATTAAAAATAAAAAAATTAAGTGTGATAATATATGTAAATGCTTTATATAACACCTAGCACATATTAGGTCTCAATAAGAATTAGCTTCATCCTCATCATTTTTAATATTTCTAAAGTTTAATTTGGGCCTAACTAAAAAGCACTGAGAAAAATGCTAACTTATGAATTGTACAAATCATATTTTTTATTTTCCTGATAAATGTCATAAACCACAAAGTGGATGACACTACTCATGTACATGACAGGCATCACTTAGCAGGAAAGTTTGAAAAATCATCACTTTCATTAAAAATCATACCCTAAAGGAAAAAGAAGTGTCAGAAATAGCATCCAAATAAGAAACACTGATAAGCCCTGATCAAAAGACAAGGTCTAAAACAGGTAACAGACTCTGTCATGAACAGTAAGAATTACGTTATGGCTGGAGACAGTAATAGTCTTTCCCTATATCCTAACAGTTGGAAAAACTTAAGCACTCTAAAACTGTATGTGACCAAAAGTTCTGAAATGAAAATGGCTGAGTCAGTGATTTTAGTAGAGTTAATGACAGAACCAGATCAACTGAAAATTCATTCTGCTCCATTATGTAAGGCTGGATCATTAAGATATCTGTGAGAAAAATGACCAAATTTCTTGATACTAAAACTATGACTTAACTAGATTGTATTTAAAAAGCCACTATTTGTAACATCTCTCTCTCTCTCTCTCTCTCTCTCTCTCTCTCTCTCTCTATATATATATATATATATATATATATATATATATACACTAGCATCTTTGAAACTACCCAGTTGCCTTAGAAAATTCAAGTTAATAGAATATGAAAGTGGTTTCATTATATAAAGCTTTAAAATATATAGTAAAATAAAATCTAGGTAACTATTTTAATATCATGAAAAAGAATATCTTAATCATGTGAGACTAGTTAAAAATAAATTTCTGCCTCATTTTATGTTATGGAGTTTCTCCTCAAAAGAGAGCAAATTAAACATTGAGAATACAATCGTTTTCCCAAAACTATTTAAGTGATAGCAATTTATAGGACTTATATCATCAATCATGTCTAACAATGCTAAGAACTCTTTTACAAAGAACATAATCACCTCTTAATTGTCTTTTGTGTTAATATAATTTTCCATATAATTTCTTTTTTTAGGTGTTATATTTTATTTTTATTTCAATAGATTTAAGGTGTACAAGTGCTTTTTCTTACATGGATAAATTTTATAATGCTGAAGTCGGGGCTTTCAATGCACTCATCAACAGAATAGTTTACATTGTACCTAATAGGTAGATTTTTTTTTCCTCATTCTTCTCTCACCCTCCCCTCTTCTTAGTTTTCAATGGACATTGCAACATTTCATGACAATGTATATCCCTCATTTATCTCAAACTTTTAAGTGAGAACATGTGGTATTTGTTTTTCCATTCCTAAGATACTTAGGATAACGGTCTCCAGTTCCATCCAAGTTGCTGCAAAAGATATTATTTCATTCCTTTTTATGTCTGGGTAGTACTCATGGTATATACTATCTACTACATTTTCTTTATCCACTAATTAGTTGATGGACACTTACATTGATTCTATCTTTGCAATTGTGAATTGTGCTACGAGAAATATTCAAGTGCGTGAGTCTTTTTTTATTATTTATTCAGGGTATTATGGGGATACAAACATTTTGTTTACATGTAATGCATTTGCCCCACCAAAGCCAGGGTGTTCTGCTTTCATTAGTTGTGGGTTTACCCACCCCCACCCCTGGACAGGCATCCAATGAGTATTACTACCATGTGACCATCTTAGTGTTGGTCAGTTAGTACCAATTTGATGGTGAGTACATGTAGTGCATGTTTTTCCATCTATGTTATAGAGATTCCTCAAAAAACTAAAAGTAGACTTAGCACTAGATTCAGCAATCCCACTAATGAGTATCTACTCAAAGGAAGAGAAGTCACGCTAAAGTGACTTCTACTCTAAAGTGGAATTACTGAATCTAGTGGTAGGTCTACTTTTAGTTTTTTGAGGAATCTACATATTGTTTTCCATAGGAGTTGTACTAGTTTACATTCCTGCCAAACTGTGTAAGATATCTCATTTCAAGGCATAGGCACCAATATCTATTGTTTTTTGACTTTTTAGTAATGGCCATTCTGATAGCAATAAGGTGAGATCTCATTGTGGTTTTAATTTGCATTTCCTTGATGATTAGTGATATTGAACATTTTTTTCATAAATTGGCCATTTGTCTATCTTCATTTGAAAAAAATCTGTTTCTGTCTTTTCACTCACTTTTTTTTTATTTCAACATATTACAGGGGTACAGATGTAAACTTCTGAGAAAATTAATACAAATAACTTGTCTAAATTAACTAAACTAGTCTACATTAACTTGACTAGTAATAAAAAAAACCCTAAGAAAAATAAGAAAATATAACTATTGTAATATTAAAAAAATAAGGAAAGATTCCATAATACAGGCCACAAAACAAGTATGTATAAAGGGAAAATATACATATTTATATATACTTATAAGCATACATAAATATTTATAAGTATGGGCTTGGTGGGTGAGAAGAAAAGATACAAAAAAAAAAAATGTAAGGGATCAGAGAGTAAAAGCTGATTGTCTGTAGGCATATTTTAGTAGCCAATAGGAATATTAACTTTTTTTTCTGTGCTTGTAAGACTAATATCAGTGATTTGCTACTGACATAATGAGAAAATATTCTAGGGTAACATTTTGCTATGTGATTTAGCAGGATTTATCTACCTAAGGGGAAGAGGAAATTCCTAAGTACAATATTAGCCCTTTAACTGAAGTTTAAGAGGAAACTAATTCTCCCCACATTGTCAAAATGAAAGTTGTTTTTTCAGAAACTCTGTGAAATACCACTTGTAGGAATTTGATACTATAGCCCAGGGCAGAAGGACATTCTCTTACAGTAGTCTGCCCAGTATTACATACCTGCATTATGCATTCCTCCCTTGAGGTTAGTTAACACCAGTGTGCTAAGACCATTCTCTGGGTAAGGATACACTCTCTGGTCCAGTTATTTTGCAAAAGCAAATATAACTGAATAAAATAGTATTAATCCCATGGCCTCACCTCATTAATACCAGATTCTAAACAAGTAAATGAATTGATTCCAGTAAAATAATTTATAATGCAGATTAGAGTGGATAAAACGGTCTTCAAATCAATGGTCAGTAAACACAACTTCCACTCCCAGCTCTATAACCAAATGTGTGTATAATTCTACAATATGGAGAGGTTAAGGTTAACCTAAATATTGAACAGGAAAGAGTTGATTCAGTGACTGTCATATACATTCATTTATACCAGAATTTATACATCACAAGAATTGCAAGTCAGTCCACAGAGAGGAGCCCTCTCCATCTGAAAGATAATACATTTTAGCCAGCTATCCTTTCTGTATCTTGAGAGAATTAAAAAAAATTGATAAAAAATATTTAACTATTTTGCCACAGTTTGTTTTCCTTTCATGATCAATGAAATTATGAGGTAAAGGGATATATAGATTCATTTTAAATTTAATTTGATTGAAAAAGTAGCATTTTAGTACCTTATACTGAACTTTTCTAATCAACAAGAATTTGTTAGGAACAGCTGAATCAGTCAGGGTACAATCAAAGAACTATAACAAGAATATAAGTATTTACATAAGTTGTTCAATAAATAATTCTAGTTTCAATTTGTTATCAATTGCCTATATCCAGTTATAGTATTATTATCTCTCAAAATATCACTTTAATTTACTTGTTTACTTATTCACTCTCTTCCTTCCTCCATGAGATCAAATAGACCCAGAAAGCAGAAATTATTTCTTGAAGAATTGCTAAATTTTTCTGGGAGGCCAAGGCAGTGGATCATTTGAGCTCAGGAGTTTGAGACCAGCCTGAGCAAGAGCGAGACCCCATCTCTACCAAAATTAGAAAGAAGTTAATTGGACAGCTAAAAATATACAGAAAAAATATACTGGGCATGGTGATGCATGCCTGTAGTCCCAGCTACTCGGGGCTGAGGCAGAAGGATTGCTTGAGCCCAGGAGTTTGAGGTTGCTGTGAGCTAGGTTGACTCCATGGCACTCTAGCCCAGGCAATAAAGTAAGACTGTGTCTCAAAAAAAAAAAAAAAAAAATTGCTAAATTTGAAGTGCTTAGGACAGTGTCTAGCACATAAAGAATGGATGAAATAATAAATATTACATATATTTGCCTGAATACAATAAGAAAAAAAGATAAGAAATGGGTATAGGTCTTTCAGACCTTTGATGTAACTATCATTAAGGTTTTCATTGGTTGCTTCTGCATTTTTCTCTTTATTTTGGAGGATTATATAGATCAAGGGAAATGAAATTATTATACACCTTACAGAGAAGTGATTGAGTAAATTCCAAATTGGTAAACATTCCCCAAGGCTATGATTTAATGCAGTAACTGCCCTGCAGGTAGCTTTATAATGGCTTCCATTCTCCATAATTATTAAATATCATCACTTTGCTGTTTATTATTCCTTCCTTACCACTTTAACTTACAGTTTTAACTTCCTATTCTAAGAGTGTATGCATGTGCTCATGCACGTTTGTGTACAAACATTTGTGCGTGGAGTAAGCATTTTCAGTTTTAACACGTAATTTTTTATATGTATAGAATTGATTTATCCTGAGTCTTTATTCTTGATTAGTTCTTTTGTTAGGATATTTATGTTGTATATTCATTTGCTTAAATAATTTATTTACTAAAATATGAAGATTAAACTCTGGTCCTTAAAAAATACAGAATATTAGGCATTTATGTAAAGTATAAACAGTTTTTGTTAACTCTTATTGAACATATAATTGAAATTATTTCAATGTGCATGCCCTGCATATAAAGATTATGTTGCTAGTTTGTTTAACTAAGAATATAATCTCATATAATGGGAATAATATAAAATAGTTTTTGCATTCAGTTATTTTGGTTATCTAAATGTTTTAGGATACATTATGGATTTAATAATCTCTAGTGTGCTATTTTATGAAGTGAAGCTAATTTTAGTCACCAGAGCAGAAAATCATAGACACAACTGCAAATATTTTCCTCATTTAGCAATTTGAGTTGTGACAAGACTTTGGTAATCTGATTTAGAAGCTTTACTCATAAATTTCTAAATTGAGATGGCTGTGAAATTACTGTGCACTGGAAAAGGTGAACTATTTTGGAAAATTGCACTGACATAGCCATTATTTTTTTACCTTATACATCTAAAACTGCTGTTGCTCTTCAGAAGATATTTTTCCTAAGGGTAGAAAACAAAAACAAAAGTTCACTGATTTTAATTTTTAAAATTATATTATATATGTATATATTTTAAAAATTATATTATATGTATAATATAAAATTATGTGTGTATATATATATATATACACACACACACACACAGACATACTCATGTAGGTAACATTCTTAATTAAAAGCAAAAATGAGAGCGAAAGACCATAAACTGTTGTTTGCTATTACATTCATCAGTGTGTTTAAAGTTATCCTACCAATAATAACACAAAAGTTGGAAAGGGCAAAGAAAATTTGAAAATTATGGGAAATAATGTCAAGCTCTAGCTAATTTCTGGATAAGCAGCATTTTTCAGAATCATACATTTTCATGACTGCAGATTTTCCACTGGCAGGAATAAGCTCATAAGTTAGGCAGAGGGTGAAACTAAGGATGAGGTTTGGATGAAATTAATGTGGGGCCATGTAAATATCTAGACATGCTATAAATGACTATGGAACAGAAAAACAAGTCAAACTTTGAACTTTGCAATGGTTTTCGGTGTGCAAAGTATAAGAAACCAGTGGACAGATTACAAGGATACACAAAAGCTATTGTACCTGGAAGGGAGACATAAGAGTAAATTGTGGGAAAACATGTTAGTAATAGTTGCTATATCTCTCTCTTTTCTCCCATCAAAATACACAGAACAACTTTAGAGAATAAACAATTATCCAAGGATAGAACTTCCATTTCCAGTCAAGAAAAAAATAATAGAACCTAGAATCATGTCCCTGAAAAAAAAATCTGAACTAAATATAATGAAACAATGGTTTTAAGAACTTGAACAATAGGCGATGGAGGACAGTATTACCTAGAAAAACAGAAACAAACAAAATGAGCTAAACAATTGCCCCAGTATACTGCCTATGGAACATGTATACCATGTTTCACTCAAAATAAGACCTACCCATAAAATAAGTCCTAGCAGGATTTCTAAGCATTTGCACAATATAAGCCCTACCCCGAAAATAGGAGTGGCTATGCAGCGTATCTGGACAACCCATGCATTTCCTCGCAGAGAGGTAAAGGAGAAGAGCAGCCCTTCCCATCTGCCCCATGAGAGCTCTGTTGCTCGACATGAGAGATTGGGGCCAATGGTTCTAAAGGAAATAGAGTCGCAAGAAACTCAGGATGGAATTCGGGGTTTGGAGAGTTATGATGATGTTCCAGAAGAAGACGACTTAAGTATATTTGAATAAATGTAGATTGTTGTACCATACTTAAAAAAATAACACATCCCCTGAAAATAAGCCCTAGGGTGTTTTCTTGAGGAAAAATAAATATAAGACCCTGTCTTATTTTCAGGGAAACATGGTAGGTTTCATCGCAGGGAGGAGGCATGAGGCAAGGAGAACAAACTTTAAGTTAAGTTTGGAGAACAAACTTGAAGTTATGGAGAACAAACTTGAAGTCCCGAAAGACCAAGGTGGCTAGTGTTCCCAAGGCAGATTGTTGTAGTAAAACAGTTACAGAAAAACAAAATTTCAGAGATCTGTAGAAGGTGCATTATAATCAGATAAGCACTGATTAGCATATGTGTATAAGGAAACTAAATGAGACAGAAAATGAATCTACAAAATGGGGTAGACAGACCAATTCTTGGAGGTCACACAGGGTGGGAGATTTGTGTTCTCGCCAGCCTGGGTAGAAAATGTCATAATACATGGACATTGGGTAGAGTCTTCAGAAGGGTATACCTTATTTAGTGCAACAAAATTTTCCCTAGACTACAAATTGCTCTGGTCCATTTAACAAAGCCAAAAACAAGACTCAAAAGGAAAAACTGTTTCCTAGTAACTTAACTTTGTACCAGAACAAAACTCAAGAGGATAAAAAGGAGTGATTATTTAAAAAAATTCAAACAAACAAGGTAAAGTATACAATGTCTAGCATCCAATCAAAAATTATCAGTTATGCAAATAAAAAGGAAAATGTGATTTATAATGAGAATAAAAATTATTCCATGGAAACAGACTGCAAAATCACACAACTGATTAAATTAGTAGACAAAGACATTAAAAAATAACTCTTATTTCTCCAAGTTAATAGAGTTATTATAACTTTATTATTTCTTTGATCTTGTCCACAATTATGCAGGGGATATTAAATAGATTAAAGAGAAAAAAGGGATAATTTTAGAAAGACTCAACCCAAATTTCTAGAGATGAAAATACAATATTTGCAATGAAACATTAACAGAATATTAGCATTGTAGAAGAAAAGATAAGTGAACTTAACGACACAGCCAAAGAAACTATGCAAAATGAAATACTGGAAAAAAAAAAAAAGGAAAAAGAAAGAAAATGACAGAGCCTTTAGTGAGCTGTGGGAAAGCTTCAACCAGATTAATATATGTAACTAGAGACCCTAAAGGAAAAAGTAGAATGGAAAATATATAAAAATAATAGTTGAAATTTTTCTAAATTTGACAGTAACTATCAACTCATAAACACTCCAAAACTCAATAAACACCAATACAATAAGCACAAAAAGGAATATACCAAGGTACTTTATAATCAAATAGCTAAAATTATTTATAAGGAGAAATGCCACCAGAAAACCAAAAGACACATTGCATAGTGAGGAAAGAAATAATGACAGCAGACTTCTCTTTAAAGACAATACAAAGACTGTCATGAGAAATCTGTTGAGCTCTGGTACAACCACTTAAAGTATATTTCAAAAGCAAAATCAAAATAAAAAGTTTTTCACACATATAGCTAAAAGCCAATATAGAAGATAAAATGGAATCATAAATAATTATTTAAAAAATGAAAAAAAGAGAGCAACAAACATGAAAAAAGCCAGGAATTTGATAGCTTTAAACCCCAAAATTATCACTAATTATGCAAATGTAAAAGGTCAGAACACATCATATAAAAGGCAGAAATTGTAAGTTTGTTAAAAATAGGTTCAATATCTTAAAAAAACTATAAAAAAGATATACATTGCTAACTCTAATTAAAACACAGATGGAGTGGCTATATTCATATCAGATGAAGTAGATTTTAGAGCAAAGTACATTACCAGGGACAGAGAGTCATTTAATAATTATAAAGGGAACACAAAAATCCTAAACAGGCGCTTGTTAAATACACTTATTAAATCCATGAAGCAAAATCTGTTTGAACATACTTAATAGTGAGAGACTGAATGCAATTTCCTTAATAACATGTATAGGCGAAACTGTTGACTTTCTTCACTTTCTTTTTTCTTTTTTTGAGACAGAGTGTAGCTCTGTTGTCTGGGCTAGAATGCCGTAGTGTCAGCCTAGCTCACAGCAATCTCAAACTCCTGGATTCAAGCAATCCTTCTGCCTCAGCCCCCTGAGTAGCTTGGGCTACAGGCATGCACTACCACACCTGGCTAATTTTTTTATTTTTTAGTAGAGACAGGGTCTCATTCTTGCTCAGGATGGTCTGGACTCCTGACCTCAAGCAATCCTCCCACCTCAGCCTCCCAGAGTACTAGGATTACAGGTGTGAGCCACTGTGCCCAGCCAAATTCTTTTTTATGAGACACTTTCATCACTGCCATCTGATATTATTCTGGAGGTTATAGTGAGTGTTACAAAGCAAGAAAAAGAAATAAATTTTATTCACAGTGTGAAACTCTCCATGTTCATAGACAACAGTATGTACAATATACTACAAAATCCAGAGAAATGTTATGAAAGTAATTAGCAAGTTTGTAAGATATAAGAGCAATATAAAAACAACATATTTCTACATGCAAACAAAATTTAAAATATTCAAAAAGTACAATCCACAAAAGAATAAAATATATAAATTTGAGTTTTATCTAAATTGAAACCTTCTTTTTGAAAGTCACTAAGAGAATAAAAATTCAAGTCACATATTGGGAGAAAATATTTACAAACCATATATATCTGATAGTAAATTTCTATCCAGAATATATTAACATCTCTCAAAACTCAATAATAAGAAAAACAAATCAATTTAAAATGTGCAAAATATTTGAACATTTTACCAAAGAAGATATGATGGATGGCAATAAAACATGAAAAGCATGAAACATGAGAAAGCACATGAAAAGATACTTATCATTACTAATTAGGGAGATAAAAAATGAAATCACAAGAGTATATTATATATACTGCAATGTTTTAAATTAAAAGGACTAAATTTACCAAGTATATGAAGACATGGATGAACTGAAATTCTTACGTATTGCTAGTGGGACATCTTCCTTTCTTATTTGTAGTAAATACCTATTTCTCATTACTATTTGTGAATCAGAAGCTAATATCACAGAAATATTGTAGCTGCTGATTGTTCAATAGTTTGCATCCACTGCTGAGACTTCAGCTTTGCTAAAATACCTTTTCATTTAGTTTTGCTTTAGAACTTGTCCACTTTTATGGGGGTGGAGGGAGGTAAAGAAGCAGTAGTGCATATACCACATCAAAAACTTACAATTAACAAATAAAAATCTTTGTTACTCAGTTGTTACATCTGCAAAACTGAGACTAATAATATATCATCGCATTGTGCAGATTAAATAAAACTAATATATGTAAAATAATGATGATATATAGACTTTCTCTGTAAGTTTTAATTTTTTTCTAAAAGGAGAGTTGACTTTGGCCTTGAATTAAAATAAACAGACCCATTCAAAATTACTTTCCAAAGTTTGTTTATGAAATAATAGTTTAAAAGACCAACCACCACAAGGGGAGAGATTTATCAAATAAAATTGGAAAATCTGCTTTCTATATATGATTCAGAAAATCACAATACACATAAACATTTTAGGAGACTTCTGCTCTTCCCTAAATGAATCCATTTGATTTGGTTAAACCTAACATTTATCAAATTTTATAACTCTTAAACTTATTTTCCACATAGCACCTTTTAATATTGCTACAAATAGAGAACAGTTAAAAGAAAACTACCATTGGAAATTTCCTTTGATTCATGAGATACTATAAGAAAAAAAGAGGGGAAAAGGAACAGAAATATGCAACGAAGTTTTCTGAATGATTTTTTTCCTAACTGCAACCTAAAATGTCCTTTGTGACTTTAGAAACATACCTTTACGTTCCTGGACCTATATATCAATTCTAAATTAACATCGACTTGATCACCTTGAACTAAATCTAACTTTTTAACTATCTAGTGTTATATGGGCCTGTGCCCTGTGTGACTTTGAGCTTAGTGATTTTAAAGGCCGTTATGGAGAAGGTGAATGGCAAAAAATGCAGTAAAGTGTTTATATTTATCTAAAATTTAGTTAAAGTCACACCAATCCCCCAGTAATGGTGTAGACACAAGGAAACCAATAAAATGGTTTTATTGCATGTAACAAAAATAGCATGATTTAGTAACTGCATTATAAAATCTTAAGGCAAAGTCACCTATGACTTTCCACTCCCCCATTGAGAAAGCATCCCAGAGGTAAGAGTACAATCCTTAGAGTTCATATTCTTATTTTGTCACTTATTAGTTGCATAACTCTGTTTAACCATTCTAGCCTAATATTTCTCTTGCACAAGATGGTGATAACACCATCATTCTCCCAGAGTCAGTATAGTGTCTGCCACAGTGTAGACCTTGAGAAATGTCAATTGCTTCCTTTCCTTGAGATATGTGAAATTTTAGTATTAAACTAGTTGCAAATTTTCAATCAGGTTATCAAATATTAAACAATAATATATGTTGAAAGACAACACATAAAAACATAGAGTTTCTGTGATGGCCTTTAGCTAAAATAAATCTGAAAAGAAAACTTCAAAATGTCCATGGAATTTTAAATAGCAATGTTTTAGACAGTTGACTTATATGACAGATATTTCAAAAAACATAAGCTTTATATTAAAATGTAAGAAAATAGACGTGATTTTAAAATGTAATGGAATTACTAGAGTTATCCAACTATTTGATGAGGTTTAAAAAGTAAATGGTAAATTTTTAAATCTGGTTACTCAATTAAAAAAATATCTCCTAAACTGTACTTATGTAAAGATAGAATCATTTCCTATTGTAGAACAAAATTAGTGGCTACATAAATGGGTATATAGAGAGATAAGTTCTTATAAAATAACATATTCCTAGATTGAAAACCCTAGCATTGTGTAATTCATGTTCCTAAATAACTATTCAGCCAATTGACTGGAGTTAATTTTTCTTCCTTTTGCCTCCAAACTAGATAGAACTCCTAAAACTGCTTTCCAAATCCCTTTATAAATTTTGTGTTATATTTTCATTTTTAGAAACAGACACTCTATAACATATTACTATCATTAAGAAAATATGGACATAGTGGTTTAGAGACAAACTCAAATCATACCTTGAAATGTCATCCCACAGGTCACTGAGTTTCTCTGCATTACTTTTAGTTTGTTTGTGTTTTTTGCTTCAGTTTGGAGAATGTTTATTGCTCTTTCTTCAAGTCAATTGATGTCTTCTATAATGTTTAAATTACTGTTGTTCAATTACTATTAATCCCATCCCTACATTTAGCATTTAATATTTTTTATTTTGCAGATCTTGGATTTCTACTTGGCTCATGATCATACTTTCAATTTGTCTGTTGTGACTCCAGTTGTTCACACAATATTTTTTTTTAATTTTTTTCCTTTAGATAATGAATACATTTTTCAAACTTTTTCATACCTGCTTTGGATTTTTATCCCCTAAATCTAATGTCCTTGTCATCTCTGCTTCTGCTTTTATTGATTGTTTATTATCTTATCATCACTTTTTCTTACTTAGTCCCATTAGTAACTTTTTACTACATACTAGACACTATAGATGCTATTTTTGAGTGTCTAAATTTTTTTCTCATTTAAGAGTGTTAATATATGTTTTTCTTGTTGTCAGTCAATTTTCTGAGGAATTAAGTAGTCCCATTCCTAAAGCGTAGTTTTTTTGTTTTGTTTTGTTTTGTTTGTTTTTGTTTTCCTGGAGGGGAGGTCTTGACTAAATTCCTGATATATTCATTCACCAAAGTCTATTGACCTGAGTCACTCTGACTGTTCAGAATGTTCATTTCTCCCAACATGATGTGACTTCTAGAATCTCTTGCCAGCTCATTGTCCTTTCTCCTCCAGCACCTGATTTCTTCCAGATATCAAGGCATCTGGCTCTGAGCATGCAAACATACGTAGTTAAAGACTCAAGAGGTTTCCAATGCAGATTTCTAGAATGCCTTCTTTTTTCAGCTCTCCCCTGTGACCCCTTAAGTGTTAAATTGCTGCCACCGCAGCAGCCCCAAGCTAACATCTGTCTCATCTGCCCAGTGGAATTACAATTATCTATATAGTGCTCTACAGCAAAAAACAAACAAACAAGCAAACATAAACAAGGTGAATATGGACCTCTTCTGGTGTGTTTCCCATCCCTCAAAGATCACAGCCTTGTGTTAGCTACAGTCTAATTCCTAAAAATAGGTGCTTCACATGTTTTATGCAATTTTCATTTATTTATGGGTGGGAAGATAAGTCAAATACTCAGAAGTCTCTCAAAAGTCCTGTAATACTGCTAATTTGATATTTTTGTAGAAGAGAAAAATGAGAAATGAAAAACAATGTGAAGTTCTCGATGCCAAAGTGAAACCATGTGTCCCAAACAGTGTCTCTTAAATTGAGACTTCATCATTAAATAGCTGAAGATGAAAGCACAGTTCTCTAGACTGAAACTTGATCCTAGGGAAAAGGTAATTAATATTTTCTCCAAGTGTTCCCTTTGATTAGATTCACTTGGGAAAATGCACCACTGCCCTGGGTAATAAAATCTACAGAAAGAGATATAAATTATAAAGTGCTGTACTTTTAATCAAAATTTTAAAGGCATAAACAATGCAATTATAAATTTCTTTTTACCCTACCATGTTAGCATCCATTAATATTTTCATGATTGATGTACTTCATTGCTATGTGCATCTATCTTCCCAGCCATCCATAAATTCCTTAAAAGCACTTGCATTTTTGTATTCATCTAAACACCCCTGGTACCTAGTCCTTGCTTGAGTACATGGAATGCTTTTTAAATAAAATGATAACTGAATTTAGATTTACTTTGTTTCAAATGAAGTTTTTTTTGTATTTGTTATAAATGTATAATAATGGTTAACATATACTAAGTGTTAGTAATGTTCTTATAACTTTTCTAAATATTTATATTTAATGTATAATAAAACTTATAACAATATTATTATAAGGGCACAGAATCATAAAACAGTCAAATGACTTGCCTAGCCCATGTAGCTGTTGAATGGTGAAGATGAGATTTAAACTCTGTCTGGTACTAAGCTCTTAGCCAGTGCGATATGCTACTTCTCAAGGAAGAGAACTGGATATATTCATTAAAGAAGTCTTACGATAAAATTTTACCAAAATATTACTTCTTCTGTGTTGGATGCTAAAAGATCCTAAAGGAAGTTTTGATGGGAGTAAACAGAACATTAAAATTTGTTATTTAGTAGCTTGATAACAAACCTATCAGAAGCAGAGGCTAATGTATGTTCAGAGACCTTGCATTATGATCGAAATCTGCTTACTAAAGTAGAAAATGTTTCCTCTAGGCAAGAAGGTATTTTTGCAAAACTCAATAATTTGAGATGGATTGGGAGGGGTGGGAGGTATGGAGCAGGGGGCAATACATAACTTCCGAGTTTACAGTGCCTTATCAATTGTTAAGGAACCAGGCCCATAAGTGTTCTGAAGTTATCAGTACATATTTCATAAGTATATTTTTTCATAATTGTTTCATTTTTAATCTAAAAGTTTGGGTCCTTCAATATTTCTTTTACAATAATATCTATTTAGAATGCCTTTCAGATGACATTGATAAGTGCTCTTCCTGACATTGGCCCCAGTGTGAAAACCCAGAAGCTTACATAGTTTCAAAAATTAAAGTGAAGAATTTTATAAATAAACTTTCGTCATTCCTGTCACATTATGAAACCTAATCTAGTCAAGGAGAATATTGCAACTAAATGACAGACAGGGAAAGTGTCTCTTTTTAATTGGCACTGGGCAATTTATCAGTCTCTGATGTCAGGGACACTCCATTAGGCTGTGAGCAAGTGATTGGTGGTATAACACTCAATTGAAAATCTCTGCGGATGATAGTTCATGCCACTATTACATCAACTTAATGAATGAGGCCCAACAGCATCCTCCTCTTCCTAGAAAGAACACATCCATCATGAAACAAAAGATTCCCCAGTGCCAATGAGTTGTCATGTTTTCCTCTTCTTGCCTGGGTGAGAACAAAAGGATTTCAGAGTCTAGACTGAGAAGATTATCAAACATCTTCCTTTCATGGAAAATAAGTGCCTGAATTGCCTGGACAATCTGAGCTCATTACTTTTGCTAGCTATATCTGGAATATTGTCTACATTGATATAATCATACCTTAGGCAAACACAGACTGTTTCATCTCTTGTTCTTGAAATAATTGAACGATCTCCTGATAGGTTTCAAAAACTAAAAGTCTTAACTGTTGTCATTACCTAGCACCTGAATGTAGGAATGTAACCAATAAAATCTTCAGAACATAATAGCCAACCACAATCAGGAAATGTATTTCCCACTGCTTTAAGAAACGTCTGTATCTAGTTCTCCAGTTTCTAAACAAAGAAAAAGAAAAAAAGAAAAGGCATAAGGGAGGAGTTTCTTTTCTGTCTTTTTTTAAAATTCTCTTTTTTCCTTCTTTTACTTTCTCATTCTTCCCATTCCTCCCTGATTTTTTTTTTCTTCTTCTTCACAATACATAAGAAAACCTCCCAGAGATTATAGGCTGTGAGTGTAATGTAAATGCCCTGATTTTAAACTGACATATCAGATCTTTCTTAGGGAAGACAACTCAACAAAGGGCGTGTGTAAGTATGCTTTATTTAGAAAATAAAAAAAAAAATAGTATGTATTCCTGGCATAGTGTGATATATGCATTATTACCTTGGCATCTTGATCTGGCCCAGATGAATTCTTTCAACTCCTACACTCCATATCACATATTTTACATTAGCAGTTTTAACTCACCACACCATCTGTTTTTATCAACATCTAACTATACAGATGTACAGTCAATGTGAAAATGTTCACATCAACTTATCTGTATCATATTCACCTATTAATACAGTGAATGTTACATTCTTGATTACTTTTTCCATTTCTTTTCATCTTCTAATATTTTTCTTATTACCGTTAGTTTAAATTTTAGTAAATTCAAATTAATGTGACAGTGATCAAAGTATTAAAAATGTATGCAAATCCAAAATGTATGCATTCCGTATGATTTTCAAAATCGTTTTTAGATACAACTATTCAGTACTAGAAAAAAATAAAGTTTTGAAAGGATGTTTTTAATCTTTCTGGCAGGAATGGTTCTACCTAGCTAGGATGGCTCA
Source organism: Microcebus murinus (assembly GCF_040939455.1). Lineage (NCBI taxonomy): Eukaryota > Metazoa > Chordata > Mammalia > Primates > Cheirogaleidae > Microcebus > Microcebus murinus. Next base: position 38,901,597 of record NC_134115.1, on the reverse strand, counting down.
AGGTTATTTTTTTCTGTATTTCATTTTTTTTTTATTATTTTTACTGCTGGTAAGCTCTTCTGTCAAGAATCAGAGTTTAATGAAAAATAAACACCATCAGTGGAGTCTTGCCAGAAAATTTGATGTAAAAATTTCTTAGAATTGATGTGAGCTACTGTTATTCCAGCCAAGGTGATTTTTTTTTCTTTTTCTCCTTTTTTCTCTCCTTTTAGTAATCACACAGCACATACATACTCATATATTCAAAGTAGAAATTTCAGGTTCAGCTGAAGTTAAAGAGGAAGGTTATGGATTTTTGATGGACTCCATTTATAATAAATTTAGCACTGATTTTTTAATTAATATTGCACTCAAATGTTATACTCTGTCAATGACATCATATACAACTTTTATTGAGAGTATCTTGCATTCCTGTGTAATACCTTCAGGTACTGAGAATTACAAAATATACATTTCCATCTTTTGCAGTATTTAAAGTCTGAAGTACATCATAGTGAATGAAGATTTCAAGCATATCATGATCTTTCTCTTATAAAATTTCAAATATTTTCATGATAATTTCCCTTACCTAAAGGACTTGGCAGAGCCTGATTTTATTTCTACAGTATACATTAGCATTTACCACATGTAAGGAGAAAAAAATTAAATAGTTTAAAGCAAGAATTGGCAAACTATAGCCTGCCTGATGGTCAAGTCCTGGCAGCCACCAATTTTGGGACAAAAAGTTTCCTTGAGACACAGCCAGACCACTTATTTGTGTATTGTTTGTGGCTATTTTAGTGCAACAGCGGCAGAGTTTAGTGGTTTCTACAGAGTGTATGCACCTTTCAATGCCTCAAATATTTAAAGAAAACTTTTCTGGCTCCTAGAATAAAGTGTGGTGAGATTAAAGAATTTTGACAATAAATCTGTGCTAGGTAAAAAGACTATAAGCTTAAGAGATAAAAAACTGGGTCTTTCTAATGAAGTTAAAAATACTCCATTTCTTTTATAATCAAAATGATTTATGAAGACTATCAACAGAGAGAACATTTTGTCCACTCAAATATAAACTGGAACAATCCATTTTATTGGAAGCTGGCAATTTATAAATGTGAAATATTCACTCAATATATTGTATATGTGTGAGTGTGTATGTACACACCACAGACACACATACATACACACACACAAATATATATATATATATACTATTTGAATGTGAGCTATTATAAGTGAGTTGCCAGTCACTATGAGTTAATTTTAAAGTGTAGGTAAACAACCAAGCCATGGCATGTACAGCACCTATGACTTACAGGTACTTTAAAATTGGGTAACATTGGTATATTACTATCATGTTTATATATATATATATATATATATATACATATATATATATATACTTAAGTAGTAGGTAGAATTTCTATCCTCAATTTTTGCCAGTAAAATAATTAAGAACAAGATTCGTTTGAGAAACCTTATAAATTCTCAAGCCAATTAATTAATTAAAGAGTCGCTATTAATGAGTAATATACAAAAGACTGTCTTTACTACTTTTTTGTGTGTGTTTGAAATGTTCTTCTTCATTTTGACATTTAAGAAACAGCTCATTTGTCTCTCTTATTATAAAGCCTGGCCTAATGTCCACAGGAAGAAGTCCCTAATCACTCTCTGTTAGAAGCAAAGAGACGTTGATAATTTCATTATAACATCTGTCATACCATGTAGATATTATTTGTTGTACGTTTGGCTCTTTGAGTAACATATAACATGCTTAAGGTTGTGAACATTTACTTCTTTTATTTTATGTCATTTACAATGAACTTTGCATTAGTTTTTAATTAATATTGTTCCTAAATTTTATATTTTCTTAATGACATCATGTAAAACCTTTTTTGAGATTATAAAGTATTCCTATGTAATACCAGAATGATTACCAATAAATGTTTAATCAATAATTCTGTAAATACAGAGTAGATGAGGAGAGTTCTTTCAAATTATTTATATCTCCTTTCAAAGTTCTTGTTTAGTTATCTTATTGATAGTTTAGTTATATCAAGGTTGAGATCATTTTTGTTTACATCTTAATTATACTTGCTGAAGAATTTACTCATTTATTTGGAAACTTCCACACATTTGGGTTCTACCCTCTCTTTTTAAATATGATTATCTAACAAAGAACATAAATTTTGATCTGAGACAGTGATTAAGTTCCTTCATATTGGAGTAGATCCCTGAGTTATCAACACATTAGTTAAAATACTGAAGAACAACTTAGAAGAAGTCTAATTCTGGAATTTTCATATTATTGGGGAACCTAAGGCATGCCTAAATGCCTCCTTACTTTGTCAGGGACAAAAAGGGGGAATTATATGATGATAGAAAGCTCAATACTCCAAGAAAACAACAGTCCTTATTGTGTATGTGCTTAAGAATGGAGCATCTAAATATGTAAGACACAAGTGATAGAATTATAAAGAGAAATAGATAAATCCACTATTAGAGTTGGAGACTTTATTATCTTTCTATCAGTAATTGTCATACCCAACACAGATCCCAACTATATCGGTAAAGATATAGTTAAATTGAATACCACCAGAAAGTAATTGGATGTAATTAACATTTATTAAATATTTCATCCAACAAGATGAAATATTTAATAAATATTTCCAACATACACATTCACATTCATAAATCCAACATACACATACACAATAAATACACAATACACAATAAATCCAACATGCACATTTGCTCAAGCTCACATGGAGCGCACACTAAAATAGACCAATTTCTGGGTGTTCTGTATGGTTTTATATAAAGACGAGGTACTTTTCCTTTAATAAAGACAGTAAAGAATATATACAAAAACGAATATGGCTAATATTTGTGATGTAACAATACTATATTTGCCAATTGCCCAACAAAATGCCTGGTATCTAGCATGCATTCTAGAAATACCTGCCTTTTCCCTCATGTCCCTACCCCACAGCAATTGTAATTATTATGATAATTATATTGTTGCCTAATATGCATGGAAAAACTTTAAATGCATTGTCTTAAACTTTAGAGTCACCTTGTGCATGGACACCTTAATTTTAACTATTTTCTGAATCTTAAGAAGGTAAAATAAATGTGTCAGGATTATAAATACTTTACCAAATTGGCAGTTTGAGCATCAGCTGATGTTCAGTTTCATTTAATCACCATACCAGGGCTTCCCCTTCTGGAACCCCAATGTCTTTCATGTCCCACATTATCTACTCTATCGCTATACGTTTCTGTGACCACTGAGATCACACAACGGCCTATGCCCTAGAGCAAGTAGAAAGCCTATGTGATGTGCTTGATGAATTAGCATATAAATAAATAACCCCCCAAAGTGTTGTAAATGTTTATATCACATCCGTTTAAATGAATATTAGATATTGTGAAAAAGAGCTAAATATTAATTTTTTAGCAATGATTTTTTTTTTTTTTTTTTTTTTTTTTTTACTTTGAGAAAGCAGATAGAAAACTTGACATATTAGGCATGTAATTTCTGATCTGGAGATGAGCTGGGGAAATGTCAAAAAATAAACAACTGAGGATCGTAAGTCCAAATAGAGAGTCTTTGCCAGGGGTTTGCTTACAGGGATCAGATGGTGGAGCTGGGGAAGAGAAGCCCTAGACATGGAGGCATCTCTGAGGACAGGCTTCCTCATTCTGCCTAAGGTAAGGTTCTGCCTGAGAGTGAAATCCAAGGCTGAGAAGACAATTATTTTGACGGCTTCATGTCTTTTACCATCTTAATTTTAATGAAACAGTATTGGTTTTGCCTATACTATATTGTCTAACTAGTGTAGAATAATTTGTGTAATGAAAATAATAACAATTTTAAAATTCTATGAATTCTTGGGAAGGGAGGAGAGGTTAGAATCCTAAATAGCATTATTTCCCACAGGCAGCTAAAAAGCAATTAAATCTACTTCCAGTGAAAGTTCTTGTTTTGCTACTTTGTTCCACAATTCTTCAAAACAAACACCACTGAATTGGAAATATTGCTACCAGATGTGATAAGATTGAATAATAGGTTTATCTGTTTTATTTGTTATGAGCCAGATGGCAAAGCTTTGAAGATACAATAATATGAGGATGTGTGAGTGCATGTATGTGTGTGTGAATGTATGTGTGTGTGTCCATGTGTATATTACTTGGAAGTGAGCACAAGAATAAAGGAAAGCTGTGCATATTTTAGGTTGCATTTGGTAGTATCCCTCTGATAAAGAAGTGTTATTAGGTACCGCATTATCTGTTAGTAATCACATATAAATAGAGTGCGTAGAAATAAACAGACATCAGAGAGGTCAGACAACTGAGGTATAAGAGAAAATGAGCTCGATTGAAAGACAGGGTGATTATGCAGAATGGGGCACTGCCGAGCCCCTTGCCACTAACCCAAGGAAGGCGAATCAGAAATCATGATCCAAACTGAGCCCAGACCTCAGCATACCAGCTGCTGTGCATAGTTAGGAATAGCATTCTAATTACCTCTAATGAAAAGTCTGAATAGAGAGAAGCACAATTAATACATGTTAAAAAGAGATCAGAGCATCTACTCTGCTTCTTTCCACCGCACCCTTTCCTATCAACACACTGATGTTAGATATTCTCACTAGGCGGCTACCTGTTTGGCTTAGCAAGACCAAAGTTATGCTTAAGCAAAATCTTTGCCTTATTTTGTAATAGGTGAAAGTATAATTTAGTCACATCTTAGAAAAAATGAGGGTTTATTTTCCCAATTTTTTTATTGTGATAAAATACACATGACATAATATTTGCCATCTTAACCATTTTTAAGTCTATGCTTCAGTGGTATTAAATGCATTTATAATGTCCTGCAACCATTACCACCACCCATCTCTGTAACTCTTTTCATCTTATAAAACTGAAACTCTGTACCCATTGGACAATAACTCCCTATTACCTATTTTATTTTAGAATGAGTTTTTCATGGATAATGCAACGAGGAAGAAAAAGATAGCATTAGTTTTCTGGGCTTCTGAGAAGACTGAAGGGCCATAGAAGGAAAGAAAAGGAACTTATCATTTTGAGTGATTGTCTATGCCAAGAATTGTTTTAGGTCTTGAATTCTAACCATTTTGTGAGGTGCTTATGACAAGTTTACAGATCAGGAAAATAAGGGTATCAAAACCTAAAGTTTATGTTTGTTACTCATAGATCATGAAAGAGTGCGACAAAAGTACAAAAGAAAAATACAGCAAAGAAAGGCTGAAACATGGAAAGATATATTTTACTTTTTTTAAAATTTGTATGAGAAAAGGCCTCTATTCACCAGAACCTACATTTATGCTTTGTAAGCCAAGTCCCCGTTTATTATTTAGAGTATGCAATGCGCTATTTTTGGCTCTTCTATTCGTATCCTTTTTTGCCTGTGTTTCAAAATAAAATTGTTTTGTAATAATAGTTTTGAGTTGTTAGGGGGATATTGGACTTCCTTACAACGTATGTCTGGGCTTCTACTTCAAAACCGCTCATATGTGAATAAAGCAAAATTGGAACTTAGACTCAAATTACCTGAAGTTTGTCAGATTCTCCCTAGGCATTCTTTTGGCAATTTCCTAACCTACCTGAATTTTATTCCACCTACAATTGCAAAACAATTTATTATTCAGAAGATGTGTTCTTTTTAATGCTACTTTCTTATGACTGTCCTACTTGCACTTAGCACAAGTTAAAGCAAACATATAGTAAGTTTGGATATAAATGACTGATCATACTAATAATATAATGATTATGCCTTTTATTAGTAATATGTTCCATTGTTAAAAGTTCATATCGTGAGTATTCCGTACTTTAGTTTCTACTAAATACCAACTCAAATCAGACCCTAAATATTAGCTTCCAATTTATTCCTAAGTGAAGTCAAAAGTGTAGCTTGATGCCCTATCAAGCCAAACACAAAAAGACATATACTGCATGATCTCACTTATAGGTGAAAACTAAAAGTTACACTCATAAAAGTAGAGAGTAGAATGACATTTACCAAGTGATGAGGGGGCAATGTGGAGTAGGATGTGGTTGACAAGCAAAGGAGAGATATTAGCCAAAGGATACAATGTTTCAGTTAGGCAGGCGAAATAAATTTTGGTGATATAATGCACACCATGCTGCTTATAGTTAGTAAGAGTCCATTGTATATTTCAAAATTGCTAAAAGAGTAGATTTTAAATTTTCTTACCATAAAGAAGTAAATATGTGAAATGAGGGATATGTTAATTAGCCTGTTTTAATCATTCCACAATGTCTGCATATACTGAAACATCACATTATAATCCACAAATATATATAATTTTTGCTTGTTAATTAAAAATAAAATAAATCTTTTAAAAAAATGCATGATACCTTTGGGCCTATCCATTTTCTTTTACTCACTTAATTATCTTTCTTGGTTCAATTCAAGAATGCCTCCCTCCAGAAGAACTCTTTCCATGTTTTATCTGTGGGATCATTTCATTCACCCAATATTGTATTAGGATTATCTTTTTTTTACAAGGTTTTCCTCTTAGATGCTAAGCTCTTTGAATGCAGAAATTACATCTTAGTTTTCTGTTTCCTCAATGCATAGTGCTTGACACATTCAGTACACATGTTCCTTTAAATAAAATATTAAAGTAATTAAAGGTCATGTAACAACCTGATATAATTTCAATGCACTTGACATTAAAGAAAGGAATGCTTCTCATGTTTCAAAATTATTAATTTTATATTTGTTTCAGGTGAATTTTATTGCTATCTTTGAATCTTTCTATAAAGAGACTTAGAAGAAGATATTATAGATAAAAGATGATAGGGAACATGGCTCATAACTGTAATACTAGTGCTTTGGAAGGCTCAGGTAGGAGGATCACATGAGGCCAAGAGAGTAGACTAGGCAACATAGTGAGACTTTGTCTGTAGAAAAAATAAAAAAAAATTAGCCAGTAGTGATGATGCACACGTGTAGTCCCAGCTTCTCAGGAGGCTGAGACAAGAACAACACTTGAGTCCAGGAGTTCAAGGTAATAGTAAGCTATAATGATGCCACTACACTCTAGCCTGGGTGACAGAGACCCTGACTAAAAAAGAAAAAAACAAACAAACAAACAAAACATAATAAGTACATGAGTCATGAGGAGGAATCTTATATTTTAAATAAGACTTTGTTTAAAATGATGAAATATTTTATAGCAATTGTCTATTGTGTTAGGTCCTTCATATTATTAAATATCAGTGCTTGTATTTTAATTCTTTAGTCAAAAAATTTGAATGCAATAGGCCTTCTATTAATTATATTATTTTTTAAAAATATTTATCCTTTAGTTTTTAATGCAATAACAATATTGTGCACAATGTTATAATTTTTCTTATCATGTTAATATCATTTGTTCTCCAGATAATGACAATTGGCTTCTAAAGCAAATAATTTTGCCCAATGACTCATGACAGTATCCACTGGATTTATTTTGCAGCTTCAAGAAAACATGATGTTAAACAGGTAAATACTCAAATTATAGTTGTCCTATGAAGAGAGTAGTAGGGCTTGTTAAGAAAGAATATGTTATTAAATCTTTTTTCTGGTGGATTGGCTACCTAATGGGAAAAGACAGTTAATGAATTTGTTCCACAAGCTAGCCTAACAGTAGAGCTGAGATGTTACATATCAACTGAGAAGAATTGGACCCTGTAAGTACAATTTTCTACTGGTTTTTGTTTATCTGGTTACAAGAATTTTGGCACTCAAATCATAAAACCAAAATTCCACTTGACATGAAAATATCAACTGCTTTTTCTGACTCAGAGTTTATGGTTCAGATTCTCTACTTAATTACCTTGAAAGGAATATTTACTGGTGATTTTATAAGAGACAAAAAATTGTTGAGAACAACTGAATTCATATTATATAATTATCTATCATTGACTAAAGAGATAGTTTCTGCCTAAAATTATATAACAAAGCAATACATAGGCATAATTAAAATGTGGTTCTTTTCTTGGAACCAATTCTTATTTGTTATATAAGTTTGGACAGCTTTTGCATTTCTGCTGCCATCTCTCTCTCCATATTCTTCACTTTTGTTGCCCGGCTCTCTATTTACCAGGTTATTTATTCTCAACTGTGGAGGCACATCACTGTTGGAGATACCTTGAAATTTCATATCTGCTACTAACAACAAATGAGAATAATTCATTATCAGCTGGTTTTCACAATAAAAATGTCACATCGAACATCATTTTTCAATATACTGTCCTTACCTTCTTTCAGACATGGTTTTCTGAGTATGAAAGAGAGAGGTAAGATTAGAGTTAGTACATTGGAAATTGTATAGGACATGTAACTCATCATGTATCTAGTAGGGGACTTTTTTGATTTAATATTCACAGTCACAGTAATTATAAATTATTGAAATGCTGCTTGGGGTACCATAGGAAAAATATCAAAGACTGTGTGGCTTCAACAACAAAAATTTATTTTCTCACAGTTCTGGAGGTTACAAATCCAAACTCAACTTGTTGATGTGTTGTGTGAGCTCTCTTCCTGGCCTATAGATGGCCACCTTCTCCCTGTGTCATCCCATGGCCTTTCTCTGTGCAAGTGTGGAGAGAGAGATCTCTGGCGCCTCTTATTCTCCATACTAGGACGCCAGTCTTCCCAGATTAGGGATTCACCTTTATGACTTGATTTAACCTTAATTACTTCCTTGAAAGCCCAGCCTCCAATTACATTCACATTATAGGTTAGGACTTCAACATATGAATTTCAGGGGAGTATAATTCAGTCCATAATAAATCCCCAGCCCAATTGTGTTTGGTTATAACCAATTTGGTTACGTTTATGGTCATGGGCTAACATATGTGAACAACATTTTTCACTGAAGAAAAAAAAAAGGAAAACAATAACCATTGCTGAAAACTCCTTGAGAAAAGGAACTATGTCTTTTATTTACCTCAATATTCCTCATACTCTGAAGCACTAGGTCCACAATAGGCACTCAGAAAAATATTTATTTAACAAATAACTCTGATAAGTTAATTTTATGGTCCATATTGATCCATGCTGGTCTCCATCAGACTATATATTTATTTATGTATGATGTTATGCTAAATGTAGCACATTCTAAGTTTTTGATAACTCTGCTTTATAAAACAGTTTTTTACCTCCATTTCTACTAGTCAATTTTATTCAGATCTTTACGGACAATGTGGGTGCCGTTCTTTCTCAAGTCTCTTGACAAAACACAGCATGTTGAAAAGCGTTTACAGATACTTTTGGCTTGGTAACATGAGGAAAACTTCCTGGTCAATTACTGGTTAAAAGTGTTTATGACAAAGACTTGGATAGTTTCTCCAAAGACCCCATACTTCTTAACACACACACACATACACATGCATACACTCTCACACATACATACACACAAACGATTGATTTTTCTAAGGTTTTGTTGCTATGTATATTACATTTAAACTTCAAAACAATGACTTTTACATATTTATCTGGACTTCATTTAATGTTATTAATATAAAGAACACAGAAATAGAGTTGAGATAGGCCTGGTATTATATTGCCATAACATTCAAGAATAGCACATTGGGTGAAGGGGAGGAATAATTACACCAAAATAATTTTGCTATCTTCTTAAGGCTAAGATATTTACTTTCACTTGTGATTATTACAGTGTAATTCAATTTAAAAAGAATAATACACAAAACATTTTGTTCTTTCTGAGAAATTTTCCGTTTTCCCTCTACATTTAAGGCACTGCGTGATTCTTAATGAAAAAATAAGTGTAAATGTTCATACTTAGTATGAACACAAGAACACAACTTGATCCCTACTAATAATATACACTACAATACAAAAACATTTGTTAGTTCTAACAATAGAATTTTTAAATACACTTTTAAAATACAGCATTGTTTAGCAGGAAGTTTTGGTTTACTTTGGTGAACTTAGCAGTTTCACCTTTCTTCAATTTGCATGTGGTACCTACTGCTCAGCCTATATTTGTTGTCTTTCATTCCTTAAACTCAGTTGTTTAGTTTCCAGTGCCTGAAATCTCTTTCAGGTAAATGCTTCCAAAACCATCATCAGACACTAGAGGAAAACCATTTTTTATGATAAATAAAAATGCAATTTTTTGTAGGACAGTGAAACAAATAAAAAATTCCTGATGTTTGTGTAAAAAATAAAGATAATAAAGTGGGGAATATTGAGAGACGTCAACAATTATATAGTGAGTATCATAAGAAATTTTCTATCAATAGTCAAAAGAAACATCAATGAGATTTGTTTTTTGAAATCAGAATTCAATGTCTAATAAAAAGCACTTAAAATGATTTTAAAAATTTCTGAGCTGGTAATTTTGGAAAAGTATCTAAGATGTCCTAGATTATTGCACAAAATAGAAACCAAAAACCACAGAGGGAGAGGGATGGTAAAATAATTATTACTTCAGTAATAGAAATTTTTTTGGAAAATTATGAAACAAGAAATCTAAAAATGTTATTTGTCAAAAAGTAAAATGATAATCAGTTAAAAGGAAACGAATGAGCATAGAATGCCAGACCTTTCTAACCATATCAAAGATCAATTGATTCAAAACTTTTGAAAAACTGAAAATAATATTCTTTAACTTTACATATGTAACATATTTAAAAAGGTATTGCCAATTATACTTTGGATATGTTTTATTTCAAAGAGCTTCTGAATTTGTAAAAAAAAACAAACTCATCAGTTTTGAGTCCAAGACATCAAATTTGTGATGTAGATTTTTTCCTAATTTTTTAGGTCTGTCAATGATTAATTTAGCTAAATATGAAATATTAATTTCCATCTTGATGGATGGTTCTCTAGCTAACAGCTGAAATATATGGATGTATTGCAATTTTAAAACAAGGAACTGGTGTTTCCATTATCGCTTTACTCCACTGTAGGATACATATTGAAAATCATCTGTACAGTTTTCTGAAGCAGAATCTATAAAAGTTTTATGCATACAGTTGTTAAATATTTATTATATGCAGATGGTATGAAATATCAGTTTATGGAACTGTTGAAAGAAATTGAAAAAATCTAATTAATAATCTTTAATGATTCTTTGCTAATAATAACTGAATCATGAAAAAGTTTTTAAAAGATTAATGGTAGTGTTAACTGTAGTTATGGTAGTGTGATTTATGTTTCTTCACCAATATCACACTGCACATGAATGATATAAATTTGAAACTTCAATAAAAATTAAAGCTTATTTGTGACTTAGCTAGGTAGATAAAATAACAGGTTGAAATGGAAACTTTTTATAATACAAATCAATAATGCTAATTTTATATATTCCACCATGAATAAATATGTGGACATTTTAAATCATAATTGGTAATGTAATACAAATCAAATACAGAACCTGCAAGAATACTTTGAAGAACATTTTGTCGATATTGATGAACTTAAGAGTTGCTTTCCAACATACGCAATACTCATCTGAATTCTATGGTATATAAAACAAGTTAGTGAATTTACTTAATTTTTACACATGTAGTCTTAAAAGCAATATGCTTTTGTTTCAAAGTTAAATCAATTTTTCTTTAAAAATGTAAACATGTTTTGTCAATGTGAATGTAAATACTAAAGGAAATAGTTTTTAAATTAAATTACTGAGCTATTAGAAAACCCTTAGGTATGTTTGGAACCACTTGAATATGTGAGAATATTTTTTCAACTGTAAATGTTATGAGATTTAAATTTAGATTAAGAATATCCAATGAAAATTTAGCATCTGAATTGAGATATGCATAATTGTAACATATATTATAATTTAAAGAATTAGTATGAAAAAATCTTATAAATTATTTTTAGATTGATTTCATTTTGTAATGCTAAAGTTTTATATATATTTAAATAAAATATATTATTAAATTTAATTCACCTGTTTTTCATTTTCTTTATGTAGATGCTAGAATATCTAATATTAATATGTATTTCACTTTATATTTCTAGAGCATGGTTCTATACCTTTCATATTCTCAAATGAATCATATCTGCGAAAGGCTTGAAAACTAATGCTCTGGGAAGTATTAAAACTATAAATCCTTTACTAGGATTATGCTGTGAGTATTTGACCTTCATTTTACTCTATCTTTAAGCTTTCTCCAGTGACGCTTCCAACACATGTAGGAATGTTTACATGTAGAAAGGTGGTTTGCTGCAGCCAAGACTAAAAGTATAGCGATACTCAAAGATCAAGATCAACACTTAAGTTTACAGTTAGAACCAATTTTCAACCTGAGCAAATGTCAGAGCCCAGATGTTATCTGATCCACACAGCTAATACCCTTTGGAAAATAAGCAACTGATTTCAGCACTTGAAGCTGCCAAGAGGTATGACACTTCATCTGTACGAAGACAGCAGTCTTGGTTTTTCTAGCCTCTCACTTTGTTGGGGCACTTTATAATTGTCAAAGAAAACATTCCATTAAAAAAACCCCCTCCGTTTTGAAAACTAGAATATAAAAATCACCAAATTGTGTTTGTACATATCACCTTTAAAATGCTGCTACTATATAGCCTCTAGTTCTGATCTGGCCAAGGAGTTAGAGCAAATGTCAGGTTATTTTTTGTAGTAAATGAAACCTTTGAAGAGATTCCATGTGAAAAGCCATCCTTAATTATTTCTAAGAACCTCTTTAATTATTCTTTCCCAATCTCACAAATACAAACAGTCCAGTTATCACAGAAACTTTGGGGAAAAAACAGCTAGATCTAACTGCCAGAAAAGCATTGAAAACAATATTATAAATATGAAAATTATGGCTTGAAATATTAAAATTAATGATATAATAGTACCTATTAAGTTACCATATATTGCCATTTTAGCAAAAGTATGTTTTGCCTGCCCTTTATTTATTTTACCTTTGTTGGGGGTATTCCCCCTTCACCGTTAGCCTATAGAAATATTAAATCAGTAAATATATTAAACAAATCTGTAAGTAAATTTTCAACATGCAGAATCTGAGATGGAGATTTAACACATCATTATTAAGCCTAAATCTGTTCCAGAGCAAGCAATGAAGAAAACTAGACTGGGAAGATGTAACGACCAAAAAACAAATGGCAATTCAGAAAATTGACAAGCCATGCCCATTGCTAGAAGGATGTGAAGATGCTTGAGAGCTAATCCTAGAAACAGGCCATATGCTCCATAGTTGGACCACCAATTTTCAGGACTTAAAATGCAACAATCTGTGTGATACATATTAAGTTGGCTAGTTAATCCCTTCTGCATGATTTGGCGTATTATTCAGGAAATCAGTGTCTCCAATTCCTCATTATCATACAGTATCAGGAAAAAAAGGTTGAATAAATATTTTACTTTAAAAATACAGAATGTCGGGGATACTACAACACAAAAATTTCATGGATTGTAAAAGACTTTATGGAGAAGATTTTTCCCATTTGTTTTTGTTATGCTTCCTAGCATACTAAAAAAACTATAAATCGCTCTGTTCTTTTCACTGGTTGGTCCCCGATTTGTTCTCCCAAAATGCTCACCATGTTTCCCTCATCTGAATGTTTTCCCTTAGAAAGAGAAAGAATAAAAAGAAGTTACACCAAAGAATTTCTTCTCCAGTAGCAATTTTGAAATAATAATTCATCAATTAGTGCCGCTGCTGGATGATTAGTTAGCAAATTAAGATGTGATATCTTAAAATAAAGATCCTATAATATGCTCATAATTATGAAAATGGTTTCATTTCTGTCTTCCTGAGTTATACAACATAATTTGTAACTAGAAAGTCTTTCCATAGCAACTTATTTTCCAATTCAAACTTAAGTCCGATTGACCACCTACTGCAGGAGATGAAGGCATAAACTCATAAAGAAAAGCAAAGATAATTATATCTCTCATTTTTGGATGACTGCATGGAGAAAATGTTAATATAATAAGTACTCCATATGCCAGTATTAAAGAAATAGTTTTTGCCTTTAAATGGCTTAGAACAGAGGGGTCCTGGCAATTAATTATGTAAAATGATGTCAGCAAGTGGCACATCTAAATGTGGTGGCATGTGCTCTCCTCTTTTTTAGCAGCTAATAATGCAGTGCAGAGTCTCTGGGTAAGTGTGAGTTTCTCAGACAAATAATTAATAACCTCCAGTTTCTGTAGCTTCGCTTTACCTGACTGTAGTATGACATTGATAATTTGTTATTGATGCTGTTGCAAACTTATTTGCATCTGAGTTTTATAAGTAGAATTGTTAAAGTCAAATCTCTCGTAATTAGAAAATTATACATTTGCTCATGTGAAAATTATTTATAATTTATAACATCTTTAAAAATAGTAAGTCTCTGAACACTGACTTCAGCAAACAATAAAATGTTGGAGTGGTTATATATAAATATATAAATATATATTATATATGTATAGCTTTGAATTCCAACTCCAACTTGACTACCTCTTCAAATCTCTTTCACCAACTGGATATCTTGTTACTTCTTCAAATATAGGTTGTCATAGGGATTAAGTGAGATAATACATACAAGGGTTCAATATACTGTCTGATACATATTAATAATTCAATGAAAAATTGCTATTGTTTTTACTGATAAAATAGATGTAGCTAGTACTCTGTAAGCACTCAATATATAAATCAGTAAATATATTATGATTTAATAAACAAAATCTGATGATGCTGAAATCAATTTAACAAAAAAGTTGACTAACATATGAAAAATAAATATTAAGTATGTTATCAAAAACTTTTGACCCATGATATAGTTTCAAATCAAAGTAACTAGAGATGATGCTGTCCTCATATCACTATAAAACTCGACTACTTTTTAATAACTATTTCAAAATTAATAAATATTTCTAGACAAGGTCATAATATTTACTAGGCATCATAGGTTGTAATGAAGCCTAAACTAATGGTAAAACAAATGCTTTATTTTGGTACCTCAAGAATAAACTTTATTTTCAATTCAACACAATAAAGATACCACCTTTTAAAGGCATAAAATTCTGGTACCTCAATCAAGTTATTTGGATATATCTACATGTCTTTATGAACTTTACATACACAATAGCACAATATGTTAAAAGGATTACATTAGCTTTCCACAAATTAACCACTTCTTCCATTTTCATTAAAATTCAATCTCTTTTGTTCATTAAAAAAATACCTCTTTTGCTTACATCCAGCTTCTCCATGTTTTCTATTATCGCTCACAGCACCCGCCAAATTACCCACATTTAACAAATCTAAATGAAATTAATATCTATTAAAGGTAATCCTCGACTAATTACCCTCACTGTTCTGTTCATTCCTAATAAAGCTTTTTGATTAGCCTTGTAAGGGCAGAGTGTTCCAAACATTATTTAGCTCTAATGTGATATTATTAACTTTGTTCAATATCTTCTTATTTATAGTACAAACATAAGTACATAGGCAGAATGTAAAATAAGTATCACCAAACTTGTTATTTTAACAATATTATATTTCTCTTGCAGTCTGGTTACACATGAACAAAAATGTGTTTCTTTCCTTCTCTCTCTCTCTCTCTCTCATATTTTTCTTTTTTCTTGGTTTGTGCTTAGTGAGAATGTGTTAGTTATTTTCTTTAGAACATATGAATTGGAGGCTCAGATTATTTTTAATAATGGGCTTATTATGAGGCAGCACATGTCAATAAATGAGACTTGAAAACCACAAGAAGCAGAGTTGGCCAGAAACCAAGGACTCAACAAAACAGAAAGAGTTCACAGCTTTGAAGAGAGTCAGGATACAAGGCAGTTTGGGTGGGGGCACTATGAGCAACCCCTAATCAGAGCAGGAATTAGGAATTCTTGGGTTTCACTTTAATGTGCTGCATTAATATGATTTAACAATTCTCTCTACCCGTTTTTTTTTTTTTTTTTAATCTCCTTTTTCTCTGACCCTACTACTAACTGATCCTCTAGGCATATTTCTGGTTAAATTCCAATGGAGAATTTTCCTGATACTACCTACTTTCTTTTTCCTATTAGGCAGAGCTTTTCAAAATCTTATTGTGACTCAATTTATAATCACAAAGATGTGGAAATAACTCAAGTGCCCATCAATACATGAGTGGATTAATAAAATGTGGCATATGTACACCATGGAATACTAAACTGCAAAAAACAATGGTGAACTAGCACCTTTTATATTATCCTGGATAGAGATTGAGCCCATTCTTCTAAGTGAGGTATCACAAGGATGGAAAAACATGCACCACATGTACTTGCCATCAAATTGGTACTAACTGATCAACACTAAGGTTTTCACACAGCACATAGTAGTAATACTTATTGGGTGCCAGTCAGGTGGGGGAATGGTGGGGGCAAATCTACAACTAATGGAAGTGGAGTGCATTGTCTGGGGGAAGGACATGCTTGTAGCCTTGACTTGAGCGAGGCAAATGCATTAAATGCATTACATGTAAACAAAATATTTGTACCCTTATAATATCCTGAATTTTTTTTTTTTTTAAAAAAAGCGTATTGTGACTGATAAGCTTATATGTTGACTTGATTAGGTCAGGTGTCAACCTGGCAGTAAGGATGTTGCCAGTCTCACTTGGTAGTGAATAGGTAATTTCTGTTTAGGATTGATTTCTTAGCAGAGATTTGGGAATATCAGAAAGGGAAGAGGGGGCGGTTGGCATCATAATTGAACCTTCTATATCTCCATTATTGAAGTTGAGCCACAGAAGATTAGGAGCTATGTATTTAACTGTGTGCCCAGCTTTTATCTAGCTACTTGCTATCTTTAGATAAAATTCCACACATTAATAACTGTCCTGGATACAAAACAGAACAGGAATAGGAACCAAAAATAAATAAATGAATAAATAAGGTAACTGGGGAGTCTTAGTTTCTGGGAATGGCCTAGAAATAGAAGGTAACAGATGAGAACAGTTAACAAAATCAACAAACCAACCAATCTTCTAAACTGAACGCTAAAGACAGCAGTTAAGGGGAAGTCCAGAAAATCGTCATGAAATTACAGATGGAGCAGGTCTCCCATGTAGGGAAAACATAGTAAGTCAGGTATTTCTGAAGCAGGCAGAAAAGTTTAATTACAAGAAAGAAGCATCACCCAGCAAGTACCAATATCTGAAGCAGAAAACATGAGTTTTGATACTAGATCAAGCTTTTAATTCAGATCAAATGTTCCTTGTTGCTTTCTAAGAAAATCAGGAAGCATCGACAATTCTAAACCAGTTATAACAGGAAGTAAGCTGTCACAGGGATTTGCCATTATCATACATCACAGCAGTGAGAAAAGAATCCATAGCACTTCAAGTCTCTGTTGATTGAGAACAGGCTGTTATAAAGACCAAAGTGACCTGTTATAGTGGTAAATGGCCACTATAACAGCCAAATTTGCCAAATTTGGAGGGTTAGTGGTACCTGAGTAATTCAAACCAATACCTAAAGATAACTAGCAACAAGTAACCCGGATAAGCCACTTCAAATATCAGAGTCCATAGTGAATAATGAGTACTAGGAGAGATAATTTATTAATAGATGGTTTAGCCTAATCCCAAACCTAACTCGATGGCCTGTGGGTTAAACTGAAGCCTTTTCTGTTTTTGTAAATAAAGTTTATTGGAACATAGTCACATTCATTTATTTATATATTGTCTATGACTGCTTTTGCACTGTCACATCAGGGTTGAGTAATCACTACAAGTGACAACATGGCCTGCAAAGCCTAAAACATTTACTATGTGTGGCCTTTTATAGAAAAAGTTTATAGGCTAACCCAGACCTAACTTATTACACAGGAACAATATTTTAAATACAAAGTTATTCCCCATACTTGGAGATCAATGTTCTAGTTGGTGATGGTATTTAATAATATTAATCATCAGCACAAATTATTAGTTTACTATATAAGAGCAAAATAAATGTCTGAAAAAGATGGAGAGGAGTCATGAGAGGAAGGGAGACAAGGTAAAAGGAAGTAAATACAGGTGAGGAGAGGAGAAAAGAGGGCATACCTAGGAGCAGAGAGGAGAAATGGCATTAGAATTAGAGATACATAGTCTTTAGTACCATTTGTTCTTGATGGCCAGCCATGGTTATATCTTTGTGTTCTCTGTATCAATACTGTCATACTAAATTTCCTCTTTCTAAACTATTAATAGTTGAAATCAGATTTTGCTTATGTGCGATTGAAAAATTCCTAATGAATTCAGCTTATCTGATGACTCAAAGTGGAAGCAGTTAACAGTTAACAATAGACTTTAAACCGTATGGTAACATTGTCTACATTCTTGTCAAAAAGAGCAGAATGAGAATTCTCAAGAAGGGCCAAAAGAACAAATAATACAGTTAAAAGGAAGTCACTTTGAAAATGGAAATATAGGCTGGTCTTGATGTCATGCACTTGTAGTCCTAGCTACTGGGAGAATTGAGCTAGAGAGATTGCTTGAGCCCAGGAGTTCAAGGTTATGTGAGCTATGATTTCACCACTGCACTCTAACCTGGATGACAGAGAAAGAGTCTGTGTTTTGAGAGGAAAAAATGGAACTATGGAGTAATATTTAGCAAAGGACTGCTACTTCTCTTTATTGAAAGAAAGATTACACATTTATATCAGACTGTTAGACCAGTAATTCACTAGACAAGTTTAGGCTATTTTTCTGTATTATAATTTTTATCAAAATTGATTGAAGAGAATTATCAGTAAGAGCTTCAATAATATAAACTGCTATTCTCACTATCAAATTGTTATTTCCATTAGAAATTACGATGGCAACACTTAGTAGATTAAAAAGAAAAGTTTACTTAACATCACCTTAAATGCATAGGACAATTTTATTACACATACTTTTCCATATGTTGGTGACATTCCTTTAGTTTGTTAATATGCTAGCAATCTGAAGCCTGGAGTCAAATGGGCTCCTTTTTATCCTAAAGCATTACCACTACACACTAAAAAGTAATAAAGCTAGTTAAATGCAAGTGAAACTGGCTCCTTGAGGTTACTCCATTTTATATAAAACACACTAATAGGTATTTAGCGGGGCTAATATAATAGTTTCTGTGGGAACTAATTAAAACCCAAGCAAATAAAAATATTGGCTTTGCCATGTTTTTAAATTCAACTCAAGCAAAATATGAGTGCTTACCATATATTAAGCAATGTGCAGTGCTACTGGAAAAATATCAAGAAGACATAAGGCATAGACTTGTGCTATGAAAGCATATAATTGTTCAGAAGAATAATCAAACTAAAAATAATCTAATTGAGGATCATGGTCTTAAACAAGTGTTAAGAACAAAGTATAGTATGTACAAAAAGCAAACTATGATATCTTCATTCAACTGAAGCCTAAATATCTTAGATATTGTGCCCATTTTCCCTTTATCCTTCACTTTTCTAATAATGTTCACCATAGTGATAAATGTTCATATAAAATGTCATATTTTCCTCTATGTCAATGAAATAACTAAGCTTTTTCCAAGCTTTTTTATTCTAAACCAAAAACTTCTCTGAAAAATAAAGTATATTGGAAAGTATTTAACTTATCCATTTTCTCACAGTGAGATTATTTGTTTAGAAACCACCAGCTAATTGAACATAATATAAATTCTGTCCTGTTGTTCAAGTGCAGCCTTGCTGAATAAATTGTACACTTTTTACTGACATCTCCTAAAGGCAATATTTAATGTGTTCTCTACCTTCTCTTTCTTGCCAAGAAATAAGAAATAGGTTTTTGTTTGTTTGTTTGTTTTGTTTTGTTTGTAAAGAGAGAGGGTCTTGCTTTGTGCCCAGGCTGGAGCACAGTGGCACAATCATTGCTCACAGCAACCTCAAACTCCTGGGCTCAAGTGACCCTCCCAAGTCAGCCTCCTAAGTAGCTGGGGCAACAGGCATGTGCCACTGTGCCTAATTTTTTTTTTTTTTTTGTAGAGATGCTATGTTGCCCTCTACAAAAACGCTGTGTTGCCCAGGCTGGTCTCAAAATCCTGGCCTCAACTGATTCTTATGTCTCAGCCTCCCCAAATGCTGGGATTATAAGCATGAGCGGCAGTGCTCTGCCAGAAATAGGTTTTAATGTCCACTGTATTTTTTTGGTAAGATTAAGTCTTGACCACTATCTTTATCATTATCTTATTGTATAATTTTATTCTTGAAATTTTTATAACAATGTTTTCCAGAAAATCATTTTACTTGCTTAAGACTCTAAATAATCAATGAAATAACCTGATACATTTAAAAACAATTATTTCTCCTGGAAGATGGTCAGGAGACCCTGAAAGTCACTGCCAAGTCTTAATTTGAAGTAGTCAAGCTCTTTTGATTCTACTCCAATTATAGTGTACATAGTCAGATGCTTTCCACACCTCTCATATCTCCCTGACACCTCATTCTTCCCTCTCCTTCCATTGTTTTATGAGCCATGCAACCTACTTACATTTCTTAAGTTCCTTCTACTGTGAAATACTGTCAGCTCTAAAGTAGTAGTACTTATTAGCTCTCAAAGTAAGTTCTTACATGCTAGAGTCTGATAGGGATAACTAGATTTCTAATTTCTAACAAAGACTGTCATTGAGGTAATGAATTTGCAAGGGATATGAAACTTATGTACAAATTTAATAATTCTAATATTTAGCAAAGTGTAAGAAGTATGATAATTTGCAAAAGTAAATGTGATGGAGTTCAAAGGAGGAGAGCTCATTTTCAACAGAAGGATGTAAGATCGTGGGTAGAATTGGAGTTATGCCTTAAAAATGATGTTTCTGATGTTGAGGAAGGGAATAGATCTATTGAGGTAAAGCATATTTACATAAGCAAAAGTATAGAAAAGGAAAAGGAAATGGCATAGTTTTAGTCTCCAAGGTGATTTTGATAGGATTTTTAAGACATATGAAGAAGAAAAAAAAAATTGAAGTGGAAGTTTTGCCCTAGAACAGGAGTTGGCCAAAGTTTTTGTAAATGGCCAGAGAGTAAATATTTTAGATTTTGGGGTCCATAGAGTCTTTGGGGTCCATAGAGAAATAGGTTTTTCTCTATGAACTTTATGGACTTTCTCTTTTGGACTCTATGGACCCCAAAATTTCTCTATTATCACGGTGGTGAACATTATTATTACAACTACTTAACTGTCATTATAGCATAGGGGTGGAAAAAGAATGATCCCTTTCTTCCCCATCATAGAGGTAATGGCCAACACCCCTATAATAAAAGACAAGTAAACAAGAGAAGAAACAAGAAATTTATTAAGGTGTATAAGAACCAGAGCCATCCAAGAAAACATATGAATACTCAAAGAAGGACCAGATGATTGATGCTTAAACACTCTCTTCATTGAGGATAGGGGAGTCAGGGGTTGTAAATAAATGGACTTAAAGACCAGACAATGGTTTGTAAATCATTCTCTTCAGATGCTGAATGGGACTGTAGGACAAATAATTGCTTGTGGACAAGTTATGGAAAGGTGAGGGGCAGATCGAAATTGTGAACAAAGGTTGTCTTATTAAGTAGACAAAGCTTCCCAGGCAATCTGTCTCCCTGCTGCCCTCAGAAGAATTGATGAAAAGTCTTTCTGGGCATAGTGAGGACTCCCAGTCTTTCTCTTCTCCAGTAGGCAATCTTTCCTAATCATTTAATGAGACTCCTAGAGAAGGAGTCTTAAAACAATTGTGTGTCTTTTGGAAAGACTCTGTCTTAAGTTAGATAAGAAAATTCCAAAGAGAGTCCTTCCCAGTGCTCAGGAAAGAAAGAGGGTCAGAGAGACGAAGGATAAGGAGGCAAAGGCAAAGCAGGAAATTCAGCAGAGAGAGACCTTGGTTTTGAGGTTGATTTCTGAGTCCTTTCAATTTTCTTTAGCATGCTAAAGCATTGTGTTACAGATTGTTATTTTCTGTGCCCCAATATAGCACTAAAGCAGCCATAGATAAACATAACATAATGGGTACTGATGCATTCTGATAAAACTTTATTTACAAAACAGGCGATACCTGAATTTGGGGCACATGGCATAGTTTCTTGATTCCTGGCCTAAGGGACTTGCAAGCCATTGAAGGGAGAAAAATTAATATCTTTTCTCTCTCTCATACAGTTCATTGCTGAGATGCCTATAACGAGAGACAAATAAACAAGAGAAAAGCATAAAAAGCTTTTATATTAAATTATTAAATATATAATATTTAATTATTAAATATAAGTAATATATTTAATATATTACTTATATTAAATATATTTGTATTTTATACAAATATATTTAATATAAGTTTTATGTGAAACGGGGGTCTTCATAAGAAAATGAAGGGAAAGCTGTGTATTTTTATGCTTGGGTTTGATGAAGACTGGACAGTCAAGCAGAAGTATAATTAGACAAAGAAGATATGATCTCATGGCAATAATCTGGGGGGAATTTAACAAGGCCTATTTGTTTAGATTCTTTTCTGTGTCCCTGTGTCTTCAGAGATAAAGACATTCCTTTCCTTAGAGTATAGAGAAAGCAACTCTCAAATGAAGTCTTATTCTTAGGTAGACAGTTAGGGACCTCTGGCCCCTCCTGGGGACAAAGAGGGCATACCAAGTGGCTGCCACACCTAGGGGAGGACATAATGCTCTACCAATGTGCCAATTATAACGTAGCAATCTAACTGCAAAAGAATGCAGAGGACTCTCTAGCCCACAGGCAAAGCAACATAGGTACAATAGAGTCCGGAAGGTGACCTACAACAACTTAAGCCCATCATCATATCATTAGCTTAAATCTACATTGAGGTTCACTCCCCCATGGGCTTTCAGAGGGGCTCATGGGATATCCATATGCCCACAGTGAGATTCAGATCATATAACTCCCAGCTGTCCATCAAAGGGGTTCATGGTGACATCTGAACCATGGGGGTTGGGGGAGGGATGCAATCCAGACACTATAAAATCAGACCCAGACCATAAACAAGGCCTTTTTGTTAAGAGTCACATTCACTGTTCTGTGGTGAATGTATCTTGTGCTCTTACTCTGAAAGCCTGTATCTTGTTCTTCCTCTGTAATCCTATCAATCTCTTCTCAATAAGCCTTATTTTGTGCTTACCTTGTTTTCAGTGTGTCTGGTCATTCTTCGGCCAAGAGCACACCAAGAACTGAGAACAGACAAGATTACTGATCCTGAACCCCGACATTATGACCTACTTTAGAGAAAGGGCAGAGAATTATTTTATAGTTTACTTCAGGAAAGTAGGATGGGAGAAAGTCAGAAAGACCTTCTAGTTTCTGCTGCTTTCTCAAATTCCAAGGTACCATTTTTTTTGGATAGCATGTCCCAAACCCCATCATCATTTTAATAATTTTGGCATATGTCCAAGAAGATGTGTAAAATCTGGGTGGAGGTTGTGGATAGTGATTTCATAGTGGCATGTGATTGAACAAAAGAGATACAAGAAGATATTTGCTTTCATAAAACCATGTAAATGATAAAAATTATACAATTTTAAAGCTATATATATATACAGATGATCCCCAACTTAATGTTGGTTTGACTTAATGATTTTTCAACTTTACAATGGAACAAAAATGATAAGTATTCAGTAGAAATTGTACTTTAAGTACCCATATAACCATTCTGTTTTTCACTGTCAATATGGTATACAATAAATTATGTGATATGTTCAACACTTTATTATAAAGTAAACTTTGTGGGAGATGATTTTTTTCCCAACTGTAGACTAATGTAAGTGTTCAGAGCATGTTTGAGGTAGGATAAGCTAAGGTTTTATGTTTGGTAGATTATGTGTATTAAATGCATTTTTATTTTATGATATTTTAAGTTGAAGATGAATTTATTGGGATGTAATCCCATCATAAATTGAGGAACATATGTACTTGCAAAACAGTTAACTGATAAGATCAATTGAACCATTGTTTCACTTTTTGCACTAGCTATCAGTCTAGTCTTTCTTATAGGCTTTAAATGTTTTTGGAAGTAGTGATGATTTTAATATAAATCCATAAACCAGTGTTTAAAATATGTGAGGATGCCTCTAAGATTTTTGAAGACATGACATGCCAATCAGCCTCTGTAGGACAGATTATTGGGAAGATATCTATGTAGGGAAATCCTTTTTAAATTGACTATGTAGGAGATAAGAAAGTGAAAGGCATTAAGTTGTACCTTTTTAAGGTAGAAAATGGAAATTGGTTTTTCCTAACATATATTGTGTACAAGACAATACAATACTTCACTCACTTGTTTTATATATATATATATATATATATATATATATGAAAACTGAAGTGATCAAATAAATGCATACATTTCTTTCCATCATTAAATATGAATTAAAGGGTTTTATTACTTATCTAATTATTGGATATTAGAACAAAGAGCCTGTTATCTTAAACATTGAAACTGAATTTCAGTGACATTAAATGACTTAAAGAATATAACAGATAAGAAAGGGCTGCATAATCTAGACTCCAAGTCGAATGTTCTATTTGAGCGAAGTAATTTTTCTCTATCATATAGAGGGACTTTAGCAGACTTATTCAATACAACCAGAATCCTTCCTTTCTTTTTTTAATGTTGCTATTATAGCACCTTAAAGAATTTAGATAGAGGGCTATTAACCCTCAAACATGCATTATATAGTAATAATATCAAGGCTCTCTGTTTTGCTTAGCAGTAATCTGATTCTCTAGCTGTGATAAACTGCTCTGCCTTTGGCCTTCAAGTTTAGCCATTTAGGAAATGGATTATTGTCTCATAAAACAGAGGGGCAATGATATCATTGCTTAATTATAATCATTATTAAAAGTTCTGAATCATACCATTGTCAAGAATAGGGCAACTGATAGTACTTAAATGAATGATTCACAAAGAACATTTCAATTCATTTTGTGTCAGAAAAAATAAAGATGCATTTGGAGTATAATACACAAAGTAGAGACAATATAGTATACTGCTTAAGAGCTTAGGGTTTTGAAGCAGATAGAAAGGTTTGAATTCCTACTCCAACATCTATTCACTGCATGACCTTAGATTCTTCATCTGTAAATTGTGAACAAAACATTAGTGTATACTAATATTCTATAGTTACTGTGAAATTGAAATGAAATTATATGTGTTTCATGTTTAACATAGTGTTGGGCATATAGTTAGCACTCAATAAAAGGTAGCAATTTAAAATAATATTAACAATAATGATGATGTTGATCTTAGTTATTTCAAAATGTTTTTAAATGCATTGGAAAATTAAAATCAGTGTATTCCTAGTCATGCTATTCTTTTACACAAAAATATGCAACATTTTGTGTTTGATATTACATTATGCAATGCTCTGTATTTCAATTCAACATACACAGATTCTATCTATAAAGTACTGAGCTACTTTCCAGGAATTATGATACATTAAATCATTCAATAAATATTCAAAAATGTTTATTTTGTGGGAGGCAAATTATAAAAGAAATAAAACAAAGTTCTTAACTTTAGTAAGCTACAAAGTATGACTACTCAGTCCTAGCATCTTAGTGAAGGTAAGATGAACAAAACAGGTCTCAAATATCAGTGACATTAAATTACAGAAAGTCACATGGGTGACTTATTGTAAAACAAATCAAGTGACTTGAGTGATAAATAGAACTTAAGAAGAGCAGCTGCTGAGAGTGAGATCCTAGAGAAATTCTGACTAAAGGAATCAGGGATGTTGGGCTTTGAGTTGGACCGTTAAAATTGAGGAGAGTTTTAACAGGTAAAGAGTGAATAAGAAGCATTTCATATGGATAAAAATGAATAACTATAAAGAGTTATAAATCTTTATAAATTTATTTACAGAATAGTCATATAAATTTAGGGCTGACAGAAATTGTAAATATTTAATTAAATAAAAAGTTTTAAATTACAAATAGATAAAAACTAGAATGAAATGGAGTCTGAATTAGGTAGTAAAGTAAAGGCAAATAAAAAATGTTCTATTTTCAATGGTTTAAAATGTACATACTGAGGGAAATCTTATAAGAGTGAGAAATTGATTATATCAGAGTCATATTAAATAGAGATGTCAAGATATGTCTGTGTTCCAAGGCCATGTCACAGTGAGGAGGAGGATGCAGCATCATTCATTGAAATATGGGAGGGGAAAGGTGGTATATATATCATAAAGGAAGATGACATCTTTTATTTCAGAAATGTTGAACGTCAGATACCAACATCCTCTCCAAGAAGGCATAAGCAACAATTATAAAGACATATATAATATTTCATGTTATTTATGTTCTATGGGGAAATAAATGAGATCAGATGTTGTGAATGTTGAGATAAACAAAAAGAAGGCACAAGCTGGAAGAGACTGCAGTGGTGATAGATGGGGAGAGAGGAACTCAGAAGTCAGGAAAATAGTCAAGAAGCTAGGGTAGCATTAAGTCTGAAAGATAAAAGATAAAAAAAGTCTAAGAATAGAAAATAGTTAACATTATGAAATGTCACATTACATTCAAGCAAGGTGAGAAATGAGAAAATATTTAGCCATTAGGGGATCATTAGTGACTTTGAGAATAGAAATTGCAACTAAATGATAAAGTAAAAATGTATTTGAAGGACTGGTGATTGAGTGAGAGGTAAGGAAGAAGAGTCATTAAAGATAGAATCTTATGTTCAGAAAGGTGGTAGCTCAAGGTAATAAAAGTGTATTTTGTTTTAAGATAGAGAAAATATCCAGCCAATAAATTTTTAGCAATAATTAACTGTTTTAATATAATAAATATATTAATATTATAATAACATAAGAGAAAGCAATAACAATTGATAGAATCAATTCTTAGAGGAGAGGAGAAAGGAGAATTCAATGATGAATTGTTCTACAAGAATTCATTGAGTGCCTAATATATTTGGGGGACTGTGCTGGATGCTAAATATACAAACTACCAGAGGAGATAGAAACAAAAGAAATAATTCTAGCACAACATTTGCCATAATAATGTCTATCAAAGTGGCTGGCCCTACAATCTCTGGCACCACATTCATCTGAAAGACACTCCCAATGAAGGTGACTAATTTTGCCATTCTCATCCATCTTATAATATTTCAGGACAGCCAGTTTAATCTTCTTCCTCTTATGCTTATTCTTCTTGGGAGTGGTGTAAGACTTCTTCCTTTTCTTAGCACCATCACAAAGTCTCAACACAAGATGAAGAGTGGACTCTATTTGAATGTTATATTGGAGATATATCTATGAGGTATGAATACCTAAAAGAAAATGTCTCTAAGTCTGCCTGTAGAGAGTGAACAAGGAAGGATTCCTGATGAGACTGCAGTTGAGTTAACTTTTGAAGTATATAAAAATATAGCTATTCATGAGTTAGAGACAAGAACAGAAGTAATATAAATAAAGGGAGGAGATTCTGCAATGGCTTGGAGTTGGCAATAGACCATAGCAATTTGAGAAGTCCCAAGTTTCCCGATATTAGGATATAGTTTGGTAAATTAAGAAGAGACTACCAAATATTTTGAAATTATCCTGCAGACCATGGCCAGCCATTGAAGGATTTAAGTGAGAAAAATTCTACAATACTTTGCATATTTAGAAAGATCAGTGTGGCTGTGGGTAAGAAGATGGCTTAAAAGTGGATAATAAGGGTTAACATAAAAAATGAGGCAGCTATTGGAAAAAAGAATATAAGAAACAATGAGGGCTTTAATTAAGATGGCACTAGAAAGGAAGAAATAAATATAAGAAATATTTATGATAAATTTCATGTTGGGAGGTAAGAAAGAAAAGAATTTGATGATTAATTGTTTGTTGTAGATATTTTCTCCCTTTGATTAAGTGATGTTTACATTAAATTAGATCGCCAGTGATAATTATGGGAAAATATATTGATTTGGATTTGTTGAGTCTCTTCTGACCATAAAGCTTCCAGGTGAACAAGCCTCATAGTTTGTTGGAAATATGTGTTGCATACATGAAAGAAATGGTTTAGATTTACATTGTGGGACTCATTAGCATGTATATATTTGAGTATACACAGGAAAAGTGGAAAAAGAAACAGGCTCAATGACAGCAAATAAGTGATGTTAATAAAGTCTAATATAAAATGTAGGAGAAGAGAGTATTTGGGCCAGCATGTTGGAGTTGAATTTATCCTGCCAAAGGTACTAAATTTTCTCTGTGAAGTAAAAGGAAAAATGATCAAGGGTAAGATGAGGATTCAAGATGTCAAATGAAGATTTGCAATAGTTGTTGTAGTAAAAATTATATTAGCACAAGCCAGAGATAAATAAAAGAACTGAAAGACTTCTAAAGGAAATAACTCTTCATTTTGTGACCATTTTTCATAGTTGAGTAATATTATGTACTTGGTTCCTTCAAGACAAGAAGAAAAGGAGAAATAATATTATGGTAGAGTGGGTAAGAGGGACATTTTAAAATTTATTTCATATGTTCTTAATTATGAATTAAAATGAGATATAGGGTTATTTTGTAAAATAGTGGTAGAGATAGATTGTTAGTTTATGAAGAGTTGGAAGAGATGTGTGGGAACCACTGGGGAAATGATTCAGAGAGAATTTAAAGACTGATAAAGTTTACTGAGATAAATCAAGTGATTTATTGCTCTTTAAGATTTTTCTTTACTTGTAAGTTTTAAAAGTTGCATATTTTGGGTTTAAAAGTTTAAGTAATATCAAAATTATATGTAAGACTAATAAAATTTTGCATATAAAAGAAGATACTATGGAGTACAGAGTGCTTCTTTATGTCACCACTGGAGCCATTGCTGTTTGTCTGCAAGAGGAAGATCAGCTGCATTTCTCTGCTAACTCAGTATGCCATTCTGTGTGGCCTCATTACCTTTAAGCAACCAGTGAAAACAATATATTAAAAAAAGAAAAACCGTCTGTTCTTACAAAAGGAACAGAGATACATGTCTAGCTAAATTCTAATTTAGGCTTTGAGTTCTAGAAAATATTGGTTAATAGATTTATACTGCTTGATTTTATATAATCTAATAATCACAGACCATAGGTAGAAGGCTGGGTCTATGACCTGGTTGACCTGGCCAGGAAATATTTTCTACAATACATGTGATCACTCACTGCAGTCTTGGCAATTGTTGCATTTTTTTTCTATTTTATTTTACACAATCAAGATCCATTTCAAAATGGTTTATTTCTTCATTCTACCAAGTTTTTGTCTCTATATATCTATCTATCCATCTACCCACCCATACATATATTATGTATTTTCTGTCATCTAATATCTACTTTTGCAATTCTTATTAAACTGTAGGCACAAAATATAACTTCTTTTTCTTCTGAATCCAAACATTCATCTAGGTTTTACTGGAAATGGTGAACTAAGCATTTGTTTAAAAGCAATTTTTATGATATTTATAACTAAAAAACACATTTAAGGACCAGGGGAAAATATTTTGTTGCTGAATAATTCTTCATATTATTAAAAATAGTTGCATATTAAAATAGTTGCTTTTGGCCGGGCGCGGTGGCTCACGCCTGTAATCCTAGCTCTCTGGGAGGCCGAGGCAGGCGGATTGCTCGAGGTCAGGAGTTCGAAACCAGCCTGAGCAAGAGCGAGACCCCGTCTCTACTATAAATAGAAAGTAATTAATTGGCCAACTAATATATATACAAAAAATTAGCCGGGCATGGTGGCGAATGCCTGTAGTCCCAGCTACTTGGGAGGCTGAGGCAGGAGGATTGCTTGAGCCAGGAGTTTGAGGTTGCTGTGAGCTCGGCTGACGCCACGGCACTCACTGTAGCCTGGGCAACAAAGCGAGACTCTGTCTCAAAAAAAAAAAAAAAAAAAAAATAGTTGCTTTAAAAATCCATACAGAGTAATCCTAACTCAATGTGCTATTATATCTAGTGTGTGCATACAAAATATACTAGATATATAGATATATCTAGATATACTAGATATATAGATATACAAGATATACAGTATACTAGTATACTAGTATCTATCTAGTATATAGATATACTAGATATATATACATGTATATGTATGTGTGTTATTCTGTTCTATTTAAACCAATATTTAAACACATATATGTAAACATATATGAAATCAAAGCAATCCAGTTTTGTTCTTTTCCCCAATGGAAAGCAAAGAATTCCGGATTTTATAATTCTAACTTTTTTCACAATAAAAAGTAATCTATCTATCTCAATAATACTATTTAAGGCTTTGAAATACTTCCCTTTGACCATAACATCTCAAGATTACATTGTTCATCCATTTCATGTAGTCAATATTATAGTAGTATATGTTGTTTTAGAGATGAACATTTTTTATGTCTGGTGTTTATATAATTATGTTATTAGACACAAAATTATGTGTTTCCTTGGTTTCTATACATTATTTTTTGTTTTGCTTATAGCTGGCATTTACTTAGTCTACAAATTCTACATACATATTAGATCCCTGTTCTAGCTGCTAGTGATGTAAAGATCATCAAGAAACACTTAGACTTCATGGAATACTCTTCATGAAGTACATATATGTATTGAAGCACATATACAAATTTGGGTAGTGTAGCAGAGACAACACTATATTTTCACTAAATCTGTGATTTTCCTACTGATGTAAATAAAGACTACATTTATCAGCATCCCTTATAATTATGTTGGAGTCATATGATAGAGTTGTGTTGGTCAAAATAATGCATAGCATGTCCAAGTCCATCCCTAAAAATCCTGCTTTATACTTGATAATCTATCATCCAGTTCACACAGATTTTAAAAGCCATATGATAAAGGTGACAGCAATAATAAGATGGAAGCATCCTGGATCCCTGCATCACCAATGGGAAGAAAGATTTCTGGCACATGCTGTGATATCAGTAGAAAGTAAACATTAATTATGTTAAGCCACTGAGACTGGGGCTGCTTGCTATAGCAATTTTATGTTTGTTTATAATAAAAATTTCCCTGGTATTTACTAACTGATAATACTTTAAAAATATACCTAGTTTAATTTTGTTTGAAAATACTTGATTCTCAGGACTATCTGAAGACAGTGAACTTTTCCCCAATAATGGAAGATGGCAAAAACATGGAAAAACAAAACATGGAAAAACAATGTCCCAGATCTTCATTTTAACTGATTCTTAATCCTCTCCTATGATATTTTAACCAGGGCAGGGGAACATGTAGAATGAGTGGATTTATATGAGTGTTTTTTTCTTTTTATTGCAAATGCACTCTAGAAACAAATAAATTGAGTGAATACCTAACTGTGTGTAGGAAGACAAAAAAAGAAGTAGAAACAAAGTACCTAGAGTATTCTCCAACAGAATATATCCCTGATGAATTGCAGGCTGATCATGTTTTCCTCAAATTTCTCAAACAAAGAAAATCCGTATAAAACACATTTTTCACAAACAAAGCTATCCTTTTTTTGGTTTTTTTTCTGGATGCAATTTTTGTTTTTACTGATGCTAAATGTAAAATTTCAAATGTATTTTATACTGTCAAATTAAATATTATGTTATTTTAGTGTATGTGCCTACCTCAATAGAAAATAATTTATCTTCTTTACATATGTACCTTCTTGTCAAAACCAAGTACTTATAGAATGACATGGCTGAATGTGACAGCTCCTTTACTCTCAAAAATTTGACAGTGTTTTCTATTGAAATGGCAAAGAATGAAGCTTCACCATTGATCCTTTGTAAAAAAGAAAAGAGAGCTCTCCTGCTATGAGAATTATCTTTAAAATCTCTCTGTGAGTATATACAGAGGAGCACTGTTATAGGATAGCAATGTTAGGTCACACCATTCTATTCAGAAACTTTGAATGACTTCCAGAGTAAAGTCCTAGCTTCTTAGCAGGTCATTCATATTCCTTTAAGATAGAGCCCCCTCCTTCTCCACATTTAGCCCTTACTCTTTTATCCATTACTTGTGTCCATAGCTATAGCAGAAATATTTGCCAATCCATAAACCCAAAGCACAGTTGAATATAACGCGGTGCCAAGGCTTAATCTAAAATGCACACTCTCAGACTCATTTCTTAGCTCAAATCTGCATTAGACTAAGTGAGGCTAGTGTGGAAAAACAATTTTCTTAGCTAGCAAGAGAGTGACTATAAGCAAATGCTCTTTCCTCATTTTAGCTAGAGGTGTCTGAAAATTGACAGCACACAAATATTTCAGTCCATTATAAAAGTAAGGCTCTATAATATAAATAAAACTCATATTTTAATAACATTGAAATTGTTATTTCAAATATATAATTTCTAATATGCATTTTTGGAAATTCAAATATATTATTAATTTCATAAATTTATATTCTTTATAATTAAAATTCTAAGAATTTCCATTATTTCCATCTCTGAGTTGTTTGCAGGGATCTGATATGGAACTTTCATATAATACCTGTTTAAGTACTTTGCTACTAATGAGTCCTCAGATGATAGCAGCAGCCCTGGTTAGCTGAAAAAATCGTTTTGCAGTTATGCAGATTTGATAGATTATCTATTGCAGTTAGATATATAATCTCTGTATCTATCTAAATAGAAAATATTTGGAAAACAAAATTTATTTCCAAATAGAAAAAAAAAGAAAACTTTGGGGAGAAAAATGTGTGTGTGCGTGCGTGCGTGCGTGTGTGTGTGTGTGTGTGTGTGTTCTATTTTAAAGAAACTTTTACAAGCTCCATATTTGAGGAGTCCTTTGTGCAACTTAATGACTTATAGGTAACTCCAAGGAATTAGGTGCTATTATATCTTTTGTGTGAATAAGATTTATAGTGCTTGAGTACAGCGGTATTTAATCATGATTTATGTAGATTTGTAGATTATTCCTGGCTTTTTTTTTTAAAAGAGATTATTTTTTATTTTAAAAAAGACCTTTATTTCTGAACAAAGTTTCTAGGCTCTGCGATTATAAATCTTATAAAGTTATTTGACATTGCATTAGAAACAGAACATCTGAGAGAAACTCTTTGTTTCCTTTTTTGAAAGTGAGAGCATTATTTACATTAGGACTTTGATTTCATCTTCTCCCCAGAGACTGACTTGGCCTCCTCCTCCTGAAAATAGTTAGCTTCAGCTCATAAGCTATAAGAAACATTTAACTATGTCTTCTTTTTATATTGGTTTCTTGGAAATGTTGATCAACATGTGCACTTTATATTGAGTAAGAGTTTAGTAGATTATGGTAAAGAGTTGGTGTGTTATATCACAGATGGTGATGCAATCACTAAAGTTTGGTACTTACGGAAAGATGTTATGGAAGACTTAACTGTATTGGACTTTGAAAAAAATAGTATGTTCTAAGAAATTAAGATGAAATTAAAAATATTTCAAGGAGACAAAAATGGTAATAAACAGTGTCTTGGATTTTTTTTTTAAATGCTTTGTGAACTATTTTTGTCAAAAAGTACTAAAAAATAGGTATAGGGCAGATTTTTCCTTTAGCATTTTTTTACATGAATGATTTGGGGGCATAGCTGCTTATACACAAAGCAATGTCTTCATAAGATTAATTAGGTAAGAACCTTAAAATAATTTCACTAATGAAAGGCAAGCTGAGAGTCAGAGAGACTGCTTTTTACATAATTAAAAAATCTAAGCATAAAACAATGAGATATAAAGTTCCTAAGTTCCTAGAACTTAGGAAAATCAACAGGAAAAAATCAAACAACCTCATTGAAAATTGGGCAAAGGACATGAGCAGAAACTTTTCAAAAGAAGATAGACTAATGGCTAACAAACATATGAAAAAATTCTCAACATCTTTAATCATCAGGGAAATGCAAATCCAAACCACAATGAAATATCACTTATCTCTAGTAAGAATGGCCTTTATCAGAAAGTTCCAAAACAATAAATGTTGGTGTGGATGTGGAGGGATAGGAACACTCATACACTGCTGGTGGGACTGCAAACTAGTAGAATCCCTATAGAAAGTAATATGGAGATATCTCAATGAACTACCATTTGATCCAGCAATCCCACTACTGGGTATCTATTCAAAGGGGAAAAAGACATTTTGTAATAAAGATATCTACACTCAAATGTTTATAGCAGCACAATTCACAATTGCAAAGATGTGCAAACAACCCAAATGGCCATGAATACATGTGTGGCTTAATGAAATGTGGTATGTGTAAACCGTGGAGCACCACTAAGCCCTAAAAAGCAATGGTGAATTAATATCTCTTGTATTATCCTGGATGGAGCAGGAGCCCATTCTTTGAGGGGAAGTATCACAAGAATGGAAAAACAAGCACCACATATACTCACCACTAAATTTGTACTAATTGATCAACGCTATGTGCACATATGGAATTAACATTCATTAGATGTCAGGCAGGTGGGAGAGGGTGGAGGGGATGGGTATATTCACACCTAATGGGTGCTGTGTGCACTGACTGGGTGATGGGTAGGCTTGTAGCTCAGACTCAGGCATGGCAAAGGCAATATATGTAACCAAAGTCTTTGTACCCCCATAATATTTTTGAAATTAAAATATAAATTTTAAAAAAATTGACAGAACTTGGTGACTCCTTCTCTGTGGGCTGCAGGTTTTAGCTTCAATGCATAGACAAATTATTATTTTGACAGAAGTCAGGAGGACAAAGTAAAAAATGTATGGACAAGATAGATAAGCTGAAGAAATAGATTTTAGTTGGGGATAAGAGAAATAAGAAAACAAAATCTTCAATTATAAGAGGGTCTTCCATGTAAAGGAGGAATTACACTTCCCCACAACTGCACAAAGAAACAGAACTAAGGTAAATCATTAGAAGTTACAATGATCCCTCACAATAAAAAATAAATTTCTAACAAATGGTAACATTATGGTTATCAGAAAATTAAAATGATTAATGGTCTCAAAGATTATAACAAAAAGATTTGATAAGATTGGTGTACATGTAAAATAGCTTTGTAAGACTCTTTAACTTATATGACCTTAAATATTTGTCTGGTTCTGTAACATTTTTATTTAGTGCTGAGTAAATGCTTTCCAATTCAGGCTCTGTAGGATATGGAAATTAAATTAAAAGACAATTCAAAATACTGTATTTGCTTAAATATCTAAATTTTCCCTTTTATATTATGTTCTCTTATAATATCTCAGGTATTACCCTTTCTAATTTCTTTCCTTTCAAAATATTATGTCTGGAGCAAATTCTCAAAAGTTTTCAGACTGAACAGCTTGCAATTCATATGTAGGGAAATATTTGTTAATCCCATGGGTGACTAAACAACCCTCCCAGCACTCATACTTCTTAGAAAACATGTGTTCCTTCCTCTTGTCTAATTTTTGGTGCCATGAATTCTTTAGGTATATAGAGCTCTTTGTAAAAAATTGGCAAATGTGAAAATATACATACAAGATTAAAATTAATTTGAATGAAAGTCACAACCATCCTTGAGAATATTTTCGATTATTTTTTCTTTTTTAAAAAAAATTGTGTGAATGTAGTTCTGTTTGCATATGTGTATTTGTGTATGTGTAACAAAATTGGAGTTTTGTAGTGTAGACTATTTTGTGTACTTGTTTTCAATTAACATTGTAAAATTGTGATTTGTAAGAAAATCTTTGAAGACACAATTTATAACTGTGGCTTATATAGGTAAATTCTCAATTTTCCTGCTTTCTCATTTCTTTTTTGTGGCTGATTCATTGAGAAAACAGGACCAAGTGATCTAGAAACCAAAGTGACTATTGATTTGACCAGAGGTAGGTCATAATCTAAACTGGGCCAACTTTCTTCTTTATTGCATGCAGGAAAAAATAAATAAACAAAACATATAAAATTGCTCTATATCGAGAAAAAAATACAAGAATGCAATAGAAGGAAAAAATGGGAAACCATTCAATTCTGGATAAAGGAGAGAAGAGAGAAGACAGGCAGTAAAATAGAGAATGAGTCACCGAGAGAGACAGTGGAAACCACATTGTTTTCTGTGGTATTTCCCTACCCATTTCCTAGTCTCTCCTGATACCGTGAAATATCTAGGACACCTTTTTAGAGTTGAAATATTTGGCAAATTATAGAACAGGACATTCAGTTGCATTTGAAGTTCAGATAAACAATGAATCATGTTTTTAGTATAAGTACAGCATAATAGTGCAATATTTGAGACACAGTTATGCAAGAATATTATGTGTTGTTTATGTGAAATTTAAAACTACTGGGTGTCTTGCATTTATTTGACAAACTTTCACCTGGGTTCCTAAAAGGCAATCCTCACTTTAACTAGGGGTGCTTTGAAAATTTCTCTTTTTTTGTAAACAAACTATGGCTATAACAACAGTATCCATTTTACTATATGTCTACATCATAGTTTCTTTAACTATTTTACAATCATTGTAAATTAATGATTCTTCCACTGGCTAATTTGTGTAATCCTCTTGGTGTTAGATAATCACCTAACAGCAAATTTCCTTTCCCTTTATATAATTGCCTTATAAAAGGAAAAAGAAAAAAACAAAACAAAAAAACTTCAACCCATCTATTTCTTGGCATTTTCTATAGGTTATAATCCTAGGCCTTTTTTGGAAAAATATTTCTCAACAATATATGTGGTACCTGTTATAACTTTATACAAAGAGAAGTAAACAGGATGTCAAAAACTTGAAAATAAGTGTTTTGTTTATTTTAAGAAATTATGACTTCTTCTTTGCTATTTTTTCCTCAGCACCTGCTTGACTTCTCACGGTTCTCAGTATGTTAAGATGTGGGCATTTCTGACTGCACAGGTGGTATTTGCTTTAATGTTGAAATAAAAAATAAAGACTTTGCTACTCTTCTTTTGTTTTTTGGGTTTTTTTTTTTTTTTTTTTGGCATGTGTTCATATATCCTGACTCTTTTCTTAACTATTCACATTCAAGAAATGGAGATTTAACTTTTTTAATTTACATACTTGGAATTCTGTATAAATTAAGGGAAAGTCATGCCACCAAGTGATTTCACCATTAGATGACTGGTAGAATGAGGACTTCAACTTTGTTTTATGATGAAAGACTTGCACTTTCTATGTTTCTCTTAACTATATCAAAGCAAGGGGCTCTCAACAAAGATTGTGCATAGGGCACTTACATTGAAAGCATGCCACACACTTGAATATTTTGGTAATATATGAGATGTATAATATATATGTGAAAATATTGAATATAATCCACCTGGCTAATTAATTACATTATCAATACTCTTCTCTTGGGAATGTACATTTCAGGTGAATTGTTTCTTTTAAGTATCCTGCAGTATACAATTTCTCTTACATTGTGAGTGCCTATGTGCCGAGAGTAGATCAATTTTCTTATTTTACTGTATTGTCTATTCAATCTAAATATATTCATAAAATAGAAAAAAAATTATCTCAATTTTTTAGTTCACTTTTCTAACTTCCCTTCAAATGGGTATAGAATGATATTGTTACAGTGAAATTAGAATTTATCAGCACAGCATTTCTTAATTTCATTAACCTTGATGATCAAAAGTAAAAATACTCTTTTGCTTCCTCTAAACACAATTGTAATATATACATATATACACACATATGCACATAAATATATATATGGCATATATATATATATATATATATATATATATAATGGCACCAAGTTGGTGCCATTCATTTTCACACATCTTCAAGTGCTTGGCAATTTCTGTTTTACACAACCACTTCACTGAATGTTCAGAATTCTACTTTTTATTAATATCTCGGGATACTGACACATTCATGTGAAGAAATGTTCATGTAGCAAAAGTAGGATGGTGTCTATGTTAGTTTCCTGTAGATGCTATAACAGATTATCACAAATTCAATAGCTTTAAGAAATTCTTCCTTTCACAATTCTGGAGGCCAGACATCCAAAAAAGGTGTCAACAGGGCCACATTTCCTCTGAAGGCTCTAAAAGAGAATGTGCTCCTTTATTTTTCCATCTCCTGAGGGCTGCCAATATTTCTGGGCTTGTGGCCTTATCCCTTCAGTCTCTGTCTCCATTTTTACAATGTTTTCTCCTCTGTGTGTCTGTCTGGTCTCCCTTTACATCTCCCTTAGGAGGATACTTGTCATTTCATTTAGGGCCCACAAGGATAATCCCAGATGATCTCCTCAACTGAAGATCCTTAACTCATCACACTGACAAAGACTCTTTTCGACAATAAGGTAACACAGGTTCAAGGCATTAGGATGCAACTATGTCTTTAGAAGCATATCTCTGTATAGCAAAGGGGACTAGTTAAACCTAAACAAACAAGCATTACTCTAACAAGGCAATCAATGATACGTGACTATTTGGTCTTTATCATGAGGGTTCTCAGGTGGCCACCTAGAAAGAAAACCAATAGTTCTTTCACACACACATTGTAGGACCTACTCAAGTGA
This sequence comes from Microcebus murinus, assembly GCF_040939455.1. NCBI lineage: Eukaryota > Metazoa > Chordata > Mammalia > Primates > Cheirogaleidae > Microcebus > Microcebus murinus. Next base: position 38,863,231 of record NC_134115.1, on the reverse strand, counting down.
GTGCTAAATGATTTCTGGGCTCCAACTGAAGTGTTGTGCAGGACCTGGGTATTAGTGATTGATTAATCTATGAGAGTAGAATTCATGAATCTATGGGCATGGACTTAACTCCAGTCCAATTAGAAAATGAGTGTGTGTCCCCCATCAACTTCTTTCTCATTATGTTTTCACCTTCACTTTCTGACTGTTTGCTTCAGAATCTTTAACTGGTCTTGAGAGTTAGGGTTTAGGCAATTTTTTTTATAATACTTATCACATGTTTCACAGACTTCTATGTACCTGATTTCTCCGAGAACCAAATCTCAAAAAAAGAAACTTTAATATGTAATATTTTGTACTAATTAAAACTGCTTGGTACTGGCACAAGAACAGGGACATTGACCAGTGGAACAGAACTGAGAATCCAGGTATAAAACCATCCTAATATAGCCATCTAGTTTTTGACAAAGCAGACAAAAACATAAACTGGGGAAAAGAATCTTTATTCAATAAATGGTGCTGGGAAAACTGGATAACTACATGTAGAAGACTGAAATAGGATCCATACCTTTCACTTCTCACAAAAATCAACTTATGCTGGGTAATAGACTTAAATCTAAGGTGTGAAACTATTAGAATTCTAGAGGAAAATATTGGAAATACTCTTCTAGACATTGGCCTAGGCAAAGAATTTATGAAGAAGACGCCAAAGGCAATCACAGCAACAGCAAAAATAAATAAATGGGACCTGATCAAATTTAAAAGCTTCTTCACAGCCAAAGAAACCGTCACAAGAGCAAACAGACAACCTACAGAATGGGAGAAATTTTTGCATGCTACACATCTGATAAAGGGCTGATAACTAGAATCTATTTAGAAATTAGGAAAATCAGCAAGAAAAATATCAAACACCCCATCATAAAGTGGGCGAAGGACATGAACAGAAGCTTTTCAAAAGAAGACAGAATAATGGCCAACAAACGTATGAAAAAATGCTCAACATTTCTAATCATCAGGAAAATGCAAATCAAAACCACAATGAGATACCATTTATCTCCAGTGAGAATGGCCTTTATGAAAAAGTCCCCCCAAAAAATGTTGGCATGGATGTAGAGAGATAGGAACACTCACACACTGCTAGTGGGTCTGCAAACATTGTAACCTTTGTGGAAAGCAATATGCTGATACCTCAAGGAGATATCTCAAAGAGCTACAAGTAGATCTGCCATTTGATCCAGCAATCCCATTACTGGGTATCTACCCAAAAGAACAAAAGATACTTTATAGAAAAGATACCTGCACTTGAATGTTTATAGCAGCACAATTCACAATTGCAAAGATGTGGAAACAACGCAAGTGCCCATCAATACATGAGTGGATTAATAAAATGTGGTATATGTACCATGGAGTATTATGAAGCTCTAAGAAACAATGGTGATATAGCACCTCTTGTATTTTCCTGGATAAAGCTGGAACCCATTCTACTAAGTGAAGTATCCCAAGAATGGAAAAATAAGAACCACATGTACTCACCATCAAATTGGTTTTAACTGATCAACACATAAACGCACATATAGGAATAACATTTATTGGGCATCGGGCAGGTGGGAGCTGGGAGGAGGTTATGGGTATACACATACACAATGAGTGCAATGAGCACCATCTGGGGAATGGGCACGCTTGAAGCTCTGACTCAGGGGGATGGGTTGGGAGTGGTGGGCAAGGGCAATATATGTACCCTAAACATTTGTACCCCTATTATATGGTGAAATACAATAAAAAAAAAACATTTTGTATAATGATGGACATGATTATTTCATGGTAATAACCCTTCCAAAGAGGACTATAACAGTTGTCAGATTACATTTTGATGAAAATATACCTATGAAATAGTTAAAATTATCTGTAAGCATTGAGGACTTTGCAATATTTCAGATTTATTTGGAATTTAAAAGATCCATAGGAATAGAAATTATATGAGAATATGGAATATGTAGTGACTCATGAAAAGAGTAGACAACTCCGTTTCATGACTAAAACCATATTAATCAAAATCAATTTCTCTTTTAAAAACTTTATTGACACCTCTTGTTAACTTGAGTATGATTGGGCATGGTTATATTATAGGAAAAAAAGACAAATTAGGCCACACTGACTCAACATTCTAAGTTCATTATTGGCTAATTTTTCCACAACTTTCAATTTATGTCAAAAAATGAGTTCTGTTTTTATTCTTTTAAAATGGCATCTGTGTTTTTCTTTTCTATATGTCATACACATAGATATTATTCAATAGAAATGAATTTATTTAATAGGATCATCTCTTCAATTTAATCATGTATGTCCAATAAGCACTATGCCTACTCAAAATAATTTTACAGCCCATATAGAGTAGAAATGCAATGATAATACAAATGATCATAGAGAAAACAATTTCTTCTTTATTAGGAAAGAGATTGAAAGTACCCAGAGAGCCTATTATTTTGTCTAAGAATTTTCATAGGCAGATTTCCTTTCTAATTGTAGAAGTTATATTCTCAGGGCTGGCAGACAGATATTGGCAGACAGACAACTTGATATTGCTTAAGAAAGTAAGGGCAATTTACTGTAAGTATACAGATGTATCTTGAAGAGCCTACAGGTTGACACACTCGTAGGTGTATTCTACTGGTGCCACTGCTGCCGGCTGTCGTTCATGCTACCCAAGCTACACGTGCTGTCCTGGCCTCCTCCCCATCTCCACACCTTTGTCATAGCCTCATTTGGCGTAGCAAGCATCCTACCATCAGCAGTAATTTCTCTATTTTTCTTATGAGCCTATTTTCTTCATTTCTCATAGACATGTAGCCAACAGCAGGTTTCATCTTTTAGTAGAGACACACAAAAATAGAAAATAGCTCTATATCCATATTCTAATCATCAGGGAGGACCTTGGCTACCTTTAGCTGAGCTTTCCATCTATGAACAGAATGAGTGCGGTTGTTTGAGTAAGGTAATACTGCTTGGAGATGGTAGCTCCACAGTAATCATGTGGGCCAAGAGGGAGATGGGCCATTCTGAAAAGAAGGTTGCTATTAATAGTAAGACATTAATTAATTATGTTTCCACCATTCTGTCCATCAGCACTGCTCCCATTAGTCCCAAATGTAGCAAAGTTAAATTCTTTGGCTCTCTGTTCAGCAATGTCACATCCACTCTGTCCTCCTAAAGAGTTTTGCCTTTAGATAAGAAGGACTATATAAAAGGAAGAAACATCATAATGCTACTTCATACATATCATTTAAATTAATCATAGTATATTCTTCTTTCTCCCTACTATGCACTTTAACCCATTTACTTATTTTCTTCTGTTACATTATTGAGACAGCCTCTGAACTGGGATTTTTCCTTCTGATTGAAACCTTCATCAATACAGATCCCAGCACTATCTCAGATCAAGCATGAGTATTTCAAGCCCTTACTCTTAAACCTTTTTATAGTTTTCATGTGCTAGTCTGTTAAGTAATTTTCAGATAATACTAATGGCTAGGATTATTTTTAAAGATACATAAAATCCAAATAAATTAATAGTTCAGTAAAAAGGTTATTCAGAAGTTATGATTAGAAAGGCTGCATTGTATGTGGTAAATTCTTCATCAGTAATTTTCTCATGGCATTTATAACTTTTAATATGTTTTATAGTTAATTTGTATGTGCACCATCTGTCTTACCAGACAGTAAACACCTCAAGGGAAAAACCCACATAAATTGACATTGGAACATCTCAAAGTTTAACATCAGGGTTTTCACTAAACAGTTTTAAAATACATAGTGGTAAAAGAAAGATAAAAAATTGAGTGAGAAGAAGGTAAAAGATTAGCAGACACAAAAAAAAGAGAAATAAAAAATGAAAAAGAGTATAAAAGGGAGGAAAAAGAAAACATAATAGTAGATGTAAGAATCTGGAAGTGTACAGAAGGGAATGGCTGAATAAAAAATTATTTGGGTGTCACTTGTCTAGGAAAATTTTGAGATAGGCAGCATGTTAAAATATGAATTGCAAACTATTTGCAATAATGAAGAAAAAGAAGTAAGTGTACAAGATATTTGCCATGAGCTTTCAGTTGGAAGACTGATACTGTTATCCGTGGGCTCCATGGGCTCAATCATGTACATATTTTAATCTGACACAACCCTCAAAATTAGAGGCATTCTTTTTATAAATGTTCTGGGTATATATATAGCAGATATATAGCAGTTAGTACAGAAACTAAAGAGAAGAAGGAAGTCCCTTTCCCCTTTATGTTTTCTCCTTTTGAAGGTAGAAATTAAGCTCATTTTCATGAAGTTAAATAATCAGAAGTTAGCCACAGGATGTTAGGGTTTCTTATGTGATGACAGCACAGATGTCTACAATTTTGCAAGGGAATCTTCCCATCTGCCCTTTATGATTGAGTGTGAAATTTTTTGAGATTTCACGGCCAAATTCAAGTCATGAGCATACCGCTAACATAACTGGTTGAAATATGAAATATGTGTGCATAAATATTTATCAGACAATTATCAAATCATTTAAGGATTTTCTTGTTTCCAATTTTCTCTGTGATCACCACTCTATGAGGCTGTGGAAAGATATAAAAGGCACATGTGACATAATAGCCCATTTCCCTAAAAACTTAATCCTGTCGGGACCGATATGACAAATAATAAGACTACACATAAAGGCGATATATTATGATTAGTAGGGATGAAAGAATAATCGGAGATACAGTATAGCTAGAAAAAGTTGCTCTAATAAAGGGATATTCATCAAAAAGTAGGCTATGGACCAATATACAGTGTTTGGATAGGTCATTCGGGTTTTGGAAGATATTTCATCATTTGACAGCAATTGAAACAACAAAAGGAGTTTTTGTTTTTATGTTTCTGTGTGTGTGTGCGTGCGTGTCTGTGTGTGTTTATGGCGGGGTGGTATCAGTATAGTCATTGTATGTGATTTTGTGTTTGTCATTTTTTATAAGTTGTAAAGTAACCTTGAGAATGCTAGTTAATAATCAAACTGATCATTTCTCTTTTTGCTGAAAACATTAAACCATTCTCTATAGTATATGCAGAGGCTGCCATCACATCTTACCATAACTTAATTGTAATTTAAAAATAGCAACAGACAAACTCATCAGATGCTAGGTCAAATCAAATCAGCCTACTCAGAATTATTCCATCATATAAAGATACTATAAACTTTGAGCTTTTTGAAAGTAGAATATTAACAACCTTATGTAAGGCATTTCTGCCTACTATCCAGGATCTAAACTTACTTAAATTTACTACATAATGTGGATGTTAGTGTCCCCTTTTCTTGTAGATTCAACCAATTTTACCAGTCTATTAATGTAATTGGTTCTAGCAATTAATTTATGTTAGAAAACATATTAGATAATAATTAGAAAATGAATCTAAAAGATAATTATAACCATTCGGCCTATTTATTGATTCAAAATTTGATAATTTTGTTCACCCAATTTCTTGTTGGATTGATCTCACTTTTTCTTAAAGTAGTCATTAGCAAAATAATAGAGAATATTCCTTATTTCAAAACATCATATATCCTTAATAGATGTTAGCTTAACTAGACTTGTAATTTTTCCCCATTCCTGAGAGTTATGTTGATATATTATTTAAGACATGACATGCTCAGTAGCTAATCTATTAATACATTAAGTGGTAGCTGCTATTTAATAGGATTCTTAATGCTTTCTCTGGTGAAACTATAAAATAAGTGAGAATATTCTTTGAAATCTTGGTGGGAAAATTTGAATGAGAAATTTGATGGGAATGAAAATTTCATCATTCCCATCTCTTTCTATAATGTAACAGAATTTTACATGTTGAAACTCAAAGACATATTTAGCATCACCTGTGAATAGTTGAGGCACAGATGCATGGCACCTATTGGCTATGGGTCTCTCTGAAGCAAAGTAGGTCAAGAACACAGTGGCCTGACATTCAAATTGCATGCGCTCAGGAATTTACAATGTTACTGAATTCACCTTTAAACCTTGCATATTTAATGAAACTAAAAAAAAAGAAATCTAAGGGGTAAATAAAAACAAAAAACAAACAGAAAACAAAGTTGCACTTATTCTTTTACAAAGAAACACAGGAATCATTTAAGTAAGGATACATCTCACTAGGCCCTAAACATACTGGTAATAGAGAGCTATGAGATGATTGATTTAGGAGAAGTGGAATAAAAGTTGCTCAGAAAATCAATAACCACCAAAACTGAAAAATAAAATATAAAAATAAATGCTCTTATTTATTTAAAAAACTCAGAGATATTTCTATTAGGAATGATTTATTCATCTCACTTTTTATACTGCCAAGAGTTAGGAAAAGAAGGCCAGATATGTCTGTATATTTCTCAAAAATGTTTTTTTAATTTGAATATAAATGTGTAGATTTTTATATAGTAAGCTATGGTGTAGATTTTCATTAACTATGCCAACAAAATAATAATGGTGGTGTTTTTCTTTGTAATCATATAATTGCCTGTATATAGCTTCAAATTATTTCATTTTTCTTTCATCCATCTCTAGCCAAAAGGCTTGAAAATACCATAGGTGACCGGTTCCAATGAAATAAGAAATACTGAAACTGGAAATCACTGGCATCCAGACACCCAAATCACAAAGGAATAAAAAACATTCCTCTGTGAGCCACACAGAATACAACAAAAATGTTTGGGCAGGGTGATGACAGTCACACATTGTGTGGAAACAAGCCATTTATTTTCCATGGGAGCTGACAGACGAGGCTACAAGGCAGGCAGCTAAAAGAAGCAGCCCCCACTGTAAAATGTTTTATAAATGCCAGAATGAACAGTTGGAGCCACAGCCACCTTTCCAAGTTAGTCACATTTACAACCATTTCCGAGTATAGTCTGAGAGAAACAGAAGGGATTAGTCCACCCTGAAGCTCCAGTCCTTCCCTCCAAGAGCCAGGAACAGGAAGGTATGGGTGGGCATATGCATTAGTAATTTTCATGTCCAACATATGGTTCAACACAATTGAGAGTAAGAAAGAGAGTGTTAACACTGCTGCTTAACAGTTTATTGCCCATCAAAGCACATTTAGTTAGATATTTGCTAATACACCGTAACCTTGTTGTGTGAAAATAATTAAGAACACTTGTGCCCATTGAATCACTAAATTTCATCTCTCTCTTTTAATCTCCAATTTATGAGGCTTTGATTGGGCAATTGTGTGTTGTTTATTAGGTGAACAACAGAATAAGGATATTATATCCATATAAAAATACTATTTTATTTTAAATAAAACATTTTATTGAGTTATTATAACATTTTTCCAATCTCTGGGTTCTTATTATCTACATAAAAATAATGTAAATTTTCTGCTTGAGTATTGGGATGATTTTAAGTTTCTGTACATAGTTAAATCATTTTTAAAACAAATGCAAGAGCTTCATGATTCTAAATGGTTGCTTTTGTTGCTATTTGTTTCTTTATTAGTTTGTTTTTCAATCATTAAACATTAGTGCATAGAATTATATGATTTCCCTAAGACCAAAGGTAAATTATTTTATGCTAGATTATAAAAGTGGAGTTTACATTCATTAATAAATGTACTATTTTGAGAACATAAATCCATATAACAGAATGAAGATATTTGTTTCTGGCAGTGATTCAAAATATGTAATTTGAGTATAAAAATAGCAAAATAAAAAGCATACATTCTAATGACTAATCAACAAAGGGACATTCCTGAGAAAAAATATCAATCTACATCTATAAATTTGAAAAATTGCAGAGGTGATCTTGCCATTATTTTAACAATTTAAACATATCTAGGAACCAAATGAATGACATAGAAATCTGTCCAAATTTTCACATGGCTCTAATGATTAAATAAGCTGTTTCAGTCTGATCACTCTGCATACAAAGTCCTAGCCTTAGGATATTGGAACAGTGGATTTTCTTGAGTGGATAGCATTATATGAATTACTGTGTTTCCCATGAATTAAAATGATTAAAGTAACAACAAAGAGATTAACTTTTCTCTTTAAGCTATTTTTCAGTTAGTACAGAGATAAATTGTCTACTGATGCTTAGAATTTCTTGAAATACATAGCTACTTTTTGGGACACTAAAGATATTTAAGAGAATATTATGTAGGATATAACTCCAATAATGATTATAGAGTTGGAAGAGCTAACATATGTATGCTCGAAGAAACTGAAAAAGGGTCAGCATTCAGAAGTGTCATCTTGCAATTGTGAATTGTGCTGCAAAAACATATTAGTACAGGTGTCTTTTTGATATGATGTCTTCTTTTGCTTGGGAAGATACACAGTAGTGGGATTGCTATATCAAATGGTACATCTACTTTTACTTCTATGAGGAATCTCTGTACTGTTTTCCATAGAGGTTGTATTAATTTACAGTCCCACCAACAGTGTATAAGCATTCCTTTTTCTCTGCATCCCTACAAACAGCTGTTGTTTTTTGGACTTTTTAATAAAAGCCATTCTAATTGGGGTAAGGTGATATCTCATCATAGTTTTAATTTGCAATTCCCTGGTGATTAGTGATATTGAACATTTTTTCATATGTTCATTGGCCATCTGTATATTTTCTTTTGAAAAATATCTGTGCATGTCTTTTAGCCACTTTTTAATAGGGTTATTTGTTTTTTTCCTGCTGATTCATTTGAGTTCCCTATAAATTCTAGATATTAGTCCTTTGTCGGATATATAATTTGGGAATGTTTTTGCCCATTCTATAGATTGTCTATTTACCCTTTGATTGTTGCTTTTGAAACTTTTTAGTTTAATTAAGTCCCATTTGTCTATTTTTGTTTGTGTTTTATCTGATTTTGGGGTCTTAGTCATAAATTCTTTGCCTAGGCCAATGTCTGGAAGAGTTTTTACTAAGTTTCCTTCTGGGATTTTTATGGTGACAGGTCATACATTTAAGTCTTTAATCCATCTTGAGTTAATTTTTTTGTATATGGTGAGAGATAAGGATCCAGTTTCATTCTTCTGTATTTAGCTCTCCAATTTTCCCAGCACCATTTATTGAATAGTGTGTCTTGTAAAAGAGTGAGAATAGCCAAAGCAACTGTAAGCAAAAAGAACAAATCTGGAGCCAGCATGTTACCTGACCTCAAATTATACTATAAGCTATAGTAACCAAAGCAGTATGGTACTGCTCTAAATGTAGACACATAGATCAATGAAAAAGAATAGCAAACCCATAAATAAAACCATATACTTACAACCAAGTGATTCTTGACAAAGCATACAAAAACATACTTATACATACTCATAGCTCTTTGAGAAATCTCCACACTGATTTCCATAGAGGTTTTACTAATTTATATTCCTACTAACACTGTATAAGTATTTCCTTTTCACAGCATCATCCCCAGAAAATTCTATTTTTTTTTTATTTTTTAATAACAACGATTCTAATTAGAGTAATATGCTATCTCAGTGTGGTTTTAATTTGCATTTCTCTGATGAATAGTAATGTTTAGCATGTTTGCATATGTTTCTTGTCCATTTATAATTCTTTTGGAAAATGTCTATTCATGTCATTTGCCTACTTTTCAGTGGAGTTGTTCATTTTTTTCTTGCTCAGTTGCCTGAGTTCCTTATAAATTTTGGGTATTAATCCTTTGTTGGATATATAGCTTGTGAATATTTTCTCCCCTTCTATAGATTGTCTACTTACCTTTTTATGTATTTCTTTCACTGGGCAGAAGCTTTTTAGTTTAAGTAGGTCTTATTTGTCTATTTTTGTTTTGGTTACATTTGCTTTTGGGGTTTTAGTCACAAATTCTTTGACTAGGCCAATGTCCAGAAGAATTTTTCCTAGGTTTTATTCAAGAATTTTTATGGTTTCAGTTCTTATATTTAAGTCTTGAATCTTTGTTGTGTTAATTTTTGCATATAAAGATAGGAAACAAATTTAATTCTTCTGCATTTTAACTTATCTTGTATTTAATGGCATCCTTAGGTAAGTTATAGTTAGATGCATGTGTATTTTTATGTGCCAAACCACTTAAAATCAATATTTATTTTGACTTCCACTGCAGAACATCATTTTAACAATTACTATTTAATAAATGCAATATATATAATATATAGATATATATATATAATGCTCAATCAAGATATGTCTATCTATTGATCATCAATATAGAGTTAAGAGAAACAATTTTTTTGCGACTTATCTTCCTATTAATAATAGCCTACTATGCTAATAACCATGCTGAGGATGTAATAGTGGAGAAAATGCCTTTGCCTTCAAAGAACATTTTCTCTAGCAGAGACATTTATTGCTAACTGGGCACAAAAAAGGAAAGAATGTTCAGTTTTGTCTGAGGGAGAGATTAATAATAGTATCTGCGTGTCAAAAGTTAATTAGACATTTTCTAAGCTAACTAGAATGAGAATGGAATTTTAAGCACAGGGAGCAACATAAGTAACAACATGGATAATTATCCACCTATCTAATCATGTGTATTAAGCACCCACTCAGGGTTCACAACAATGCTCTGCCCTTTGGAAAATAGAAAAGGTATATATAGCATTATCAAAGTATTAGTACTCCCCAACTCTCCATATAAATAAAAGTTTTTACTTTCCTACTGAAATTTCTTTAGAGAGATTATGAACATCAATAGTAAATTCAAGGAGAATAGATAGTTTTGTCCTCTCAATTTTCACAAGAATATTCTAAGTGGTACTAGAAAGCTATAAATAATAACTAAATACTTAATTAAATTCTAGTCATCACCATCTCCCAGCTCTGCCCTTCTGTTTCCATTATGCCCAAGTGATAAGATAATTAAGAAAAAATAAAGTGTTGGCCAAAATACTCTGGATGGCCTGTGCATACCACCCACATTTCACCAAAAATTGCCAATCTCTATGCACAATGTAGACATGGCAACTAAATTATTTTGGGTAACTCATTCATTTTATTTGTAACATATGAGATTTTTTTTCATGGAAGAAAAAGAGCCCTAATAATTGTGTTAAAGCACTTTATAGAAAATCCTGCAGTCAAGATTAAAGACAGGCCAAGCGTGGTGGCTCACGCCTGTAATCCTAGCACTCTGGAAGACCAAGGTGGATGGATTGCTTGAGATCAGGAGTTCAAAACCAGCCTGAGCGAGGCCCCATCTCTACCAAAAATAAAAAGAAATTAATTGACCAACTAAAAATATATACACAAAAAAGTAGCCGGGCATGGTGGCACATGCCTGTAGTCCCAGCTGCTCGGGAGGCTGAGGCAGGAGGATTGCTTGAGCCCAGGAGTTTGAGGTTGTTGTGAACTACGCTGACGCCACGGCACTCACTCTAGCCTGGGTAACAAAAGTGAGACTCTGTCTCAAAAAAAAAAAAAAAAAAAAAGATTAAAGACAATTATTTTTATAATACATTTCAGTTTCAAAATTATGTTTACTTTTTAAGCATATTTCTGAAATTTTACATTCTTTTCAGGATACATTTGTATCTGTACATGCAGAATTATAGAATTTTCACAGAAGTATTACAATTTAAGACATATTTGAAGGCAGCATACAAAGAAGGCTCATTTTCAGTTATGGAACAAGAAAGCAAATGTGTGGATTTAAAACTGAAACCACAACTTTATAATGATAAAAATATGAATTTAATTAATACATGGATAAACATTTATTTCTGTTGTTCTATGTATGTTTTATAAACCAAATAACTTTTTGTTTGAATTTTTTTCTCATTTCAAACTCTGCATGTAACTAGAAAACACGAATTCTTTTTTTGTATCTGTCTATAAATATTACAGCATTCAAACTGTTTTGTAATATTTGATATTTTATAACTTTCTCTCTATCGTGAAAGAGGTTGCCATAGGAAAATATAGATCTCCTTGTCCTATACTCAAGAACTGTAGAGCCATTATTGTCAATATTATTTTCTTTTGTCCTGAAATGGATTCAATTTTGCCTTGAATGTCACTGGACGTGGATTAATTTGATAGTTTATGGACCCACCAAGGAAATCCCAAGATTCTCATTAGTCTTTCCTATCTGAAGCAAGAGATGTGTCATCTTTTACAGAATTGCATTGCCTATCTAAGCCACAACTGTTGCACCTGAAAAAAAATGGAATAGTAAGAGTAGAATTTCTTATAGCTTGGATTGCAAAGAAACATTAGATATCAGAAGCAAGGTTAATTTGATTTTGGATGACTTTGTCTGAACCAGAAATCTTATATGAAAGCTCAAGGAATGGCAGTCTATAACTATCTGATACAGAAATTTAAAAATTTTATGTAGTGGGACTTATAGTCAGCATAGTTCAAGAAGTTCATGCTTTGATGCACATGTTCTGCTCCAAATATACATCAATGATAGATAAATTTTAAAATGGCTAAAACCAAAAAGACCTATGTGGGCTAAAAAAACAAAAACACCATAAACCCAAAAAACACAAAACAAGAAGATCAAGAGCTAAGCAAACTAAAAAAATTGAAAACTAAAGAAGAGATGAATTCTTGTCTTGTGCTCCTTGTAAGGAATAGGGGATGGTGGCTGAGATGTTGACTTTATGGAGGTAAAAGAAAGAAAAGATGTTCCACTGGAGGTGAAAGAACAGAGTTAAATTCAAAGCTTGAGACCCGAGTATAGGGTAAGGCTAGCCTCCTGCTCAGGAATGGAGATTTAATAAAACTCCTAGTCCTATCACAGGCTTTTTTTTATTGCTTATAAGAAGTTCTATGTTTCAGGAGGCAAGAAGACGTAGAAATAGCCTTGGATAAAGGATATAAACCCATCTGTCCATTAAATAGATAACCATATGTGCAATATCAAAAGAAGAAAAGAACCAAAAGCAACATTAAAAAATGGTATTATAAATAGGGTCCTTGGGCTATAAGTTGCAGAAAAATCTAAATAAAAATACTGAAGAAAGAGGAAAAAATAAGAGAGAAAGAAAACTATAAACAATCCCTTAAAATGAGCCAGCAAACTGAAGATACATAAAATTCTCCAAAAATATATATATGTGTGTGTGTATATATATATATATATATATGCGTGTGTATATGAAAATTCTGATGTTAACAAAGACAACAGTCAAAGTAAAAACTGGAAAAAAGTTATATAATTGTTACAGAGTTGTCTGAAAAGATTTTGAGTATGTGAAGAAATTTTTAAAAATTACACTTATGAAACTTTTAAAAATATGAAAATAAAGGCCAAAGTAAAACAAGAAATGCTGGATATGGGGAAAAAAACAATTAAGTTTTTTGAATAAAAATTTCATCATTGAAAATATATGAAATAATTATGATAATTCTACCTCTAGAGTGTTAAATCCAAAGCTAATAATTTGGGAAATACTACAGAGGAATTTTAAAGCACAATAGCAATTAATAAAGCTATAAAACACATATAGTTTTCCATGTAAACAATTAGTGAGTATGCTGAAAACGTTGAGTTTTTTTCAGTTATTTCAGTATTTATTCAGTTATTTCAGGAGGTAGCTAAAGTGATACTTATAAATTTAGGTTTTAAATAAATTTATTTTAATAATGAAGCTTGAAATAGATAAGTAATATATTTATGTCAATAAGTAAGTAAAGGAATATCCTATAAAGAAATATATTGTAGAAAAATATTAAGCACATAAATGGGCAAATAGAAAACTAAGAAATAATGAAGATAGACGATCACAAAATCTCTTATTTAAAAAAAATTAAATTGATGTTTACTTGTTTGAATAGCATGAATTCATCAATATTTCAGCACTTGATATATAAAAGGCAATTGTATTTGGTTTTCTATTGTCACAAAAAACAAACAACAAGAAGAGGAAAAAAGGAATACTTTTAAACAGATTAACGTAGAAGAGTTAAATATGAGAAAATACTGTGAGCAAATGTATTTCTATAAATTTAAAATGTAGAAAAAACTGACATTTTATGTAAAAAATATTATATTTATTCAGGAAGAAATAGAATCATTTGTAAAACTACAATTTTAAAAAACTAATTTTTTTAAAGATCTCTATGTCCCTGCAAGTCATTGGATATATATTATTTTATAGTTGTGTTCCACCAAATTTCCAAAGTGCAGTTAATTCCTCTGTTATACGCTACATTTTAGAGAATTAAAATTAACCATAAATGGGAAGTCTGACAAAACTTATATTATGAAGGTAGAATAAAACATTTAAGAACAGAACCAGAACAGAAAATAATATTAAAAACTCACTATGAACATAGAAACAAGACACTAAATAAAACAATGGGAAATTAAATTCTACAGTGTATTAAAAATGCATTATAGTCAAGCAGACTTTATCTCATGAATGCCATTTGGGGAGACATTAGGCAATATTTAATAAAATTGAAGAATGCATATGAAATCCCAATCCTTACTATTCAACAATTCCCATAACCAAACTGCTCTGGAAACAAAAGTCTCCAGGCTTCCTTGAATGTTACTATTTTCATATAATTACTTTGAGATTAGACTAAATGAAAAGTCCCATCTGATCTCTAAAATGTACCAGTATCAGTGTATATTTTAGTGAGGACACTTCTTATCAGCAAGACCTTCAATTGTAAAATGACAGAAATAAAAACACTGAAGACATTTATAACTTCATTTAATTTATTTACTTAAAATAGATGTTTTTCTAAATAAAAAGTTTAAAAGATCAAACCAAAACAATATTTATAATGTATATTTGAATCTTACATCTATCTCCCAGTAAATAAAAATTTGAAAAAACATTCTCAAGAAAAGGTGAAATTTAGCTTAGCCATATTTCTGTGTAATTCTGCAGAACAGTAAAACAAAAGTGATTAAATTTGAAGCACTATTAAATTTTTAAAGAATAAAGTTTAAAGCAATTATAGAGTACAATTACAACTATAAATGTTTTACAGGATAGTATATAGACATTTATACTTTGTCTCAGACTAACACAAAACATTTTAAGATATTTTTATTCATGCTTTTATAAAATGAATACAAACTAAATTGCATTTATATAAAATTCTGTGTTTAATTATCAGAATCCCAAATATAATGTTTTGATTTATAGATATATTTCTATCTACATTGTATCATTCCCTTTAAATTGATTATTTCACTAACTATTGAAAGATAATTTCAAAATAAAATATTAAAGCAATGGCTATAAATTAGTGTTATCAAATACAGTTAAGCATCGAACAAGAAATATTTATTGATTTTTTTTGTTTTTCATAAATGAAAATATATTGTAAATATCTCAACATTTTTGTTATCTTTTCTACAAAGTCAACAATAAACAAATGATTTGGGTGGGAATTCAGTTAGTGTTAAATGGAGGCCACCTGCAGATAAGAAAGGTGGAAGTACTGCAATAGCTACCAGTAATTAGCTTTGTTTTATGTGCAACACCTGTTCTGACAATTGTCCTGGCAAATTCTTCTCTATTCCCAATGTACACAATAACCTTGATCTCTAGTTTAGAAGCATTCAGTATTAGAAATATAAGTTTCTGTATGATTTTAAAATGAAAACCCTAATTGTTTATCTAACAGTGTAAAATAAGATAATATAGGTGAAATCACTGTAAAACCACAATGCAGTCTGTCTACCAATCACAATCACAAGACCTTTTGGTATAGGTTCCTATCTAATGAAGTTATTTATACTGGCTATTTATCTATCATGAAGTTGATTCATCTTTAAATCCCCAAACCTTCCATAATATTTAGCATATAACAATGGCTCCATAAATGTTACAGAGTGAATAGATAAATCTAAACCAACAAAATTATTTTTACCATCCTGAGTCTTGGTTCCTCATCATTGTAATAATTTCAGATCGGCAGAAATAGAAGATTTTATTTAAATAAGATAATAAATACAGAGTATTTCATGTAGTGTCTGCCAACTTACCATAATAGGAACAGTTACCTTTACTACAATCTTTAGAATACCTACAATGGGTCAAAAACTTAGATAGATACATAGATAGAGATATAGACATAGAGATAGACATATCATGGGTAACATTTATATTAACCCAGAAGGTATTATAATTATAACCATTTTAAAGTTGAATAAGCACAGAGAATTTAAGTAACTTAACAAAGGACACATAGCCAGTAGTAGGTTATGTCTGTCTACTCATGCCTTTCCGCCCAAAGACCATCCTCATTTTACTATGCCACTTCAGCGGGCACAAAATTTTATCTCTCCCTTCTTCAGATTTTGGCTGACCCTAAGAATTAAATTGACATAACACAGATTCACAGAAGAAATACATACACATTTAATGAACATCGTTTTATATGACATGAGAAGCCTCATAAAGAAATAAGACCTGGGAATCATTTATATTTGAACATTTGTATACTGTATCTGACAAAGAATAGTAAATTGTGAAAATGCTAATAAGAACTATTATTATTATGTATCAGGGTAAATGTCATGTGTCTTTCAATTATTTCTCTTGTTTTAAACCTCCACATAATATTGTAAGGTTCTACTGTTATTTTTATTTTATTTTACAGGGAATTTAAGACTCAGAACAATTACTAATGTCTGATACTGATTAAACACTATTGGAAATACTCCTGGAAGTATGGTGAAGGAGTTCAGAATATGCCACCCCAAAATATGTCTTTATCTCAGCAAAAGCACATTTACTGGGAGGCTATAAAGTGACAATTCCTAGAATCCACAAAGAACAAAGAATTTCTTAGGTATCAACCTGATTTTAGAGAAATCATTAAATATATGGGACATTATTGAGAAAACTCAAAAGGTAACATCCCAGTATCATAGTAGTGTAATTCAAATAGCTCTAGAATAAAGGGCATTCTTCTAGGCAGAAATTTAAAAAGTATAAGAATTCCAAGAACCTTGAAAAAGGTCAAGCTGATCTGTAAGTAACTTAAATGTCTCTTTCAAGTAATACAAACTTTCCAGCACATAGCACACATTAACAGAAAGAAGCTATGCTTAGGGTTCAATAAGATACTGTTATATATAACAAGAAGTGACAAAATCATAGCAATAAATAGTAGAAAAATCAGTCAAAGGAAACAGATTAAGAAAAGTAGAATAAGGAGTTAAAGAAAGCATTATAAGCATTAAATTTATTCAAGAATTTAAAGGAAAGTTTACATATGAAGAAAAAATATATATAAAGATGAAAAATTAAACTTACATATGAATAATACAATATTACAAATCATATTATACTGAATTTGATTAAACCCTAGAAATTATAAAAAAAAATCTGTGAATTTGAGGACATAGAAATACCCAAATTGAAAAAACAGAAACAATAAAAAAAATACTAAAAAATAAAAGGCAGTGTATCAATGACCTTTAGTTTAACATAGTTTATAATATATGTAATTAAAATCCTACAAGAAAATAGGGAGTGGGGTAAGATTAAAAGAAATGATGTTTAAAACCTTTTAGGTTTAGAGGAAAATTATAAATTTATAAATCAAAAATATTAACAAACTCCAAACAAGATAAATACAAAGCACGTCACATGAAGACAAATTGTAATCACATTGGTAAAATCTGGTGATAAAAGGAAACAGACAGAAAAAAATGCCACACATTATATAAAGAAACAAAGATATACTGACAACAGATGTTTATCAGAAAGTGTGCAAGTCAGAAGATAGTGAAATGGCATTTTAAATTACTGATATGGGGATGGTGGGGAGGCGGGAGAGACACACAGAAAGAGAGAAAGAGACAAAGGGAGAGAGAGAGGGAGATGGAGAGGGAGAGAGAGAGAGACAGAGAGAGGAGAATGTAATCTAGAATTCTGTACCCAGCTAAAATGTATTTTTAAAAATTAAGTCAAAACATATTTTCAGACAAAAATAACTTAGAAAATTTGCTGTCAAAAGATTTGCACTAAAGGAAATGTTAAGAGTAGTTCTTATAGCAAAAAGAAACTATATGGGGAGACAATTTCTAACTATCAAAAGCAATGAACAGTGTCAGTAGTGGTACATATGTGAGAAAATGTAATATACTTACTTTTCTAATAAACATTCATTTCAAAGATAATTGACCTTTTAAATCGAAAATAATAGTGTGTATTTTGTATTCAAAATATGAAAATTTAAATGTATTATGAGAACACAAAATGTGGGAGGAAATGTATATCGTTGGATGGTTCTTAATAATATATAATGCTGCATATTTCTGTGTAAAGAAAAACTGTGATGATTAAAGTTACATTTAGTAAGCTATATAGTAATTTATTTTAAAAAGACAAATGTATAGCTAATAAAACAAAAGTGTGTAGAAATGAAATATTAAAACAATGCTCCGTGAAAGTGACGGTGAGACAAAAACTCATGGGTTAAAGAAGAAATCAAAAAGGAAATTACGGCCGGGCACGGTGGCTCACGCCTGTAATCCTAGCTCTCTGGGAGGCCGAGGCGGGCGGATTGCTCGAGGTCAGGAGTTCGAAACCAGCCTGAGCAAGAGCGAGACTCCGTCTCTACTATAAATAGAAAGAAATTAATTGGCCAACTAATATATATACAAAAAATTAGCCGGGCATGGTGGCAAATGCCTGTAGTCCCAGCTACTTGGGAGGCTGAGGCAGGAGGATTGCTTGAGCCAGGAGTTTGAGGTTGCTGTGAGCTAGGCTGATGCCATGGCACTCACTCTAGCCTGGGCAACAAAGCGAGACTCTGTCTCAAAAAAAAAAAAAAAAAGGAAATTAGGAATTATTTAAACTTTATGGAAAGAACAACGAACGTAACATCAAAAATGTGTAGCATATCACTACACCACAACTTAAAGGGGTTCTAACGTACTACATGCTTCCTTTAGGAAAGAAGAAAGGACAAATCACTGACTTTAGTTTCCCAAGAGAATACTAGAAAAGAAAAGCAAATTATATCCAATGTAAGGAGAACAAAGGGAATAAATGTCTAAACTATAAATAAAATAAGGACAATCATAGCAAAGTAATCAATAAAATCAGTACAAACAAAAGCAGTTTCTTCAAGATCAATAAAATTGATTCAACTTTAGCCACACTGATCAGAAGAAAGAACACAAATAACCAATAACAGGAATGATAAAATTGGCATTACTGCAGATTCTACTAATATTTAAAAAAATTAAGGGAATGATAAATTTGTAGCAAAATATTTTATAGTGTAAATGGACAAATTTCTTGAAAGGTACAAACTATCAAGTCATAAAAAAGAAGTAGGTGACCTCAATAGTCCTACTACTGGGTATCTACCCAAAAGAAAAGGAGTCATTATATCAAAAAGACACCTGCAATCGTATGTTTATCACAGCTCAATTTACAATTGTAAAGATATGGAATCAATTTAAGTGCCCATCAACCAAGGATTGGATAAAGAAAATGTGGTATATGTACTGTGGAATATACTTCTCAGCCATAAGAAAGAATGAAATAATGACTTTTGTAGCAACTTGGATGGAAATGGAAGCCATTATCCTAAGTGAAGTATCACGGGAATGGAAAACTAAATACCACATAGTCTCACTTAGAAGTGGAAGATAATCTATGGATATGCAAGGGCATACGCAATGATACAATAGACCTAGGTGACTCAGAAGGGAGGTGAGGAAAGGAAAAATACTTATCAGATGCAATGTATACTATTCAGATGATGGGGACTAAAAACTCAGGCATTACCTCTATAAAATTCATCTGTAAAACCAAAAACCACTTCTATCCCTAAATCTACTGAAATAAAAGAAAATATTGTAAATAATGAAAAACATTACACTAAATGTCATAAATCTAATTAGCTATGATAAAATCAGCAATGTTTAGCATTGCTGTTATATCAGGGGCAGTGTAACAGAATGAAAACGATAGGCTATAAATGTATTATTAAATACAATATGGTCGATTTGTTTCATATTTATAGATGGATAGCTTTTTAACTTGTTAATTTCCAATACCTATCAATGATATATCTATTTTTCAGATGTTCTAACCTGTCTTTATAATATTTAATATGACTGCTACCATATAGGTACAGACTTTTTGTGGTAACAGATCTACTAAAAAAGTTGTTCAGATAAGTATTTTACTTTAAACATATAAAAACAGCAAACCATATGACATTTGGGAACGAATTGATCTATGCAACGTGGTATTGTGAAATTGAAGCAAAGCAGGAAAAGTAGAAATAGTGCAGAAAGTCTAATAAAATCTGTAGCTAGTTTATTGTATAGATGTTACATTATAATTTTTGAAAAGTGCTTCATAGTTATGTAAAAGAAATATACCATGTGTGTAATGTTAACTTGCAAAATATATTATTGTTAGGTTGTCGAAAAGAATGGATGAAAGGTATAGAAAAACTATGTTCTGTTTTTTCAACCTTTCTGTGAATCTAAAATCACCCCCAAAAAATCTATTTTATAAAATGAATTACACTAGGATCTCTTTCACTTTCATATCTCTTGGAGACATCTTCTTAAATTCTGTGTTAGGAAAAATCACTTGGCAGCCATTCAATTTGATGGCTCTTTTACTTTACTAATAGCCACAAAATTCAGAATAACTTGATCTCTGCATCTGCAGGTGAAGGATGAGATGTGTTTTTCTCTTTCAAGTGTTATTTCATGAAGTGCTCTGCACTCTTGCATGGGGTGCTTCCTATCCCTGGATTGTTCTGCTTTCCTAGTAACTTCATACTCATGCTTCAACATTGTTTCAGTATCTTCTTTTCTGCTAATATTTCTCTAGCCTCTCCTACTCTTTTTTTATAGAGTCATGTACTTTAGTACGTAAAAATAATTATACTTTATAAATTTAAATTTTTAACATCTCTACATTGTCATTGTAGTTCGGAAATATTAGTGCTTATCATGATTAACTGTGGAGATTCTTTTTCCAGCACCAAACTGCCATTTTATCTAGGGTGGCAACCTTCAACCTAAGTCTTTAATAGAAATTCTCCCATCAAGGAAACTATATTTTGAGATATACTGTCTTACATAATAGGAACACACTTTATATATCATTCCATTCCAAGAATGATAATTTATTGAACAGAGTATTAATGAATGAGTGAATTAGTTAAATAATTAATAATAGGGTAAAGTAAACAAAGGGTAAGTGAGATCTAAATTCCCAAAACTAAGCTTCGGAAACACATATTCTTGAAACAAAAGCAAAGACAACCAGGATCCAAAGTTGTGCCTCTTTTATAGAACCTAGCCTGGTACCTGACTTATATTTTATTTTCATTGAAAGTATTTTCAAAAGAATAAGCAAAATTAATAGTTTTTCTATAATTGAGGCCTCTAAGATTTTTAAAAAGAGAGAACAAACATATTAAAATTGCATAAACTGAGAGGTATTTTTAGTAAAGTGAGTTTGGTGTCTCCTAATGCTCCTGTCAATCCTAAGAATTAGAAGGAACTCTATAGCAATGATCTCCAAGCATTCTTATTTTTACACACTACAAATGAAATTCAAGAATTTTCTTTCATGCTTTTTAGTTAAAATTTAACATTTTTAATTTATGAATTCTAACAATTGAATAGATATCATATCTTGTGTATTCTTTAAATGTTGATATTTAAAAATAAAAAGTGGTATCATTCATTTAATTTTATCCAGTGGGAACTAAATGCCTTTGTTAAATTTTGCCTAAGCTTTTCCATTACATCTTGTCTCTTCTAAATTTTTTTAATACTCTGTTTGCTGAATTTTATCTTAATGTAATATTTTATGCTTATAAAGTTTGATCACTTATCATAGTCATCCCCAACAAAATTATTTATATATATAATTATTTATAAAATAGTAATATATTTCTTGTGATTATACATAAAATGGGAAGATACTATAAAATATGAGGGAACAGTGTCATAATCTGAATATAGGATATTTTAAGTGGATATTCTTACTATGGCTGCTGTTTTGAGAACAGATAGAAGCAAAAACAAGTGGAAAATGGGGAATTGTTAGAAGGACATTGAGTAATCAGGTAAGCAAATTTGGTGATCACATCACTATGGTAACTGTGGGGATGGTGAAAATTGGTCATTTCCCTATTACATTTTGAAATTGTAGGAATCAGATTTACTGATAGATGAAGGTAAAGAAAGAGAGAAGAAAATGCAGACACATCAATGATCTCTCTCTCTCTCTCTGTCTCTCTCTCTCTTTTTAACCAGGTAGGAACTAGAAGAATGTAATCCTTATTTACTATGAAGGGAGCTATATTTTAAACGTGTTAAAATGACACTTACTCATACAAGGGACGGTGTTGTATAGGAAATTTGATTTGTGTCTGGAATTCAGCCTAGATTTTCAGGCTAGAGACATAAAGCTGGGGATCAACAGCACAAAGTTTGTGCTTGCAGCCATGCAATTTTATTAAGAGTACCTGAATAATGAGTAAAGAGGAGAGTGAAGATGAGAAGAAACCATCAAGGAAGACCAAAACAGAGTATGACCAGTAATAAAAGAAAAAAACCTCCCCTAAATATAAAGTATAGTGAATGCTTCTAGAAGAAGGAGATACTTGGCCATGCTGTATAGTAGGTGATCAGAACTTCTTTTTCTTGCAATTTGTTTAGAGAGTAGATCTTATGCTGTGTTCAGGGGCAGGAGGAAACTTGGTAGGAGATGGATATATCTATGGTCTTAACAGTGGTGATGGTTTCAGAGATGTCTGCTTATCCCCTACCTCATTGAGATGCATAGAAAGCTTTTTATGTGTCAATCATGCCTCAATAAAGTGGTTTAAAAATACTGGTGATGAATGAAGTAAGGTAGGGGATGAAAACTAATCATTGGATTTGGCAATGTGTAGCTTATAGTTGACCTTAACAAGAGAGGTGTAGTGGTGTAGTGAGAAGGAAAGCCTTATTGAAGTGGAATTAAGAGAATATGTGGTAATGCATATTTTGAGATCAGAACTTTTATTTTTCCAACTATGTTGTCAAAACGGGAGTAGAGAAACAGGGCAGCAGTACCTGAAGAGTGATTTTGTGTCAGAAACATATTTTATTTTCCTTCATGGGAGAAGTTAGAGCATGTTCATATGATGATAATGATCCAATAAAGACATGGGGAAAATAACGAATCAGAAGAGGCTGAGAAGGGAAGCTACTTAAGCAATAGCGTTAATTAGGTGAGAGAATTTATTGCAGAAGTGGAAGATTGTCCTCAACTAGTAACATAGACAATTTAATCATAGCAAGAGGAATGAAAGCAGAGTTTAGGAATATAGATGTTGAAAGATAGATATGTATATGGGACTGGTTGCTACAGTCTAGTCATGTCAAATGTCTTCTTGATTTCTTTTTTTTTTCTTCTGCTGGCAAATCATCTTTATTTCATAGTTCAAATTAAGAGTTGTTCAGTTTCCAATTTGCTTTGAAGTGAGAGAGGTACAATTAGCATCCTTTTTTATTTCTTTTTATTTCATCATATTATGGGAGTACAAATATTGTTAAGGTTACACATATTGCCCTTGCCATCCCTCCTCCCACCACTGTGTCAGAGCTTCAAGCATGTCCATCCTCCAGGTGGTGTGCATTGCACTCATTGTGTAAGTACCCATCCGCTTCTCCCCCCTCCCACCTGCCCACCACCCAATAAACATTTTTGTTGTTGTTGTTTTGTTATGTTTTTTGTTTTTTTTTGACATTTTGGTTGCATTTTATATCTTTGCCTCTCGCTTAGAAGGGTTAGAGGTAAGCCCTCCGCCTCCACAGTGCTCGCCATATCCCTAAGTGTGGGTCTATCCCCACCACCGAAACCTGGTGAGCACTACCACCATTTGAGCACCATAGTTTTAATCAGTCAGTACCAATTTGATGGCGAGTACATGTGGAGCCCATTTTCCTGATCTTGTGTCACCTCACTTTGGATAACAGGCTTAAGCTTAATCTAGGATAGCATAAATAGTGCTAGTTCTCAGTTGTTTCTTAGAATTGAATAATATTCCGTTGTGAGCAAATACCAAATTTTGATTATCCACTCATGAATTGACAGGCATTTGGGTTGTTTCTATGTCCTTGCAAGAGTGAATTGTGCCACCATAAACATTCTGGTGCAGATGTCTTTATAATAGAATGTCTTATGCTCTTTTGGGTAGATGCCTAACAATGCTATTTCAGGGTCAAATGGTATTTCTATTTCTAGCTGTTTGAGGTATCTCCAAATTCTTTCTACAAAGGAGATCTCTCGCTATGCAAGCTGCCCAGGCTCTGCATCCAGAGAGCAGACCCTGGCTTAGCAAGGTGGAGTTCTGAAAGAGACTGCTTTTACAGATATAACTGGGAGAGATATCATCACCTACACCTTCCTGCGACTTGTGACTGAAGGTTCTGACTCCACCTTGGGGCGGAGCTGAGAAAGAGACTGTTCCCATTCCTGCTGCTTATCTTGATCTCTGTATTTAAAGAGAAAGAAGGTGGAGAGTGGTGATTTGTGCGACTGCCCTGCCAAGTCTGATCTTGGGAGGTCTTTCGCTATGCAAGCTGCCCGTGCTCAGGGTGCAGAGAGCGGAGCCAGCTTGGCAAGGCGGAGTTGTGAAGGAGGCTGTTTTTCTAAATATAACCGGGAGAGACATTATCATCCATACCCTCCTGCGACTTGGGACCCGGGGCTTCATGCATAAGTTCTGACTTCACCTCCGGGCAGTGTTGAGAAAGAGGCTGTTTATCCCAAAACCCTGGTTGCAAGTCTATCACCTCTGCTTTGCTCCCACCTCCCTGCTGGTGCTGGCCACAGAAAGGTGACTCTAACAGCCCATTAGGACAGCATATCAAACTGAGTCTTCTCCCTACCTCTTTACTGTGGCATGATAGCCAGTGCCTCTAGCCAAAGGGGAAGCCCCATTCCTGGGAACTAAAGAGGGGTGAGGGAATCTGTTGTATTATGTACTTTTCAAAAATATCTTATTATATATACATCATCAGCTCTATTTCATAGATGTAAAAAGTGAGTTTCAAAGTATGTAATTTGCCCAAAAATATACAAATAAGTTTTTGAAAAATGCGGAATTCCAATTAAGATTTCTATGACTCCAATGTCCTCTCTCTTTAAATTGTACTTTTAAACCAGTCAAAAGTTTAGTTTGCACATTCATGCATCTTTCCCCCTTGGCATCTCAGTGAAGGTTTCCAGGTTTTGTAGTTCTACTAGGTGACCACAAGAGACTTTTAAGGAAGATTAAGAAGTTTTACTCCATAGCCAGAATACATTTTACTCTCTCATCTTTCTATCTTATTGATTTCCTTCAAGTCACTGCATCATTGAGTGCCCTGGAAAAGCATTTTGCTACCATTGGTTCACCACTGATTTTTTGATGTTCTGGGTGATAGCAGTTGAGGGAAGAATTTCTGTCAATGTATGTTGATATCTTTCCGTTATCACACATGCAATGGGAAACCTCAACTGACCTAGTTTCCCATTTCTTAAGTCATATTCTATTTCTACACATCCTTGAAAGTAAAATGTTAAATGGAACACATCATTTATTTAAATTTAAAGTAGAGAATACTCTCTAGGATTTTGTGATTGCTACATATTTCATATGCATCAACTATTTTCCTTAAATATGAAAAGACAAAATAATGCATAGCAAGCACTTAACTTACTTTAAAAGTGCATCTTTATTAACTAGAAAAAATCCTATTTAGAAAATCTAAAAGGTAAAAACAACATTTGGCTCCTTTTTAATGTGAGTAAATATATAAACAGCTTGTTGCAATGCAGATCCCCTAGCTCATGGATGATTTTTCTCTTCTTAGGAGCTTAGCTGGAATCTTCATTGATCTGCTTCATAAAACAAGTTCCCACTGGAGTTGGACTGGCATGTTCATTTTTATTTTATTGATATTTAAGGTTTTGAAAACATAAAAATGTACTTCTAAAATATGTTCTTTAAATTTTAATCTAAAAAGTTTGAGTATGTTTAGATGTGGGTTATTTTAGTCCATGACTAAGCTTTTCCAAAATGATTCTGAAAACAAATTATTAAAAAGTTAAAAGATGTCGATTACAGTCAGTTTTCTTAGATCAATTGATATCAAAATATGTATGGATTAAAGCATTCACTCAAAGGATCTTGATTATTCTGTACAATATAATCCTTTATATGAAGCTTCGCTATAGGTGTTTTAACAACTGAGCAAATAAATTTATTTAGCAAATCAGGTGAAAGTGACACTAAAGAAACACGTAAGAAGATTGGTTATACCTTTTTACATTGCATTTAGAAGTGGAGCAAACAAATTTCTTTTGCACTAGGAAAGACACTTATTTTTCATAAGCAAAAAAAAATTATTGTGGTATTAGAAATCACTTGTTAATATGATATTTTATTCAGAGGAAAAAGGCTCTTATATCACTAAAAGCTAGTTTATTATTAATTATATTGAGACTCATTACTACATTGTTTTCATATTAAATTAAATATACACAAAAATCTTGTGAAGTACAATGGCATAATCATAGTTCATATATCACCAAATAAATAAGTTAGAGAAATGCTTTTACATAGACATCCACTTAGAATATTTCAGAAATCATAATAAGAAAAAATATGTAACTCTTGCAAAGGACAGTAACTAAAAGCAGAGATTTAGGAGTAGTAAAATAAAGTTTTTCCTTCAAGGAAGGTAATTTATTTTATTATTCATCAAATATCTATTGGGCACCCAAAATGTTGTGGACATTGCACCCCTTTTATTTTATGACTTTAAAAAAATCAAACCTTCTAATGATGTATCAAGTCATTAAAAATTTTTTTCCAACATTATTTACTGAAACCTGCATTACTGCAAAGAGGTGGACAAAATCATTTTAAATATTAGGGATACTGTATTCATTGGGTATTCTAGGCTATTTATCAGGGCCTATGAAATTTACTAGAACTTAAAATGATATTTAGCATCTGACAAAATGTATATAGCTCCAAAATATGAAAGTAAAAATAAAAAAACCTCAGTAATTGCTTAAACAGACTATTACAAAACACAATATTATAGTAACTAGTCAACAATAATTCAATGTATCTTATTTAGTTACAGAAATGTAACAAAACTAAAAGCACAAAAATAAAGTTAAATTACTCTAAAAAGTAAAAAAATTATTTTTAAAAGATCATTTTAACATGTAATGTAAGACTTCAGAAATAAATACCTAGAGCCTACCATGGTTTTAAAATGGTAAATATATTACCAATTATATTTTAATAGAATGCTAGCTATCATATGCTAGACTTTTAAAATCAAAACAGCCTTTATATATTCCTCATAAAGATTTTATGTTAAGAGGAAAAGACATGATAATTAGAGGAAGAAAGCAAATATGTTTGGAACAGAGATCAACATATTATGTGGAAATTTCTAAAATGAGTGGTGGTAAAATAAATAAATAAAAAATTTTTAACAAGAGGCTTATCAAGTTAAGTTACATGTCCACGTGGAGCAGATTGCTGGTAGGTAACGAGACGGTATTTTAAACACACTTTAGACTACCTCCCCATTACTTATTTTTCCATAATGTGACACTTCCAAAGCAGACACCAGTAACTATGGAAGTTATTGATGTCAAATAATTCAGTACAAGGAACACAAGTTGAATGGGGAAGGTACATATTTCCTGAAAATGTGTTTAGCATGGCTGTCCACTTGAAATAAAAAATCAACTACAAGAATTTATTGAAGCTCTCTCTTATGCCCAACATAAACCTGAATTGTGATGTTTTATTAGTCGTAGTTTTAACCTTGTCTCCTGTCTTAGAAAAGAAAGGTACCTTAGGATTTAAAGGGGAAGAGGCTATAGCTCAGTTGAAAGAAGAGCTATACCCACAGCATGGTCACATAGCAGGGAGATATTATCTTAATGGCCCCAGGGTCATTCTAAGACAGGAGGAAAAGTTCTCTAGCCACTAAAAGTATCCCTACACGAGTAGCAGCTAATCTCTAAGCTATCTTATTTGATTACTGTGTATTGATTATAGTTTATAAGGATCAGAGTACTTGAGAATGCAGGGACCTGAAATCCCACAAAATTTTTAGAATTCAAGTAATTGACATATTAGCAATGGGGCTGACACAGAAAGAAATACATTGACAAGAATAACTAAATTATTTTATCTCTTTTTGTGATATAATATCTGATAGACTTCAAGAATTTATGGTAAGTGTAGATCAATAGGAAAAGTGGAATGAACTCCAAGAATTTTAGTTATATATTTATATTTTTCAGATAAAGTGTTGACCAAAATTAATATAGCCAATTTTTATTATGTGTGATAATTATTATTCTTTTATTGACATTTAGGAGACAGACAAGAATATATTTGAAATGTGTATAAATAATTTCCTTAGAAAAAATGCATGGAAAGCAAAGAGCAGAAGATATATATCTTTAATCTTAATCACTATAGTAGCCTGAGAATTGTTTTGGATAAGTAAGACAAAAAAGGTCATAATCTAAGAATATGTGTTGTGGCTTTGGGCTCATTTTAAGGAGTGGCCTAAGCCATCTATCTACTTTACCAGTCATCATACATCATGCACCTGATGTAGCACTGTTGAAATGTATATTTTTAGGAATGTTTCGTATGACTTTTAGAAGAGAGCTAATATTAGGAAAAAATAAAATCAACAAAATAATGTAACAAATTCTTTGTTAGGTGGTTCTGCAACTTGTATTTTTATGGGATTTTTTGTTGTTTATTTTTGTTATTTTTTCACTTCTTCATGGAATAACTGGGCTGAAATTAATTTCAATAGTGAAGTCCAAATACACAGTCAGGCCTCCGTATCCCCTACTGCAGGCATCCTCAAACTATGGCCTGTGGGCCACATGTGGCCCACTGAGGGCATTTATCTGGGCCACCAGGTGTTTTTGCTGCCGCTGCCTGTCCTGCTTAGCAGCCAACTTGTCCTGGGCCTACAGTGCGCATGTGTGGAATGTTCGCCGGACTCTCCAAAGGCTCTCCAATGGTCTGAGGGACAGTGAACTGGCCCCCTGTTTAAAAAGTTTGAGGACTCCTGCCCTAGTGGAAAACCAACAGCTGATGGAAAATATTCAGAATAAAGAAATCAACAATAAAAAATAATACAAATAGCAAACAATACAGTATGGCAACTATATATTGTTTACATTGCATTAGGTATAAGTAATCTAGAGATGAATTAAAGTACATGGGAGTGTGTGCATAGGTTATGTGAAAATACTAATACTATGTGAAAATACTATGCCATTTTTTACATAAGGGATTTGAGGATTTTGGTATCCGTTGAGATCTTGTAACTAATCTCTCACAGATTCTGAAGGATGACTGTACATTTGACTCTTCAACAATATAGGTTTGAACTGTGTGGATCCACATTTATCTGAAATTTTTTCCATAAAAATTACACCAAGTATGTCTGCCTCTTCCTGCCCCCCTTCTTCCTCCACCTCTTCAGCCTCTGCCACCCTTAAACAGCAAGACCAGCACCTCTTCCTTCTCCTATTCAATGTGAATACCAGGATACTGAAGACATTTATGATGATCCACTTCCACTTAATGAATAGTGAATATATTTTCTGTTCCTTATGATTTTATTAATAATATTTTCTTTACTCTAGCTTACTTCATTATAAGAATACAATAGATAACACCTATAACATAGATATGTGTTGTAATATTTGGCTGTTTTTGTTATTGATAAGTCTTCTGGTCAACAGTAGGCTACTAGTAGTTAAGTTTTTGGAAAGTCTAAAGTTCTACGCAGATTTTGGACTATGTAGGGGGCCAGTGTTGTTCAAGGGTCAACTGTATTTGCATTTGTTTCTCAGGCAAATTCATTCTGTGTGTGTGTGTGTGTGTGTGTGTGTGTGTGTGTGTGTGTGTGTATGTTTGCAGTTGGGTTTGAGTATTCTATTGTGGTTTATAAGAATTGATGTGTCTTTGGTGAAAAATAATTTTATTACAGAGATCTAAATTATCTGGAAGGTATCTCTATGCATTCGTGATTATTATTGACAATGTATTGAGACAGCTGTGTTTTTTGTCTCTTACCTGACTCTTGTGTGCAAAAAATGGTTCTACCTTTGACATAAGAGTGATTCCAAGAGTCATTGACTATTCCATTCACCTAAGACCCCTCCCTGTGTGCAAGAATAATAAGGAGGAAGGCCATTTTTCTGGTAGCTTAACTGTTACTCAAATGATTTATTAATTTATTCATTAAAATATTTATTATCTACTACTGTTTTGAGCACTTTCTGGGTTTTGCATATATTAATAGTAATAGTTAAGAAAGGCAACATCTCTGCCGTTATACAGCTTATAGTCTAGTGATAAAAGAGATATTAAGAAAATTACAAATGCAATAAATTTATAAAAGGGAATTTTCACAAAATTATAATACTAGATGAGGGATTAAAAATTCTTAAGGATAATTTATGTATGAAAAATACACAAATCCTCACCAAAGAATATTTACAGATGCCAAATAAGCATATGAAAAGATATTCCACAACATGTGTCATCAGAGAAATTAACATATTAAAATAATAATGAGATACCACTCTACATCTATTAGAATGGGCAAAATCCAAAACATTGACAACACCAATTGGGAGCAAGGAATTGGCATATTATGACACCCATTCATCACTGATGGGAATGTAAAATGGTACAGCCACTTTGGAAGACAGTTCAGCAGTTTCTTATAAGATTAAACATAATTTAACCATATGATCGTATGAATCATACAATTTTATATTTAACCAAAAAAGTTTAAAATTTATATCCACATAAGAACCTACAAATAGATGCTTATTGCAGCTTTATTAATAATTGGCAAAACTTGGAAACAAGCCAAGGTACCCTTCAGTAGCTGAATGGATAACCTGTGGGACATCCAGACAATAGAATATTGTTCAGCACTAAAAAAAAAAATAATGAGGTATCAAGAAGTGAATAAAATTTAAACGCGAGTTACTATGCAAAAGAAGCTAATCAGACAAGGCTACATATCATATGATTTCAATTATATGTATGACTTTATGGAAAAAGCAAAAATGAGGTGACAGTAAAACGATCAGTGAGTACCACAGGAAAGAGGAGAGACAGAGATGAATAGGCAGAGCACAGAAAATGTTTATGGTAGTGAAACTGTTCTCTATGATACCATAATGGTGACTATATGTCATGATACATTTGTCTAGACTCATGGAATATGCACATCAAGACTGAACCCTAATGTAAACTATGGACTCTGGGTGAATATGGTGTGTCCAAGTAAGTTAATCAGCTGTAAGAAATGTACCACTCTAGTGGGGGATGAGATAATGGGGGCACTATGCATGTTTGGTGGCAGAAAGGTATATGAGAAATTTCTGTACCTTCTTCTCAATTTTGCTGTGAGTCTCTAACTGCTCTAAAAAATAAAATTTTCTAATAAACCTCCCCTCCACTCCACACACAAACACATCTTTATCATCAAGGTAATGAGCTTAAGAATAGTATTTCTTTTTTGTTTATTCTTTGGGTCCTCTCTATTGTTATTTTAGTTTCCACCTTTAAGTTTGCACTTGAGAAATATATGACTTCTTTTTATATAATAAAAGCTTATTTAGCAATCAACAAATATTTATTGAGTATATTCTATGGCCAGGCACTATGATAACTACTAGATTTTTTTTTAATGATATTTTGCTTTTGCCCTCATAGTGCCTAGAGTCTAGTATAGAAGATAGAAAATGAGGTTAAGTACATAATGTAAGTGGATTCTTACATAATGTAAGAAAACTATGTCTAAACTAATGAACTAATATACAAAAAAGATCTAAGGTTTGACTAGACTAAGAAAAAGAGAAGGAGATTGCATTTTAGGTGCAGAAAATAAAATGCTCAATATTTCAGGGATAAAAGAGAACATGAGTCTATAATCCTAGCACTTTGAAAGCCATGGTGGGAAAATCACTGGAGGCCAGGAGCTTAAGATTAGCCTGGGAAACGTGGTGAGACCCCACTCCTACAAAAAATAATTTTTAAACATTAGCTGGATGTGGTGGCATATGCCTGTACTCCTGACTACTCTGGAGGCTGAGACACAAGGATTGCTTGAGCCCAAGAGTTTGAGGCTACAGTGAATTATGATCATATCACTGCACTCCAACCTGGGTGACAGAGTGTGACCCTGTCTCTTAAAAAAGAGAGAACAGGACATATTTCAGAAACTTAGATTACTTCATTATATCTAAGTGTATAGTTTAAGAAGTGAATAGTGTATAAACAGTAAACACCTAGGGATTGTAAAACAATTCTCGATATCTATTATTTTCTCTGCTTGCATCTTCTTTTATTAATAGGATCTTAACTTTTCTTGGGTAATCTCCCAGTTAGAAATTTCAATGGATACTGTTCCATTGGACTTTCCTCTGTCCTTGTAACTCCAAAGGTAACCATGCATCCTAAATACAGCCCAATTCTGTGTTGCTGGTTTTTGTGTAGGTAGTATGCACACGTACCTGTGTGTGTGTTTGCATTACTTGAGACCATTTGCATCATTTAATTTTTTGCTATGGGCCATTTCTAGAAGTATTGAATTTGTTCTGGGGCTACTACAGACATCTTGGCCCAGTAAAAGAAAACTCACCTAAAAATAGAACAAACATAAACACATGGCCAAAGTTAGAAGGAAAAAGGCTGAAACATCATGATGCTGTCTGTGCTCCTATACCTAGTCACGTAAGTCTAAAGTTTCTCTTTAATGGAACTCTTAAGTTATTTGAGCCAAAATTTATACATTTCACTTTCATTTGTTCATATATTTGTTTATATTTTGCTGAAGCCATTTTTTTTTTGATTCATCAGTATTTATTGGGCACCTATTATGTGCAAGGCCCTGTGCTAGGTGCTGGGGAAGCTACAAAGATAAATCTGACAGACTGTCCTCAAAGAGATTGCAGTCTAGTACAGAAGCTGGAGCACAGTCTCTGGAGAAGATATTTTAGGTGTAATTATCCTCTCCCTTACAAAAAAATAAAAACCAAAACCCTTCTCAATTTTACTAGACTTGTTTCTTCTATTTACTTTTAGTTCAGCAATGAAGCCATTTTAAACTTACCACATTCACATAAAATAGTTCAATAAACATCTAAACCCATATTATTTATATAACTTTCACCTTTGCTTTAATGGGGATGTAGACATGGGCTTTCTATGAATAAATACTGTACACCCTTTTCTTTGTGCTCAAAGTAAGAAAAAAATTTAGATGGGGATTCAGTGAACCAGACCAGTGAGTTAATATAAAAATAATATCTAAATATTTGCTACCCATTGTTCAGTTGGAGAATTTCATCTGACTGACTTTAATTTTAGCTTACTCTCAGAGAGTTGATATCATAATTGGTAAGAAGACCTATACCTATGAGGTGAGAGAATCTTCTTCCCACCTATCGGTATATTCTATGTGAGGATGATATATATTTCTTCAAGAACAAGACTAATGTACAATATACAAATTATATAAACAGTCTTATATTGGAAGGAGTTGACCATCACCATAATTATAATTAAGATCATTGATGTTTGTACATTCTTAATAGAGCAAGACATGGGGCAGCCCTATGTTCCCTTAGTTGTGTTTTAAGAGGGAAACAGGAACCTGAAAATGAAGAAATTGGAAAGTTTTTAAAGATGTAATAATCATATTGAGGTTTTTGAACTCAATCTGAAAAACACTAAGTAGGTTTAAGATAATCACAGACTGCATACAGTAATAACAATGAAGGTAAAGAAAGTGTTTGGCAGAAGTGAAAAATATAATTTAAAAAATAGTATAATCAATTTAGGTCTGTGAATTCTTATGATGGCCTTAAATGAGATTCATATAAAGTTCCTCTAAAATTTGGAGTCCTGTAATTCAGTATCATAGTCTTTGAGAGGAAGAGCTCTCAGGCAGATTATTAGACTCAAACTGATATCAGGTCAATTCTACATGAATCAAATCTGAGACACACACTATTCTCTCAGGTTGAAGTTTTTAAAATATCTCAGGTTATTAGCATGAGGAATGCTGAACTGGGCTGTGGGGATTAGTTTAAACCTAATTTTTAATATTCTCTTTCCTTTTCTACTTTCACTTTATAGTTAGGATTTAAATACAGCAAACATGAACCAAGTCAGTAGAATGCCCACTAAAGACATATATTGGGGAAAATACAAGATGGTCTAGGTTTGAGAATGACAATGACAACCAATAAAATCTGAACATCATTGTAAAGTAACCTCTGAACACCACTGTGAAGAAATCTCATCATTGTAAAGTGAAAAATCTTTATTCCTTTTTATCCATTTAAAAATAAAACAAAGAAAATATTGTTATAAGAGCACGTGGAACAGAAAATTTCCTTATTATTTACTATAAAAAATTTTCTTTAGAACTAGTTTTGACTACAGGTGATGTCTGAAATTCCTGATATTGCAAGCAATTTTTTTTTTTTTTCTGGAATAAGACCCCATTGTTTTTATAGATTCTCACAGAGGTCTATGACCTGAAAATCACTGAAGACACGGTCTGGAGAGATTATTTTTTAGGTGTGAATGTTTTATGATTGTATCCAAATCTGTTATGTGCCTTGAGATAATGTGAGGTTGAACTGAGATATACAAAACAAAGCAGCTACCCAGATAGTCATTATAATTGGGGTCAAACATGGCTTTGATTGTTTGCTTTATTTATTTTGTTGAAGACACTCTTTACAGAACAAAAGGGACTTGCCACTCCTTGTTAAACCACATTTTTCTTGGTGTTCCTTATGAGTAAAATGTTTCTCTTTGGGATTTTTCTTTTGTTAAATAATCTTTAACGAGTCAAATAATCTTTAACATGAAGCACAAGAGATATAAAAATGAACACTGAGAAGATGTCACTTCTTATGTGTTCTATTTTCACCCTATATGACCAAGCTGAACCCTACGTGGCAACACCTGTTATATGGCTTTGATTGTATCAAAGATCCCTGGATATTAGTTTTACTCATAGAGTTGTTCATTTGTTATTGCTGATCTTTCTTCATCTTTTATTAAAGTAGACATTTCTTCTCTCTCTCTCTCTCTCTCTTCCCCACACACACCTCCCAGCCCCTTTCTCTTATACTCTGGTCACTTTTGGCAAGAGATAACCAAGGATGTACTTTATTTGTTCTAACGCCACTATTGTCATTGAAATTATCAATATATTTTTAATCAAATTTTAAAAATAAACAAAGAGCACTAGAAACTAGAAAATGTAACATTCACTTGTGAATTCATCCTGTCAATATCTGAATATGAAAGAAATGTTCCTGAGAAAGTGGGTAAAAGAAGAATTTTAATTCAGAGGTATCAGGGGAGGGATGGAAGTTGCAGATGTTAAACAAACACATGAAAAGATTTTCAACACCATTAGTCATTATGGAAAGGCAAATTAAAACTACAATCAGATGTCACTTCCACCTATCAAAATTGCTAAAGCAAAAATAATGACACCATCAAATGCTGATAAGAATGGGGGAGAGATTAGATCATTACATTGTGCTGGTGGGGATATATATTGGCACAAAAATCTGGAAATTTTTTTAATGTACTATAGATAAAACTCTCAAACAACCCAGCAATTGGACATCTGAGCATTTAGCCAAAAAAATGCTAACATCTTCACATGAAAACCTGTATGCAAATGTTTATAGAAGCTTTATTTGTAATAGTCAAAAACTGGAAACAATTGAGTTGTCCTTCAACTACAAATGGTTAAACAAACGATGGTGCATCCATACCATGGAATACTATTCAAAGTATAAAACAAAAGATATGAGACTACTTATACAGACAATAATCTGAAATAAACTCCTGAGAACTTTGCTTTGAGAAAAAGGTCAATGTCAAAAATATTCTCAAAAGGTTACAGACTGTGTGATTTCATTTATGTAACATACTTGAAATGACAAAATTATAAGAACTGAGTAAGAGATTAGTATTTGTAAGGCCTTAAGGAGGAGGTGGAGATAAGTGGCAATAAGAGGACAGCATGAGAGAATCTAATGATACAAGAACTATTCTGTGTTTTGACTATTGATATTGTACTATAGTTTTGAAAGATGCTACCATTAGATGAAACTGGATAAAGGAAACACAAAATCTCTGTGTTTCATTTCTTATAACTGCATATGGATTTGCAATAAACTCAAATAAAATGTCTAATTAATAGAAATAAAAGCAATATAAAGACATGCCTAGACTGTAGGGGGAGGGAAGAGAGAAAGAGAATGACTTTATTTCTAGCAGACTGCTTTACAAGATATATTTAAGAAACTTTTTCAAACTGAAAGCAAATAATACCAGAAAATAATTTTAATCCACATGAAAAAATAAAAAATACTGGTAAAGGTGATTAGTAAGTCATCGAAAAAGATATTATAATAGTATATTTATTCTCTTTTCTTCTTAACTAATTAAAAAACAATTGTGTAAAATAATGTGTATGTAATTGCATTATACAACAGGACAAAAGAGGTGGATGGGAACAAAGCTGTATTAAAATAAGGAAATGACAACAAACGGTTAACTTCAATCTACAGAAATACATGTAAACAATCAGAGATGACAAATAAAAAGATAAGTATACCCATATCGGTAATATATTATTGCTATTTTCTATCTCATTTTCTTTAAAAGACACAGGATTGCATAAGATAATAATCATAGAGGTATGTCATTGAGTTGTAACATATATAGGTACAATATGTATAAAAATATAGCACAAATAGGGGAAAAAGGAAATAAAGTTATATAGCAGTAAGATTTCTATAGCTCACTGGAATTAATATGATATAAATTTGAAATGGATCCTGATAAGTTAAGATAAATATTGTATGCTCTAGGGCAGTTATTAAAACTGACACAATTTTATTAGGGAAATCATTAAAGGGTTTAAAATGTTATACTATAAAATAGTCCCTCAATGCTAAAGAAAGTAATAAAGGAAAATAGGAGTAAAAGAGGCATGAGATATGAAGAAAATGAAAAGTAAAATGGTAAAAGCAAGTCCAATGATATCAATAATAACATGAAATGTGAATGGATTAAGCAACCCGATCAAAGACAGGGACTGACAGACTGGATTACCAAAAACCCAACTATATGTTGTCTACCTGAGACACACTTTTGGTTTAAAGACACAAATAGGTTGAGAGCAAAAGGATGAAAAAAATATTCACACAAATAGCAATCATATAAAAGTTGGAGTGGCTAAACTAAAATAACACAGATTAGACAGTAAAAAAAAAAAAGAAGTAGTGGTAAAGCGAGATATTTTATAACAGTAGAGAGTCAATCCACTAGAAATGTGTAACAATTATAAACACACACATGGATCTAAAAAGACAGCTCTCAAAGTATAATGAAGCAAAACTAATAGAATGAATGAAGGAATATACAATTCAACAATAACACTTAGTCTTTAATACTGTACTTTCAATAGTGCACAAAGCAACTAAAAACATCAACAAGATACTGGAGATTTAGCATTACTAACAGGTATCTATAGAAGACCATCCCAGAAAGCAAGATGGTACACATTCTTTACAAGAGCACTTGGAAGATTTTCTAGGAGAGACCCTGTGCTAGGTCATAAAATGAGCCTCGATGCATTTTAAATGATTGAAATCAAACAAAGTATGTTCTCTAAACACAACATAATTAAATCTGAAATCAGTAATAGAAGAAACATTGAAAAATTCACACAGAAGTAGAAATTCAGCAATACACTCCTAAATAGTAACCAATGGGTCCCAAAAAGGAAATTAGGAAATAAATTTGAGATGGATGAAAGCTAACATGCAACATGCCAGAACTGTAAGACACAGAGCAGTGCTTAGAGGGAAAAAAAATTAAAGCATTAAACACCTATAGCTGAAAAGAATAAATATCTTTAATCAACGGCCTACCATTTTACTCTAACGAACTTGAGAAATAAAATGAAACTAAAAGCACAGCAGGAAGAAAAAAGAAAATAATTTAAAAATAGGGCAGACTCAAATGAAATAGAGATTAGAAAAACAATGGAGAAAATGAACAAGACCAAAAGTTCTCTGAAAACATAAACAAAATTGACAAACATTTAGCCATAGTGACATAAAGGAGAAAAGACTCAAATTACTAAAGTCAGGTATGAAAGAGAGGACATTAGCAGTACTCTTACAGAAATAAGGGAATACTATGAATAACTTATAACAAATTAGTAACATAGATGAAATGGACAAATTCCTAGAAGGACATGGACTACTGAAACTGACTCAAGAAAAATAGAAAATCTGAATAGACCTAAAAGGAGTAAGGAGATTGAATTAATAAGCAAGAAACTTCCCACAAAGAAAAGCCTGTTTCAGACAGCTTCACTGGTGAATTTTACCAAACATTTAAAAAATAACTAGCATTAATTAATCACAAACTCTTCCATAAAAAAAAAAACAGAAGCGGAGGCAACACTTACCAACTCATCTAATGAGATCAATGTTACTCTGATATAAAAACCAGAAAAATACATTATAATAATGGCCTTCTGATTGCAAGACTGTAATTTCCTAAGTACCAAAGGAGGCAAGAAAAGTTTCATCTTTCTCTGCTGTTTTTAATAAAAGGATTAGTTCTGTAAAATTTGGATCCAGTTAAAAGGCCACACTCAAGGATCCAGAAGGTCACATGTGGGCCTGTAGCCACGGGTTCCCCACCCATGAAGGAAACCATATATGATGCCATATAGAAAGGATAGTCATGTGCCATGATCAAATAGATTTTATCCCTAGAATGAAAGTTTTGTGTAATATCTTGAAATCAAACAATGTAAGATACCATATTAATAGAACAAATTAAACAAAACACACAATCATGTTATTATATTCAGAAAAAGAATTTGAAAAAATTCAACATCCTTTTACTTTAAAAACATTTAAAAACTAGAAATATAAAGGAGCTTCCTCAACCTGATAAAGTGACTCTACCAAAAAAAACATAGCTAATGTAGTTAATGGTAAAAGACTGATACCTCCTTATATTCAGGAGCAAGACAATTGGTGCCCACTCATATATTTTATTCATCATTATACTACAAATGATGTACTAGAAATAGTCAGGACAATTAGGCAAGATGAAGACATAAAAGTCATCCATATATTGAATGAAATAGTAAAACTATCTCTTTGTAAATGCAATGATTTTATATACAGAGAATCCCAAGGAATCCAATAAAATCTATTAGAACTAATAAACAAGTTCAGTGAGTTATTAAAGTATGAGTATATGGAAATCATTTGTGCTATAAACTAGCAATGAATAATCCAAAAATGAAAATAAGAAATCAATTCCATTTACAATAATATGAAGAAATAAAATAAAAAGAAATTAAGCAAAAGAATCCAATATTTGTACTGAAAACAACAAAACATTGTTAAAAGATATTAAAGAAGACCTAAATAAATATATGGAAAGATAGCCCATGTATAATTTTCAGAAAACAATATTTTTAGGTGTTAATTCCTTCTAAATCAATATATAGATTGAAGACAATTTCTATCAAATTCCATCCTTTTTTAAGGACTTGACAGTGTGATAATGAAATTCATATTGAAATTCCAAGGACCAAATAAGTCAAAGCAATCTTTAAAACAAAGAACCAAGTTGGAAAACTTACACTTCCTGACTTCAAAATTTACCACAAAGCTACAGTAATCAAGACAATTTGGTAATGGCATACAGATAGACATAGATAAATGGAAATGAATTGAGACTCTAAATATAAACCATGACATTTACAGTCAATTGATTTTTGAAAGGGTGCCAAAGCAATTCAATTTTGTAAGAATAAACTTTTTGACAAATGGTACTGGAACAACTGGTTTTCCACCTACAAAAGAATGAAGTTGGACTCCTTCCTTATATACACCAAAATTAACTGAAAAATGTATCATAGACCTAAATGTAGGAACTAAAATTATAAAACTCCTAAAATTATATAGCTGAAAATCTTCATGACAGAGATATTACATGAAAAGCACAAGTTACACAGAAAAAGAGATAAATTGTACTTTATTGTAATTGTAGTAGTCAGGATTCTCCAGAGAAACAGAACCTCTGTGTGTGTGTGTGTGTGTGTGTGTGTGTGTGTGTGTGTGTGTGTGTGTGTGTGTGTATGGGTGAGAGAGAGAGAGAGAGAGAGAGAGAGAGAGAGAGAGAGAGATTTATTATAAATTATTGGCTCATGCAATTATGCAGGTCAAGAAGTTCTGTGATCTGCCCTTGGCAAGCTGGCAACCCAGGGAAGCTGGTGGTATATATAGTTCAAATGTCTGAGAGCTAGAGAACTGTTGGTCTAGATTACCATCTAAGTATGAAGCCTGAGAACCAGGAGCACCAACGGCAGGAGATGGATGCCCCACCTGAAGCAATCAGGCATAGACAGAGAATTTAACCTTCCTCAGCCTTCTTATTCCATTGAGACTCCTTTAACAGATTGGATGACTTTCACCCACATAGGGAAGTGCCATTTGCTTTACTCAGTTCACCAATTCAAACGCTAATCTTTTTTGGAAATGTTGTCACAGATACACCCAGAAATAATCTTTAACCAGATACCTGGGCTTCCTCTAGCCCAGGCCAGCTGACACATAATATTAACCACCAAAGGCTGGGCAAGGACTGGGCACAGTGGCTCATGCCTGTAAATCCCAGTGCTTTGGAAGGCCAAGGTGAGAGGACTGAATGAGGCCAGAGTTTGAGACCAGCATGGGCCACATAGTAAGACCCTGTCTCTACAAATAAAAATAAGAAAAGAAAGAAAGAAAATTATCCAGGCATGGTTGTGCACCTGTAGTTCTAGTTACTCAGAAGACTAAGGCAGGAGGATCACTTGAGCTGAGGAGTTCAAGCCTTCTATGAGCTATGATCACACCACTGCACTCCAGCCTGAGTGATATAGAGAGACCCTGTCTCTTAAAAAAATAATAAAACAAAAATAATAAAAGTATTTTTAACAAATCTATCATCAAAATAATTTAAAACTTGTGTGATTCAAAGAACACAGTGGAGAGAGTGAAAACACAATCTAATGAATGGTAGAAAATATTTGCAAATAATATATGTGGCAAGGAACTTATAGCCAGAATAAAGTAATAACTTTTGCAACTCAACAATAATACAAATAACCCAACTGAAAAATGGTTAAAAGAGTTAAACAAATTTCCTCAAATAAGTTATATAGATGGCAAATAACCACATGAAAAAATAACTGCGCATCATTAGTGAATAGGGAAATGTAAATCAACATCATGAGATACTGTTTCACACTCAGTAGGATAGCTATAATATAAAATACATGTAATAACAAAATACATGTAATAACAAATATTGGCAAGGATATGGATAATTTGGAACATTCATTCATTGCTGGTAAAATGTGAAATGATGCAGTCACTTTTCGAAACAGTTTGGCAGTTACTTAAAAAGGCAAATATAGAGTTACCATACATAGTAGAAATTCCACTGTTAGCATACATTCAAGAATAATAAAACATACTTCCATGTAAAAATATGTTGACAAATATTCATAGCAGAATTTTTCATAACAATAAAAAATTGGAAACAATCCAAATATCTATCAACTAATGAATCGTTAAAAACATGATATATTCATATAATAGAATGCTATTAAACAATAAAAATGCTAT
Organism: Microcebus murinus; assembly: GCF_040939455.1. Classification (NCBI taxonomy): domain Eukaryota; kingdom Metazoa; phylum Chordata; class Mammalia; order Primates; family Cheirogaleidae; genus Microcebus; species Microcebus murinus. The sequence continues at coordinate 38,821,473 of NC_134115.1, read as the reverse complement.
TTGCAATAGGGATAAAAATTGAAAACATTATTCTAAATGAAAGAAACAAATCAATTTTCTATTGCTTTAACAGAATACCTGAGACTGTGTAATTTATAAAGAAAATAAATTTACTTTTTACAGGTCTGGAGACTAAGAAGTCCAAAATCAAGGGGCTGCCTCTGGTGAGGGTCTTCTTACTGTGTTATAAATTAGAAGAGGCTATCACATACCTGGACAGATCAAACATGTCAGAGGGCTCTTTCTTTGTCTTTTTATAAGACCATAGTTCTATTGATTTAGGACTCTGCCCTTATGACCTCATTTATCTTAATTACCTCCTAAAAATTCTCTCTAGATATAATCCTATTGGGAATTATATTTCTAACACATGAGCTTTTAGGGGACATATTCAAACCATAGAAACATATTGCACAATTTCATTTATATGAAACATCCAGAATAAATGAATCTATAAAAACAAAAATTGATTAGTCATAGTCTATGGTTGGGTGGTCGTGGTAGGGAATATTTGGGGCAAAATTAGAATGACTGCTAATAGGTACAGACTTTCTTTCTAGAGTGATGAAAATGCTCTAAAATTGATTGTAGTGATGGTTGTACATCTTTGTGAATATATAAAAAAAATTAAGTTGTACATTTCAAATGAGCAAGTTTTATGGAATGTGAATATCTCAATAAAGCTGTTGAAAACTGAGATACTTTACACTTATTAAAATGCCTAATATTTAAAAAGGCTGATAAAGACCAACTGTTTCTGAGAATGTGAGGCAATTGAAGTTCTCATTTATTTTGGGGGGATTGTAAAATGTTACAACCACTTTGGTCAATTCTTTAGTAGTTCCCTATAGAATTATTTTAAACACTCATCATAGAAATTGGTGATTCCAGTTTTCCATAAATTCACTCAAGAGAAATAAAAATACACATTGATACGCAGAATTTTACACTAATGGTTATAGCAACTTCATCAAGAATAAATTATTAGATAACAGAAAAATGTGTTATTCTCAAATTATCATGCTATAACTAACCACCAACTTAGCAACTTAAACAACATAAATTTATCACCCAAATTATCATGCTATAACTAACCACCAACTTAGCAACTTAAACAACATAAATTTATCACCTTAAGGTTCTGAGGTCAGAAGTCCAAAATATGTCTCACACTACTAGAAGCAAGGTGTCAGCAGGGCCTCGTTTCTTTCTGGAGGTTAGAATATATTTCTTTGCCTCTTCTAAGTTCTAGAGGCTGCCCACATTCCTCAGCTCATGGACTCCTTCCTATGTCTTTCAAATTGAGTGATGATGTACCTCTCTGGTTATTTTTCTATAGTCACATGTCCCTCTGACCACATGTTTATGTGTGCCGGTAAGAGTTTGCCAGAGAAACAAAATACATGCATATCTATGTGTACACTGAGAGAAAGAGAGAAAGATTTAATTGAAGGTGTTGGCTTATAAGATTTTAGATCCTGTTGGCAATTCTGAATTCTACAGGGCTAGGCAACAGCTAGAAACTCAGACATAATTTATATGTTGCAGTCTTGAGGTAGAATTTCTTCTTCTTCAGGAAATATCAGTCTGTGCTCTTGAAACCTTCAATTGATTGAATGAAGTCCACCTTCATTATAGAGGGTAATCTGCTTTACTTAAAGTTAATTGATTGCCAATGCTAGTCACATATCTAAAATACTTTCCAGTAACATCTAGACTAGTGTTTAACTAAATAAACTAGGCATCATAACCTAGCCAAACTGATACATAAAGTTAACCATCACAACAAGTAATCATTTTAAGTTTGCTCAGTTAATCTAGGATAATCTCCCCATCTCAAAGCCCTTAATTTAATTACATCTGCAAAGTCCCTTTAGTCATGTAAGTTACATTTAACAAGTTCTAGGAATTGAGATATGGACATGTAGTGGTAGGGGGGGCATTATTCTGCCTGTCATATTCATTTAATACTACAGTACTCAGCAATAAAGAAGTAATGAACTTTAAATATACTCATCAAAATGGATTCTTAAAAACATTACGCTAAGTACAAACAGTCAGATGCAAAAGCATACATAGTGTCAACTGTACAGATCCATTTATCTAAAAGGGAAGAATACACAAATCTTTCTATAACTATAAGTAGTTATAGAAAGTTGATGAGTGAGTTGCTTGGGGCCCTACATAAGTTAGGACTGACTAGAAATGGGCAGAAGAAAATCTTTTAGAGTGTTCAAAATATTCTGTTCTTGATTGTGGTGATTATAACACAGATGTGTACATTTTTCAAAATTAGTGTAACTTTCTAGTTTAAATAGTTGTATCTTATTTATGTATACTTTATCCCAAAGTTGATTTTAAAATGAAAACAATGCAATAACAAAATGTGAAAACAAATGTAACCTCTTTATTACACATTAGCTATTGAGGTCTGGGCCTCATATATATGTAGGCATATATATGCCAAAGTATCAACAATGGTTTGTCCTGAGAAGTGGATATATAATGTTCATTTTGGCTGTTGGCTTCTGTAATTCCTGCAGTTTTTTTCATTGAATATGTCCTTTGAACTAACATAGAAGATATTTCTAATTTGAAAAAAAGTTTAAATGGGCCTTCTCTTTAACCCAGAAAATTCGTTTTTAAGAAAATATTGTCTTATGGTTGGAATCAAAGATGCATGGAAATTTAAAAGGCAGGAATACTCATTCCATCATGTTTCAGAAAGTAAGAAATTAGATTCAGCCTAACTATTCATAAGCTGGAGCAGAATTAGATGGTGTTATAGCCATACCATGGGATGCGATCAGCAATTAAAATATCTGTATGCTAAGAGTAGTTAATGGCATAGGAAAGAGACTGTATCAAACATATATAATATAAATATCTAAAAATTATAAATGCATACTTGCTGTGATCCTATTTTTAAACATATATACTTCTAAAATCAGAAGCAATTACAAAATTGTTAGTATTTCTGCAATTGTTTATAACTTTTATTATTTATATCATTATTTTGCTATAAATGTCCATTACTTTTATGACACCAAACAAAGAAAATATGTCTGGCTTATAGAAGATGATAAATACTGGTTGAATAAAAATAAAATTAATCAAAATATTCAAAATGGGATAATATGACTACGTATAGAAAGGTTGGTACAAAAATGATTGTGGTTTGGACCATGAATTTTAAATCATTATAACTAGGCTCAAACACATCTTTATTAATTAAAAAAGAACCATTACAATCAACACATTTTTGCCAATGAGAAATAAGTCTATTTATTCCTGTAGTGTAAAAATCCATGCTTTGAGATTTCACAAACTCTAGGAAAGCATTTTCTGCTTCCTGCTGGTTGTGGAAGTGAGATACTTGAAGAAGTGTGATAGTCAGTTGGAGAGAGGTCAGGTGAATATGGGGGATGAGGTAAAACTTCGTAGCCCAATTCGTTTAAATTTTGAAGTGTTGGTTGTGCGATGTGCAATTGGGCATTATCATGCAGAATTGGGCCCTTTATGTTGACCAAACCTTTTGCAGGTGTTGCTGTTTTCAGTACATCCCATTGATTTGCTGAGCATACTTCTCAGATGTACTGGTTTTGCCTGGATTCAGAAAGCTATAGTGCATCAGACTGGCAACAGACCACCAAACAATTATCATGACCTTGTTTTGGCTTTGGGAAATGCTTTGGAACTTCTTCTCGGTCCAACCACTGAGGTGGTCATGACTAGTTGTCCTATAAAATCCACTTTTCATGGCACCTCACAATCTAATCGAGAAATGGCATACAAGAAGACCACACTTCAAAATGAAGATTTGTTTGATTTTTGGTCAGCTCACAAGGCACCCACTTATGGAGCTTTTTCACCTTTCCAATTTGTTTCAAATGCAGAATGACCATAGAATCATTGACTTTTAGTTCTTTGGCAGCTTCTTGTGTACTTGTAAGAAGATCAGCCTCAGTGATTCCTCTCAATTGGTCATTTTCAACTTCTGATGGCTGACCACTGCACTCCTCATGTCCAGTGCTCTCATCTCCTTTGCAAAACTTCTTGAAACACCACTGCACTGTACGTTCCTTACCAGTTCCTGGGCAAAATGTGTTGTTGACATTGCCAGTTGTCTCTGATGCTTTATGACCCATTTGGAAATCAAATAAGAAAATCGCTTGATCAATCAATAAGAAAATCGCTCGAATTTGCTTTTTGTCTAACATTGTTTCTACAGTCTAAAATAAGTATAAAATAAACAGCAAGTGATAAGTTATTAGCAAAAATATAAAGTGAGAAATGCACATTAAAATGATGTACAACATAACCACATTTATTTAAGAATATATTCTAATATCAAACATCAAATTTCAATAATGCTAAAGCCACAATTACTTTTGCACCAACCTAATATAATAGGAGATTGAGAAAAGACTTGTAATAACAGGAATGGAAATTTGGGCTAGCTAATGTATACTTGTGTATTAAATTACACTATATGAAATTGCCACTTTTATAGACAAAATGGTCAAATATTGGCATTTTCATATGTTTCAACTTAACATATTGGGAAGCTATTTAATAGATAAATTATGTGAATAAATACCTATCTGGGGCAATTATGGGAATAAAATATCATTTTTGCCCCAAAGCAGTGATAGTTAATGATTGTTAAATATTCGGCTATATAAAAGTTTTACTTTTTAAGATTTTACTGAAGTATATTTTCAGGTTAATCATTTTTTTTTTAATTTTACTTTGGGTTCAGAATTAATTTTTCTATAGTAGCAACAGTATATGAGGTGATGATATCTACAGTGCAGCCCACAAAAACCTACTTAATTCACAATGTAGCTGAAATATAGTAGCAATTTATCCACATAAAATCATGTTCATAATAATGTTGCTATAGGGAGTTGAATGTAGAGTTTATTTCTAATGGAAACATTAGAAAACATGGCTCCCATGAGACTAGAGCCCATGTTTCCTTTGTTGTTCATTTTAGTATGGATAAAACTGCTCTATAAAGCCTTGTGGCACCAGGAGAGAATGTTTTGCTTCAAGCATTTGTGGACTGGTCTGGTGATGCATGCCATCGTGGCTTTTGTGCCTGTCGCCTTGAGAAGATGAGTAGTAGGTTGGGTCTCTAAGGACTTGGATTGTGTCCTGTTTCAGCCCCAGATTTCCTTAGTTCCTTTGGTTAGGTCACTAAAATGTCTGTGCCCACATTTCCATCTTTGAAGAAAATATATTTACTAACAATCTGTTCAATGTGGTTATTAGTAAATATAAAGAAATTGATTAAATATCATTTATATCAGAGGTCCTCAAACTTTTTAAACAGGGGCCAGTTCACTGTCCCTCGTACCATTGGAAGGCCATTGGAGAGTGCCACTCACATTTACACATGAGCACTGTGGGCCCGGGACGAGTTGGCTGCTAAGCAGGACAGGCAACGGCAGCAAAACCACCCAGAAGACCCAATACATGTCCTCTGTAGGCCGCATGTGGCCCACAGCCCATAGTTTGAGGACACCTGATTTATATAATGCAAGTTTTCCTGTGATTTTATAATAAAAGTCTCCACAATATTAGGCAAATGATTTAACTCTACAGATCCAGAATGAAATTAGATACTGTTAATAAAAGAAACAAGATATTCCTTAATTATGTTGTGGTTGTTTTGCTTTTGGTTGGGTTTTATGTGTGCTTGTTCACTGTGTGTATTTGCACCTGAGCACACGTAGGAAATTGTTTTCTTTCTTAAAAGAGAGTATCTGGGAAAAGAAAGGGCAGAATAATCATGGGAGAATACATACACAAAACAGTAAGTAAATCTTTTTTTTTTTTTTTTTTTTTTTTTTGAGACAGAGTGTCACTCTGTTGCCCTGTCTAGAGTGCCATGGCGTCAGCCTAGCTCAAACTCCTGGGCTCAAGCAATCCTTCTGCCTCAGCCTCCTGAGTAGCTGGGATTACAGGCACATGCCACAATGGCCAGCTAATTTTTTCTATATATTTTTAGTTGGCCAATTAATTTCTTTCTATTTTAGTAGATATGGGGGTCTCACTCTTGCTCAGGCTGGTTTCAAACTCCTGACCTTGAGCAATCCGCCCGCCTTGGCCTCCCAGAGTGCTAGGATTACAGGCATGAACCCCTGCGCCTGGCCAGTAAATCTTATACTGAATAAGATTAAGACTGCATTTTATAAATAAAGAATATTATTTCTTCAGTGTGATATCAGAATAATGACTATAATCATAAAGTACTGTGCAATATCATAGGTTATTAAATCAATATCAGAAAAGGAAATTTTAATAGGACATTATAAAAATTTAGGAAAACAAAATAAGAAAAGAAAAATTGATAGTGGCAGAACACACCCAATAACATGAGACCTTTATGTAGCTAACTATACAAGCTATTTAGCCATAAACAAATCATAGTCTCATTAACACTAGCACTTATACCTATGATATAGCACAGTTGTAGTATTTAAATTTCTAGTTCCTCTTTCACTTTTTATAGGTGTAAACCTTAAGCCAGATGTAGCTAAGGAAAATAAATCTGTTCTCTTCTTTTTTCACCCATATTTTGCCATTGTTTTTCTATGTGCACTACATGGCATTTTAACTCATGTGGTTCCTACCTGGGATGGTGCTTTTGTTGTTATCAAGAGACAGTATAGGATAATACTTAAGAGCCTGATTCTGCTAGAGTCCTTGGGTTTAAATGCCAGCCTGCCTCTCCTATCTGTGTGACCTTGAGCAAAATGCTTCATCTCTCAGACTCAGATTCTTCATCTGTACAGTTGGAAATGGAATAGGATTGATGGAAGAATTAAATGAGTTCATGCACTTTGTACAGTTCTTGGAAAAATGTGGTTCTTGAATAGATGTCAGCTATTATTATTATTTCTATCTTTTACTAAGTGCTCTCTGGATAGTCATACATTCTGCTCCACTGATCTTTGGACAGGCATAATACTAATGTTAATAAAAAAATGAACAGAAAGCAATATTTATTTAGCACTTATTATGTGTCCAGAATTGTGCTAAGTAGTTTAAATAATGTCCACTGACCCTCACAGTATTGGTGCAAAGCCATTTAATAAACTTGCCAAAGCAGTTTAAGTAATTTGAAAAGATCATACTGCTAAGAAAGGGGTGCTAAAATTTGATTAGATTCATGCATAATACTTATTCTAAAAGACATTCAAGTAATGCCCTTTGGGTATCAACTCTCATGTCTGCTACCTTCCAAATAAGCCTGACCACAAACTCTGGAGAATCCATTATGACCTCTCCTTACCCTGCTCACTGGACCATAAGGTCCTATTATTCAGTTTCTGTTTCACTACTTAACCCTTTGGACTCGCTTGCTTTTTTCTCGATTCCTATATTCTACTCGGGATTTAATATTTTAAATACCCCAGATTTCACAAAGCACGGCAGTAGAATAAAAAACTGGAGTTTCTTTTCATGCAAACTTATTTATTTGGATTTTTTTATATTTCAAATTATTGATACATTCAAAGAGTAATTTTAATCTCTATAATTTTTGCTAACCGTGTTGAGTCACACTCGACATCCGAGTGCAAAGGGTTAATATTTAGGCTATAAGTAATTCATGTAGGCAACTTTACAGCTCTTGATTTTGTCCAAATATACAACATTCCTTAAAATATTACAATAAATGGCAGGAGAAGATATTAATACAATAGATAATCATATATTAACTACATGATAGAATAGAAAACAACTACATGATAGAATAGAAAATTCATGACTATAAATTGCTACAATAAAGGGCATCACCTTAAATTAAAAGTGCATAATTGCTTTGTTTAAGGGAGATTACACTTTGTGCTAAATTAGATATTGCAACTTGGTTATTGAAAAGTTTTATTTGGCCTACAGAAGTGTGTGTGTGCATGCATGCACATTTTATATTTATTTAATTTTAATAACTTTAGGTAATATATGTACTCTACTCTCCACTTCACAGAATTTACTTATCCCTTCTCCCATTTCCATCTGCCATGCCCCAATATGCACCTAGACTAACTGTCACCTCTATGTTACCTTTTTGACATTTTTTAAGACTTGTAGTTGTGATCTTGGCATTTAATCAAGTAATTTGTATGAATGTGGAACTGAATATTTATCATATTCTTATTGACAATTCTAATTTAGCACTATTTGATTACTTACTTATATATCTCCCCCTCCTCCAGTTCCAAGCAGTCAGCTATTTGGTATATTGAATTTTTTCAACTTTCAAGGCTGTGACCTTGATTCACATAGGTATGAATGGGAAACCTGAGACACAGTGGTAAGATACAGAATCTGAAGGGACTTTCTATCTGCATCAAGAATCTCAAAGGATTTTATGGCATGCATAGTACACAGAGATATAGATTTGTATGTGTGCGTGTGTGTGTGTGTGTGTGTGTAATTAAAGGTGCATATAAGAGTGTGGTGAATTAGATATATGTTTATTTTCCCTGTTTCCTAACACTAACATTTTTAGGTCTACTTTCCTTTTTGCCCTATTGATAACTTAAAACAATGCTAATATAAAAAATAAAGATTAAACCAGATAAAATGGATTAATATTTAATTAGGGTGGATATTCAATAGAAGCCAACATTTGTGTTGTAATGTGAAGCTTTCCATTACAATCTTTTGCATCTTCTCATTAAGAGTAGTTCCAGGGAAAATATCTCCAAACAGGTTTTTGAAAGGTGGTTGGTGAGAGGAGGAGGTGCCAACACAGAACAGATGATTCTATAGTGCCCACTAAGATGAAGACAAATCATTTAAGAGAAAAAACAATAGTCTAACTTTCAATTTCACTACTCTGACCTCCCTGCCTATCAGAACTTAGCATTTGCCTCAATCATTTACCCCATTTTATTTGAACAGAATGTGAGTCCATTACTTAATAGCAGTATCACTTTTCTTTCATGCATTTACTGTTTGTTTATTGAAAATATCTATTGTCTACTATATTGAATGCACAAAAGAGTGAGATATAAATATACAGATTCAATCTGTGGTAGACACTGTCAGTGCCTGGCCCATGATGCTCAGACATTATGGACTTCATTACTATGTGCTCTGTGTGACTTGCACCTGCCAGTTTGCTTCTGTGCTGAAGATCAATTGTGCCCAAATTACAAACAGCCCAGCTCACATACCAAAGAAAGCTGGAAATGATAAGAAATTAACATCTCTTGGATTTTATCTTTACCTTGGGTTTTGCCTTTACCAACAACTCTCAGGAGTTAGGATATGAATACCTAGTTTCCTTTTCCTGTTGGTAGGATAATATCTAGGCATTTATATGTTTGCATTTCTCAGAATATCCTCAGAGTTTAGGCTTCAGTTGGCCACTGTAGTAATTACCTTAATAGTACACATTTTATTCTGTTTTACCCCTTCCCTATATTGCATCCCCTCTCCTCTTCCTTACCTATGTAAAGCACACTTCCCAAATAAACTTCCCACTCTACAATCCTAATCTCAGGTCAGCTCTTGGAAGAACCAAATCATAGTAGAGTACTTGTTAGCATGTAAATGACACTGTGTATTTCAAAATAAGGTCCTATGACATCTGCATCAGAAATCATCTGCAATGCTTGGGAACGTGCACTATCCTTAATATACTGAACTAAAATTTCTGTTGGAGGAGCTTGGTAATTTGGAATTTCAACCTGCTCCCTAGTTGATTTCAGTGCTCTTTCAAGTTTGAGAAATACTGGCCCAATAGCTGTTGTTGCATTTCGCATGTCTCTTGTTTTTAATTTGAAAAGATAATAGAGTTAAAATTATTTAAAAAATTAGTTTGCCAAATATTTTATATTTAATGGATTAAAATATGTAAAATTAAGGTAAAAATTTAAAGGAAAATATGTATTTTGGTTATAGTCTTTAAAACAACACAGTGCATTTGAAATTCATGGGTATCTTTAAATGTCAAATATCTTGTATTATCAAACTAGAAAGGAAGGCTGAAGTATAATTTGCATATACTGAGTAGAGTTATACATGATAAATTATATGAATTAATATTTATAACTTAGTGAGAATAGCTTGTGTTTGGGCAAGGATATTTTTAACATTTATTCATCCTTTCAATCAATCATTCAATAAATATGTGCTGACTAGCACAAATAGTTATCAAATTAAGATATAGAGTACAGAAGTAAAGAAGCAAGATATGGTTCTTACCCTCAAACAATCTCTCTAGGAGATCTAGGGTATTCCTACTCAAAAAAAACAAAAACTTGAAAGAAATTAAAAAAGGAAGTTTTTGCTCTAAATATCACATAGAAAAAGAACCTATAAATAGTGATTCATGTTTGTGATTTCCCAGTATTAAAAGAAATTAACAATTTACTCTGCATCTTTGTTATTCCCCAGGAACCACAGTGAGTGAGAGGAATATATTTACTCTTTCCACATGAGACATAGCATAATGTGGAGGAAGATGTGAATTTTTTCACCTCGCACATACATACCTAAAGAATTCTACAAATTAAGATTACTATCATAACATTTTTAAATTTTATCTACAGCATGGGTAACTTGTCAAATGCTATTATTTTTAGTGATTTCAAAATACATGCCTCTAATCAGTAATATTGAAAAGCCCATTTATCTCTTGGGTAGTGGATCTTCATCTATGTCTAACTTCTCAAGCGGTGAAGCCTGGGTATCTAAGTTGTCAAACCAATGAACCCCTTATTATATCTGTCTCATATAATATTGAAATTCTGGAATCTTAAATTTCAATTCTGGAAAAGATTTAAAAATTTATTGGGTATTTGATAGTATTACTTTAAACAAAAAAAAAGATTAACAATGATATTTTGTATAATATGACTATTTACATTCAAAACTCATTTTGATAGGTTCAAATGCTTGTTTGAAATGCTGTCATAATCATTTCTTTATGCATAACTTAAATTTTTTTACTTCTAAATCATATGCATATGTAAATTTTCTATTAGCAAGTCATTCTTCTCGCCAACCCCACACAGAATATCTTGATTTGCTGTGTTATAATAGTTGATTCTACCAGTTTGATGAATATTTCTCTTTGCTTGCTCTCTTCTCACATTTAAAATTTTTCCTGCTACCTCTGAGTTAATTGTCCGTTTTTGAGATTAATATGTATGTTTTCAGAATTATTCCCTAGCCTCTGAGGGTTTTTTTTTTGGTATAAACAACATTTGTCAATACTTAAAATGATGGTATATTTTACTGAATACCAAGGAAAATGACATAGTGTCAAAATAACCACCTGCCATTGAAGTTGTAGATAAAGAAAATTATTCGTAGTCTTAACATTTCCTGCATTATAAGCTCTTCATCTCAACACATTGTTGGTGAAGTGTGAAAAATTATTTAACTGATGAAATTTATCCTCCATCTCTGTTATATGCAATACACATTATATATTATGCATTGTATATAAAATATGCTATTGAAGGAAGAAAGAATCGTCTTTACTTTTAGAACTTTAGAGAAGTTAGAGCTACCCAGATATCAGGAGCCCATAAACAAAGTCTGGAAGTAAATCTATATTGTGATCAGGAAAAATCAGACTTACTGCAATTATATGAAGAAAAGTAAAAGCAAAATATTTTGTGAGGGCAAATGTAGGAAAAATAATAATTATTTAAAGTGAAGTAGTCCATGTAAACAAGTAATTAGTGAAGAGATAGAAGTATTCTATAAATCACCTCTATTTGTGGATGATGGTGTCCACAAAACTTAAGTCCATCTGTGGAATGAGAGGAGGGTGGTCATAAAAGTAGGAATCAAATAATTTTCTGCATGGCCTTTTTTCCCCTTATATCTTGGGTTCCACGTGGGTAAGACAGGGTCTTGCTAACAAGAATATTTATGTACATACTACATTCAGTTTTTAATATTTTTCTTATCAATAGCCTAATTAAAATATTTAGGAAAGAATCAAGTTTTTTTATATGTAGTAAAAGAGGAAACAAGGAAAAGAGTTTTTCCACATTTTGGTAAACATTAAAAGGGCAGTTGGATGGGTGGAAGAGGTCAGAATTATGTTGTCAGGGGCATAACAATAATAAAAGAAACAAATGTCAGAGAGAAAATATTAGGTTCACATGGTCCATGTGCCTATCTTTATGAGGCTATTTCCTTTTCCAGTGATAACTTAGAGGTTTGGGGTCCTATTTTATGAATGAAGACCAACTTCTGGTAAACTTGGAAAATCAAATACATTACCTCTGGTTGCTTCTGAAATTGCACTAAAATGTCAGAAAAGAGACAAAAGTTTATACACTATAAAATCAAAAAGTGTAAAAGGGGGAATAGCAGTAAGTCCTAAAAAATTGAAAGCAAATAAATACATTATAACTGGTCAGCCCTAGAACAAAGTGTATTGTAATGCACCTGTGAGTAGAGCCCAGCACAAAGCACATTTCAATCACAGAACTGCAGGAATTGGAGACACTTCTGATAGTTGGGTGTTTGTGGGGCAGATAAAATGAAGGATTGTCTGAAAGTCTTTATAATAAATAATCACCTGCATTGAATTGAGGGTTAGTTGTTTGAAAAGGTTAAGTCAGACACTTCTCTAGATACCGGGGCCCAGGCATAGATATAAGGATGGAGATACTAATGAAAAGGTGAATCTGTTGAAGTCTATATAGAGAATAGTAAAACCACTTGTCCCACTCAGCTCTGAGAACACTGGCTACTGGGCTTGGAGCTTCCAGGCAGGATGATAAATAATTCCTCTTTAGGGAAGCTGAGAGGTGTACAGACTTTGACAGTTGAAGTTCCCCAAGAAACAGCTCAGCCTGATGGCCATATAGAGAAGTCCAGGAGTTAATATACATAAAATGAGGAAAGATACTGTATTCATATATATATATATATATATATATATATATATATATATATATGAAGGAATTCCAAAAAAAAGAGAAAAAAAATTCTTGAAATTTAGAACATATTAGAAAAAATTAAAAACCCAATAGAATTGTTGGAAATTAAAGTTGACAAAACCTCTCAGAACAGAAATGGACAATAACATGAGAAAAAAAATGACAAATTGGATGACCCACACAAGATATCCAAAATGGAAACAACAGAAATTCTAGAAGTAATGGAAATAAAAAAGTAAAAAGAAATATGTCAGTGACACTGGAAGCTAGACTTCTGTAACAAATATAATTGTTCGTAACATGTGGTGGTAAAACAATGCTATTGAGTAGTTGTATAATGTAGAGGCCTAAATATGAACTTCGGAGTTAGATTTCAGGGGTATAAATGCTGGCATGGCAACCCCCTACATGGCTTAGGGCTTAAATTAAAATTCCTTAAATTGTTCTTTTCCCCAGGAAATGATGATTAATTATTTTACAGGGCTTTATTGAGGTATAGATAAGTAAACAAATACAAAATGCAAAAAGCATTGTCTGGCACCTAGGGCATTCTCAATAAGTGTTAGCTACCATTATTTTATTTACTGACATGCAAAGCTTCATGAAATTTACTTTTCTTCAAATGCTTTCCAATGAGCTACAGTAAGATACATCCCATTAAAATTAAAGCCATCAATCAAAGATAAGAAAGATATGAAGATCAGGAAAGAGAGATCCAATTTGGGAAGGAGCTGATGGGAATCCTTATGATGAGATCCCAAGGGGACAAGATATTGGGTATCCCACAGGATTAAGAAGACAGACTCCAGATTACATAAGAAATGAGAGAGCCTCAAGAAGTGTTTATCTAAGAACAGAATTAAAACAATGAATTATGTAATGTGTGAACATCATGAAAGTATAGTTATATTTCTGGAGGGAAGGTGTGATATGAATTAATGAGAAGTAATATGTAACCTCCTAAAAGCACATAGAGAAACAAAGAAATTATTAAGTGAAGTTAAAACAAACAGTTATATAAAAAAGGAAACAGATTTGAAATATATCATATCAATTTAATAATGAATACAATGTATACAATCATAACCACATGGACATTAAATATCGATCCAGTCAGAATATTTGGGTAATTTTATTGGAAGCTGTGTGTGTGTATGCAGGTGTTGTCATGGAAGTGGTGTGGTCGGCCATAAGAAAAGGATATTCACATTTTTTTCATAGTAGGAATTCAGTGGATAGTATCTGAAACCAAAAAATTAAGATATGGAATATAAATATCTTATTAATAAATGTGGATGTAAATTTCAGAAGAAATAGCTAAAATAACTGAAGATGCTGATAATAGGCACCAGAAATTAAAGATGACTTTTAGTATTAAGGCAAGTAAGTTCTGGGGAGCAAATGTACAGCATGGTAACTATAGTTAATATTACTGTATTGTTCACTTGAAATTTGCTAAGTAAGTGGCTGTTAAATGTCTTCAACACATACATAGACACACACAAAATGGTTGCTGTGTAGGAATGAATGTGTTAATTAATTGAATTATGGTAAACATTTCCCAATGTGCATGTATATATATCTCTCTCAAGTCATCGTATTGCACACCTTCAATATATACATTTTCATTATTAATTATACCTCAATAAAGCTAGGAGAAATTTTTTTAAAAGTACAATGTGACCCTAGACAAGCTTCAGAACAAAAGATGAAAAGAAAGAAAAAAGAAATTAGAGATGGAAAGGTTTGGAGCAGTGATACTGCTACATTTGGTTACAAGCCTTGTTGAGTTATTTGATATTCTAAACTATAAATTAATAAAAAATTTTAACTTAAAACTACAGGCTACCACCATATAGATAATTTGTGTTAATTAGAAAAGAAGAATTCCTTTGGGCAGGCAAAAATGCTTACAGAGCTGGGTGACTACAGGTGGGTTAGATTTTAGTGTCCATCTAGACTCTCAGTCAGGAATCCTTGATCAATGGAAAACCTGTGCAACCATACATGGCAGTTCTCCAACAAAACAATGAAATACCATGCAGCTGTTAGAATTCATTTGGAATGACTCTGGAAAGATGCCCACCATACAACTTTTTGGAGATAATGGATTATAAAAGAGTACATGAAAAACATCTCATTTGCATCAAAACAAACTTATAAAAACTGTTTACATTGCATTAAGATTATATAATTACTCAGTCTTTTTCTCTCTCACACTTTTATGGCATTTTATTTCTTATGAATAATTTTTAAACCAGTCTTTATTTTCTCATTTTATATAGTGAAAAACATATTAATTATATATTTTTTGGTATCAATATCTACCTTAAATATTAAAAATTAAGTTTTAAATACATTAATATTGAAAAGGGATTTTTTGGTGAGGAAAATAAGTTGTACTTATATACTGATCTTTACTAGGAATCAATGAAACAAAATGGAACAAATTTTGGAAAGGGAAAATTTAAGTCTTTTAAAAAAGCAGTCTGTTTCCAACATTTTCTCTAGCATTCTAATAGGAAACACTCTTCTAGACAAACAAAAATAAACACAGCAACAAAAATAACCACATGGGACCTGATGAAATTAAAAAGCTTCTGCACAGCCAAAGAAACTGTCAAGAGAGCAAACAGACAACCCATCGAATGGGAGAAAATTTTTGCAAGCTAAATATCTGATAAAGGCCTGACAACTAGAATCTATTTAGAACTCAGGAAAATCAGCAAGAAAAAATCAAACAACCCTATCAAAAAATGGGCAAAGGATATGAACAGAAACTTCTCAAAAGAAGGCAGAATAATGGCCAACAAACATATGAAAAAATGTTCAACATCTCTAATCATCAGGGAAATGCAAATCAAAACCACAATGAGATATCACTTAACTCCAGTGAGAATGGCCTTTATCAAAAAGTCCCCTAATGACAAATGCTGAGATGGATGAAGAGAGAAAGGAACACTTTTTCGTAAAAAAAGACCCCGAACAACAAATGCTGGCGTGGATCCGGAGAGAGAGGAACACTCCTACACTGCTGGTGGGACTGCAAACTAGTTCAACCTCTGTGGAAAGCAACATGGAGATACCTCAAAGCGATACAAGTAGATCTACCATTTGATCCAGCAACCCCACTACTGGGCATCTACCCAAAAGATCAAAAGTCACTTTACGAAAAAGACACATGCACTCGAATGTTTATAGCAGCACAATTCACAATTGCAAAGCTGTGGAAACAACCCACGTGCCCATCAATTCATGAGTAGATTAACAAAATGTGGTATATGTATACCATGAAATACTACTCAGCTTTAAGAAACAATGGTGATATAGCACCTCTTGTATATTCCTGGATATGGCTGGAACCCATTCTACTAAGTGAAGTATCTCAAGAATGGAAAAACCAACACCACATGTACTCACCAGCAAATTGGTATTAACGGATCAACACCTACGTGGACATAGAGAAGTAACATTTATCGGGTGTTGGGAGGGCAGGAGGGGGAGGGCGGGATGGTTATACACAACCACAATGAGTAAGATGTGCAACGTTTGGGGGATAGACATGCTTGAAGCTCTTACTCGAGGAGGGAGGGGGACATGGACAATATATGTAACCTTAACACTTGTACCCCCATAAGATGCTAAAATAAATATACAAAAAAATAATAATAAAAAAATAAAAAGCAGTCTGTTATTCCTGGAAAAATAACATTCCTTAAGGTTGCTTATGATCTATTTCTTCTCATTCTAAAGGAAAGAATGTATACTGAACTGCTGCTAGAAGGGCAGACTGACAGCAGAAAATTAGAGGATACTTTAAATCATACTCCTTCCAAGAGGACTATCGGAATCTCTCAAACCAGAGAATCAGGGTTTTCCCTTTGAGGGCCAGCTCATCTGCATGGCATTTGCTATGGTTTGAATGTGTCTTCTACAACATTCAAGTGTTGCCAATGTGATAGTATAATATTGAGGGGTGGGGCCTCTAAGAAGTAATTGGGGCATGAGGACTGCTCCCTTGTTGATGAAATTAAGGTTCTTTCACACAGTGTTTGGCTAGTTTGCCCTTCTGCCTTCTGACATGTGAGGACTCAGAAAAAGGTCCTCACCAGGCCAAATGCTGGTACCTTGACCTTGGGCTTCCCTGTCTCCAGAATTGTGAGAAATAAATTTCTCTTCTTTATAAACTCACCCATCTCAGGTATTTTGTTGTAGCAGCACAAATGGACTATAACAGCATTGTTAAGTATAGACCAGGTGACTGAGAAGACAGGGATAAAAAATGAGCACTGATAAGGTGGGTTAAGTTATGTCCTTTAAAAATGCAGCACTTAAAATTTCATTCAGAGAAAATAGGACAGAAAAACCTAAGGGAAAGTTTATCAAAGGAAAATGGTGCCCAACATAAAATGATGGATTCCACTAGGATTTAAGTATAAGAGATAAGTAGAGCCTTTATTCCCCTGACCACAGTAAAATGTAAATAGTTAATTTACATTTTTTACATTTACATTTTACAATACACTTGACTTATTTTTTAAGAAAAAATTATCATGACCAGATCTATGCTAGAAAGCATTAATTCTTCTGCAAGTATGTAGAAGGCAATTTAGCAAGAAGGACCTTCTCAGGAGAGTGGGTTAAGAAATACAGGAAGATATTTCAAGGAATAGTCTAACTATTAACAAGTGGCCTTCTTTATTAGTGATTATAAGAATCTCATAAATTTTTTCCTAGAACTTTATGCAGTGATATTAATTTTGATTAGTGTAAAAAGTGACCAAGATACCTGTGCAGAATGAGATTGCAATTAAATTATAACCAAACATTATTTCAAGAAGAATTGGAACAATTAATGACACCCAGACATGTAATGACCTGGAGAGTATTTGCTTTGTTACTGCATCAATCTATACCCTCATCAAAAAGCAGATTTAATCAAACTGAGGCATTGAGAAGTGATGAAAAATTTTAGACTGCCATATGAAAATACTTTTCTCAGTAACATCTTTCCCATTTAATAATTCTCCCATATAAGAAAAAGTTTCATTACAGTTGACCCAATTTCAGTATGCTGCAGAGAAATATCATTGACCCCTTCTTAATCCCTAATAAAGAAACTTACTGCTGGCTTCCTTTCTTTTTTAAAATAGGACTATTTCAACACTTGGCAACTATTATCCAGTCTCTCTTCAGCTACCTTTGAGTCACTCTCAGTAATCCAAGTTACTCTAACCTATCCTCAGACGCCAAATTTTCCAGCACTTTAATTGTCCTTGTGGCTCTCATCTGAGCACACTTCAATTTGACCACAACCCTATTTTGCTCCTGAGCTTAGAATTGAAAATATTATTCTAATAAGGGTCTGACCAGTATTGAGTATAGTAAGATGATCATTTTTCAATTATAGTATTTCCCAGCATAATGTGTATTTGTGCTATACATTTCATTCATTCACATTGTAATGTTTAAAACTCATAATTGACTTGTGATTGCCTATGACCTCTAGATCATTTTCTATCTTAATTATAGATCATTTTTGTATCAACAACTTGTATTTCATAATTTCTTAAGAGTACTACTTTTATATGCTTATTTTTCTTTCATTTATTCTACTCTTTAAAATTTATAATTCATATTTTGGTATTAGTGATATGTAAGGTATATAATCACTCAAAGAATAATTTAAAAAATCCTAAATCCTAAATCTAAGTTCTGAATATAACCACTTGACTTTGGAAAGACAATATTTTAGGGGTTCATAACACTCTCTGTAAAATAAGATTGCTGGAAAAAGGGATATCTAAGATTTTATATTGTTCAAAGCCAAAGATTTAAAAAATGAACTTCCCATATCTAGGATAAACATTAAATGCACATTTATCGAGCATCTACTCTCTATTTGTCATATACTGTCCTAGACACTAGGATAAAGCAGTGAACAAAACATACAAAAATAATTAGTATGCATTTTATTTGGGGAAACAAATAATAAACAATATAAATAAGTCCCAAGGAGGAAAAAAAAAAAGGTAAAGAAGAGAAACAAGAAGTAGTGGAAGAGTGGATTTTTAAATACAATGAGCAGGGAAGGCTACAGTTAGAAAATGATATTGGAGAACAACCTAAAGGAAGAAGGGAAAACTATTGTCAAGAGGAAGAACACCCCAGGCAAAATGAATAAAATTCATTTTGGGAAATTCAGTGGGAAAATCTGGAGATAGAAGTGTGCCTGGTAGGTCTGGACAGCTAAGAGGTAGGTGTGCCTGCAGCATGGTGATTAAAGAAAAGAATATTTAGAAATGATATTGGATATATAATGGTGCATAGGAGAGACTGTGTAATGCCTTGTAGATCATTGTAAATACAGCCTTTACTGTAAGGCAGATAGAGACCAGTGGAAAGTTTTGAGGACAGAACTGATATGATCTAATGGTATCACTGTGTATGCTTTGTTAAAATAGGCCAAGATGGTGCAGGAACAGTGATCAATTAGAAGGCTGAGGCAGTATTTCAAACAGGATCATGGTAGGAGGCTGTTGCCTGGTAGCTTGAAACACAGTGGTAGTAATAGCGAGAAGGTGAGAAGTGATTTAGTTCTAAATATATTTTAAAGATACAGCAGACCGAATGCGCTGATAGATCCGATGCAGAGTATAAAACAAATAAAGGTATAGATAATGATTATACAGTGATATGAATGTATAATATATCTGTGTGAAATACTACAAAACACTTCAGGTACATATAGAATTTGCATTTCTTCCTGTTTTTTTTAAAAGTTTCAGCTCTTATACATTAATAAAAGTGACAAAGATGTCAACATTAATCTGTGAAAATAACAGTATTGCTGTGAATAAATAAGGTGTATTATTTACTTGAAATAATCTGATGGTAGAGTCAGATAAACCCACCTTTGTATCCTGTTTCAAGGTGGTTTATCTGTATCTATTTAGGTAGAGACAGAGATACATTTACCCTAAGTTCAAAACACAATCTTGCATAGCTAATGGATTGCTGAAACTAGAATTTGATTATCATCATTCTTCTCTCGAATCATCAGTGAAAATCCTTTCTGTTACTTAGAGTTTCTGTCCCTAAAACAAGCTCTTTTACCTCCTTCAACTATATAAGGATGCAAACTGATCAATGGGTACAAATTCTCTAGAGGAAGGTTATTGTTAAAAATCTCAGCTAGTCTCATACTGAACTAGTTAGTCAGTTATTAGATTATTTGAGGGTATCTTTGCAGAATCTTCAGATAATTTCATTCATAGATTTAATAGCCACCCTCTATGGGCAAGCCCTTCCAAATATTACTTTCTTTTTTTTTTTTAATATGGTATGTAATTCCCATCACTAAGAAAGAAAATATGAGGCTAATATTGCTATCAACACTTTTAGACACAGGAAATTCAAGAAGTAGACTTTCAAAAGGGATGATAAAAACTGGCCTACAGTAATAATCATAGCACTTAAGGTCTGTTCAATATTTTATTATTGCTTTTACTTTACACCCGCTGTGTTCATACTGTGCAGCTCTGAGAATGCATTAGCTACAAGCACTAGTATTTCCAACAGTTCAGTTAACCACATATTCCAGTTACTGAGAGTCATCAGGGCTCAACAGACAGTGTTAACAAAACACAGTTATTGAGCAAGGCTAGAGAATGCAAAATAAAGTTCAAGTGAATCTTTGAGAACTCACAGATATCCTTTTACATACATTCTTGCTAGAATCCTGGCCTTCTGCTAGAGAGACCTTGGCCAGAGTACAAAGAAAGAGTTAGTTTTATCATATTGTGCTTTTGTAATGAATAATTTTAATTTTAAACTTGAAAATACTCAGGATGCTATATTTTAGTTGGGCACACAAGCACAGCACCCTTCTACACACACAAACAGTCACCACACCATCTCTCCAAGTAGCATTCTTGTCATCACTACAATTTTGCCCTGAAGATTCACTTTGAGATGATATATAGAGTTTTGCATTTCTACTTGTAGTTTTGTTGGTAAGACCCAATAAGAATAATTACTGAAACATTTGAAAGCCCCCAGTGACATGGTTTGTTGTACACAGTATTAAAATAAAAATTCCCCCTCACCCCAGACTTATTATAATGAGTATGATTCCTGCTTTATTAATTTATGGGTTAAATGCAATAAAGGGGACACTTGGAAGGCATGTATTATCTTGGGTTATAGATAACATAAAAATGTACCATGCAATAACAATTCATCTAGAATTATTTTAATAATTTTAGTTAGCAGGTTCCCAGGAATCAAACATAGGGCAAGTTCAATTATGTTTATTTATTCCATTATCCATTCATTCATTCATTTTTTTCTGTTTATTAAATGCATTAAATTTTATTCAGCATTTCCTAAACATCTTTAATTGCAGAACCCTTTTTTGTTATACTTGATCTTTAATTCACACTTTAGGAAATGCTGCACTGTAGTATATATGTTGATGAGTGAGAGATCTGAATTAGAGTCTTTGAGTTGTTGGCAAAGCTATTCTTTGACCACTGGGTTTAGCAATGCACCAGCTGTTACCATATGGTGGTTTTCTTGGTTGTCTGTATTTTCTTTTTAGATTTATTCTGTTATTATATGGTTATTGGATGTCCCCTGCTAGATGACAGGGATATAATAGTGAAGAAATATAGACTTTATACTTGCATTCGTGGTGATTAAAGTTTAGCTGAGAAAGCAAAGAAAATTTTGATCCTAAAATATTTCAAGAGACACCATCTGAGAGACAAGGTATAAATAATCAGTGGAAAGCTGGAAGCTCTTAACTACTTAAAAGGAAGGTACAACAAGGGAGATGGAAGCAAGGACAAAGGCAGGGATATATAAAGCCATCAGCATTACTAGACTTGATGACTGATTCTTGGCATGTCAATCTTCAATGACTGCCCAGCTTCAATGTTCCTCAATTATGACTAGTTGTTAATATTTAACATACATAATTTTGACTGACTGAATTACATAAACCAGCTCAGTTGTTTTAAAGGAGTTTCACATGCATTCCAACACATTTGCTCTCACAGGGAGGTGTTTGCTTCTAACTTGGAGCACTCACTTTACTTATGCTCCTTCTTCTGAGATAAAGAAGCTTTCGCTGTATCTCCCTTATCTCCTACCTCACTGTTTTATTCTAGTCCTGCTGACTTCACCATGCTCTCCCATTTGACAGCTCTCTGAAGAATGGGGCCAGAAGTTTAGTGGGCAGATAACCCAGTAGAGCAGAGTCATGTGCTGATGTAAGAACTGAACTGGCCTTCTGTTCTCTTGACCCTCTGTGCTGGTAGACGTGACATAATTCAAGCCACTTAGGCCATAGTCTTAGTCTATGTACTCTAAAATATATTTTTAAAAAACCTTAACCTTAAGTTAGTTACTTAAAATTGCTATTATTGATATATTTCTAATTTGCCGAAGATATTTATTTCTACAAAATTTTCTTATAGTATATAAGGAATTGAAACAATTTGGGCATAAAATAGCTTTCATGTTGTTATTATAAACCTTTATTTTAATTTTTAAATTTATTTTTTTACTTATATTTTGATAGATTTAGGGGTACAAGTGGTTTTTGCTTGCATAGATGAATTGTACAGCGGCAATGGCTGTGTTTTTAATGTACCCATCTGCCAAATAGTAGTGACATTGCCCCTGATAAGTAGTTTTTCTTCTTCCCTCACCCCTCTCCCATCCTAAAATAACTTTAATGCAACTTCCAGATCTATTTTTGACCAGCATCCATTCAAGTTTCTCTGATAAACTCATGCCAGTCACATTAAGCTGAAGCTTTAAATGCATCCTGTGGAGTTTCACTTTGTCTAGCCCAGCTTCCACTCTGCCCTCTGTGGGGTGGGGTACGGGTGGGGGTTCCCACTTGGACTAATTCTTCTCTATACATGTGATTTTTGACATATGACCCAAAAAGTATTTTAAAGAATCAAAGAGGAAAAAAAATTACAAGTTGAGCCAAGATATTCTGGGAGAGGATTAACATTTTAAATAAAATCAAGTCCTATTTGAGAAGTATATATTTAAATAAAGACATGAAGTAGGTGAAGGAAGAGCCATGAGACTATATGGGTAATTGCAATGGAATTGAGAGAGAATGTGCCTGGTGTATTTCAAAACTACCAAGGAGGCCTTTTCCAAAGGGAGCAAAAGGTAAGAGACGTAGAAGATATTAATAAGTATCTGTTGGACCCGACAGGCCACTATAATGAGTTTGTATTTCACTTGTAATTAGATGAGAGGCCACTGGGGAATTTTAGACACAAAGTAATATAATCTAACTTCTATTTTAATTGTAACATTTGAACGCTATTTAGAGCGAAAAAAATTCTCAAATATAATGCAGATAAAAGCAAAGATACTGTTGTGGAGAAATGGTAGATTATATTATTTGTTCACATGTATTTGATCACTGCCTACTCTTACTATTTATTTCTGTAAGTAAAATTTATACTTCCCTATCACACTGACTTTGGACTATGGACTTATAATTGTATCTGCTTTGGTCACTGGAACATAAGCACATATGACTTTTACCATGTGTAGGCAAAAGTTTTAATGCACCCTGTAGAGTTTGACTTTGTCCACCACCTCCAGCTTCCACCCTGCTCTCAGGTTACCGTTATCCTTCATGAGGCCAGCATTCCTCAGATAGTAGCTATTTCGTCTTCCTTGAAACTAGAATAAAGAATGCGGAGCACAAACCCAGGTGTACCCCAACAAGCCAAACTAAACTCAGAGCCCGATACAGCTGCAGGGATTCCAAACTACTTGTGGAATATAAGCAAGAGCAAATGTTTGCTGGTGCAAATCCCTCAGTTTCGGAGGGTTATTTGCTGTCACACCAAATTTGAATAATACAGGTTGGAATAGTGGAATAACTCAGCCAAGAGTTGATGGTAGCATGTCCCAGGATGGTAGCTGTAAACATGCCAAGATTTTCAATACATTTTGAAGGTCCAGACAAGAGGAAATAGTTTGGAAACATCTCTGCTTTTGGAACATAGCTTCTTAACGACTGAAGATTGTGGGCATCAAATAGTAGATCCTATTGATTACTTTAAAAGAAGGATGTAGCAGTTATAAAGTCTGTATTTATAATATGTTGAAAATTATATCCTGCACAGTTAAATTTAGAATCATTTTAATTGTCAAATTTAATATACATGAAATTTTCTTTTAATTTCAGCATATTACAGGGGTACAAATGTTTGGGTTACATATATTGCCTTTGCCCCACCCAAGTCAGAGCTTCAAACATGCCCATCCCCCAGACGGTGCGCACCACACCCATTAGTGTGAATATACCCATCTCCTCCTCCCGCCTCCCACCTGCCTGGCACCTAATGAATGTTACTATTATATTGCATATTAAATGTTGATCAGTTAATACCAATTTGATGGTGAGTACATGTAGTGCTTGTTTTCCCATTCTTGTGATACTTCACTTAGTAGAATGGGCTCCAGCTCTATCCGGGATAATATAAGAAATGCTAGATCACCATCATTTGTCGTGGCTGAGCAGAACTCCATGATATACATATACCACATTTTATTAATCCACTTATGTATTAATGGGCACTTGATTTGTTTGCACATCTTTGCAATTGCTAGAAACATTCTAGTGCAGCTCTCTTTTTTATAGAATTCCTTTTTATTTTCCTTTTGGGTAAATGTCCAGTAATGGGATTGCTGGATCACATAATTGTTTTCCAAAATTTTTTTGGAGTTGTGCCAGCAATAAATGCCTACTACCACTGGAAAAGCAAAAATGATAGAATACTCTCAACAAGTGGTCCTCTGAAGTGCCCACCCGGTAGAAACAGTGTCTTGGATCATTGGAGCAGCCTGGTAACCTACAACATTTGAGTTCTAGTTTTTAAGAAACCATTTTTATTTTCTCTGCTACCCCATACATTTTAAATCATTCATTTCTTGCTCAAGTAAATCACATTGACATCCTGTTGCTTTCCACCAAAGATCTCTAACCATACACACACACTCATACACATAAACACATACATTTTCTCTCCATTCTACTCTTTTAAAGATGAAAATCAGCTTCCTCGCTACCCATTCTTTTTACTATCTGAATCAACACTAATAAAAGCAATTTAATAACTGGTTTTACATGTATATATATATAATGCTTATATATGTAAAATTTTCAATGATAATATTCTGTAGCTTCATGCTCTTCTTAGTTCTTCAACACCAATACCAAAAACAAAAAAAAAATTGCAAAATAAAAAGTTCTACAATTGAACTGATGAAAAATAATTAATGGCACTTATATTAAGAATCTCAATGAGATTAAAAAATTTTGTGTTTGAAGTAATTTTGTATTTAAGATAATTTTTTGTAATAAATATAAATAAAATAATTTTGTGCTTAAAAATTTTTAAATGAAGCAAGCATTCATTTATCTCTTTAAGATCCATAATATTGATTCAGTTTTGCATATACATAATTATTTCATATAATTATGGCAAATATTACCACTGTTAGAAGTACTACTACATATATTTATTGTTCATTTTAAAAGTTGATGGCACAAACCATACAATGAATGAATACTTCAATGCTTATTATAGATTTCTTTCAGACAAGTCACATCATATTAGCCTAAAAAGTACAATTTTAGGCAGAAACAAATAGATTTTTGTCTGAAAAAGTAAAATAGTCATAAGTCTTCATATTTATATTTTTACAAAAATTTCAATATTGTATTTTACCTAAAGTATCACCAAAATTTGAGAAACAAAACAATATTAATAGCCTTTAAGTATTATTTTATCTCCCATTAATCCTGATATTTTTCTGGTTTTGTGAAAAGCCAGAAGGTTTAACAATAAAATTTTGAAATTATATAATTATACATCCTTCATATTTTGAATACATAAACAATATATGCAATGAAGACAATCTTATTTCCTCTCTACAGCCACAAGACAACATTTCCATGCCATGTGCACTTGATGTTTTACCACACTGAATGAGATATACATGCTATTGTCTTTCTTCCACTTATGTACTCTGAAATACTTTACAAGTAACACCTAAATAAATGAGGCTTCTTGGATGTGTTGCCCTATGTTTAATAAGAAACACAAAAATGAATAAAGAACCCTAACTTATTCTCTGTGTTCTTACTCTATGACAAAATCCTCTCTGTTAGAGAAATCATTACTTAACAAACCCTATCATTTTATTCAGGCCACTGTATATATCAAAAACATTAATATTGAAATACATACTTATCCTGAACATATGCATTCAAACTTTACTGTGCCTTTTAATAGCCATGTTTCTGAAAGAACGGTCATTAAAGTTACGCTCCTAAAAGAAAATTTCTTCAGTTTTCTCCAAATTATTATCTCTGTCATAACACTATTGTGAATTTAATTATGATTTGTTTTCTTATTCTATATAGGTCACTTTACTTAATACAAAGAAAAAATGGCCCAAAATATGTTCATCTCTTTAGATTTCACTTAAGAGCATTTATTCTTCTAGAAACATCTGACAGTAGAGTAAGCCAAAGTCTTATTAAACAAATCTACTTTGTTTTCATTGAATTAGATGGTTCAATGTGTCAAGTTTCTAGGAACTGCTTACCTCCTGGTCTCACTGATCTATGCTAGCGATTTTTTTAGGCTAACCATCTTCCTTTCCTTTGACTGATGAGTATTGTGATTGCAAAGGTAACAGTACATTTTCTAAGACCCCAGCTAAGGGTCTGTGAGAAAACATGTACTTTTTTTCCTACCTATAATGTTCATATTGATAACCACATCTGACAATGGTGAGAATGAAACTAAGTTCATATTCCCCATATTCATACATAAATATGCATATATAAGTGAGTCCATGTGGGGTTTTTTTTGTGTGTAGGCATAATTAAATTCCCATGGAATACTTTCAGAGTAATTGTGGTTACAGACTTTTGGTTTATGGGGATCAGAACAAAAATATCTTCAACCAAAAAAGAAAGATATTGTGCTGATAATTTTTAAAGGGAAGAGAATAGAAATGTAGTTTGATCACATCCTAATCTCAGTCTCATGATATATACTGTATATATAATTACACATATACTCCTTAAAGGAGGGCTGCTATGAGAAAGCTATTATGAGCTCCATATTTGCAATGAGGCAACTGCATCTTAGAGCTATTTAATAATTCTCTAAAGTGCACAGCTTGTAAGTAGTAGTCCTTAGATTTGAACAAAGTTTGACTCCAGATGCTTTTGTTATTGTCAGTCTAAAGAGATACCAATACCAATTTTCAAATTCTGCAGAAGTTGGAACCACCCAGTTGGCTAATACATGTTTGGCACATGGCATCTATATGGCATGCAAAAACATCTGCCCTGGGGATGATTTTTAGTCTATAGCTAATGTGTACTTTCTAAAGGTCTAAACATGAGAAGACATTTTATTTGTACTAAGTGGTTTAGTTCTGGAGACATGGGTAATGAGCACAGGAAAGACTAGGGAAAAACTGTCATTGTTGATTTTTCAGAAGGAACGTTAATAGTGCTTTGCCAGCAGTTTGCCTATAGCAGCTCACAGCAGAAAGTAGATAGAGTCTCATAAAGTTAAACCCCAAAAGTAGTGTGAAACATAGATAGTAAAAGTCTCATGACCAGTATTAAAACATCTCCTTTTCCCACTCTATATGGACATATTTGTTTTCTAGGTTGGCTCCATTACACAGCATCCTTACAAATAAAATTGACTTTTGATTTTGCTTTTTTGAATTAAGAAAACCAATTCAAATATTATGATAAAGTCCTCTAATTCCCTCCAGCCAAGTGTGAATTTCAGTGGAATTACTCTGTAACTGTTTGGCAATATTAATATAGACCTCTTTTGCATTCCTCCTTTCTACTTAGTATATCAGGTTATTAAATTCAGTTCCATGCTATTTTAAAGGACATTTAATTTTCCACAAATATCATGGAAAGAATATCACTTTTATTCCAAGTTACTTTTACACTTTATATGTTGACCATTTCAACTTAACTGTTCAGACTTAAGATAAACTTTCTGAATGAAAGAATAGCCAACTACTCTGTATAAACAATTTAAAATTTACATGATTACAAGAAAATTGATAATGCTTTTATCTGTTTGTAAGTCTTAGATGTAGACTTCTGCAGTGTTGAGGGTTTAGTTTTGTAGTTTTCCTTTTATATGGTCAGCTAGTTAGTGTTTTGCATTGTTAAATAAAGTACAGGTATTGGAATGAAGTGATATTCAGGATCACATCTCAATCTATCTATTTATATACACAGATACATATTATGTTGTCTCTATAGATCAAACAAAATAGAGTATTTATTATCTACTTCATGATTTTCCAAAGTGGTTTAGTAGTTTTTATAGAATGCTTCTATTCTGGGGGAGTTAAAATATAAAAGGTGTTTTGAAAGTCAATGCCTATGCAAAATGCTAAATTAAGTTAAATGAGTTTCTTTATTGAGAGATTATCAGAAGTTTATAATATACTCTGGTGTGAGTGGGGAGGGGGCATGTGTGGGTGTGACTTCTAGGAACACACCTTACCATGTATGATCAGGCATACAGATAGTTCAGAAACAATTATTTTAAGATTGATTTATGAACTATGCCAGGAAATTTAGATAATGTGTCTTATAAAAGGAATTATTTGGCTTTGACTTTTAGTGTAGCAATTTATATAAATCCTCCTTTTCACTTAAAATTCCATTATTAATTTACTCATCTATCCAATCATTCTATGTACTATGTATACCTACAAACTGTCTGCCCTTGTAGATGTGTTAGATAAAGATGAATTAGACATCATCTCTGCCAAAAGGCACACATAACTATAATAATGTATATATGACTGGAAAAAAGAGGCAGCAGGGTACCTTTAAATGAGGAAATATTTCATACCAACTACTGCATTTAAGCTGTATTTTAGTGAATTAATAGCAGTTTGTTAGATTCAGAATGTGCTGAGGAAAAAAATCTCAAAGCAGAGGAAATGTCATAAGCAAAGACAGAGGAAAATAGTTTTATAATTATAGTCTGCTTCAGAGAACTTACAGTGGAAGAATGGCTGGCCTTCTCTTAGAAATTTTGACATCTGTAGTTATAGTAGTGGGTTAAGAGTTTAAGATATCTGCTTTTTTCTTCTAAATCAACTGGAAACGAGAAGACATTTTATCCTTAATACAAAAATGCAGCAAGGGACACTTAGGAGTGAAGCATCTTACTACTTACTTACTTCCTGTTCCTGAGAATCACCAAGTGCCAGATTCTCCAGCTTTGTGTGTGTGCATTGTTTTTCCCCTGTGACATGGCACTGCCAGGAAATTAGTCCTTTCCTGCCAGTACAAGGATGTTCCTTATGGGGAAACATTTCATCCTTTTTCGAAGTGAAAGTAGAAAGTCTGGAAATGAAAATGAGAGGAGAGATTATAACGCTTCACTGGTAGTTTGCCTTGCACAAGACAGTGTATAGAAATTACAGGGAAGCATAAAGGGAAAGATGAGAGAGAGATTATAGAAGTTTTCTGTACAATCTTTTGGTCCTTCATTTGCTTCTTTGAGACTTTAATGGTTTTTTACTTAACAGCAGCAACAAAAACCCCCATATTCAACATATGTAATTTGCACTCACTTTCAGAGTATTTCTGGATCTCCCGAAGCTCATCTACACTTAGAGGCCCATGGACATCACGTTAAAAACCACTAAAACAGAGGAAGAAAAGGCAAAAAGAAGATGAAATAAAATATACAGGGAAAAAAGCAGCAGAAAGCATTCAGAGTGAGTATAAAGTGAGTTAACTGAAAATAAATATGTAGTTGGGGGAAGAAGAGCAGAGAAAGAAAAAAATGGAAAACAGAAAACAGAAAAATAAAGTAATTATAAATTACTTTTATATCAAGAATAAAAAATCCTGGAAATAGTTGGATTAGTATTTGGAAGTGACCTACTTTTCAGTAAGACCACATGTATCCCTTCTGTACTACATACAGAGTATAAAATGTTATTTGACAATACTCAGAAGAGTAGTATGATTCAAAGCAGTAGGGCAAGATTGAAAATATTAAATTTCTGAATATATTACTTCAGACTCAGAAATATGTACCAAGTCCTAATTAGAGGAGAAATGAGTATTCTGAAGGAAATGCAGGTGTAGGAAGTTTCCTTAGCCTTGGCATCCAGCTTTCAAATCATTCAAACAAACACTGATACAGACTGATAAATCTAAAATTTCTTTTAAATGAATATGTATTTTAATCAAAGTAAACATGCCCATAGTATTAAAGATCAAATCATATTGAAAGTAATTTTGGTAGCTATCATAATAGCAAGTGATCACTTTCGAAGAGAATTATGGAAAAATGTTCCACCATATGATATTTTATTGCAAGCCTATTATAATTAGTTGGGTAATAACTGGATAAGTTCAAAAATTACTGATTGAAAGCATGCAGTATATTATGTAGAAATATGGAGATATATTAATGCTCATTTGCTCCTCTGATTAATTTTCCCGATTCCTAAATCTCAAGGCTTTTTCTTTATTGGTTTGCCATTAGGCTTTTGGTTTGTGTTTTGTTTTCTCTTCATAAGGACTGGAGTTTATAGTTATGTAAGAGATAATTTCTTATTTTGTGGAATAAAATTTCCAATTGTTTTGTTGGTTCCATAAATGGATCGTAAATCATAGAAGTAATTACAACGTCAGTTCTCAAAATGTCTATACCTTGTGTCACACAGATTTAATCTGGAATGGTTGATTTCTGTCTGGTGCAAAAGTGTCATCCCAAGATCACTCCTTGCAATCACAAAGTTGATCTCCTCTAATTCTCTCCTATATTCCATGTCTTCTTGTTCCATTTGTTTTCTGTATTCTATCTCATCTTCTGCCCTAGTTTACTCCTCTTTTGATGGTGAGTATTCTCCAGAGGCCATTTTTGTACAGATAATAGGACATAAATATTTTAAGCTCTTGCATATCTGCAAATGTCTCTAGTCTACTCTAAACTTGATCAATCATTTGGAAGGATTTAGAATTCTAGGCTAAAAATAATTTTCCTTCAAGAATTTTGACCAAGTCCACTTTGCCCTGGGCTGTACAATTCAAGAATCTGAATTCAAAGGAAAACAGGGTTGGTGTCTACATTCCTGGGAGGGCTGGTGGATAGGAAACTCACAGTCTCTGTACTCCTCAGTCCACTGTAGGACCCTGAAGGAAAGGTCCCATTTCCTGCAGATGCCTCCGAGTGGTGGCTAAATTGTCTCTCTTGGCAACTGTGGGTAGGTAAAGGGAAGGGGAGAATGAAGCAATATGACGCCTGCCTATTGGCTGTTGTCTGTGGGGCAGAAGGTGCCCCTAGGGAGCTGGGAGACTGGTGGTGCCCTGTCCATAAGAGGCTCACGGTTCACTGGCCCTCTCTGGGCTGGTGTTACCAGGTCTCTCCAACCGCTCAAGAGCCCACCAGCCATCTAAAATGCAAGGGAGGGGAGATTTAACTCCTCCGCCTACCCTTGTTGCTGGTCTCCAAGCCTCTAGGGGGCCTTTGTCTTTCTAGTTCTCCTCTCAACTTCTTCCTGTGGCATCTCTTGTAGTTTCAGGCACCCTTCCTTCCAACCCTCATCTGATCTATGCTCGTCTGCCTGTTTATTATTATTTTTTTTCACTTTCTTCTAAAATCTATCTTTCTTGCAGAGACACTCTGAGTGGCGGTTTTTCTTATCCACCATCTTTCTCTCCCAGGATGGTGTATTTTTTAAGGTAAATGTTATGTGGACAATAGTGTTCTTGGGAATTAAAGTGATGAAAATAAATTTTTTTTAATTGTAGTTGAACATTTAGAAGATAAAGTTGAGGAAATCTCCCAAAAGGCAGAACACAAAAGACAAAGAGATAAAAAGAAAAAAATGATTTTTTTTTTAAATAAGTGGACTACTACAGCCGGTATACTTTAACATTGAGTCATGATTTTCTAAAAGTTTTGAAAACACTTAGAAATTACAAATAATATCGATTTCTTCAATACGAACATCTAAAATTCCTATAGCCAATAAAATGTTGAATCATGAAATACTGAATTATCTCCCTCTGAATTTGGAAACAAGGCATCATGTCCACTTTCATCACTTCTATCATTGTAATAGAGTTCCGAACTACTAGAATTAGGCAAACAAAGGAAATAAAAGGCAATATATTCATCATTCAAAAAACTTCATCTAAAACTTCTAAAGGACTTTTAGAAGTATATAATAAAAGATGAGTAAACATGTTTTAAAAATAGGAAAAGTATTTTAACAGACTCATCACAAAACAAAAACATGAATATTGGGTACCTCAAATATTCAATAACTGTATAAAAATATTCTGAACATAATTATTTGTTAGAGAAATTAAAATTAACCCACAAAACACCACTACACACTTATCAGATTAGCTAAATATAAAAGATTAACTATCAAAAGTTTTGGCAAGAATATGAAGAAACAGGAACTCTTATACATTGCTGTTGAGAATATAAATGGTACAACTTATTTGAAAAAACAGTTGACAGTTTTTAAAAGTTAAACATGACCTGCCTATCATATGACCCACTATTCCATTTACATGTAATTAACCTAAGAAAAATGAATGCTATTTTCCATACCAAGACTGTGTACATGAATGTCCATAGCAGCTTTATTTGTAATAGCAAAAGATGGGAAACAACAGAAGGGTACATCAACAGGTGAATGGATAAAAAAAATTATGATATACTTACACACTGGGACATTACTCAGCAATAAATATAAATAAATTATCTGTGGATGCACACAATAACATGGATGAATCTCAAAATTATTAGCGTGAATGAATTCAGTGAAAAAAATAAAAAAATGACATACTACATTTTTCAATGAATATAAAATTCTAAATCACACAAAATATAGAAAGTAGGTCAGTTTACCAGAAATGGAGGTGAAGAGAGGAATATATTACAAAAGGGTATGAGGAAATTGTTATAGGTGATGGAAATATTTGTCATCTTGGTTACGGTCATAATATTCAAGTACATACATATGTCAAAACTGATGGAATTATACACTTTACATACTGTACTTCAGCTGTACCACAATAATAATTTTTTAAAGAAATGTGTTTACTTTCCTCCTGAATTCCTAAATTTAAATTTAATTGTATACCTTTATGTGAATTTTTATCAATGAACAACTCATTAAGGAAGTGAGTCTAATGTCCAAATAAATTTTTCTGGACTGTTGTAAAAGACATACCTTTTTCTGAAGTAACTTTGTTGCATAGACTGCCTGGGACACTGATTGTGTTACAGTCTTACCAGGTTCATTGTTGCTGCTTAAGAGGAAGCTAATACACTGAGACAGCAGGGGTTACAGCAGAGAAAGAGTTTCATATGGCAGGTGCCATGTGAGGAGATGGGAGGAAGTTCTCAAATCCATACCCTTGAGTTCTTTGGAGAAAGGATTTTTAAATAGGTTAGTGGAGAGAGGGCAGGGCAATTGGGTCTGCTAATTGGCTGGATTCAGGGCACAACCATAGGGGTGAAGAAATTGTCTTGTTTGCTGAGTCAGTTCTCAGGTGGGGGTCACAAGTACAGTGGAGTCAGTTCCTTGGTGGAGGCCACTGGTCTGAGTGGGTGAGCCATTCCACTGGGATGCAGGGCCTGAAAGATATCTCAAAAACTAGCCTTAGGTTTCACAAGGGTGATGTTATCTATGGGAATGATGAAGACAACTAAGATCTTTATGACCATCAGCTATGTGACTACTGAGTAGTAAGCAATTATAGGAAAGCAAGGTAGAGAACAATGGCTGGTTACATATATATATTCCCCTTACCATAGTTCCCACCTTGTGGCTATTTATTAATTTTATAAAGGGCAATTTTGATCACCTAAAAGTGAGAAAGAAAGAAGCTCAAAAAATAAAAGAAAATTTTTATGCTTTACTTCTCTATTTAGTTTTTCCTTCAGCGATCGGTGCTAGTTGGCCTTGTTTGCAAGTACCTTAAGAGGGTGGAGTGCATGTATATTGTGTATAATAACACCTATTTTTCTGAACTCTCAAAACAGCCTGTGTTCAAAAAATTATCTGGTACTTTATGTCTCCCCAGTGAGAACCAACCTGATGCCAATGAATCTAAATAGCTTTTCAACCTCATTAACAGCAATAAGACTAAAATTCCATTTTGGCTATGAATAGATGACATTCTAATCATGACATTCAGGAGATATCATAAAAAGCTCAGGGCCATTGTCCAAATATGCATTGAAATTAAGGGCCTTTTCCCCTTTGACTTATACTATTTTTCCTGGGCCAGATGCTATAATGGGCAAGATTAATTTTATGTTGCTACTTGGAACATAATATTTTGTTCAGAAGAGGCTGGGAAAGTTAACTTCTCAGATTTTGCTAAATGTATGCCATAATTTCGGAGATTGAAGGCAACAGCTCAGATATTGATGATTTTAGGTTATTCATTTAGTAAAACAACATGGTCTTAGGATGTAGAAGTCAGTGAGGTTTTAGTCCAAAGAAATTTCAAGTAAAATATATGAAAAATATCATGTTATATAAAATACATGTATTTAAAAACTTATATTAGATAATGGTATGATGGAGAGAAAATAAGCTTCCTTTGTAACTTTGAATACTGCTTAAAGTCACATGTTAATGAGTGTATACACTACAAGTATGCAAGAAGTAGTGACATATTTCCAACTGAAAGAGAAAAAGGTCATTGGAATAATGTTCTCCTACACGAAGAGCTACAAGCTATGTTGCATTTTACACCTACATTCTTCCTGCAGCATTTATAAACAGAACAAATAAGTATCATAGGCATCCTGAAGAAGTTTCTGGATTATTTGAATGTTCATACCATTTTTTGATGTCTGTACAGTTCTTTTTAACAGCTTAAAAGGCTTTTGTCATACAGTTTCAGCAGGTTATTATAAACCTATGAACTCAAAAACTGAAACAAGTTCATGAACAGATGGGTTTGCAAGATTGAATCCCTAGAAAAGAGTCAAAATGAAGGCTAAAAATGTATTCTTTCGAACTCAGGGCCTCTGAGTTTTTTGAGACTGAGAAAGGGTTTCACATCATATATGGTAATAATATAATCCCCACCAACTAATAAAAATTAATAATTTAAGTTTAAAACATTTAACCATCTTTAAGAGGGTGGAATGAATGTCTCCAAATTTCCTAGGGAACTTAGTCAAAGTTGTTGGCTCTCTAGATAACTTGGACAAAACAAGGCTACCAAGAAACCCTGCATGGTAGTAGGTAAGTTAGCATATACCTATGAATATTTTTTCTTTGGACTTAGTATTTTCAATGCCTTAGTTGTCCTACAATTTTTAAAAAATCGTTTATCTTGTCATCTTTGAGAATCATATTTAATAATTAATTTATTCACTAAATATCAATTGAGTTTTTACTATTTGCAAGGCCCCTGTAATTAAGCATGACTATAATTTGGTGGGACTCCTATAAGGCATTGAAACAAATCACTGAAACACACAGAATTCATCTTTGTCTGGTGCTGAGCATGAAGTCAGAGGATAGGCAGTCTGTACTGAAAAATGGTCATGAAGAGGAGGAAAGAAGGAACAAATAGACACCATCAGTAACAAGCTGAAACTTGCGTCTGATTCTCACTAGAACCCATGTGGGCTACTCCCTACCTCCAAACCTCCAACTTTCACATCATGGACAACCTGTGCACTGCACTCCCATCTGACCTGACATATAAAGAAACTGAAAGAGGAGATTCTGAAGAATAGAATAAAACAATCAGTCTGATTGAGTGCCTCTACAAAAAACAATAAAATAAAACTTATCCTTAACATCATATTTAATAGCGAAATATTGAAGTTCTAAAAAACTGGCAAGCACTTCTATTCGACATTCTTCTAACTGATCTAGCCAGCCCAATAGGGCAAGAAATATAAATAAAATGCCTACTGAAATAAAAGACTTAAAGTTGTTACTTACAGATGGCATGATTGTGTTCACATATAACCCTAGTCAATCTACAAATAATTACTCAAAAGAATTAACAAGTGAATTTACTATGGCTGCCAAATACAAAAATCAACATAAAAATCAATTTATACTAGCAAAAATAAATGGGAAAATAAATTCTTAAAATGTTTACAGTATCATTAAAATATGAAATATTTATGATTAGGGATAAATTTCACATAACAACTACATGACTTTTACACACATGCACACATACATTGCTAAAAGAAATTGAACAAATGTAAACTGCATGAAGAAATATACCATATTTGTAGATAGGATGATGAAATATTTTTAAGATGTCAATGGTACTCAAATTGATTTATAGATTCTATGTAATAAAAATCCAATTTCTAGTAGGAGTTTTGCAGATATTGAGAATCTGACTCTAAAATTTATATGGAAGTAAAAAGATTTAGAAAATCTAAAAATAATCTTAGAATTTAAGAACAAAAGGAGAGGGCATACACTTCTATTATATACAACAATAGGAATAAAGACAGTGTGATATTGGAATAAAGATGGACAAATTAATGAATGGAATTGAATAGAGAATCCAGATATGTTTAGCCATTGGTTATTTCAATAATACACCA
Source organism: Microcebus murinus (assembly GCF_040939455.1). Lineage (NCBI taxonomy): Eukaryota > Metazoa > Chordata > Mammalia > Primates > Cheirogaleidae > Microcebus > Microcebus murinus. The sequence goes on along the minus strand of NC_134115.1, from coordinate 38,784,842 downwards.
AGTGAATTGAAGCAAAAAAGAAAAAGCTTTTTAAGAAATGATATTTGAACAACTAGATATATGTATAGGAAAATATTGAACCTTAAAAATACTCCTCATTCCAAATACAAAAAATAATTTAAGATAAATCATATTTCTAATTGTCCAAGTTAAGGAAAATGTATAGTAGAACATCAATGATTTTGAGTTACGTAAAGCTTTATTAAACTAGACACAAAAAGTTCTAAAAGAAAAATCAATACATTAGAGTTTATCAAAGTTAAAAATGTCTGATTCTCAAAAGACATTGTTAAGAAAGTCTCATTCTGAGAGAAAATATTTGCAATGCATTTACCTAAAAGGAGACTTGTACCAAACAATTTAAGGAGCTTATACAAATTAAAAATAAAGAAAAATAATATATCAAATTAAAATATTCATGTTTCTACCATGAATCTGCATGCTCTCTCATGTGTCTCAGTTATACTAATACATATATTTGAATTTTAAAAGTTATTATATTATAACTAGGCATATAAAAATGTCCAAATTTTTTGCTTGAATGATGCCATTTATCAACAAACCTCTCTTTTGCACATTTGTAGAAGGCAATATTCAGTTTGTTATATAGAGTGATAATCTCAGTTTTCATAAAATTGTACAATGTGCTGATTCTGACCCCCTTTCCTACACACAGAAGCCATCAGATAAGTGGGTAAGCCATGCATACGTGAACAATAGTAGAATAAGACTCAAATTATTACTTTATTATAAGCTAATGTAGTTTCTGATAACCCCATTCAGAGTTCTGGTAAGTGTAGATAGATGGATTAAGAAAGGCCTCCAAATCTTGCTTAAGCCTAAATTGCCTTCTAAATAGCTAAGTGATAGAGAACATCAAGGCAATGACAAGCAATACAGGTCTGAAGACATTCTACATTTCCATTTCATTAAAAAAAAAAAAAAAGGAAACGTAGGCAAGAGAGTCACTTATCCACACATATCCACACATGAAACATTTTAGGCACACAAAGCTAGACTTCCCACTTGTAATAATAGCCAAACTGAAGTTCCCAAATTTAGCAGTGTTTCAATTAATAAGAAGGACCAAGATGAATTTGTATCATTAAAAATATAGTGAAATATTTTCATTGAGAATCATCATTTCTCTCTTCTGGCTAGCACAGCTGTATGATATATATTTATATTTGGATTAGAGGGAAATTGAATAAAAGTAGGAACTATTTTCAAAATACTTAAACTTCCTTGTAATTTATTTCAGGAAATTAATATAAATATACTAAATATTTTTAGAATAATTCAATACTACTCTTGCCACCATTGGGCCAATGCATAAAAGATTAATATTGCCTTTCAATTTATGGTTAGATATACAGCTTAGGTTCTTACACAATTGTCAGGGGTGTGGAAAAAGTACAGTAGTGTCGAGTTTAAAAAATATGAAAGGAGAATAACTTCACACAATATACATTAAGAACACAGCAGAAAGAATTTTTTTGAATACTTCCAATTATAAGTTTAAGTCTAGTTTCTTTCTTACAGTTTAATATTAATAAATTCATGCTAGTTTTTATATATAAAAAATTTTGGAATAAAGCTTTTCTTGCATTACTTTCTTAAGAAATAATGTGTTACTTAATGAAATATTCTGATTGGGAGAGTCAGTGTATATACGATAAATTAATCACCATTATTTACATTAAAAGAGACTACAATGTGGATTGGACACTAAGCACAAAGTAGACACTTCAAAATTGCATATGAAATTCAATTTGAAGTTTGATGTACAAAGTGAATTACTTTGAATCCTTAATGTATTAAGTCTTTCCTGAAGAAAGAAATCCAATCCTGCATGGTTCGACTGAAATATTCTTTATGAATATCTTTTATTTGGATGATAAAAAATCAGTAGCAAATATATATTGAGTATTCATAATGAACAATGTACTAAGTATATAAAAATGAGCTTGCAATCTACTTAGATAAATATTATTACCAAGTAGAAGGTAATTTTAATATTGAAAAGATCATAGAAGCCATATAAACCAACATTCTTCTGGTTTTCAGAATAATTTCTTTACAACATTTAAAGGATAATCATTCTGGGTTTTGTTTGTTTGTTTGTTTGCCTCCATTGATGAGATCCATTTTACTCTTGCATGCTTTTATAATGTGATGCAACCAGGTCAAAATATGCATACTTATTGTTTCATCAACAATGACAACAGTACAAATAGCACAAACAACTTGAGTATTACATCCAATTAATACTTTCTGGGATAAGAGTTAAATGTGAAATGAATTGGAGAAAACAATGAGTTCCTGATTGAATGTTGCAGCATCTGTGTAGTGTTTACAAATATGATGTCTCAACTTCAACCCAGGTTATTAAATCGGAATATTATATGTCTATAGGTTGAAACTGAAGAATACATAATATAATCATTCCCAGGGGGGTGTTATAATTAATGGCTGAGATCCAATGAGAGACTAGAATTGAACTTTAGATAGAGACGAAGAAGGATGTAAAGTTACCCAAAAAGGCATGGCCATAAGAATGTACATGTGGCAAATGGGTCTAATGATTAATTAATGGAAGCAATGTCAGAAATGTAGGTATAGATTAGATTATTGAAGGCCTTAGGTGGTATAGAAAATGTTTAACTCTATTCTCTAAACCAATGGCTCTGAAACCTGGTAATCAGAGTTAGATGATAAATAAGAAAACTTGTAGCTTAGAAAATCTATTAGGAGTTGTTAGCCAAAATGGCATCCATGAACTCAGACATTTGGTGACAAATTTTGTACCTAAGTGTGAGTGTGTATGTACTTTTTTGTGTGTGGAAAGAAGGTAGTAGACATGAGCAGTTAAGTAATACACTCAGTGATTGTATACCACAAAAGTTAATTTTTCATTTAAGCTACTTGTCCCATATAGAGAAGTGAGAGCCTCTACTGAAAAGTCCATTAAACTAGCAGATGCTCTATGGTCTTATATTTGTATCATATGTAACATGAGGGCTGGTCCGTAACCATCTTGAAAAGGGAATAGACTCAAGTATTAAAATATATCTTTCTTTGCCTTAACCAAGATGTAACAAATAACTTGTGCTCACATTTTTACTGACATAAGCTAAGCATATGGTTCTGCTCATGGGTGCTGGCAAGTAAAGTGCTCCCTATGTGCAGGTTCAAAGAAAAGACCAAGCTGGGTGACCATGAGTAAAGTCTTTCAATTTGTAAATCACTTCCTAAAATTTTATAACGAAGCTTATGACTAAATGATAGTGCAGAACTATTTGCATAAATACTACATATAAACACAATGTAATAGGCATAAACGATGAGAATCTGTGATGACAAAAAGGGGAGAGGAATATGGAAGGTCAATGGGAAAAAAGAATAACTAAGACAAAGCAGGTATTCCTTATTCCCAAGTATTCTCTTCAATTTGACTGAAAAAGTTGAAGAATTCTTAGGAGTACTATTGTAGCCCTATCGAGTAGAGATAGATTGCTATGAGTAGATGGGGTATATAAATGTTCAATACTAGTTTGGTGAATTTCATTAAATTAGTACAGTCCAGTCATGTGTGCTAGGTAGCTGTTGGACACCTAGCACACACATTGATTGTAGTTAAAAATAAAAAGTTTGGGATGAAGACTTGGATGAGGAGGATAATTAGGTTATAATTAGATTTATTATAATGAATGACAAAATATGTGTATCCATACATAAGAGGTAAGTGGTACAGAAGGGGCCAGGCAACAGCATATGTGGAGAGGCTCCAGAGGGCAAAATGAAAAATAAGACATTATGACCAGAACCAAAAGATCAAGCTTCCATGCACTGCATTTCAAATGAGCTGAAATGGTCAATAGTCAAAAAAAAAAAAAGGCCAAAAATGTCAAGAAAAATGAATTGTATATATTTATCAGTATTTTCTATTAGCTATTACATAGATATACATTTTCTATTACCATATTTGTTATTAATTAGGATATTTCCACATTGGAAAGGTAAGTTTCATTACATTTAAGGTTTGGAGTCTGTGAGAGACTGTGGTCAGTGGCAAAAAAATCATGTAGTTCCAATGCATGATGGTAAAGAATTATTTTAAAAGGAATAAGTTGTGGTCCTCTATTTTCTTGTTTGTTATTGTCCTTTCCATGAAAATGATACAAGATTTTAGATAACTTGGGAGAAATAAAAAGTGGTTAAGAACTTAAGATAAGAGGATGGGACTGTATGAAGAAGATTAAAACATAAAGAAAGGAGTGTTGGGTCTTTTGGAAGAGAAAGGAATTCTATCTCTGGCAAGGAGATCAGAGGAAGAATCATAAAGTGAAGCATTTTGATATGGTAAAGCCTACAAAGACATCAAAGACAGGGCACTTGGAATTATTTTTACCTGTGCAATTAGTACCTTTTTTTTTTTAATTCTAAGGGATTATCCAATCATTTTAGAAAATCAACTCAGTTTGGGAAAAACCTGTCTTGGCTGTAGAATCATTTTTGTTAACTACATTTATAGATTCTGTCATTTCCAGAAGCTGTACTCTTATTACTTATACATTGATTGAGAAGATATATCTGAGATAAGATACAATTAATTTATTCCTTTTGAGTCTTTCCAAATTTTTGGCAGTAACAAGGACTTCATGAATAAGTACCCATACTGTCTAAAGACTTGTAGAAGGTCATTTTGATATTTCTCTGATAACTTACCTGCATAATATTATTTTCAATTTTAATATAGCAATATTAAATGTTCTGCTTATTTGCCCATAAAAGAATCCTGCCTTTAAATTATGTGACATAGTTTTCTTTGCATACATGATTGAGTTGGTGACATAATTATTATTTAAATGGGGAAGAGGAAGCATCATTTTTATCTTTTTTTAGATCGTGTAATATACAATCAACACAGCATTTATCCCATCCAATAGAATCTACTCCAAACATGCACATAAATTCTATAAAGGTATCTGAATAAATATTTACAAAGCATATAGAAATGGAAAAATTTTGCCTATGTCTGACTTTTTTTTTACTATAAAGTGTGGAACTTGACAATTCAGTAATGATTGTGAAGACATAGCAAGAAAGGTTGAACACAGTTGCAAAATAAGAGAGCATCTATTGATATCACTTATCTGGGGATTCTGTTGACCTATTAATTCATTTGGAAAACAATTGTAGACTCCTTGTTTTACCTATGTGTAGAACTAGGCTATGTACCTTGGGACAATAAACTAAATAATTTTGTGTTATAAGTGCTAAAATAAAGATGCCTAGTAATTATCACAGAAATTTAAAGGAAAAGCACTACCCAGCCATGGAAAAATAGGTAAAGTTACATGAAAGAAGAGATACCACTACAAAAACTTGATCAAAAGTTATACAGGTTGAGAAAATATTTGACAAACTAATAACAAGAGTAGAAATTAAAGAAAAAGGCATCACAGAGGAGGAGAGAAGAGGCACTGAGGAGTATGTGAATATGCTGCATTTGGGAAATAGTAGGAAATGTCAGGATAGTAGATATCCTAGGATATTAAGCTGAAAAACTAAACAGAAACTATATTATAAAGTTTATATGTAGCATGCTGAGTTTAAAAGACAGCAAAAGGAGAAACAATTTTCTGAAAGAAATAGCTAAGAATTAGCTAAAAATCCTGTGTCTAGATAATTAAACACAATGATTCTGCCACACTGTTTACAGAGTGTCTATACCATCAACACTTGTCAAATAAACCAGTATTAGCCAGTTACAAATCCATCTCTGGAATAAAACTTTCTGTACAACTCATTGTTAATTTATGGTGCATTTGTTTTTCCTAGTACTCATTGTAAGTGACACTGAGGCAGAACCTCTTCCTACAAAATCATGTCTTTCAAAGTTCATAACAGAGGGCCTCTGTCATAATATAATCTGTTAATTGGTTTCCCTTAGCAAGAGGTTGATTTAAAAGAACTTTTAAGAGATACCATGCTCAAATCGAAAGGTTATAGACTATCTGGAAGTTCAAAAACTTCTCCCTGGCCAATACCTTTCCAGAATTTCTTTTCCTCACCTGCCATTCCTCTGCTTCTACATCTTTCTTTCTATCCACCCTCTCAAGGAAGCACCCAGAACCTCCCCTTATGCACTACCCCAATTTGTTTTTGTTGTTGTCGTGTTTTGTTTTTGTTTTTTCACTATCTGCCTTCCTCAGAAATCAAAGTATTCAAAGTCAAGGTGAGCTGAAATTAAAAACTAAAAGCCATTTGAGAATAAGTATAACTATTTCCATTGCATTATGGGTAAAAATAGCTCTTCTGGTTAACTTTGTAATCCAATTATTATTTATAAATTACATCAATAGATTTATCCATTCCAAATTCTAATAAAACTAATTACAAACAACATTTGAAAACACATTTTTTTTAAGTTTGGAATTTTCCAGCATTATATTTACTTGATTCCATTTTCTCCTAAAAGCTTTGCCAGACTGAGTATGGTGGTTCATCCCTGTAACCCTTAATACTTTGGGAGGCTGAAGCAGGAGGACAGCTTATAGCCAGGAGTTTGAGACCAGAAGGCAACATACCAAGATACTGTTTCTACAGAAAATAAAATATTTTTAAAAAGTGATAATTTTCAGAAGTCAGGAATCAATTTATAGAATAACAAACTATTATTTCAGTCACACATGAAAACAGAAGATGGAAAAGTTTGTGGACATGCAGGACTTCCTACTCAAGTAATGATATAGAACTTTGCTTTCCATTCTGGGTCTAAGAGATAGATGCTACTAGAGCATGTAAACATTCCTAATTGTTTAAACATGGTTAAGTGGAAAAGGCGGTCGTACATGGGCACTTGAGTGGTTGTTTACAAACCATCTAAACCTACAAATTTCAATTATAATCCTACACCATTTCTCAAATAGAGCATAGTCGTGCAAGACATTCCAGTAAAATACCTTCTCAGGGAGAATAGAAAGCCCCACAATAGAATATGCACTCTACTTCATGTTTATTTCTTTAAAGCCAAATATTACAGTTATAGCCATACCTCAGAGATATCGTAGGTTTGGTTCTAGACACTGCAAGAAAGCAAATATTGTAATAAAGTGAGTCACGCAATATTTTTGGCTTCCTAGTGCATATAAAATTGATAAATATACTATCTTATAGTTTATTAAGTGTGCAATAGCATTTATGTCTAAAAAACAAGGTGCATACCTTAATTTAAAATATTTTATTGCTAAAAAGTGTTAACAATCATCTGAGACTTAAGTGAGTCTTAATCATTTTGCTTGGGAAAGGTCTTGCCTCACTGTTGTTGTCAGCTGACTAATCAGTGTGGTGGTTGCTGAAGGCTGAGGTGGCTGTAGAAATTTCTTAAAATAAGACAAAAATGAAGTTTGTCATATCTACTGACTCTCCCTTTCAAAGATTTCTTTGTAGCATGAAATGCTGTTTGATAGCATTTTAGCCACGGTAGAATTTCTTTCAAAATTGGAATCAATCCTTTCAAACCCTGTCAATGCTTTATCAACAAAGTTTTTGTGGTAGTCTAAATCTTTTGTTCTCATTTGAACAATGTTCACAGCAGCAACTTCACCAAGGGTAGATTCCATCTTAGGAGCCACTTTCTTTACTCATCCATAAGAACCAACTTCTTATCCATTCAAGTTTTATAATGAAATTGACTACAATTCAGTCACATCATCAGGTTCCATTTCTAATTCTAATTCTCTTGCTATTTCTACCACATCTGCAGTGACTTCCTCCACTGAAGTCTTAAACCCCTCAAAGTCATCTGTGAGGGTTGGAATCAACTTCTTCCAAACTCCTATTATTTTTTATATTTTGACTTTCTCTCTTTAATCATAAATATTCTTAATGGAATCTAGAATAGTGAATCCTTCCCAGGAGGTTTTCAGTATACTTTGCCTAGATCCATCAGAATTTATGGAAGATAGAATTTACAAAATATATTCCTTGAATAAGACTTAAAAGTCAAAATTACTCCTTGATCCATGGGGTGCAGAATGAGTGTTATGTTAGTGAGGGTGACGAGGTGCATCATCAATGAACAGTAATATTTTGAAAGCAGTCTTTTTTCTGAGCAGTAGGTCGCAACAGTGAGCTTAAAATATTCAGTAAATCATGCTGTGAACAGGTGTGCTGTCATCTAGGTTTTGTTCTTCCATTTATAGAACATAGGAAGGGTAGATCCAGCATAATTCTTAGGGTGCAAGGCTTTTCAGAATGGTAAACGAGCACTGGCTTCACTGTAAAGTCAGTAGCTACACTGGCCCCTAATAAAATAGTCAGCCTGTCCTTTAAAGCTTTGAGTAAAAACATTGCCTTTTCCTCTCCAGCTATGAAAGCCCTAGATGGCATCTTCTCCAAAAACAGTATAAGCCTGTTTGTTCATCTACACTGAAAATCTATTGTTTAGTGTAGTCACCGCCATCAATTATCTTAGCTAGATCTGCGTAAGTTACTGTAGCTTCTACGTCAGCATTTGTTTTTTCACCTTGTATTCTTATGTTATAGAGATGGCTTCTTTCCTTAAACCCTGTGAACCAAGCTCTACTAGCTTCATAGTTTTCTTCTGCAGCTTGCTTACCTCTCTCAGCCTTCGTAGAATTGACGATAATTAGGGCCTGGCTCTGGGTTAGGTTTTGGTTTAAGGGAATGTTATAGCTTCTGTGATCTTCTAGCCATACTGCGAAAACTTCCTTTGTATTAGCAACAAGGCTGTTTTGCTTTCTTATCATTCCTGTGTTCTCTGGGATAGCACTTTTCAATTCCTTTAAGAACATTTCCTTTACATTCACAGCTTGGCTAAGTGTTTAGTCCAAGAGGCCTAGCTTTCAGCCTATCTTGGCTCTCAATATGCCTTGCTTACTAAACATAATCATTTCTAGCTTATGATTTAAAGTGAGGCACGCGGCGCTTCCTTTCACTTCAACACTTAGAGGCAATGGAAGATTATTAATTGGCCTCATTAATCTTTTTGTGTCTCAGGGAATAGGCAGACCGGAAAATATGGAGAAAAATAGAGGAACAGCCCACCAGTAGAGCAGTCAGAACACCTAACCTTTATTGATTAACTTCGCTGTCTTATATGGGTGTGGGTCACGATACCCCAAAGCAATTACAATAGCAACATCATAGATTACTAGTCACAGAATACCATGACAGATACAATAATAATGAATAAGTTTAAAATATTCGACAATTACCAAAATGTAATACAGAGACATGAAGTCAGCACATGCTGTTGGGAAAATGGTGGCAATAAACTTGTTTGAGTCAGTGTGCCACAAAACTTCAATTTGTAAAAAAAAAAAAAAAAAAAAAAAAAAAAGTGCAGTATTTGTGAAGTACAGGAAAGCAAAGGCATATCCGATATCCGTAATTCTCACAGCATGGAAAATAGAATGAAACGTTTTTGGTGAGTATGTGCATGTTAGAGTGTGTATGTCTTTGTTTATGTGTGTGAAGGGATATTTAGTAAATATTAAGTACTATTTTTTTAAGAAGAAATCTCCACAGTTTCTCTTCAAAGTGGGCAGATACCTGTGAATGATATTTCCATCATTGTTAAGTGATTCTCCTTCCTGGCTGCTGTCTGTATAAAATTTAAAGCCAATTAGCAGCGTATTTTCTGCAAGCTTTTTAATATTTTCTGTGTTTCCTACCATAAATATGCATACATGTGTTCACACACACATACATATAAGTGTGTATATATGTAGATGCAGTATAAATAGATGCATACATATATTCATACATGCATATATATGTGTGTGTGCCTCTTAGAATTACTTCAAATCCATCTCACATCTACCATGAACTCCTATCATTCACTGAAAATGCCCATCACTTCTCTATGACTGTTACCTAACCTTGAACCTCACAGGCTTCCTACATATAGGCTGTGGTCTGAAGCCTTTTACATGCTGATTTCCCACCCTAGAATTCTTTGTAATATGTTTCTGGGTAAAAAAGCAGTATCATCACCTTTCATTATGCCACATATTATTCACGTATACAAAAATAACTTATTTCATTTTCTAAATAATTATCTTCAAATTTCATACTATCTGGTCATTTCAAATTTTACTCTAACATTGCTAGTTTACTATCAGTAGTCTAATTTTTGATAACACAATATACAGTTAATTTTACCATTTTAATCATAATAAATAAATCAATTTGTTATAGGGACACTGAAATAAAGTCAAAAAAGTAAAGTTTCAATCCCAGTTTATCAAATATGCATTTCAACAATTTCTCTGTGTCTTAATAGAGAGTTAGACAGAAAACAAAGATTGGAAATTTTGTTGTTGTTGTTGTTGTTGTTCACAGGATAATTCCTTCTAAGAATAAATTCCTGGAATTAAAAATGAAAAATCCTGATTGGAAGAGAATGGATTTGCTGGCACAGTAGAGTGAATATAATGGAAATATTATCCCTCCAATAAGGAGTTTTATTTCAGAGATCTTGAATTGGACCTTTCTCTGTATGATTACTGAACATTAAAATCAAATCATAGTACGTCACTTAAGAATTTAGGGAATGTTTTCAGTATTATCAGTGATGAAACTGTCTGTGATGCTCAGCCAGGAACATATAAAACTGAGGAAAACATAGAAGTATTCAATCACTAATTTCTCCTATATATTTTGTTCCCATTTAAAGCTGAGGCCTACCCAAGAGAATGCTGATACAAATGATGGTGAAGCTAATGATGGTAAGGAGGAAAAGAGTGTCTAGGGGTAAATGAGGTCTTCACTTGCAGGTTCCTAGCATTTCAATTTCAGGGTTTTTTTTTTTTTTTTGCATATGTCCTACCAAAGGCAGTATAAGTCACTGTATATAGTCACAACAAAAGCAATAACAATAAACATTTAATATGTACCTAATGTGTACAGGAAGTTGTGCTGAGTGCTCCGTAGACATTATCTCATGTAATCATATCATCAGTGCAGATAAGTTTCATTACCACTATATTGATGAGGAAGGTGGCTGTAGAGAGGTAATCTGCCAGAAGTCAATAAGCTGGTAACTGACTGAGTCAAGATTTGGATTAAAACATTGTGTAATACATTCACATCTCATTTTATCTTGGAAGTCATCTCTGATAATTGTGCTCTTTCCAACAGAAAAGAAAACTGAGGTTCTGAAATATTAAATAATTATCATATTTTTCACTAAAAGGGCACTGAGCTTACTTAAAGAAACAAAGAAATTGCAATTGCCAAATGCCACATTGTCAGGTATATGAAAAAAATAAATAAATTTACCTACCCTAACTTTAGAAAAATGCTGTCACTATAACTCACTTCATTGGATTTTCTGGGTCTATATCATGCAAGAAGGTGGAGACCTTACAAATTAATATAATTTATCAAAGTAAGAATCTGAGGTCAGAAGTGGGGAAACCCAACATGTATGTACCTAAAAACACAATAAAAGAACAATTAAGTAATTTTTCATTTTATGAATGGAAATTTAGAAAGTCACAAAATTTGCTTTTCCTTTTGGTAGACAGACTTTTATATATTTTAAACTGGAAAATATTCATATTATACATGTTCTTGTACAATTTGAATGCTGTATTTCTACCTCAGCAAGAAATTTCTCATAAATTCTGTAGTCAAATAAGTGATCCACCTTTTGTAAACTTGATTTTAAATGTTCTGAAAGAAAACACAGCTTGCCACATTCATTCTTCTTATTAAATGTATTTTATTTAAATGTATTTCACTGAGTACAGTATACAGTACACTTCCCTCTATGTTTGACTTTTTAATTCAGATTCCATAACCTAATGGAAAGTTATTTATTTTTATTTCTTCCTCTGTAGAGTGATCAAAGACAACATAAAACAACAATATAATATGAAGATTTAATTGCCTGTGTTTGCTCCAAAGTTCTAATAGTGTATTCATTTTTAATATGCTATGGTATCATAATTGCTGGGATTTATCATGGATTAATTTCCTTATATATAATTGTTTCTTCTTAACTGTTAATATGTCTAGATGCAATATGCCTAAGAATCTATCAAGAATCAGGAATGTGTCTAGTTTAATTGGGTTATACTTTGGCAATTTCTGTTTTAAAAGAGTAGAGTTTATGAATGTCAATGATATTACCATTTAGATAATGCCATATTTTTTTTAATTTTTTAAAAAATTTCAGAGTATTACAGGGGTACAAACATTTTGGTTATATAAATTGCTTTTGTAAGGTTTAAGTCAAAGTTGTAAGTGTGCTCATTCCCCATATAGTGTGCATTGTACATATTAGGTATGAATTTACTCATCCCTCCTGCCCCTTCCCCCGGGCTTGTTTTCCCATGAGTTTTATTTCCATATGTCCACATAAGTATTGTTCAATTAGTTACAACTTAATGGTAAGTACATGTGGTGTTGTTTTTCCATTCTTGTGATACTTCACTTAGAAGAATGGTCTCCAGTTCCATCCAAATGGGACCTGATAAAGCTAATTTTTGATGTGCTATATTTTAGTATCAAAGTAAAGCACATAATATCAGTATCTTTCTGTTAGTTTCAAACCAGTACATTGAAAGATATTATAGTTTAACTAAATTTTAACTAGATTTAATACTAAATTAGAAAAAAAGTTAGAATTCAAGACCTTTTCCTTTCTAAATTATATAATCTTAATGACTATTCAACTTTTAATTAAAGGTTTAAGCAATTTATTCTCAATAAGTATTATAACTATTAAGATTAATCATAACTTGTAATAGCTTTTAAATTGACAGGGTCTTTTGCTTAACAAATCTTTGTGTAGTAGGGCAAAAAATAATTACATTTTATTTCTCTTAAATGTGTTAGTAATTAACATTTCTAATTTCTATGTAAAATTAATGCTTTGATTTAAATATAAAAGGAAATTAACAAAGACTGCACTTTGCAATTTAAACTGAAGTCACAGGATATACCTATTCATTTATTGATATTAAATTCTTTCTTAAACCTTTTGACCATACTTTCTTGTGATTTTTTTTTAATAATAGGATTTTCAAGACAAAAATACCCTTCAGAGTATGTTCAAAAAACAAATGTGTAAGACTCTGAAATAAACTAAAGTTGAGAAGTGCAAATAATACCCCCCAAAATATAGATGTGGACAGATTGAGAGCATGTTTTAGTATTAAGATCTGGAAGCACTCCTATACACTTTAGAAGATACTTTATTGATCAAGTGCCCATACACATTTTAGATAGTAAAATTACTTCAATTATATCTATATGAACAAATTTCAATGACCCCTTTATTTTTTTTTTATTTCGGCATATTATGGGGGTACAGATTTTAAGGTTTCAAAAAAATGCCCTTTCCTCCCCTCCCTCCACAAGTCTGAGTTTCCAGCATGACCATCCCCCAGATGGTGCACATCTCACTCATTATGTATATATATACCCGCCCCCCTCTCCCCTCCTCCCTGCCCAATACCCTATTACTGTAGTACCTATGCGTCCACTTAGGTGCTACTCAGTTAATACCAGTTTGCTGGTGAATATATGTGGTACTTGTTTTTCCATTCTTGGGAAACTTCACTTAGTAGTATGGGTTCCAGCTCTAACCAGGAAAATATAAGATGTGCTATATCACCATTGTTTCTTAGAGCTGAATAGTACTCCATGGTATACATATACCACATTTTATTAATCCATTCTTGGATTGATGGGCACTTGGGCTGTTTCCACAGCCTTGCAATTATGAATTGTGCTGCTATAAACATTCGAGTGCAGGTGTCTTTTTTGTAGAGTGTCATTGGATCTGTTGGGTAGATACCCAGCAATGGGATTGCAGGATCAAATGGTAGATTCACTTGTATCGCTTTAAGGTATCTCCATATTGTTTTCCACAGAGGTTGAATTAGTTTGCAGTCCCACCAGCAGTGTAGGAGTGTTCCTCTCTCTCCGCATCTATGCCAGCATTTGTTATTTGGAGACTTTTTGATAAAGGCCATTCTCACTGGAGTTAAGTGATATCTCATTGTAGTTTTGATTTGCATCTCCCTGATGATTAGAGATGATGAGCATTTTTTCATATGTTTGTTGGCCATTCTTCTGTCTTCTTTAGAAAAGTTTCTGTTCAAGTCCTTTGCCCACTTTTTAATAGGCTTATTTGCTTTTTTCTTGCTGATTTTTGTGAGTTCTAAGTATATTCTATTTATCAGCCCTTTATCGGATACGTAGGATGCAAAAATTTTCTCCCATTCTGTAGGCTGTCTGTTTACTGTTTCTTTGGCTGTGCAGAAGCTTTGTAGTTTGATCATGTCCCATTTATTTATTTTTGTTGCTGCTTTGATTGCCTCTGGGGATTTCTTCATAAACTCTTTGCCTAGGCTGATGTCTAGGAGAGTGTTTTCAACATTTTCCTCTAGAATTCTAATAATTTCATACCTTAGGTTTAAGTCTGTTATCCAGTGTGAGTTGATTTTTGTGAGAGGTGAAAGGTGTGGATCCTACTTCAGCCTTCTACAAGTGGCTATCCAGTTTTCCCAGCACCATTTATTGAAAAGGGATTTTTTTCCCCAGCGTATGTTTTTGTCTGCTTTGTCAAAGATTAGATGGCTATATGAGGATGGTTTTATATCAGGATTCTCAGATCTCTTCCACTGGTCAATATTCCTATTTTTGTGCCAATACCATATTGTTTTAATTACTACAGCTTTGTAGTATAGTTTGATATCTGGCATGTTAATGCCTCCCATTTTGTTTTTGTTGCCTAGAATTGCTCTTGCTATTCGGGATCTTCTTTGGTTCCATACGAAGCGTAAAATTATTTTTTCTATATCTGTGAAGAATGCTGATGGGATTTTAATAGGTATTGCATTGAATCTGTAGATCAGTTTGGGTAGTATAGACATTTTAATGTTGAGTCTTCCGATCCACGAGCATGGAACGGATTTCCATCTGTTTACATCCTCTGCTATTTCCTTCCTCAGTGTTTCATAGTTCTCCCTGTAGAGGTCTTTTACCTCCTTGGTTAAGTATATTCCTAGGTACTTTAATTTCGTTGTTGCTATTGTGAAGGGTATTGAGTCTTTAATTTGGTTCTCAATTTGATTGTTGTTGGCGTATATGAATGCCTCTGATTTCTGTGTATTGATTTTGTATCCTGAGACTTTACTAAATTCATTGATCAGTTCCAGGAGTTTCTTGGTTGAATCTTTGGGGTTTTCTAAATATAATATCATATCATCAGCAAACAGTGAAAGTTTGATCTCTTCTGCCCCTATTTGGATACCTTTAATTCCATTTTCCTGTCTGATTGCTGTAGCCAGGACTTCCAGCACTATGTTGAATAGAAGTGGAGATAGTGGGCAGCCTTGTCTGGTTCCAGTTCTAAGTGGGAATGCTTTCAGTTTCTCCCAATTCAGTATGATGTTGGCTATGGGTCTGTCATACATGGCTTGTATCATTTTTAGGTCTGTCCCTTCTATGCCTATTTTCTTAAGTGTTCGTATCATGAAAGGGTGTTGAATTTTGTCAAAAGCTTTTTCTGCATCTATTGAAAGAATCATGTGGTCTTTGTTTTTGTTTCTGTTTATGTGGTGAATTGCATTTATAGATTTACGTATGTTGAATCATCCCTGCATCCCTGGGATGAAGCCCACTTGGTCGTGATGGATTATTTTTTTGATAAGCGTCTGGATTCGGTTAGCTAAGATTTTGTTGAAAATGTTTGCATCTATATTCATTAGGGATATTGGTCTGTAGTTTTCTTTTTTTGTTGCATCCTTTCCTGGTTTTGGTATCAGAGTAATATTCGCTTCATAAAAGGTGTCGGGGAGGTTTCTGTTCTTCTCGATGTTGTGGAATAGTTTCTGCAAGATAGGTACTAGATCTTCTTTGTAAGTGTGGTAAAATTCGGGCGTGAAGCCATCTGGACTGGGACTTTTCTTTTTAGGGCGATTTTTAATTGCTGTTTCTATTTCAGCTGTTGAGATTGGTCTGTAAATCATACCATGTATCTTCTCAGATCACAGTGGAATAAAAGTAGAAATCAACCGTAACAGAAACTCACATTTCTACACAAAAACGTGGAAATTAAACAACCTCCTACTAAATGATTACTTCATAAATAAAGAAATCAAGATGAAAATAAAAAAATTCTATGAAGAAAATTACAATGGAGAGACAAGTTATCAAATGCTCTGGAACACAGCTAAAGCAGTTCTGAGAGGAAAGTTTGTCTCCATAAATGCCTATAACCAAAAGTCAAAAAGATCACAAATAGACAATCTAATGAAATGACTCAAAGAGCTGGAAAAAGAAGAACAGACCAGCCCCAAACACAGCAGAAGAAGTGAAATCAACAAGATCAAATCAGAACTAAATGAAATTGAAAACAGGGAAGCTATTCAGGAGATTAACAAAACAAAAAGTTAATTCTTTGAATAAATAAACAAAATTGACAGGCCACTGGCTAAGCTAATGAAAAGCAGAAAAGAGAAATCTCTAATAAGCTCCTCAGGAACAAAAAAGGAGATATCACAACTGATCCCAAAGAGATACAAGATATAATTTATGAGTACTACAAAAATCTTTATTCACACAAATTGGAAAATGTGGAGGAAATGGACAAATTTCTAGAAACACACAGCCTCCCTAGGCTCAATCAGGAAGAAATAGATTCCCTGAACAGACCTTTATGTTTTGAAAATCCTCTCTCTCTCATGTTTTAGATTCTCCGGCCAGTGGGGCATGACATGACCTGAGCCCATAAAACCTTAACTGCTTATACTTTCTGAGTGGCTTCCCTGAAATGGTGGAATTTCTGCAAGACAAGGAGATGATATTCTTAAGGCGCCTGGGCAGACTGCCCGACTCCATGAGTCATCATCTCCCACAATCTGCCCCAAAATGCTTAGCCTCTTATCAATTACACCATTACCTTCCCCAATGCACATAGCCCCTCCTTAAAAACTCCATAATCTCCATTAGTTGGGAGACAGATTTAAAGCAAGATTCTCCATTCTCCTGACAGATGTCTTTTGTATTAAAAAAAAAAAAAAAAAAAAATCCTTTCTTCCTTGGCAATCCTCATTGTCTCAATAATTGGATCTTTGTGTGATGAGTAACTAGACCTAGGCAAAACCCCCTTGAAGTTACCATAACAATATAAAATGTCATCCTGGAGTTTCTGAGCACAGCTTAACAGTGAATTGCTAACCAGAACTTGAATATATCAGACCAATGCATTATGAACCAATTTTACTGAAATGGCAGTTGATTAAGTTTGCTTAATGAGCAAAGACAAATAATTGCTTTCTCAAGAAAGCAAAAGCACGATTATAAATAAACGAATAAAATTAACCTTTTAGGTCTCAAATATTTCTTACAATTATAATTCAAGTTATACATGAAGTTTTTAGTACATCTGATACCAAAAAAGCCAAAATTAAAACACATAAATTCCTAAGTTTAACAAATGGATGCTATTATTAATTAACTGCCTTAAATGGCAATAAAATATTATGCAGAATTTCTGATTAAAATATTTTAAGTGATCAAGTTAATTCTCTAGATTCTTTTTTATTTTTAGTAAAATTTGAATACATTTTAAAATAGCAAACAAAATGTTCTATACATCACACTTTAAAAATTATTCAATTTTTTTTAAATTTCTAAATCTGTACAAAATGACAAAGTTATTTCATTTATGTAGATTCAGAATCAGTCATAAATATGAATCACAATGCTTTTTCTTAACTTTTTGGAGAAAACATTTAAGTAAAAAAATAGAATCAGAGTAGAAATATCATTCTTGTCAACGTTTGGCTTATGGGCTTATGGGCTCACTCACACTCTGTCTTCTCAACATTTCTGCCTTTATTGGCAATAAAAGGTAGAAAGTTTAAATATAAAAGTATTAAATACTATAGATAGTACTCTTCTGGAAGATTCTAATACAACTGCTTCAACTGTTTAAAACTTAAACATTTCTCTTAACGTTCCATTCTGACAAGGCTACCCTACAATACCAACCTATTCAGATAATTCATTAAATCCAATGGAGAAAAAAATCATTTGGATCAGGGTTTTACTATAAAAGAAATGTAAGAACTTGTTTCTTGAATTTATCTTTAATATTTTACCTTTTGTTTTAGCATATGGAGATAAAAGATAAGATTAAATATAAAAACCCTTGGATATAAAATAGTAAAATGATAAAATACTAAAAAATTATAAATATGTTTTTAAGATGAATAATCGTTATTCTAAAAATAATAAATTTATCAAAAATTGTGGCATGTCATAAATAACTTAGAGCTAAATGTTCAAGTGCTAAAATTTGAGTTAAACACTTTAGGTGGGTATTATGTACAATTGGTTCTTAGCCTGGTTTATTTTACATTCTGTTAAAGGATAAATTAAAGATAATAATAAAAATAGTATTTCCTCCTACTTTCTTTATCTTTCTGTTGAGCCTTGTAAAGTTTACACAAATATCCCCTCTGAAATTACCTGCATTTGAGTATTTAAATTGATAGCAATGTCTCTAGTCAGTTTTAGCCAGTGAGTGTTTGCATGTGGAAGAGGGGATGGGAAAAGTATAATGGGAAATTAAAGATACCTGAAAATTCTTTGCTACTTCTCCCATTGGAGTAGCAAATGAGAGCAAATGAATTAAGTGACTTTGTTAGATTATTATAATATAGTGGAGGCTGGGTAATAGGAAGTTCTGTAGGTTCAACCCAGGGCACATGGAACACTCTCCCTTTGAGCCAGCATAAAAAAAGCACAACAACCTTGAGACCTTTGTGTAGAGACCAGAGGACTGTTTCAAGTCTACTGCTGACCCCGTCAAGCTCTCTTCGTTTCTAATATCAGAGCTTTTTTCTCCTTGGCGTTTTGATTCTTATAGTCTGTATTTCTCTGTTAAAATTCCCCATCTATTCCTGCATGTTACTTACCTTTATTTAGCATATTTCCTTTAACATATTAAATACAGATATTTTATATCATTAACTGTATGTGTGTTATAGGTCAACTCTGAATCAGATTATTTTAATTGCTTTGTTTCCTGACAATATGTTGGGGGGGTTCCCCCACCTAGTTTTGTTGCATGGCTTATATAAATTATGTTATCATAATTTTTTATTAAATGCTGGACCTTACGTATGAAATAGTAAATTCTGAGGTTAATAGTATTTACAGCTTGAATGAACATGTTTCCTCTTCTTTCAGGACATTTAAATGGGAACTGAGATCATCTAGGCAAGGGATGGTGTTAGTGTGATTTTTTTTTTTTTTTGCTTTGACTATAGTTAATATCAGTAATCCCAATTTTCCAATTCCTTCAGCAGTGGGCTGCCATTTCCTTATGCTTAGAAGAGGGACTTTGGTGCTGAAGAGTTTTTCTCAGTGTTAGTTCTTCCATCAGCTTTGAGCTTTTTTTTTTCCCTCTCGTCATATCCTGACCACCTCTAACCCATGTGCTTTTGTCCCTTCCCATCCTAAGACTTCTCTGTTAGGTTCATAATAGAAGTAGAAGTTTTGTTTGTTGTTCTGATCCAGCCACAGTCTCACTAAGGACTTTTGCATTTCAGCCAAAGTTATGCAAACTCTCTCAGTGTTTTTGCCCTTCCTGATGGTAGGTAGACTTTGCTTATATTTGTAGTTGGTCCTAGACAGGTGTTTCCTTCTCCCCTTTTAGTGAAGTAAGTCCTATTCTTGGTAGCAGTAAAGTATTGCAGGCCTAAGGTGCTTTTTCTGCTTCTCTTTCAGGAATATATGGCTTTATTTTTCCTGCTTTTCCCCTAGTCATAAAATGTCCCTGCCTTTGCATTAAGAGCAGTTATGCTGTCTCTTTCTCTGTGGCTGAAGGCTTCTGCTTCCTACAAAAGAAGTGTCCAGAGAAATGAGTGGTATTATGTGTCTATGACCTTACAACCATTGGTCACATCATGTAAGCTCGACATTATTGATAGGAGCTTGTCTCAGTTGTCCCTCCTTCCTCAAATCCCTCTCTCCTTCCTTTTATAATCATGCAGAAATTTGTAGAGAAAGCTCATAAGGAAGCATCATTTTCACTTAGGTCTATGGTCCCAAACTATTCCAGAATGACATGGCCTTTGACCATTCACTAAAATTTACCTGATTACTTTTTATTCACTTATATAGTGTCTTGTGCCTCTTCTTCCAATGCTCTACCACAGGTGATATAGTCTGGACATCCAGACTCTCCCTGGACTTGACCCTCTTTGAAATTCATGTTACTTAATTGCCTTGCGCCCTTGCTTCTCTGATGGGTTCAAGGAAAGTTATATTTTTATCTGGCGTTTTCTCCTCATTAGTGTAAAAGCAACATTCCTTAAAGCTTTTTACATCTCAAGTAGAAATGGAAGTCCAGTAGATCTGTTTTTATACTCATATACATAAAATAATTTTGAAACTTTTTGTAAAGTCTTACAGTATTGAGCAAATGTGTAAATGTATGATGCCATTGGAGCCAAAGGTCTTAATTTGGAAAATGAAGGAAGGTAAGAAATAACCCTTTAGGTACAGAATCAAGGCTCATTGCTTAGCATTTTTCTAGATAAATATAAATTAGCAGAGAAGAAACATTTTAGCAATCTTTTTAATGCCTAAAATTAATCCCCTTTATGACAGTGTAGAATTCTATAATATTTAACAATGAGACATATTGAAATAACAATTAATACTAATATAATATTTTCTGAGAAAATAAGCCACTTTTCTTATACTAACCTATTTCAAAATGTTTCCTTGAACACCAAAAATAAATAATATCGTTTTTCAAAGCAAATAATTATAAGACAAAAATATCTTAATGAATAAAAGAGTAATTTATCTTGTTTTTGCTATGCTGAATATTACAACTAGTTACTCGCCTAAACAATCATTTTTATTGATAAAATAAAAAAAAAACATTTATATACATTATTTTGTGCAAAAATTCTACCCTTCTTCAGGTTTTCTACCAGGAAAAACATCATGCTACTATCAAAACACATTCAGTGAGATGACATGAGATTGGCAAAGAGAAAACTGAAAGTACATGAATAGAACTCTTAAATCTGGATAATTAGTTATCTGTGAATCATTTTTCAGAAGTACATACATTCTGAAATTTCATTTTAGACCTGAAGTGAAACTGAAAGAATTGTCACAGTAAGACAGTACTATGAACCCAAGTGGTCTGAATAGTGTGAGGAAAATTGCATTTTTATAGGCAACAAGTTTCTTAGGCCAAACTAAGATGACTGCAGCAGTGTTTTCTCAGGCCTGCTCCCCCTCTCCTTTAGCTGACTATCTGGAGAGGCATGAGTCAGCACACTCATATAACCAAGGAGTTATCTCCTGAACCCATGTGATCATGCTTTCCCTTGGCATGTTGCCAGTATTGTTCAGAGCCATATATAAGTGCTCGCCATGTTCTCGATTGTGCTTTTTGCCACCACTGTATCCCCCCAACATTAAAGAGCATGTCTCACCTGCCTGCTGCCACTTGCCTTTTCTTCCATTTTCTGAAGCTTACGTCAGAGCACAAGCTAGCCACAGAGCGTCCTCCTCACACTTGGCGTAGTCTGGCAGGATCACCAGGGGAGAATGTGTGGCCTCCTATGAGCTTGTGACGGCCAGTGCCAGCCGTCCTCATGTCATGGGCCCCTGCCACGAGGTGGGAGCAGGTGGAATGTACCCCTGCTGCCCTGGAAAAGGCCCCGGAGGCCTTAGAGGAGCCACTGCAACCTAGGGAGCGAGCAGCGGCTGGTCGGGTGGGCTGGCTTTTCCGTACAGCCCTCTGGGAGCAGCATAAGGATGCCCTGTGGCGAGCAGCCCAGCTAAGGGAGTTATGAGAGACAGAGGAAAATGTAGAAGCCCTCCTGCAGGAGTTGAAGAAAGAGTTAATGAGCAGTCCAACCTTGGATGCTGAGGAAATTGCAAGTATACAGGAGACTTCGGGGCTGAGGGAGGCCTCTGCTGGGAGCCCGCCCAGTGGTAAAACAGAAAATGGAGCATGCGCAGCCCATGGGGCCAGGGGTGGCGCAAGCGTGCCTACAGTAAATGGGCTTATCTCTTACTCTGCCTACACCCCTGTGGAGATGCGGGAGCTGCGAAACATTGCAGACAACATCCTGGGGAGACTGTGCTTGCCTGGTTGTTGTGTTTATGGGATGAAGGGAGGGGCAGTGTCCTGTGCTCCCCAAGGGAGATGGAGCAATTGGCATCCACAACTATCCGTCCTTTCCTGAGGCAGAGGCTACAGACAAGTGGTCGCTGTGGTGAGGGCGACCACTTCTTGCTTGAATGGCTTTATGGCTGCCGTCTTCACAGTATGGGATGACGCTGAAGAACTACCCGAAAATGTGAGTAAGTGGACTTCAAACACAGACTTAATTCAGATTCTTTGGGAGTTGGGAATGCGCTAAGCCATTTTTACAGTCGATAACTGGCAGGGGCCCGGATGAAGAGCACCTCACTACACGCATGCGTGACCTAATCTTAGCCATAGCTCCCCCCACTTCGTTTGGCTGGCTGGCAGCTGTGCTCACTCCCTGTGTAGAGAAGTGGATACATGAAGTCACCACTGCCATGGTGGCTCTGGGAGATGCCAAAAGTGGAAAGGGGGAAGGGAAGAGTGTGTATGCTACGAGGACCCAAAAAGGACTGCAAGGTTAGGACCTCCTGCACAAAAAAACAGTACAAGGGGCCCAGAATGTATCTTGAACCCAGATGTGGCTAGAGCTTCTACTACAGGAGTAGATAAAGAGAAAATAGATAAATAGACTCATGAGGCGTTGCTGGCTTTGTGGAATCAGTTGGCTCCCCACCAGCAATTTATGAAACCACCCAAGAGGCAGGGAGCTGAGATGCCCGCCAAATAGACATGCAATGTGCAGTTGCAAGATTTTATGGTCAAAATCCCCCTCTTTGTTATAGACTAGAGATTAGGCCAAGGCACCCATTAGAGGGAACTCTGGATGACCAGAGGCTGCATGTGGAACTTGCTATTCATTGGTTCCCTATGAATGTGCAGCAGGTTTTGGCCTTGGTGGACATGGAAGCTGACTGCTCCCTACTCTATGGAAGTCCTGAGTGGTTTGCTGGAGAGACACCCTACATAGATGGCTATGGTGGGCAAACTGTCAAAGTTAAACAAGTGACTATTCCATTGGGGATAGGTCGTTTAACGCCCAGGCCTTACCCTGTGTATGTGTCCCCATGAGAGAATATATTCTGGGTTTTGACATTCTATGTAGTTTAACCCTAACCATCTTCATGGGTGAGTTCTGCCTCTGAGTTAGGGTTGTGAAACCGGTGGTGTGTGGCTACCCCCATCACCCACTGCAGGTTCTGCCCACACCTTGTAGCGTGGTACGCGCTGGACAGTATCATTTGCCCAGGGGGCATGAAGAAATTTCACGAACCATATTGCAGCTAGAAAAGGCTGGCATAGTGCGCCCAGCTCACAGTCCATTCAACTCTCCCGTTTGGCTGGTTAAGAAACCATATGGAACTTGGAGAATGACAATAGACTACTGGAAGCTGAATAAGGTAACCCCCACTGTATGCAGTGGGCCATCTATACTAGATCTGAGGGATGAACTGACTTTGGTGCTTGGACAGTACTGCCATGTAGTGGACCTGGCCAATGCCTTCTTCTCCACAGACAGAACTATGGACAGTCAAGACCAGTTTGCCTTCACATGGGAAGGATGACAGTGGACATTTGTGGTGTTACCACAAGGTTACCTCCACAGCCCAACCATATGTCATGGTTTGGTGGCACAGGATTTGGCCACACGGCATTGGCCATCGTCAGTGTTTCTGTTTCATTATATTGATGATATAATGTTAATCTCTGATTCCCTTACAGATCTAGAAGAAGCCACCAACAGTCTTCAAACCTTGTTGGAACAATGGGGTTGGGCGATGAACGACTTCAAGGTCCAGGGACCTGGCTTGTCAGTGAAATTCTTGGGTGTTGTCTGGTCAGGTAAGACAAAAGCAATCCCTGAGGCAATTATAGATAAAAATCAAGCCTTCCCCTGACCCACTATGCTGAAACAGATACAAGTGGGGGTTTGGGGATATTTGCATATATTCATTCCCCATTTGGCTCAACTGTTGCAGCCATTGCTTTCATTGTGTAAAAAGGGGGCACAGTGGGACTCATCCCCAGAGGCAGAGGTCTCTTTTATGGCAGTCAAGAGGGCTGTTACACAGGCCCAGATGCTACAAGTAGTAGAATGCTCACAGCCATTTGACCTCTATGTAACAGTCGACTCAAGCGGGATGGGCTGGGGTTTGTGGCAACACCAGCATAAGCAGCAGGTCCCTATTGGATTTTGTTCCCAGATTGAAAGGGCCCCCAGTAGTGCTATTCCTTGGTGAAAAAGCAGCTGGTGGCTTTGTATGCCACCCTTCAAGCCTGTGAAGCTATAATTGATCATTCTAAGGTGCTAGTGTGCACCACATACTGCATAGCAGGATGGGTGAAGTCATGGATAACCAGCCCATGATCAGGGATAGCCCAGACACCCACTCTGGCAAAGTGAGGAGCTTACTTGGAGAAAGGAGCAGAGTTCAGCTCCCTTTAACTGCAGAGCTGGAGACAGTGCTGGGTCCTGTTGAATTTGTGTCTGAGGCTGACCCTCAGACCACTGTAATACCTAGGGAAGAGAGCCTGTACCTTGAAGTATGGATTCCTCCTCCAGCAGAAGCATGGTATACTGATGGATCCAGTTATAGCCCCTTAACCCAATGAACAGCAGTGGCCATCCAGTTAGATCGTGATAATTAGGGACCCAGTGCTTATGCTGATCATGTTTCAAATCCAGTTGGTTTGAAACAGGGCAGGGGCAGAACAGTTCTTGCCTTTTGGGTAATTCTCTGGGTTCCCCTTGTCTTAGCACCTGAAACTGCCAACCTATTATGGATGAGACACTGTGGTACCATTGCCCAGGACAAAAGGTAATTCCAGCTCCAATCTTGTCTTAGGATGGACAGGTAGCCTATGTGCTGCCTGAAGGGCATGAGCTATCCTGTGGTCCCCCTGTCTGCTCTTTCTTACTGACCAGGGTAATCCAGGCTAATAGTATCACTTCCTGGGCCCACACTTACACTCAAGTAGTGAACATTTCTCACTGCTGGGTCTGCATGGAGTACCTGGTGGAAATCTCCAGTGGCTGCCCTTGATCATCACCCCTGCTTCTCTACAGAACTGAACTTCCCTGGCCACCTGGGATCCCCAGGATGCTGACTATGACCCTGTTCATTCACAGGGTAGTTAAGAAACACCTGCCATGAACTCCATGTCCACATCCCATTTTGGGATATGCTGTCTGGGATGGTTGGGGTTGGCTATGAGGGAAACAAGTAGAATTATGCCAAGTGGCCACCCTATGTATACAACAGGGAATGAGATTGAGAAACCACATTGTGAGATGGATCCCAAAAGATTTTTGTGCAAACATTACTTGGAATAATAATGCCACCTGCTGGTGGAGTGGAAAACCTTTGGTAGGGACTGTCCCCACCGACAGAGTGCATCCATGATTTTTGTGGGTACATGGAAGACATGGGTGGCTTTATCTTCCTGCTCGTTGGACAGGAAGATGCACGTGAGGCCATACATCCCAGGGAAGGCCCTCCTCATCTTTACTGAGAAGACACGTAACGGAGATGCCATGTTCTACTGTTGGCATTGGATAAAATGGACTCCATGTAGGTTTTACCTGGTAGCCATCCTTTTTTCTAGGGGTGGAGCCATTAAGGTAGAAATAGAAGTGAATCCCCTAGCAGAGCATACTGAACATACAGAACAGCATGCTGTTCAGGCCCTGAATTAAACCCAGCAGACCTTGGCCCTCCTAATGAATGAGGTCACTTAGATGAGAAAGGTAGTTTTGCAAAACTGCATGGCCCTTGACCCCCTCTCTACAGTTTAAGGTGCAGCCATACATACCGATTGTTGTGTATATGTACCTGATCACCAGGAGGATAACTCCACTGCATTGAAGAAAGTTAATGGTGAGGTACAGACCATCCAACTGTTAAATGGAGAACCATTACAGCAATGGCAGGAACATCTCTCATCCTCCTGGCATTGGGCCCTGTTAGTGTTAGGAGCTGCTGGCTGTGATATGATAATACTGTGTTGTTCCCTGTATTGTTGTTGTGGCCTTTGCCCCCAAGGGTCCTGCCTCTGTGTCAGCAGTGAAACCTATTACCTAGAGGGTGGAATGTAAGGGAAAATGCATTTGTATAGACAACAGGTTTCTTAGGCCAAACTAAAATGACTGTAGCAGTGTTTTTTTCCATATGCTTCCCCCACCCCACCCCCATTAGCTGGCCTTCTGGGGAGGCATGAGTCAGCACATTTATGTAACCAAGGTGTTATTTCTTGTGTAAAACCATGTGATCACCCCTTCCCATGGCATGTTGCCACTATTGTTCAGAGCCATGTATAAGCACTCACCATGTTCTCGGCCATGCTTTTTGCCACTGCTGTATCCCCCTGACAATAAAGAGCATGTCTCACCTGCCTGCTGCCACTCGCCTTTTCTTCCAATTCCCAAAGGCTGAGCTGGAGCACAAGCTAGCCCGGGAGCATCCTCCTCACAAATAGCTCATACAAGTACCTGACCTTTTTCACTTTTTCCTAAAGCCTCCTCTCTCTACATTAAAATCTTCATTAGTTTGCCAGTCTATCTCATCTGACTTTATTTATTCTTGATTTCCCACACCTGTTTTCTTATTACAAACTTTCATGTCTGATTTCACCAAAGTGTGAGCTTTTTACTCGTTTTCCAATCTGTTACAAAAATCAAGGTCTAAACCCTCTTTGATTAATGTAGCCTCTTTTATGGATTCCCAATATTTGACCTCCCTCATCTCTAACTTTAATTCTATTACATCTTCTTTCTTAGTTAATCTGGTCACAGTAGAGCTTTCATTTTTAAAAATCATATCTGAGTGGAAATGGTGATATTTATCAATAGCCATTATTGCACATCACTCATTTCTTTTGACCTCTTTTACCCATTTCTATTTTTAAAATAATTTTCTGCCTATCTGGCAGAGTTTTGTGAGGACATTAGTTTGTTGAAAACTATTTTGTTCAATACATTGTATCCTTGGAAAAATGTGTTTATTGGGCTTATTTCTGGGAACAGATCAAAGTTTTAGTGGAATGCTATATATATGCTCTTTGAGCACTTAAAAAGAATGTGTATTCACCTGTCTTTGGGTGGAGTGTTCTAAAAATGGGAATTAGCTCAAGTTGATTTGTAGTGCTACTCAGATCATACATTCTTATTGGCTTTCTACCCACTTGTTCTATAAATTACTGAGAAAAGTGTTGCAATTTCCAACTCTAATTGTAGATTTATCTATTTTTTCTTTTAGATTTATCAATTTTTGTCACATGTGATTTGAGGCTCTGTTGTCACATGCATACACAATTAAGATTGTTATGTCTTTTTGAAGCATTGACCCCTTTTGTCAATATGTAATGACTCTCTTTATCTCTGATAATATTTTTTTCTGAACTTCCTTTTCCTGAAATTAATGTAACTACACCTAGTCTTTGGATTAGTGTTTGGTTTTGCATAGTATATATTTTTACTTCTTTAAATTTTAACCTATATTTTTATATATGAGTGGGTTTGTTTAAAAATAAACCTACCTTAATATTTTTATTAGTGTATATGGCATTCAGTAATGTCTGCCCAAGGTAAATAAATAGTTTGTTTCAAGGTTAGTTGTTTGCCCCGTGACCCCAGTTCTTTGCTGGATTCCATAAAGATCATTAATTTTCACTTTGTACCCCTTTGTTTCTGCTTATAAAGGTATAAATGATTATATAAAATTCACGTGGCTTTATATTTCTTGCAAGTATTTTAGTGCAATGTTTGTTAGATAAGATGATAGTGAATATCTTTATTTTTTTCTCATTTCAAGGAATAAGCTTGAAATGGTTCATTCATCAAGTATTTTTTTTAGCTTTTTATAGATATTCTTCATTAGATTTTGGAAATACCCCGTAGTCACAGTTTGCTACCATTATCTCTAATAAATGTTTACTTTAACTAAATTCTTTGTTCCTACTGAGCTGCTCATATGACTTTTTAAATCAACTGATCAGTTAGTGTGGTGACAAACCTTTATTTTCAAATATAAAAATTACCTTACCTTAAAATATTTAAAAATGTAGTTTTGATGTATTATATATTTTTTAAAAAATAATTTATTTTACTAATATTCATGACACGTTTTTCTGAAATTTTCTCTCTGGTTTATTTTTCTAATATTTTGAGACCTAGCATATGCACTAATAAAATAAGTTGGAAACCCTTCACCTTTCTGTTTTCTAGAAGAGTTTATGTAAATTGATGTTAGTTATTTCTTCTTCAAATGTTTGGTGGAACTCAATGATATAATCTTCTGTATCTGGATTTTGTGAGGGGGGATATAGTAGGTATGGTATGTCTTTATTATTATATATGTATGGAAATAGTTATTACTAAATATATAATTCATTTAGTAAATATAAAAATATTCCCTATTTCTTTTGAATGTATTTTGTTGTGTTTTCTAAATTCACATTTCATTTAATATTGGTTTTATTTGAAAATATTTATTCATAATATTCTACAATTTACAATGGTGATACTTTTTTGTTCCCCTATATTAATTTTTGCCTTTTTCTCTTTTTCTTGATCATATTTGCCACTGGTTTATCAATTTCATTAGTCTTTTCAAAGAATCAACCTTTGGTTTTGTTGATACTTGTATTATTTATTTACTTTTTACTTTATTATTTTTTACTATTTTTTATTATTTCATATATTCTAGTCCCTATGGTTCTCGAGATCAATACATAGGTCATTATTTTTTAATCATTTTTTTTTATAAATTTAATTTAGGGATATAAATGTCCATGTAAACAATTTGGAAAATGGCTTAAGTTTGACTATAATATTTTTTCACCATCATTCAATTCAAAATATTATCTATTTTTAATTGTTATTCTTTAATCCATGGATTATTTATGCTTATTGCTAAATTACCTGATAATTACCTAATAACCTCTTGTTATCTTCTTACTAATTTCTATTAATTTGTTATCGCAAGATTAGAGAGACACAATTCTCGGTGTGCTTTTAATCCTTTGAAGCTTGATGAAACTGGCTTTAGGTCCTAGAAATGTGGTGCATTTAAAAATATGTTCCACATGAACATAAAAAGAAAGTGTGTTCTGCTTTTGCTTTGTGTGGTAATTCCTAAATGGCAATTCAATTAAAGCTTAGTTATATTTTTCAAATCTCCTATATTCTTATTGATTTTTTGACACCTTTCCCTGCCACAAGAAAAATGTATTATATTTCATATTATTGTTATTGATATTTCTATTTCTCCTGATCCTTTAAAGTATTGCTTTGTATATTTAATGATATGATTACAGGAACACCCAAATTTAAAACTGTAGAATACTCAGTGTAATATTCTTTTATTTTTATGAAATATACTATATAATGTCTTATAATGATTTTGCCTTTAATTTGTCTGATATTATTTTCACAGATGTTTTTGTTAATTTTTGCAAGGTGTAACTTGTTCCACACTTTCACTTTCAAATTGTTTTTTTTACTTCTTTATTTATTATTTTAAAGACAGGCTTTGTTATGTTGCCTAGACTGTACCTGAACTCCTGGGCTCGAGCAATTCTCCTGCCTCAGCCTCCCTACTATCTAGGACGATAGACACGCACCACCATACCAGGCTCTTTTCTTACTTTTAAGACATCTCATTTCTAGCCATCATAAAGTTTCTTTTTTAATATAGGCTGATAAAAATTTTCCCTCAACTGGACCATTTTAAAATTTATATTTGTTATAATTAATGACTTATTTTAGTTAAAATCTCTCATCTCCTTGTGATACCTATTTCTATGTACTTTTTCCCCTTCTTTACTCGTCTAATTTTGTGTTTAAATGAGGGTTTTAAAAATCATTACTGTTTTTCTTTTAGGTCTTATTAGGTCTACATTCTTTTTATTTTTTTTCTCTTTTATTTCTTATCCTACAGATTATAAATGCTGCTGCTTCTTCATTTGGTTCCTGCATAAAATATTTCTTTTACCAACTTGAAGATGACATAAGGAGCCTAGAACACTATTTCTTTTACCTCCTTTCACATGTTATGTCACTATTTTCATATATTTTCACTCTAGTCAGATTTCAATCTTGACAAAACATTATAGCTATTTCATAGAGCAAATTCTTATATATATATACATACTTGTTACTTTCTTTGCTTTTAATTCCTTTGCATATGTTCTTGCTTATAATTTTCCCCAGAAGAACCAAACAAACATCTCTCTCAGTTCATGTGTGCTTAAAATATCATCTATTAATTTCTTAACATACTTTAATTTTGAAGGATAATTTCATTTGATTTAGAATTCTAGCCTGGTAGTTATTTTCTTTCAGCACCAGGATGATATCATTGTATTATCTTCAGGACTTCATCATTTTTGGTGTGAATTCAGCTATCAGAATTACTTTTGCTCTTTTTGAAAGTAATGTGTCTTTCTGCTCCTCTTTTGCTGCTTTTATGGCTTTCTCTTTGTCGTTGGTTTTAGTTTTGCTCTGATGGTTCTGGCAATGGCTTCATTTGAACTTATCCCACCTAGTGTTTGAAGGGCCTCTTGAAATTTGGGTTTCTTCAACTTTCTTCAGCTTTAGAAAATTCTTGGCTATTGTATCTTCTAAAAGTGTTTCTGCCTTGTATTTTTCTTCCTGCCCTGTGACTCCAATTTACACTTATGTCAGACCTTTCGCCATTTTCCTATATATATATATATATATATATATATATATATATATATATATATATATATTATGCTCTTACAAGTACATTTCATCCTTTATTCTCTACAGTTCGATATTTTCTACCTGAATATCTGATATATTCTACCAGGTCCCCTCTTTTTTGGTAACTAATGGGCTTCTAAGTCTTCTAGTGTTTTCTGGAAGCTAGTTGTTGCATTTTTCATTTTTATAATTTTCTTTTACTAGTTATTTTTATAGTTTTCACCTTTTTAAGTGAAAATATTCCTCCTGTCATCTATTTTTTTTCCCCGATAGCTATAACTTTTGGATCACCTCTTTGTTGGAGTTCATTGTTTGCTTTATTATTTGTTATCCTCTGTTTAATTCTTTTTATCCTTTGACATCTATATAATTTTAAAAAAATATATTAGTGGTCATTTTAAGTGAAAACAAATTATGAATGAATTAAGACTCCAAATACAGTTTTCTCTCTCTCTTGAAAATTATTGTTATGCCATCTTGTTAGAGCAATTTATTAATTTATTTCACTTTGGGGTTGAGTTGGTCAAGGATGTATTTGATTTTTTGTGAAGGCTAGTCTATTTTCAATTTCCTTTTACTTTCATATTGTAGCATCATTGCAGGATCCTATGTGTGTGTGTATGTGTACAGGTGTATATACTTGATGTTGATCAAGATATTCAATGCATAGTGGTCTCTGAAGCACATTTTTTCGTTTTTTTTCTTTTTGTTATCTACTCAGTACTGTGAAACTCCTGAAACTCTCCTCTGCCTCCTAGCCCATTAGCCATCACTTTCTCGTGGTGTTAAGTCTATCATCATAGTACCACTTAGAAACCAATAAATGCCTTGGCTTTAAAAAGTGCCTTGAAATTGTAGGGCTCGCTTCAAAGTACTTTTTTTGACTCTGACATATTAGTCCTCACTGACTTGGTAACACAGAAACTCAGATTTTGTCTTCCTGATCCACAAAATTGTGGGAAGGTAACATCTGTTTACCAGCTCTCTGGTTTCTGCTTAGGTTATCACTTTCTCCTTTCAAAATGGTAAATGCCTTGTGGGGAAAAACATTGAATAATTTGTATCTGCGTTAATATTCTTCTCTGTGATTCTTGCTCCTCAAGCTGTTAGATGTTTTGGTGTACCTCTGGTGTCTTCAAAAAGATGCTTTTTTATTAATATGTTGTAGTTATTCTCAATTGGGAAGTTTATATGTAAAATGCTAATCTGCCATTATTCTGCTAGTTATTTTCTTATTTTTTTCATTAATATTATGTATGATTTTCTATGTGCCCATATTTACTGTTATAACTAAATTTTATAGCATCTATGTTGCAAAATGTCTTTCACGTATTTTATGTTTTTATATTAATATTCCACAATATATAAACAGGGAAAGTATATCTCAGAAATCTCAATTGCCTTGATTGTTAAATTAAATCAAATTAAGTGAGTAATAACAAGACTTTTTGGAGGGAAGCTATTTATACTAATCCAAAACTACCTTTTCTTTATGTTTTTCTGGCTTTATCCCCTGTATATTTGGAAAAGCTTCATGTATTTTCCAATACTAAAGAGTAAAATGTTTGTGCCATCTTTTGCACAATAGTGTAGTCAATTTTGCTCATGCTGCTGTGAAATCTCAAAGAAAGCAGAAATGAAGAACTAATTGTCCCTGCTATTTTCTTTTAGTTGGGGAGGTATGCTTATTGGTGAACTTTGTCCAAGATAAGGACAAAAGAAAGGGCATAGTACTGCTTTTGTTATCTTAGTGTCAATGTGACTTGAGGATATGATGCTATAATAGCTGAAAGTGAAACTGCCTTTCCAGTTGACAAGAGAAAAGTAGAGACAAATAATATTAACATCACAATTCCCCGAAGGGATTTTATCAAGCATGGATAAAATTTTAGGTACATACTTCTGTAATATCTATCTTGCCTTTATTTTTATTTCACCTCAGACCTCATCTATTTGGGCAGATTCAACTCTGGAAGGAGTAGTCCAGAAGGAATCCTCTGAGGCTAATATGCAAAAATAACACAATACCACACATACACACGCACACACACGAGCACACACGGACATGCTACTATAGGTTACTCACTCATTTGGCCTTTTCTAAAGGTTCTGTGTGGTTCCTATTGTCACCCTCCCTTTTTTAATGAGCCACTTATTAATTGTTAAATTTCTAGTTTCCAGTGTGCCAATGTGACTTCTTGGCAGAGTATTTTACTTTTTAGGGAGAGGAAAAATGATGGCAAGGGAGATAAAAAAATTCTAGATGCAATTATGAATGACCTTGCAATAGTAAGCCAGCATATTCCACAGAATCAATAGCCAGAAAGGATTCAGCAGTGAGTCCAATAAGGCTAAAGGGAACATTGCGAAGAAAGGGAGTTTTGAAGGAGGGAAGGTGACTAGTGAAAGACAAAGAGGATGGGCATGTAGATTAAACTGAAGACGCACTGATGGGGCTGTGCCAGACTGTTCATGCAGCTTTCGAAGCTGAAATTTGATTCCCACAAAAATGACAGATGTTGCTGCTTTGGCCAATTAAGGGACAAAAAAAACTATAATAATTTTATGCTCTGATGGCTATATAACAGGTACATGAACACTAGTCAGACAGTCAAAGACAAACATGAACAAGCAGCTTATTGCTAAGTAAAAAAAAAAAATTAAAGAAAGGGAGCAATGACAAAAAATAATACAAAGATAAATAAAAATTTATAAACTGAATACAAGTTATGAGAGGGCCTTTTCCTCTAAGAGTAGCAACTTGCATGTAATAAGAAATGCATATAATTTTATTTCCATTTACTATTGAATGAACTGTTATTTAAATGATAGCATCAACTATGCATCTGAAAACTAAATACATAGTACAAGAGGATAATCATGAACACAATAAAAAATGTTACAGTATATTGTTTTGTTTAGTAGATTCTTCCCTCTGTCTTTTTATTTCTTTGTCTCTCACACACCCCTGACACACATACACACACATATGAGCACACACATACATGTTAGAATATGTTACTCACTTGCTAGACCTTTTCTAAAGCCAAACAGTACTGGGAATGTAAAAGCATGTGTCTCTACATGTTTTTTCCTTCTTTATTTTCTAAACTCTACAATGATTATTCAGAGAAGTCTTCATTTAAGATTTATTTGAAAGGAGGTGAGCAATAAATCCTCTTGACATTGCTTTTACTTAGGCTTCAAGTAACAATTCATTCCATTAAAAAATGAAGAATGACTGGATTGATTGAAACAATGAGTTCTAGAAATCATAGAATTCTTAGAGTCACCAAGGATTCTATAGTTTATCTTGTCTAAACCTCTCATTTTTACAGAAAAAAAAATGTAGTTAAGACAAAAGTTTTTGTGACTTGCCCAAGTTACCATGACTTCACAATAGAACAAGGTTAATAACACACAATCTTTAGATTAGAAATTGAATACATTCTGTAGCTATCCTCAAAGATTTATATGACTATGTCATATCTTGCTTTGTCATTCTAAATTTATAACTGAAACCCAATTGAAATACACTTGTGTGTGTTTACTTGTGTGTTATTATATTTGTACTCATCAAACTAATTCTAAAATGAAAGATATTTTTTCCTAAAAAAGGACATAGTTCATTTCCCATCTGTATAATTAATTATGCTTTCCTTTGATAATTGATATTTCAAACCAGTAAATTATATTCCTATGTTGACTGCAAAGTTTCCGCAACACAATGAGACTGTCAATCATTCTTTTCTAGTACTTGTGTTGAATTAGAGTACATGTATATGAATCTCTTCATATACTGAATATAGATTCCTACAGATCCTGTGATATTGAATCTTATAAATCATACCACTATAGACTGTGAAAGTATTCTCAATGCATGTGGCTAGAAGAACCCTCAAATCCTGTATTGCAAAAGAGAGGATGATCACCATAATGAAATGCTATCTTCAAATTTAGGCTAGTCTTGTGTATATCTGATCTAAACTTGAAGTGTAAGAATTTAAGCAGCATGAATCACTATTCAAGGTCAAATGAAAAATTCAAGGTCAATTCACCTAGGGAGCATGAATTAGGAAGTCAATACAGTAACATTTTATAACCATTTGATTATTTGGTTTTGAATTATCTAAATTCTTTTATATGTAGCCTGCATTTTCTAGGTAATTATTCATCTTCAAAATTAAATGAAACATCTTACTAGGGGTACACTTTTTAGGTTTTTTAAAAAAATGAACTAGCTACCTACCTTCCATTCCTTCCAAAAGACAAATAAAAAAACAAAAAAGAGAAAAAGATTTGAGATAGATTTCAATTCCATATAGAACTAGATTAATTAAATGAAATTTAAAAAATGAATTTAGAAAGATCTGTGTGTGGGTAGAGGAGTATCCCAACTACCTATGATAATTCTACTGTGATCAAGGAAAAATTTATTTCTAAGCATCCAGGAAACCAAGTGAAAAGGAAAATATGAGCATATACTTTTATTGCTGCCCTGTTCATTCATTCATCAAGCATTAATTGGTGTGCCAGACATTGCATAACACAGAATATACAGAATTATTAAAGTTGTAGTATATTTTTTCAAAAGGAAAGAAGTATTAAACTAGATGCTTTTGATTTTTTTAAATTACTTTCTTTTTTATAGAAATAGGGTCTTAGTCTCTCACCCAGGGTGGAATGCAGTGGCACAATCATAGCTCATTGTAACCTCTAACTCCTGGGCTCAAGGGATCCTCCTACCTCAGCCTCCTGAGTAGGTAGGATTACAGGCATGTGCCAAAACTCCTGCCTATTTTATTATTATTATTATTATTATTATTTTGGGTAGAGGCAGGGTCTCACTATGTTGCCCAGGCTGGTCTTGAACTCCTGGCCTCAAGCAACCCTACTGCCTCAGCCTCACTAAATGCTAGAATTGCAGGCATGAGGCACTCGTGCCTAGGTGTAAATTAGAGACTTTTAAACAGTTTTTTTTGAATGATAGAATAAAGAATAGTAAACCTTCAAGTATAACGTGTCTTTTTATTTTTCTACATACTCATCACAGGAATTTTCAAACTGAACAAAAGAAAATAAAAATGTTTTCATATATCCTTTGCATTTATGTGGAGAGAAATATATAAACATTCCTCTCTCTATATATTTTTGATATTTTCATATATCATATTGAAATACTGCAAAGTAATATTTTATACATTGTCCATAATTCAGAAAACAACAAAATTCCTCTTTGTGGACATTTTTTCTTGCTGTTTTCTCCTAATATAAAAAAATAGCAAACACTTTTGGAAATGTATCCCTTACTGTGATAGCCATACTTTTAAAAATGACTTCCCACAGCCCCACAAGGCACATCCCCCAGTATTCACGTCCTTGCATAATTCCATCCACTTGAATTTTGGCAGGCCCTATGACTCAATTTTTACAAATAGAATGTGGCAGAAATTAATTGTGCTTGTGATGTGAGTTCCAGGGTCTAGTCAGAAGAAATTTCGTAGATTTCACTTTGATCTCCTGGAACACTCAGAGTCTTGAGCCACTTTGCAAGCAGTTCAACAATCCCCAAACCACCATGACATGAGAAGATCAAACCATACGGAGATATACTAAAGGATGAGCTGCCACTTGGAGGAAGAGAGGAAAGAAGGGGAGGAAGGAGGGAGATAGAGAAAGACAGAGAGTCTAAGGAAAATTGAGGCTTCGGGCACATTAAAAATTGGAATTTCCAACCCAGCAATTCCCACTAACATCATGTCAATTAAAGATGAACTGTCTACCTGAGCTGTTCCAAATTTCCCAATCCACAAAATACTGAGCAAGATGAGATCATTTGAGTCAAGATTTAACCATGTGCCTGAAAAAAAAATTAATGGAAAAAATATAAGAAGTAATTATTTTGAAGACATAATACATCAGAAAATGGTCCCGGAGAAAGAGGAAAATACAAGGTGAGTCTTATAATTGTCCCAACTTAGAACTTAGAGTTTTCAGGATATGCCATGGAGACAGAGAACCAAGGTGGACTGCAGTAGTCTTCTTGAATTGAGAAGAAACTAGAAGTCTAAGGAGGCCAAGAGAGCTGTGGTTTACTGGGCAAAATAGCAGAGAGCTATACAGAGAGAGAACTCCAAAAACATGCTGAGGATATTTCTTAAGTCCTAAACTGAGTAAAGTTCAGCATCTACATGTGAGAAAGCTACCTGTGGCTAGAGAAAGGACCACCTTTCTGAATTATTAGGAGGATTAATATCTAGAGTTCACAGAGAACTGAATATATAATAGTTCCAGTATCCACCCACAGAGTAGCAAACCTCATAATTCAGAATATATCAGATAGAGTATTTTGAAATGTTTTGCCTCAGTAGTGTAGAAAAATAAGGTGTAGAATAAAGACTGATCTAATAATTTCTAATTTTTCTTAATATTAAGATTGAAAAGTATTATAATGTTTCCAAGTAACTTAACCATATCTCAGAACAAGGCTCAGGAATATATATATATTTCCAGCACCCAAAAGGTAAAATACCTAATGTCTGGTATAAAAAATTATCAGACATGCAATGAAGCTAGAAAATATAACCTTATAATGAAGTCAGTCAATTGAAACGGTTCAAGAAATGACATATGATAAAATAAGTAGAAAAGGTTATGAAAACAATTACTATAACTGCATTCTATGTATTCACGAAGATAGGAAAAGCATAGATCGTATTAAGTACATGCATGGAAGACATTTTTAAAAAGATTCAAAGTGAAATTGCAAAGATGAAAACCATGGTCTCTGAGTGGAAAAACTTTGGAAGGGAATAACAGCATATGAGATAATGCAGAAGAAAAAAAAAGATTAGTGACTATTCAGACATAGTAATTGACACTATTTCACATGTAACACAAAGAGGAGGAAGACAGACAAAAATGAACACAGCATCACTGTACTGGGAGATAACTTAATCTTAACTAATGTAAATCTAATTGGATTCTCCAAAGAGGGGATGGAGGACGATAGAAAAATATTTGAAGAAATAATAGTCAAAACTTTTCTGAATTTGATGAAAACTGTAAATCCACAGATCCAAAACTCAACCAACTACAAACACCAAAAACACTAAGAAACTATGCCATGGCCAAACAAAGCAAAATGTTTGTATATAGCCACTTAATTTTGGGATAGTTCATTATGCAGCCATAAAAAAATTGAAATGGCATACTTGATTTTTTTAAATAATAAATTCCTAAAAATGGTGTTATATGGTGTAAATGTATGGAAAATGTTTAAGATTTTGCTATTTCCAAATTGCCCTTTAAGAAATTTGTTACAATTTATCCTCCCCCTAAATGTGGAAAGATGTGCTAGTTTCCTTACTCTGTTATCCACTTCATCTTGAGAGCCATCATCCTTTGTGTTTAAGAACTCAGCCTCTGCGCTGTCAGGTTCAACTTGTAACTGTTATGTCCTTGGGAGAGTTAAATAACTTCTCTGTGCCTGTTTCTCATTCATATGAGGATAGTAATCGACCCATCTCATTAACTGGTTGTTTGGTGACAGGAGATTTCAAATGTAAAATGCGTGGCACCTACAAAGCACTAAATAAAGCTAGCTATTATAAAACCTGCAATTTGTAATCTACTTTCGACTCCCCTTCCATTCTCTTTGTTATTAGTATTTTATTCTTCATTTATTTCATTTATAATATAATCACGGAAAAAAAAAAAAAGGAAAACGCTTATGCTAAGGCTATTAAGCTCTTTTTATCAGGGTTATTTTCATGAGCATGTGACCAGGGGAGTTGCATACGGCCCCACTCTCAGAAGGGTTTTTGAACACGGAGTTTAATACTCTGAGATTATCATCATCATCAAGTAATAATAACTTGACATTTGAATTTTATAAGTTTTATACATGAATATCAGTTGAGCAATGAGACAGGCACTGGGAGCCTGGACCCACAGCTCATGCCAGTATGCCTGCCACTGCTTTCCAATTCCCTGGGTGTGGTCTTAGTTGCCTGTTTACTCTCCTGATTCCTGGCACCTAGCTTGCCCAGTTTCTCCTTCCATGCACACATCAGCCTGTGGCTACACTCTACCTCTATTGGTGGCTGGGACAGGCATAGAAGTATACACACTGCGTCATCTCATGGCTGAGCTGGAAGTGGCCATCCCTGCCCTGGACTGGCTATATCACAACATGTTCAGCAGGCCACTCAGTGAGGGCAAACCTCTCACCCACCTCCAATCCAGGTACCTACCTTAATTCCATCAGCAAAGTCCTTTTTGCCATGTAATTTAACCTATCCACAGGGATGACACAGAGTGAAGAGCATGGAAACCAAAATTCTGCCTAACAGGAACATTATTCCTTAACCCAGTGAACATGGTTTTATAGTAAACCAAGCGAATGAAGACCTATAGGAAACTAAGCCAAATCCTGATCAAATTTATGCAGGGTCATAAAATAGAGGAAAAAATGAATAATGAATATCTTGTTTTTTAGATTGCTTTATGTAATAGAATTTATCTTAAATAGGTTTTTGACAGAGGTATGGTAGCAAACAAAATGTTAGGGCTAAACTTATTTGCAAAAGCCTGGCCCTAGGTATTCTCAGAAAGATCCATATGTTTTGTATAGCAGACTTGCAAGTGGAAAGGTGAGATAGGAAATGTTGGCTTGTGTTCACCCAAAGAGATCATCAACAAAACACAATGCAGAAGTGGAGAGCCAATTATCTTTGTTCATATTTTAGATTTTGTCAAATGCCTTAACAAATATTAAACTTTAGAGATATATGAAAACATTTTCATGTTGAATAAGCTAAGAATACAAAATTTCAATATCATCTCTACAAATGTCATTGCTTCTTTGAACTAATTTGAAAATTTTGGAATTGTCATGAATGTGTGTCTAGGTTTTACTGAATTAGTCACCTAATTACATTTTAGTAAGAAGATCAATTTAATAAAATACTTTCAGATTTCTGAATGTTCTTCCATCCTTCTAAAAAACTATGTTTTCCAATATAATCTTAATCCTTTCCTGTTTTTTTTAATTGTAGAAATTTTTTAAAATCATAAAATGTTTAAAAAAGAAAAATTATATGTGTGTATATATAGAGATAGATATCTGTGTGTATATATTTCAACCACTAGAAACAGCTATTGTTAATATATCCTTTTTATCTCTTTTGTATATAAACATTTTGCATTGATAATCTCAAACATTTAAAAGCTAATATTACAATATATAAATGTCCTTTATTTTTTTAACATTTTAAAAGACAACATTCTACCTTAGAGCATTATCTGCTTATTTTTCTCATATTCTCAACTTTCTACAAACCAATATTATTTTCACTTTGTGATAATATTCATATTGTATGCAGATGAGAGATAAAAAAATAAAATCTTTTTTTTTTAATTCTCCTGTCCAACCAATAGCCAAATCCTCTTACAAGCTGGATTACATCATGTAGTAGGTAGCAAGTTGTCTCAGCTTTGAAAAGTATTCAAAACAGAATACATGCAATCATGCCCCAAGAGCGCCTCATTTCCCAAAAATGTAGTTCTAATTAACCAAGACCTTCTGTTCTGTCAGCTCCCAACTCTGATGTGTTTGCTCCCAGGGATGTTCTTTTCTTCAGTCGCCTTGTCTGACTCTGGTCAACAGCCCTGGGTTAGTAATCATCACCATTCTATCCTCAGGGGGTCTTTATTAAATATCCCTTCTAGTTCTGTTTGACAGGTATCCTTCCATCTTTTACACACTTGGCTCCATTAAGACTAAGCCACAGAAAAACATCTTTCGAATACTAGTGCACTGATAACTAACTGACTGTTTGCTTTCCTAAGGCAACAGCCTGCATATAACCTATAGTCTCCTATCATTTTGCTTATGTGATGTTACTATTTCCTGGTATCCAAATTATTTTGTTGCTTCTTACTTTGTTCTGACTGGATGCTTGCTCAGGTGCTCATTACCTGGAAGCATTATATTTTTATTTCTTCTGCACCTGCTTTAACATGTCTTATTTATCTCATTCCACCTGCAACTGGTTTTCTCCTTAATAGTTAACTTCTACTCATTTTTCAGATCTGTCGTTTCCTCAAGCAATCTCTACTGACCTTACAGCACTGTCCCAATTGTAATTTTACCTTTATTTGTATGATTATTTAATCCATAGCCCTTTCTTCTCACTTGACTGTTATCTTCATGAGGGTCCAATATCCTTCTGCCTTTGTTTACACTGTTTTTCTGCTACATGTTCTGTGATCTGGGTTCAGAAATACTGATTGAGTTGAGATGTAAGTGAATACAAACTTTGCCAAGCCAATACAGCTGAGAGTTGTTTTTGTAAGAGTAATATCTATATTTTTCTAAATAGCATTCTATCCTCTTGCACAGCTTATTAGGACAAAAAAAAATGTGATCAACCACTATGATTAGCCTACTATCCATGCCTATTATGTACAAGCACTGACAGTCCTGGGCACTTTACAGACGAATTGTTTTATTGCTTTTCACATTTAAAAAATGATAATCTGATTAAACAATGATAATCTGATTAAACATTTCCAAGATCATAAATATAGTAAGTAGTAGATTTGAACTAAACTATATCTGGAGCCAGAATTGATACTCTGTATGTACTATACCATGCCTAAACAGAAACAAAATATGTTTAATGAAAGTGCATAACAAACTATCATTAGCAAAAATAAATAAATAAATAACCCCAGTTTGGACTTCTAATGAGCCCCCATTTTTGATTTCTAATTTGTGTAAGGGAGTTAAAAATTTAAACATTTTTGTAATCACATTTCACATAAAAAACAATCTATTTTCAATTGCCACAGGGCACTAGTTTGGAGAATGCTGGAACGCAATTTTAAAGTGACCCAGCTTCCAAAGTTTGGAGGATTAGGGTTCCTGACCTCTTTCACTCTAATACTTCAAATTGAGAAACTACATTGTTTTTTAATTTGACATTTCATGTAAGATATTATTTGGAAAAAATATATATATTCTACTATCAAATAAGCAAAATCTACAACAGTTTGGAAAGTTTAAAAACTAATAAATTAGACCAATAAAACAGAATAGACTGAGTTCTGCAAGAATTCCTTCTGAGAGAACCCATCTACAGCTGAAATCGAGGGGAAAAAAATGAACTCCACCAACAATGTGAGAAGGGGTCCTCTTCTCTAAAGAAAGATACTCAGACTGAACAGACGGCTCCTTAGGCTGCAGAAGGAATGATTCCCAGAAAAGCGTCACCAAAAGGAATCTTTATTCCCATGGGAACTCTATATTTAAGATTTCCTTGGCTCAAGAAGCAGCTACCGAGAAGTTAAAAGGCTCTGGGTTCTTCCAATTAGAAGCCATACAATCTAGGGCAATTTACTTTCTTTCTCTGCATACAGGCTTTCTTAAATATAAAATGGAAAAATCAACTCACA
Source organism: Microcebus murinus (assembly GCF_040939455.1). Taxonomy (NCBI): domain Eukaryota; kingdom Metazoa; phylum Chordata; class Mammalia; order Primates; family Cheirogaleidae; genus Microcebus; species Microcebus murinus. The sequence continues at coordinate 38,742,477 of NC_134115.1, read as the reverse complement.
GGATTCAGTAAGATTAAAATATGTAATTCCCATATAAAATATTATACACTATTATTGATAAACATTTAATAGATTTGATGGCAGTTACCAAGAAACCTGAGGTATATCCAGACCATCCAGTTGTAGCACTATAATTGGAGAAAGAACCCAGAAACTGGAGACTTATGGGAGCAAACAGGTGTTCACAGGCTGAAATATTTAACCAATGACCACAGCATTATCAATCAGGGGGGAAAAAATCACTCCCACCATTAATGAGATAAAAACAACTCACCTAGAATCACAAAATATGACAGAATATTGGGTCTGCCCACAAATTTGTTTTATTTTATTTTTGGGCTGGGGATGAAAAAGAACAGCTCTGTTTGTTCTCCTTATTAACTTTCTATGTGTAGATGGTTGCTATTTTTTCCATCATGGTATCTCACATTTTATTTTAACATTTATAGATTTTGAGACACTTTTTGTGAAATTTTTTCTAACTGTAGTCTCATAAGGATTCAAGGAAATAGCAAGCAACTGTGATTTATATTAGGAAGCAAAACACAGAGAGTGATTGTCATTGTGGAAGGCCACACAGTACAAGACAGAAGAATTTCAGATCTTCAGAATTTAACCTCATGGTTATTAGCGGAATTTGTGGCATTGTTCCTGTCCATGAGTTCATTGTTGCCCCAGGTGTACAATCATAAACCCTCAAATTTTGCTATTAAATGCTCAATTAACTTCACAAACCTTACATACCCTGGAAGCAAAATGATGTTTCCTCCTTTAATGATAACATTTGGTTATATCACCACTGGTAGGTAATGTTTAACTTAAAAACTTCAGTATATTGCTGCACATAAGACAATTGAAACACATTGTTTGACACCCTGTAGTTATTTAACTGTCTACACATAATGTCCATTATAATTAAGTTTCAAAGTTATAGAGAACAACTTAATGGCAAAGCTAAAATTGACTTGCAGGCCCTGAAGACACAGTCTAAACTTTTTGTGCTAATCTGCACTCTGCCATGTGTTGGATAGTCAGGTTCTCTGATGAAGTCTTATCCCTGGTTGCTTTCCCACGAGGGGAACAGAATGATGTTCGAAACATCTTTGGCTGCTTTAGACTGTGCAGAGGGTCTCAGTAGAATGGGGGCCAGAGGTGACTGAGAATGTAAATTGAAATAGAAAGACTAGAATGATCTAAAAGAGATGTACTTAAGGTATTCAGGTTGCTATAGCCAGACAAGAATGCAAAAAGGGACAAAGTTCATTGGTCAGTGCATTATTCCATCATTGATTTTCCCTGCCACTTCCTTTCAGCTCATTGATTTCCATTGCTGATTGAGTCATGTTCATCTGCTGCTAGAAGGTCACTTCATTTCCCTTTCACTCATTTTTTTCTGCCTACTCGGCACTCCTCCATATGTGTGTGTCACTTCCACTAATCTCAATTGTCTGCTGTCAACAAAGTGAAATACTTTATGCACAATGGGCCATGAGATTCAGGATGGGTGGTTTAGGCAGCTACTGCATAAAACTTAAGTAGAACATACAGATTCCACTGTACTCTGCAGTTATTTGGGGGTTTTTGTTTCCTCTATTATCAGATCTAAATGTATGCGATGTGTGTAGTCCCGAGTGATCATAAAGCAATACCCACTAAGTCTAGCAGGAGGGAATGATGCCCTCATCTCTCTGAATACAGATGCTATCACAATGCCAAGAGTCACATAACAACTACCACCTCAAGGTCATAACACTCTCTTTTTCATGCCACCCTATCAAGACAGCCTTTCATTCAGCAGCTGAATGAGATCTTATTTCTATTGAGAACTGTTCAACAAGTGGAAAAAAATGCCTGTTCTTTCAAGGAAGATAGCATTTTGTACAATGTTTCAGCAATTTGGATTCCATTTACTAAGGAATCAATTTCAAAATACAGTTAAATATTTCCAACAAAGCATCAGCAGTGTATGCATATGTAGATTAGATCTGTATACAGAAGGCATACACATCTTAATTCAAGGTATTCTTTAATCACAGATCCAATCCTTAGGAAAATAAAACCAATTCGATAGCTGTACAGTTTTATGTTATGCAAATTCGAAATGCATTAGCGACAAGGCAGGATGCATTCATTCCTAGTTTAAAATCATAAACATATCCACAAAGAAGACAACAAAACCTTTCTTAAGACCATAGAGCTATTGCCTTTAATGAGAGCTATTGCCTTTTTTTCAGGTTTGTTTTAACATTGAAGATTATGCCTTTGAATTTTTTATACCACTTGAAGATGTGATTTACTTTGTATTTATATTTAGTAATTGGTCATGCAGGTTTCGATTTTAAAATTTATTATGCAACATTCAACAAGACTAACAGTATTAAATACTAATCAACTTTTAATAAGAATTACAAATGTTATCTCCTTGCTGAAGACAAGAAAAGCAATCACTGTAATCAATCAGGTAGTCTAATCAATTTTCAAAATGAAATTAACCATGCATCATGCTGGGGGAGAAAAAAAACAAACCTTGAAGAATAATATGCTATGCCTTTGCTACAAAGGAGATAAGCTCAGTTTTATAAAATGTTGATAGGATATTAAGTTTCTGCATGATCTAATCACTCTGATGAGTTTTTAAAGGGTTACTGAGATTTATTCTTGCAAGTCTTTTCACTGACTTGAAAGGGGTATACAAAGAGTCAATAGATACATGCAATGGGATATGATAAAATGTATTTCAATTACTCGAGTATTCCCTCATTTCCTAATATGGTACTAGGACCATGCAAGAATTTAAAATACAGATATATTTTATGAAAACAAATATTCTTGTGAATACGGAAATTATTTAAATTGCTACTGTAACAAGCAGTTTTTTCATAGATTTTTTAAATGTTTTCTCAGATAATGTCATATTATATAAAGACAAGTCATCCAGTTTATTCAACCAATATGGAATGCATGACTATCCTGTGTCAAGCAACATGGGCTTGGGAACCCCAATAAAAACAAATTCACAGTGTTTAAAGAGCTCAAGGCCCATGGAGGAAATAGTTATATAAACAGAATGAAAAGCAAGTTGCTCAGTGCAATGACTTTTCAAGGTAATTTTATGTACCTGACTGGTTAAAAAGAGTTGGTTTCTGTACATCTTTCAAGGAGAGGTAAGTCTGAGTTGTTAATGAAATAATGTAGTAATAAAAGTGACTTCTATTGAGTAATTATTAAGTTCTAGCTGCTCTACATATTATATATATATTATATCCTTTTATTCTCACATGAAATGAATGTGCTTACTGTTATATTTAATGTTTGTTTTAAAGATGAGGAAATGTGAGATTCAGAAAGTTTGAATACCTGTTCAAAGTCACACAGTTACTAATTGTTGAACCTGGTATAGAAAACCATGCATTTTACCCTAAAGTCTCCTAGATGCTTAACTGCTTTGCTGAGACACACTAACATTCAAAGTTCAAAAGCTTACATTTAATTTGGACTTTAATTCGAATCACATGCTTCTGTGAAATACCCCAAGACACCTCTTACCATCATTTGCTAATTATTAAACTAGCATCTAATAGCATGATGCATATATTAAATGAGCTACTTTATTATCAAAAAAATACAAAGATGTTTGAATTTGCCATTGACATTAATGTTGCTAACTCTATCTACATAACAAATAGTTTGCTTAAGCTATTTGATTTATATAAAATTCTTTTAAAAAGTGATTTAAATAAGAGAGCAAAAGCATACTTGACAGCAAATTCAATATTATCTATTAAGTACATACACTTGACATGACAATACTTGAACAAGAACTAACAATAATCACTATTGCATGACATGAAGATAACTTTTCAAAGTAGCATCTGGCCTTGTTACTCTATAGACTCCTCAAAATTACTGAGGCATGCATACCTATAGCCCTCCAATATCCTTTACAATTACTTCCAAATTTTTTCTGATGCTATCATTTTATATACAGAGAATCATTTTCAATGATATTATTATTTAGAATATATAGCTATCTTTCATAATTTATAAAGAATAATTCAGAGTAAAGCATTGGAAAGGAGAGGAGGAAGAATTAACATTTATACATATCATCACAATCAATCTCAGAGCCAACCTTGACATCATTATCCCCATTCATTCAGAAATGGAACACTGGATGGCAGAGGTTAATGAATAAGTCAGAGTCTTATTATACAGCCAGTTGTCAGGGGAGCAGGATCCATACCTGAAACATATAACTCTGAACCCCATATATTACTTTTCACAATCTATTGCTTTCTAAGCTTCTCTGAAATTAAATAGACCATTTGAGGTTGTTTACAATATAAAATTTAACATCAAAATTTCTGTAATATAACCCAGACTCTAAAGATCTTATATCTAAACAAGTACCTGATATATATATCATAAATTATATATAATATATATAATTATACACATATGGATATATATACACACATATATATTATATAATTTATTATCCTTTCTTCTCCATGATCTTTGAATTTCTGCCTCTCATTATCAGGCACCAAATCTGCCAAATAAATTGTAATGTCTAGTAGGCACGTTCATGTCCTACCTATGTGCCTGCCATCCACATTCTCCAGTGGACAGTGGACCTGTGGCTTCAGTGGATAGTTCTGTATACATCAGGAATTATTTACTCTTAGATATCTAATTTCTCTTTCTCTTTCTCTCTCTGTCTCTCCTCTCTTTCCCTTCTGGTTTATTGCCATTAACATTATCACATACTCAGATCTCCCTGGCCCTTGTCATTTTCCATCTATCTTTACACATGTAGCCTTTCAACAAATATATATATATGCCCTAATGTATATGTATTGCTACAGGTAATAAATCAAAAGCATCACACTATACAAACAAAGTCTTATATGGTTATGTTTACATTTTAATGGTAGAGATAGAAAATAAATAAGCCAGTAAATAATTTCACTTCAGGCAGTGAAAAATACTATGAAAAAATAAGGTTGCTTAAATATTCAGAGAACAAGTGAGAGGTGAGCTATCTCAGATATGCCTATCAGGGAAGGCATCTCTGAAAAGTAATATTTAAACAGAGATTCACATGATGCAAAACAATGAGCCTCAAGGAGTTTGTTTTGAACAATGTTCTAGAAACAAAAACATTATATTACATATAAAGTCCCTGAAGTAATACAAGCTTAGTCTGCAAAAATGACAACAATGTTAATAACAAAACTGTTAATAGAGATGGGAGTAAAAAAACTATGTTAATAACAAAACTGTTAATAGAGATGGGAGCCAGTTTGGCCAGTTTGGCATGAGTGGGGTTGAATAAATAGTTCTGGGGTGGCCTTGTTAAGTTAAAAATACCTATTAGACATCCAAGTAAAAATATCAAAAAGTAACTGTGGTGTATAAATCCAGTGCTCAGGGGAAAGGTGTGACCCTGAGATATAAACTTGAGAATTGTCAGTCTATAGATGGAATGTGAAGCCACGAGACAGGATGTGATCACAAAGGGAGAGAGTATAAATAACAAAGATGCATGGGCTAAGGGAAAGAATTAGGGATATTCCAAGCTTTAGAGATAAAGCAAAGTTAGAGGAACATAAAGGGAGACTTAGAAGAACTGTGGGATATGAGTGCAGCTGGGTGAGAGTAATGTGCTAGATACCGAGCAAAGGAAGTGTCTCAAAAAAGCGAGTACAGGAAATCATGCCATATGAGCAACTAAGAAGTCAAATAAGTATAAATATTGTATATTGGATTTGTTATGAAGGTGGTTGTTAATGATCCTGTCACAAATAGTGTCAGTAAAGTGATGATGACAAAAACACCATTGAATAAGGCAAAAAGTGACAAAGTAAAAAAGGGAAAATAAAGACAGGGAAAATTTTAATATAATGAAGATATATTTTGGACTCATAAAAGATTGGCCAAGACCAAAAGAGAGAAGAGGCAAATAAAGAAACTGTAGTATTAAAGAAGGAGAGCATCCACAGACACGAGACATTTTAAATAATGCAGTCATAAAATAACATGAGTGTAGGAACGGAGAATCCCTCATGCACTAGTGTTTGAAATGTAGACTAGTCATCATTTTGAAGGGAAATCTGGCAGTACTTATAATTTCCATATGTGCTGCCAAAGAGAGCACAGGACTTGTAATTTGTTTACATGTATATGTGTGCACCTAGGTGTGTGTTAGCAAGTTAGTTAATGGGTTTGTTGATTGGTTACTTATAAAGATTTTCTTCCAGTAAACCTCCTAGGGATAAAGCAGGCAAATTCTCATGTAGGTTCAAAAAGAAGGCATACGAACTTAAAGTTCTCAGCACCATTTTTTGTGTATGAGAAAGATAAGGACTACCTAGGTGTGCATCAGTGGGGAACATGGTTAACTAATATGATAGAAATAAAGGCAGTTCAGGGTCAAAAGAGGATAATGATTTTCAAATGGAAGAGTTGCTTGCACATTGGTATACAAAAAGACATTGTATACAGATCAGAAGTCCAAAAGAGAGGGAGAAATGTTGATGCAAGTTTGGGGGAGGTTTTATCGGTAGTATTCTATGATGAAATAACATTCACTTTAAAACTGTAGGGGTTGGCAAAAGATAGGAAAGGACATTTTTCCTTAGTAACAGGAAGAAAAGAGAAGATTGTGAGTACTCATGCAGACAGTCAATAGAGAAATAATTGAAAGAATGAAATAGCTGTCTTCTGTTTGCTTCTATTTTCTTAGTAAAAAAAAAAAAAAATCAGTCCACCAGTTGAGAATAATAAATGGGAAATGATGACTGGAAGACTGAGAGATGAAGAAAAGATGTGAAATCAGAGTCAAAATGTGAGACTATGAGAAATCAAATTTCCAAAGAAAATTTGGTAGGATTGTATCTTCTTCTTTCTTTGTTCTTTATTCTTCTTCCTTCTTCTGCTGCTTCTTTCTTTTTCTTTCTTTTTTCTTCTTTCTTATTCTTATTTTCTTCTCTTTTTAATTTTTATTTTCCTCTAGACACTTTTTTCCATTTCACTATAAACAAGTGCTAGGTAGAGATTAAGTTGTATTAGACCTAGATTTTTCCAGATGAACATTGTAAACACATTCAGTGTTTATATTACTCTGTCTCTTAGCAGAAGTCAACATACTTGACTACAACCTCCTTTCCTGAAATCTGTTCCTTTGGCTTTGAACAAACAATATTCATTCTCAGTTTTCCTTCCAGCCTCCTTCTACTCTAACCAGATATACAGTGTTGAAATTCCTCAGGATTTAATCTTAGATATTCTTATTACTGCAAACTTTTTCTGTAGATTATATTCACTCCTGAAACATCAGATTCCATCTCTCTATATACAGTGTTTCCTAGTTTCACACCTCCTTACCAGATGTATTTTCTGAGTCCCAGATCTTAAACCCAACTTCCTACCCTACATCTGTATTTGGGTGTATCTGTACAAGGGTGCTCAAACTCAGCACATCTAAGCTGATCCTATCTTTTTACCAAAAATGGGCTTGCTCTTTCTATGTTCCCTGTTTCAATAAATGTCACGCCATCCATCCTATGAGAAAAATTAGAAACTTGGAGATTCATCTTTAATTCCTACCTCTTTCTAACATTCCACATACAATCAAAGTCTTGCCTATTCTTCCAAGTATTTCTCTGGTAATTTTCATATCATTTTGAATATTTGAATAGTGTGGAAAGAACTTAAAAATATATACTTTCCTGAAACTCATCTCCAGAGAGCATGATTCAACTAATCTAGTATAGGTCCCAGGTACTGGATAAATAATAATTTTAAAACCCCAGAAAGTTGTAATACATAAATCATTATACTATTGAGAACCACTTCTGTAATTCTTTCACTTCTCTCTATTCCAACTTTCTACATCTTAAACTAACAAAAACTAAAATCATTTTACATACTTAATTATTATATTAACATCTTAAGAAGTCTCTACTTCTACTTTTATTTACTTTCTCTTCATTGTAGCAGGAGTGGTTCTCTGTTATTTTTTTATGTATATCTGATCTTGTAATACCTACGTGTAAGACCCTCCAACAACACATAGGCTTAAAGACTAAAACCTTACACATGGTTTAAAACAAGGGATATAATTTGACTGCTGCCTAATTCCCCATCCTCAGGCTTTGCCCTACCACTTCCTCTCAGCCATTCTTGAAATTACAGCCACATTGTCCTTTTATTCATTCCAACATAATTTATTTTTTCCTATCTTGGAAAAGGACTTTTGCATGCCAGTGCTTTAGTCTGGATCACTGCTCCTCGTGCCCCTACCATGTTTCTTTGTCTAGCTAACTGCCTAAACAAGGCTATATCTCCTGTTTTGTTTCCTTAGTATCCCCTCTCCTTGTCCTGCATATCACACAGTATTCATTACTGAATCTATCTGCATTGTGAATAATACTAACATATATTCATTGAGCATTTAGAATGTGCTAAGCACTATGCTAAGTGCTTCAGAAACACAATCTCTTGTAAAGCACAAAAGAATGCTTTAAAGGATGTACTGTCAATATTACCATTTTAAAGATGAGCTAACTGAAGTGCAAAAAGGTTAACCATCTTTTTCAAGATTATATGGTGAATAAGTGTTGGAGATGAATTTTGAACTCAGGGTATTTGATTTCAGAACACAGCCTCATTACCCCTAAGCTCAACTACTCAATTATATGTTTTAATTAACTTAATTTTTAATTAAAAGCTTTATTGAGGTATAATTGATATGCAAAGCACTGTATACATTTAAGGCATTCAGTTTGATGAGTTTGGCCATATGCATATACTCATGAAACCATCAATACAATTGATGGTGATGAATAAATATATTCATCACCTCCAAAAGTTTCCCTGTACCCCTTTGTGTTTTGTTTGTTTTCATTTTTGTTTTTGTTTTGTGGTAAGAACAAAATATTGTGGTAAGATCTCTTAATATGAGATCTATCCTCTTAAAATTTTTAGGTGCTCAATAAAATATTGTCAGCTATAGACACTATGTTGTATAGCTGTTCTCTAGAATGTATTAATCTTACATAACTGAAACTTTATACCCATTAAGCAACAATTTCCATTTTTCCCTTCAGACAAACTCTAGTAACTACCATTCTACTCTGCTTCCATGAATTGCACTATTTTAAATACCTCATGTAAGTAGAATCATGCAATATTTGTCCTTCTGTGACTGGCTTCTTTTACTCAGCATAATGTTCTCCACGTTCATCCATGTCATCACTGATAGTAAGATTTCCTTCTTTTTTTAAGGCTGAATAATATTAATTGTATGTATATACCACTTTTTCTGTATCCATTTATGCATAGATGGGCATTTAGGTTGTTTCCGTATTTTGGCTATTGTGAATAATGCTGTAAGGAACATTGAAGTACAGATTATCTCTTTGAGATCCTCATTTCAATTATTTTGAATATGTACCCAGAAGTATGATTGCTGGATTATATGATAGGTCTATTCTTAATTTTTTGAAGAATCTCCATAATATTTTCCACAGTGGCTACAGTATTTTGTATCCCCACCAAAAGTTACATGGCTTCCAATTTTTCCAAATCCTTGCCACACTTGTTATCTTTTGTTTGTTTGTTTGTTTGTTTGTTAATAATAGTCACCATAACAGGTATGTTATCAGATAATCTCATTGTGGTTTTGATATGCATTTTCCTGATTAGAGATGTTAAGTATCTTTTTATATACATGTTAGCAATTTGTATGTCTTGCTTGGAGTAATGTCTACTGAGGTCCTTTGCCCATGTTTAAATCAGGTTATTTATTTTTTGTTTTGTTCTTATATTTGAGTTGTAGGAATTCCTTATATATTTTGAAAATTAACCCCTTATCAGATATATGGTTTTCAAATATTTTCTCCTATTCCATAGGTAGACTTTCTATTCTCTTGTTTCCTTAGCTGTGCAGATGCTTTTTTATTTATTTATTTATTTTAGTATTATTTTATTTTATTTTTTATGTGTGTAAATTTATGGGGTACATGAGAACTTTTTGTTACATGCTGTAATACGTAGTGATCAAGTAGTTTTCACCTGTCCATTTTGGTTTTGTTACTTGTGCTTTTGGGGGTCATGTCAAAGAAAAATATTGCCAAACAAAATACCATAAAACAAATGGCATGACTTTTAGAATTATGTTAAATATTGCCAGTTTTCATACAAATTTTATATATTAATTAGTAAAATCAAAAATAAAAGGCTAATGTCTCTTGTTTCTCATCAATAATTAACGAAATTATCCACAATAAAATAATATTACTGGGCTAGAATACATTGCATACAGCCATAATCCTAAATAAACACATATGTACTATTATCCTTTGAATCTATTTTTACCATAATTACTAAGAAAAAAAGCACTAAAGATCAAGAGTGTACTCTTGCCATTACTTTCCATAATCAAGCCATTCCAGCTTCAAGTGAAATCAACAGTTGAGCAATAATAGGTCTGCCTAAGAAAGTCCATATTTAAAATGTAGATGTTATGTGTGCACTGTTCCCAAATTGAGTTTAAAGCAAAGGCTTATATATATATATGACTATATGAGCACCACCAACAACCAACCAACATCTGGGCACTTACTCTGAACCAGGAAATGTGCTAACTATTTTAGATGCTTTGCCTCATTTAATACAACAGTGAGGTGGGTACCATTATAATAATACACATTTTATAGATGTGTATAGTGAGTCTTATGAATAGTGAATAACTTATTCAAAATCACATAGCTAGCAATTGGCAGAGCCAGATCCAAAGGTCCAGAGTTTCTAATTTAAAGTGTCATGCTTATGTTGACCATATCACCCACACCTCTACAGAACATGTGAGTTCTGGATGGTTTGGTAAACAGATGGGGAAAGATAGTTTTCACTGAAAATATTGGGAATGTAGGGAATTTATAAATACCTGAAGGTGAATGGTAACACAGTGAAAATATTTCAGTGTAAAGATTAAGAATGTGGAAGTTGGCTAGAAATGGATTTCCCACAGAGCTTAAAAGATCTAAATTCAACTGACATTTTCATACTCTCTCATAGAGTTATGTTTTATGTATATATTCTATCTCTGCAAGAAGTATCTGGCCTAATTAAGGTCAGGGGTCATTCGTTCCCTTTTGCATCCTACTATGTAGCTACTAGATTTACACTCCTGCTACACGAGGTCACAGAAATGAGTTCATGCTATGCCCTAGATATAGAAGCCAGGAAGAAAGATGAATGTCACATACTCATGCTTTGCTGGCTTCAGAATAAGGGTAGAATTCAAGGACCAATAATGTAGGCAGCTTTCATAGATAGAAAGTGCATTCTCATGCTTTAATTAAAACCTAACTGGACAAAGATGTACTGATACTGATACTTTTTTATCTAGAGTTCTAGAAAATATAGTCTCGAATATTTTAATTGATTTTTAAGAGAGTCTTTGTGTTTTAGTTTGCTTGTACCTACACCTCATAAAATGAATTTTGTTTTCATGACTGAATTTGCCACTGTTCCCCTCCTCCATATAATTAAGCACAGAAAGTTGATAAGTAAGGATTAATGAGACATTTTTAAGTGGATTTATCTATTTTTGAAATAAATTGAGAAAAAAGACATTCATAGAAAATAGAGAAATATAATGTTCTTGTGATTTAACTGAAATTTTCAGACATTATGTCAACTCATTTAAATATGCCTTAATAGTAAGTACCTTCTAGTATCCTGAATTTTGAACAGATGAAAATGATGATTCCTGATTAGTACATGTTAAAGGAGGTATATTTATTTATTAATGATAAAGACACATTATTATTGAAGCCATGTTACTCCTTGTTTCCTGTAATGTCTCTGCTTTTCCAAATATGACTCAAATTATCAGTTAAACAATCAGAGGACAGTGGTTTTTTTTTTTTTTAATTCCAGAATATTACGGGGCTGACAGTGTTATGATTAACATCTACTCATTGTTCTGTCATCACTATCAAAATGGAACAATCCAACTCACTTGATATAGATAAATGTATGAGCAGAGCTTAAGTTTCACCATATAAAGCATCATGCTGAGTTGATATAGTTAAACACCTTTTAATAAGTCCTTATCAAAAGGAGTACCTAAGAACCCTGTAGAACTGCAATTCCCAACCACCAGACTGCAGATCAGTGCCGGTCCATAGACTGTTAGGAACTAGGCACAGAACAGAACATGAGCAGTGGGGCAAGTGAGGAAAGCTGCATCTGTATTTACAGCGACTACCCATCACTCCCATCATCGCATAAGCCCCGCCTCCTGTCAGATCAGTGGCTGCATTAGATTCTCATAGGAGCACAAACCCTGCTGTAAACTGTACATGTGAGGGATCTAGGTTGCGCGCTCCTTATGAGAATCTAATGCTTCATAATCTGAGGTGGAGCTGAGGTGGTGATGCTGCTGCTGGGCAGTGGTTGCAAATACAGATTATCATTAGCAGAGAGGTTTGACTGCACAATAAATGTAATGCAATGGAATCATCCTGAAACCATCCCCACCTCTGCATCCTAGTCTGTGGAAAAATTGTCTTCCATGAAACTGGTCCTTGCCAAAAAGGTTTGGGGACCACTGCTCTAGAATAGGAACAAAAAAAGGAAAAGAAAAGACTTTGTGTGGTAATGGATTCCATTGCCTTGCAACTATTCATTTAAAATTCTATATTTTCTTTACATGTCATTGCTATTTCTTATAAGGAGTACTACAACTTTTGGTCAGCCAGCTTGTTCACATTTTCACAGAGTTAACTTTTTATTGGTTTACACTTACTGCAAGCAGGAAACATACCTGTGGTTATAATATTATCATGAACATTGTGCACCCAGTATTTAATTAACTTGAAGAAAATTTTAGGCAGACTTTTTTAAGCAACATTTTTCATAGGCAGGGCTATTAAACATTTTAATATCTGTTCTCAACTCATTCAGAACATGGGCAGAATAATCACCCACTTTGATTTATAGGGATTTGCTTTTAGAACAGGAACTTCCCCAAGACATGGGTTTTCAAATGCATTTCTAATTCTTATTTAGTAGGAGGAATGGAAGACCCCATACCTTATCAGCAATAAATTACTCTCCTGTTAAACTTGCTGCTAAACAAGGAGCTACAGTCCTATTAAAATCCAATTAAACATGCATCACACTTGATAGATATAATTAGAACAACTGTAGAGGGTAAATGGCTCCAAGCACTGTATCTGGAAGAACTGTAGATCAGTATTAAAAAAGAAAATAATAGACAATATGCTGGGGATTTGTTTCTGCAGTGATATTTTCTTTACTGCGGTGACTTTATTTATTACCTTTTAATAGTTTCTCTAACTTACTAGGAAAGGGTTATTTTGTTTTCATGTTTTTTTCCACTAATAAAGACATTGTGTCTTCTTTGATGGAGTAATTCAGACATTTTAGTAATACAATAGCAGATCTTTCAATAATGCTGTAAAACTTGTAGCACTTAAAATTTATTTTTAAATAGTTTCTCAGCTTCTTAATGTTCACTCCTCATTGCATCACATACAACTTAGGTATGGATGTCTCTGGTTGTCTTTCTTACACAGATGTAGTCATTGGGAATTGCCAACCTAGACATTGCAAGCATTAGGTAGATTTGCAGTCATTGGTTTTCTTTATGTACTCCCACAATAGCTGTAACAATCTCTTTGCTGAATCCTTCTCAGTTCTTAGAAATAATTTGTGTTCCTTGTATGCTGCTTTTGCTAATCAAAATGTGGAGGAATATTTTTGAGCTTTACATGTGGCTATAAAAAACAATCAGATCATGGCCAGTGCACAATATATTTTAGTAAAGGATGATAAGTACTGTAAATAAGACCATGTAGAAAATAAACACACTATTAAACATAGGTTTACTTGCATTGGCTTGGTAATGTTAAAAATTGAATATTCATGGAAAAAATATCATACTGTGAAACATCAGGGACAAATGGAGGAGGACAATGCTTGAACATTTTCACGTGTCCCTTCTCACTTGTTACGTATCAACTTGTTTTTACATGTGAAGTTGTATAATACCAAAATAATCTTTCTTAAACTTCCTTGTAATTTCTGTCTCCACTTCATGGCCATGTGTAGTTAAGTTTTAAAAAAATTAATAGCTCAAGTCTGCATATGTATTCATTGACATATCATGTAGAAAAAAACTGGACAAAAAGAAACCGGAAATATGAAATTTCAGAATTTAGGCCTTGTGCATCATGATGCTCCTCTCTTTTTAAATCTTATCTTTTATTTCTCTACAATTAGCTTGTTTTCATCTAAGTGGATGGGTATTTTCTAGGGAAAAAGAGCCACAAGCTGGTCTCAAGTCATTCCAGCAGAGCTAGCCCAAAAGACAAAAAGAAATGTTTTCCTTTCAATTCCGTAGGGACAGGACTCAAAAATGCCCCTACTTGGCTTAAGTACATCACCATTGTGACCATGATTAGCTCAAATCATGGTCTATGCCCACTCATGATCAAGAAGGAAAATTACACTACTAGAACTTGAGTTGTGGACAGGAATAAATGTGCAAGGCAGACAGAAAAAGTAGTAATAACAGGTCTGTTCATTAAAGGAAGCTGCTGCCAGCTAGCCTTTGAGACCACTCTGCCATCACAGACTCTCTGGGCCATGTCCTGCATGGCCACAGGCTAATTTCCAGGTTCTCAAAAACCTGTGGTTCATAGTTAACAAACCCTTCCTGACTCCTCAAGTGAGAGGGAAAGTGAAGAGAAATTAATGTTTTACCTGGATTTCTATCTTTCTCAATTCTATTTTTCCCTTGTTCTCCATAGAGTACGTTTTGCCTTAGTTTTATCCTATAATTATACCTCTGTCCTTCAGTCTTCTGAGTCTATGTCATAGTCCTAAAATAAAACCTTGTCACATTAGTGTTCATAGATGCATAATTATACTTCTTTGCATAGGTTCACTGTGAAAAAATGGTAAACAAAATTAACGTGTTTATGTATACAAAATAGTTCAAGTTGAGATAGATACATATTAGTCTTTCTTTATGTTATCTTTCTCCAAAATCTCATAGGCATACAGGATTTTTTGCATCTTTGGATTCCATCAAAGAATAAGCTTCCATGGTAGAGATATGTCAAAATATTGAAAGCTTTAGAAAGTTAAATGTATAATGCGAAATTCTAGGAACTATCAAATCATTTATATTTTATAAAAATGTTTAATACAAAAATTAGGTAGACCCACACATTTAAAAGTAATAATTAATTTTGAGCTAACTTGCTTTTAAGAAATACTTTATTCAAAAATACCTTAAAGGCTATGATGACCCTATAACTTGTCCATTGCTTATTAATTGTCTAGAATAATTATATTATAAAAAATTTTATGCTATGGTATTTGGGTATTTTACAATGACTTGTGTTTTATGGCATCAGAAATGTGAAAGAATAAATTATCAGAAATAAATCTTGATAGATTCATACATACTTGTTAACAGCAAATGTGCATTTATTTATCAAATTTTTTGGAATTATATAGTAATAATTTGCAATATGCTGATGAATGATGAATTTTTAAGTTAAAAAAGTATGAAACCTATTTGTATTTTATTCTGCACTTGTATTCATCTATTTATATTTATCAGATATATGCTTTTTAAAATTAATATATATTATTTCCAAAGTTGAATGGAAAAATTTAAATATATGACTATAAAAAGAGAAAATATATTATGAAGACACATGGGATAGGGCAATATTAAGAATATATTTTTCAAAAAAATTTACATAAAAGCTAAGACTTTAAATTCTAAATTGGTAAAGACACTAATATATTTCAGGAGACATTAATTAAAATTGTACTTTTATTCCAGTCATATAATTAGAAACCTAAACTTAAGAAAAAGCAGTTGTGTGAATCATGTGTAAGATTAGGCATGCTTTCAATCTAAAATTAAAATTTGTAATGTTTACTATTAAAAATTTTTGCTTCTAAATAATAACATAAGAAATAAACTCAACATTTGGTTGAGTGTTTGGTGTTTCTCTTCCTAGAAAGCTGTTGAAACTTTTTTTCAGAGTTAATGTCAATGCTTTAAGAATTAATATTTAGTTTCCTTATTCTATAACCTGTTTACTGTCAAACTTGACTTATACTAAAAATTACAAGTAACAATTTGCCATTCAGTCCGTGCTCTCATTTTTTAGTAGTAAACTTTTAGTCCAAGAGGTTGCAAAGTAAAATAGGAAACAAAGATAGCACCAACACTTTGGAAGAAGGTATCTGAAGTATTTCAGCAGTGAGATGACCCATTTGTGTAGAATTTTTACTGATTTTCTTAATTGCTTTGTTTGTACATGTTAAGTATTAGTAATAAAGTGGAGGTTATAGGAGGAATACAGCCATTAATATAATGGGAATGAGATATATATATATAAAATATATATATATACACACAAACAGTATGTGTATATATGTCAGTCAATTTATTTCTAATTTCTCTTATTCTGATAAAAATTAATACATATTCATTATAGAAAAATGTAAAGTGGAAGACATTTATAAAATAAATTAGTAATTGATTATAGTCCATCTTTGATAGTTAATTCCTATCTTTGATAGTTCATAATCACAATTAATCCTGGGAACACACTTTAAGTTTTTTGTTGTATGTGATGATCTCAAATACTATTTTGTGGTACCTTTTCAAGCTTAAATAAATTCTAAACATTTTATTATAACATTAAATATTCAATGAAAACATGAGTGTTAATGACGATACAGTAGTCCATCTTGCCTTTACTTTTCTTCAATTGATGTTTGCTACTTTAAATAAAGTATAGTTATAATTACTATGCTTATTTTTATGATACATCTCTGATTATTTCATTGAGTTACATTGTTAGAAATTTATTAAAAGAGCAAAAGATTAAAGAATAGAGAAATTTTAAGGCTTTTATTATGTATTGACAATGTAGCATCAAGAAAAATGTTAAAGTTTTGTACTCTCTTTTAAGCTGAGAAAAGCCTCTGTGACTGCCAACAGTTATTTGTTTACAAAAGTAATTAGTATTTTCTCTACAAATTCTAGTATGGAAAAGAATCACAACCTTTTTAAGCAAAGAAGTTTTCAAATGAAATTTAAAATTGTATTATTAACTCTAATCTTGGTATGTAGCAAATAAGTTTTAAAACTAACATATACAATGAATAGAACATTTTGTTCACTAATATAAGGAAGAAAGAGATAATGAAAAGAACATAAATTTACTAGCATTAGTTTTCAGTCAAAACTCTATCAATTTTCAATCAGCATTTAGAATGGTCTATTATTCTCTCTTTCTGGGGCAATTGGACTAATACTCAACTGTTTACTCATTACTGTGGAAATGCCAGGTAGTTACACACGTCTATTTTGATGGGTCAGGATCCATGCCATTTGGATTTTGGCCTTTTCCAATAAGTCCATTCCAAGAATGAACTTTTTAAAATACAAAAAACAAGACATCCTTTCACTACTAAAAATTTTCAATGGCTTCCCATGTCACTTGGAATATACTGTAGATCCACTGCTATATCCCGTAAAACCTTCATGATCCACCCATGACATGCTACACATGCTCCAATTTAGAATCTTTCGCTTTTATTTTTCCTTTTGCCAGGATTTCTCTTCTCCCAGATGTTCACATGACTCACTGCGTCACTTAATAGATGTCTTTGTTCGAATTCCACTTTCTCCATGAGGTTTTCCCTATCTATCCTACCTAAAATAATATCCTCCCCTGCATCACACACTCTTTTCCAGATGTAAGTATGTTTCTTCACCATCTTTGCTAATACATGCTCATTTATGCACTTGGTTACTGTTTGTCTTTCTTACTAAAATGTAAATCCATTAGGTCAGAGATTTTATGTTTGCTTATGCCTACCTCTATGGTGCTCAAAGCATGTTCAGCATATGGTAGATTTTCAATAAATATCTGTTGCAAGGATGAATATTTAAACCCATATGTTCAAAAAGATACTTAACTCGTCTAAGGCTCAGTTTTCTCATTTGCAAAATTGGTATAATGATGGCAATATGTACTCCATTGAGATTTAGTGAAGATCAAATAATAAAACGAATATGAAAGTACTTTGAAAATTTCAAAGAATAATTGTATTTGATAAAATTAAATCTTTTAGAGGCAAATCTTTACTAAATATATTAGGTTTCCTATTTTTTCTTATTATTCTATTCTGAGAAGTTTCTCTTCTCTCTCAATATCAAGAAGTGACAGAATGATACTATTTAATTAATGATAGATCATAAAATAAGTACAGTACTGATAATCCATATATATTCTCTTGGAAGCTACATCATCCATCACAGGAAGGAAAATTAATAGAGTGATCTGAGACACCTTTATAAGACTTTAAATAACCATAAATAAAGTTAGAAACTTAGTATAGTTTATTAGAATCAGCAAGGGAACTTTAAGAATAAGAAATAATTTTTTCATTAATATATCCAATAGCTCCATTATGTAATTATTATTTCTGAGAATTATAGTATCTATGGTTCTACATAAATAGGAGATTTATGAAAAAAGAATAAAAATTAAAATTAAAAAGTCAGTCTACATCTATAACTACTAACTTTCATTATCTTTATAAATCCAACCCTCATGAAATTATTTATTGTGTGAATCAATTCTTCTAATAAACAATTGACTACTTATTAATAAAACATGTAATGGCTATTCTGACATAGAAACTTTAAAATTTTTTCTCAAACTGTTTTAAATACTATATCTCAGGAAATAAATAAAATGCTACAGATCTAGCTATCTTAGGGATAAAGGCTCTTCCTACTTCTTATTTAGGAAGTAAGCCAATTAGCTGGCTTAAATAACTTAAATTCAATGTAGCTTCTTGGCAGAACATATATTTCCTAAATTAATATATCTCCTTATTTACCTTATATTTAAATTCATATTTGGATCCAAAAAATAAAGCTTTTAAAATAACCCACATATTCATAGTTCTCTATGTAATATACAGAAATGTAGGAATGAAAATAACTTTTCTAGAGTTACAAGAAAAATATTTTCTATCCAAAAATTTATATTATTTACTTTCATGTGAAATAAACTATTATATTATTAAAAATACTTAGATATAACTTCACATAGTATGTGGCACCTATAAAACTCAATGGACTGTTTTCCTGGAATAATAAACATTTCTTATTTTAAGTACATCAAATGTTGGAATAAAAATAAAGATGAATACAATTATGTTTCTGATTCGGAAATTATTTAAAATTACGATGTAATACCAACAAAAATTTTTCCTTTCCAATTTAAAGTAATCAATATGATAATATAATATTAAAATATGACTGTATTTTGAATTTATTTTTAATGAATTGCTTTACACTTTTCTGCTGTGATTTCCCCTAATAATAATGAAGAATGTAAACATTTCAACAAAGAGAAAACTAAAATATATTTATATAAGTCCAAAAGAGAATTGCCAAATTTTTCTTTATTCCTTTTCATTAAGCAACACTCCAATGATACAATGAAAAGAGGGGAAAAAAATCTATTTTCAGAGGTGCTGAAAAGACCTGCTGGTGGTTGCATTCTAGTGTTTTGCATTAGATCTTAGGTTATACTTATAACTACATACAGCAATATTATAATTTAGCATAATTATAGCTGTAAGGAAAACTTGCTAATAAGTATAAATGCTTAGATGTTAACAGGCTTACAGTTAAGCATGATAATGCAGGATCAGGAAAAGAAAAAATACATCATAAGCATATACTGGTGCTCACTACTTTCAGTGCCCATGAGTGAATGCATCCTTAAACTGATTCACTTTTGTAATTTATTGTCTATTTCATCTTACAGAGGGCCTCAAATGGACTTTTCTGGTATCCAATTCCTCATTAATGGATAATGTCACTAGGAAATCCCATGATTTTTAGCTGTCTAGGCAACACCTTGGGTTGGTGGACTGGAATAAAAGCATTCTAAATCTGTGATATACCAGCTGAAAAGCATGGTATATCACAAACATGTCATTTTGGTGTAAATTGGAAAATATATCTGTAATAAAGAGCTTGACTCCATTTTTGATGTTTGACTGCTGACAGCTCTTATGCCTTACCCTTTCCATCCCCCCTTTTACGCCATCTGGCTAAATTTATAAAAACTCCCCCAAACCCTCAATTGACACCAGAGGAAAGTTTAAACCACGTACAGGAATAACTATACCCGTAATCACAATAAAAACTCCAAGCTAGTCTCTTTTTCTTGCTCTCTGAAGTTATTTTTTAGACCGGCTTGGAACCACCCTCCTCTACCCCAGAAAACTGCATTATGTGAGTAAAAACTTTTCACACCCTCTTGCCATATGTTTGTCATCATTAGGTTTGACATCCATACCAAATTGTGGGTAAGAGCCCATCTTGCTTCTGCAGACTGGGTTTAGAAGTATCTCTTGTCTTTGTGTAAGTGGTTTTTCATCTGGATGTTCTCTTTCTTGTTTTCTCAGGTGACTGATTTTCAATACCAAGAATTTCTCTTAATGGTGCAACTCACATAGATATAGATATCAGCCAGCAGCCACATACGAGACTCACGTTTAATGAAAGTAGGTATGCTCTGGAGCAAAATTTAATTTTTTTATCAAAATTGTGCATATGTAAATAAGCAAAATATGTTTATCTTGGAACATAAATAGGTACTGATATAGTAAAATACACAATTTTTAAGTCTGCCCACTAATGTATATCTCCACCAACAGTTTCAGAACTACTTCCTGTGTAGATACTCAGTATTTTCCCTGTGTCTCTGAAAGGCGATCATTTCCACTAGGATTTGAAATGTCTCATGGGATAATGAAGGCAGAAGTATATGCAGTTTGAAATTGAAAAATAAGTAAAAAGAAATGTCTAATAAAAAGAAAGTAAATGGTAAATGCTGGAATTTCAGGGACACTAGTATTTGGGCAGAGCATTGTTTTGAGCTTGGTCACATAATCAATGATCTGTTCAACCAACACACAGAACATCTCTTCCCAGACAACTCTGGCAAATTTATAACAATACAGTATTTTTTCTCAAAGAAACTATTGAAAAGGCGTGAAATAATAATTAACATAGCATTCCTGGTTGTAGTAGTATTTTGTTAAGGCATTCTTAGATTGTAAGAACTTCAGTGAAGGGTGCTTGTAGCATGCAACTAGTTAGGGACTAGCTGTATGAATGATAATTGTTAAGGACAATGAGGCCCTGGTCCCTATGCAAAGCTAGAATATAATTAAACACAGCCTTTGAAGACAAGAGAACTGAATTACAATCTTTACTGACTAGGTGTGACACAGTAGGCAAGTTACTATTCCTCTCTGACTTTCCTTAGCTATAAAATGGAATAATAACATTGAATTCCCATGGTTGTTGACAGAATTACTGCATTTAATCTAGAGCCTATAATAATAGTTATTGTTTCTTTGTTCACCCTTACTTTGTTCAGTGGAAATCACTTATTTGCATTTTTGTCCCACTAGCCTGAAATTTCCTATGGATGAGCATTATGTCTTTATGTAACTTTATAGCAAAAAGGCTTTCTAGGAATATGTTGGGCCATCAGAAAGTGTATGATGCCTTAATTATTCATATGTTGGTGATTTCAAGCCAAGCATACATTGGTTTACTCTTTTAACTGTATATGGTATTGTTGCTGAAATTTTCCCACAATTGTATATTAAATTTACTAAGGAATTTTATTTCTACTTCACATTCTGATATCTACCTCATTACTGTAAAATATGTAAAACAGTGTTGACTCTAGTAATTTCTTTGTTATATAAATAACTCATTAAGAAAAAAAGCCGGTCTGTTATTTTAGATAACAGTGGACCACCAACTAAAAAGCCAGATGGTCAAGATATTCTCTGAAGTCCTATAAGTCAAATTCAAGTTAACAGTTTAAAACACTAAAATTGGCATTTTAAGTTACATTGCTAGGCCAATTAGTTTTATAAATGAGAAGTTTTAATATAAAGTTCATAATGTTGCCTATGTAGCAGTATTTTTAGAACAATGTTATTTAAGCTTAGTTTTTAAAGAGTAATTTAGATAATAGTTCAAGTAAAACTATAGAAAACAATGAGCTAACATTCCCGGCCCTCATTTTTAATCCAAAGTAAATTGTCACATTTTAAGGTAACACTTGTTAAAATGGCTTTAATAGAATAGAAAAGTAAAAATGCATTTATTTAAATTCGATAAACACTATCTCTCCTATGCTATAGATTATAAATAAGGTGTAGTCTTCACAGTGAAAAAACTCACAAACACATGCATAGTTGAATGCAACTTGAGAAATAGATTAATAGAGCTGTGCATTAAGTCCTCTAGCATGTGAAAACAGAGGCTCAGAAAATTAATCCTGTCTTCTGAAAGGAAGATCCAAGAAAGTCATGATAAGGAGTCTATGTTTGAAATTAATCTTGAAATATAAATAGAGTTTTGAGAACAAGAACATTTTGGAAACGATAGAGTACGTACAGCTTTTGGCAATATGAGAAACGATGATTTGCTTGGGGAGAATAACAAGTAGCACATTATGCTGGGAGCATAAAAAGTGTCAGAGAAGAGAGGTATGAGATGAGAACAGAACAGTATACTAGAATCTGATAATGAAGCACCTTGTATTCCAAGGTAGGAAGCTAGGAACCTAAACTATAAATTGAATTGAAACCATAGTGTTAAAGAATTTTAAGAATAGGATGCATAAAATTAGATCCACATTTCAGGACATCCTCTGGTTACAGAATGGAGATGGGTTAGAGTATGGGAAATTTGCAATCAGTAACAAAGCTGAAGCACTAATGTAGGGAAAAGATGATGAGATCTTAACCCAATGTAGTAGCAGTTTGATTGGAGATAAGGAAACAGATATGAATGATGTTTAGAGAATGGAATTAAGAAGATTTGGTGATAGACTATGGAGGGTAAAACTAATGAAGTGCAGGGATTAGCTAGCTTATAGCTTAGGTGACTGGGTACATATAATAGTCTTTACTGCTATCATGTCATAACATTTATGGTCTTCTTCCAAGAACGTGAAGGCTGCCATTTGTGGGAAGATGTGGCCATGTGACTTGCTTTACCTAATAAACATCAAGAAGTGGCATGTCTACTTCCAAGTGGAAGCTGTAGAAACCAGAGTTTGACTGTCCACACTCTCTCTTTCCCTTTGCCGCAGTGCCATACAATGTAATAGTGGCTGCTACAACAACTTGAGACCTTGAATAAAAACTACCCAAAGCAAAATCCCCTGCCAACCCACACAGATTTGTGAAATTACAAAAAAAATTATTGTATTAAGCCATTAAATTTTTGGTTGTTTTGAGATTTTTCTTTATTGTTGTTGTTTTCTACTAAAGCCTGGCCTTGATAATAATGCTAAAGTGATGGTGGAATAAAATTGAATTAGGAGTAGGAGGGTTTGTAGGTTAGATCATGAGGTTAGGTACAGACATGAGTCAGGGGTCCTCAAACTTTTTAAACAGGGGGCCAGTTCACTGTCTCTCAAACCGTTGGAGGACCAGACTATGGTTTTAAAAAACTATGAATAAATTCCTACGCATACTGCACATATCTTATTTTGAAGTAAAAAAACAAACAGGCAAAAACACCCGCACATGACCCGCAGGCCATAGTTTGAGGACGCCTGGATTAAATATTAGGTGATGATATTAGCAGTTGTTCATATTTATGGAGTTAGGTTTTCAAAATTAAAATGTAGGTAGGAGATATGGATGAGTGTTAACCAAAGTCATGGAAGCAGACATAATTTTACAGGACAAATAAAATAAAGAGTAATGGAGAAAACTGCTGAGGACAGAACCCTAAAATGCACCAATACTTAATGTGCATTTGGACTTTACCTTGAAATAAATGGTTTAACATCAGAAGATTTAAATAGCTAAATGACACAGCCAGAGCTGTGTTTTTGAAAAGCCACTCTGTAATTGGCATAATTGATTAAGATAAGAATAAGCTAGTTATTAATATTAAGTAATTTCTACATTCTTTGGGTTATTAAGTAAATATTTATCCATAAATTACATCTTTAGAAACATATATTGTTTCTGCACATGTCCTCCTTTTGCTATCCTAAAATTATGTCATATTCATAATTGGTCATTGTTTGGGTTTGTATTTCCTACTATTTCATGGCTTCTAAAGAGACCTAGAGGAGATATACATGTATGGACATAAAATGCTTCTAAGAGCTACATGTAATTGAAACTTGGCATGTATATTCTATATGATACCTCAGAATACACCATCTTATTCTTGGCAATAGCATAGTGCTAACCTCTATAAAGAATATAAAGGAATATAAGCTATAATTGCTGACTTCAAAATTTTAGAATCAAGGGAGAGGTTGAGATAACGTTGCTAGGAAGGTATTTATTTAGAAACCATATACTTTATACAACACTGGTAAATAATGCCAAATAGCCACGGGTGCTATCTCCCTAATATCATACTTATTTCTGGAATGTTTTATTATTTAAGGATTTTATTAGATTGTCATTTTTATGTTTCATATGTATAAAGTGCTCTACTCTATACAAAATTTTAATTTTCTTCACACTTCCCCTCATTCACAAATCAAAGATCTAGCTCTTACTCTCATTAAACTACTTCAAGATGCTGAATTCCAATAAGAATTTATTTTCCACAATGTTTCACTACTTAACAGTAAAAAATTACTAGCAATAGCAAAATGTCATATTTTACATTACCCACATAATACAGTAAATTATTTGAACTTAGGTCAGGAAATGCTTTCAGTAGTTGAGTTATCCATTTAATGAAAAGATTAAGCATATATTTTGAAAGTCAAAAATAATACTATATCAATTGACCGATCACAGCCTGCTGACTCATGGAAGAGTTGGAGGAAGTAGACCATCTGTTATTTGGATGCATACACACAACAACAGGCAAGAAGAAGAAAGGCCAGATAATATCTCACAAATGGCATGGGGAGGATTTTAACGCTACAGAAAGTTGGTTCTTTGAAATAAATGGGTGGCTGCAGAACACTCAGATTAGGCTGTTGACCTTGTCTGAGTAAATACAAAAGGGGGGATAAAAGAAAAAAAGAAACACAAAGTATATAAAATGACCTCAAATTGAATAAAACAGGAAATCCTCTTATCTAAAATTGCCCTGTAATCCCTATTTGAGTAGAGTTCTATTTCATACTTTATTTTTCCTTCCCAATTTATAACAATGTAATTTCACTTTAAATTAATGCATCTACAGTAATATTTTTCCTATTGTACCCCAGTAAACTACATGGCTGCCTATTCTATCTTATGAACAGGTTATAGGTTATTAACATAAAATGTTATTTTTACTCTGGGTTCTTCTCCCATGTAGTAATATAGTTTTTAGAATAACCTGCAAACAGTGGCAGTTTTCACTCCATTAATGCTATATTATTATCACTAATTTTATCCTAATTTTATGCTAGTATTTGGCCTGGCAAATGACTTTGAGTCAGAATATAAAATAGAGAAATTTTAAAAAATAGAAAAGAGTATGTTAAAAATCTTTTAAATACAACAAATCTAAACCTATATTAATGTAATATGTTATGTGTATCTACTACTCTTTTCAGTTAAATACTAAAGGATATTTTAATGTATTGTAGCCACATCTTTTGCAAGTGATGTAGCTAAGTTTTCTCTAAACTACATTCTCTGATAAGTACTAATAATAACAAAACTGAATGGACATAGTTCCCCTTGTCATCAGGGAAGACATTTTGATTGCCACCCAGGAAGTGTACTTTCCTGAAATAAATGCTAAGGGGCAGATATTTTTATGTTAAACTATTGTCATATCTTCAAATGTGTTTAATCTTTCATTGTGTCACCTAGAGATCCTTAAATGTTGATAGATATTCAGTGATAATAATAAACATAAGTCTCTAAAGGGATATTTTAGAGAAAAATAATATTGTCAATATAGTTTGATAGTTATAAATTAATATTTTTACTTCTAAAGCCTTGATACTCCAGTGTTAGACAGCATAACTCTCTAATGACAAAAATATATATTAAAAAATTAACAATCTGTCCTATTTACTTAATTACTTTTTCAATTACAATATTTATAGAGATATTCAACATTATTTTAAGAAACTCTATGCTTTGAAATTCCCATAATGAACATATATTTTAAGATAACTCTGCTCACTTTGTCTTGCAAAGAGTCATATTTTCACTCCCTATATTAAAACTGTAAGAAGGAAGGTCAGTATTTTTCCCACATCTCAATTTATTATACTGCTACCTTTCTTTCTCTTTGATTTTTCTGGATCTGTAGTACTGCTTATACCAAACCGAGTGTGCACAGATATATACGAGCTTCCAATCATTCAAGCAGCTCTTGAATTCTTGTCTCTTCTGTAAACCTAAAAAAACTCCTTTAGCAAATGATTTTGACAATTTCCTAAGCAAGATGTGTTTATTTTTCACCATGATCATGATATTTGGAATTACTGGCTTAAATCTCTATTTCCACTAGACTATAGGCTATAAGAGCACAAAGACCATATCTGTTATTCTCAGGTACATCCACAGTACCTAGATCATGTGTATCTCATAGTAGATGCACACTAAATTACATAAGTTATAATGATTACTCATACAAATAGAGTTTAGCAAATGTGGAACTGATTAGTAAATTTGAGACTTTATGATTTTGTAATGCATTGTCAGAGTTCAGTTGTTGTCATTTCATTAGATCACTAATGTAAGCAAAAAGAATATAAAACAAGTTCTCTCTAGTTACCAAAATATCTTTTCTTGCCAAAATGGCTGACTGAGATTCTAATTTCTTATTAATACAATAACAAACCTAACAAGGGCTGAAAAAAATGGTGCAAGGAGAAGAGTGAATCTCCTTGGATTCTTCCATTCTCTGGCCACTATTCAGTTTCCTTCCTCAATTTTTGCATTTTCAATAGCTTATTTCTTTTGTAAGTCTTGGTTATAGTCATTTGACATCATTTATGCTTCCTGCCATTATTCATTGAGATGTTTAGACTATGCAATATGAATATCAGAATATTCTGCCTTTTTTAACCCTTTAACCACATAACCTATTCTCAAGTCTGAAAATCAAGAAATAAATTAGTGTAAATGTAGTTTGTAAGTTATGAACCACTTTATTCATCAGGTCTTTTTAAATTTATTTTAAATTGAGTTACTATGTATTCATAATTACTTAATGAATTCTAATGATATTGGAAAATCATAATGATAGTCATACACTGAAATGGATGCTGTCTCTAGTGAGCTATTTTACCCATAAATGTATATGTATGTGTTCTAGTTAATATCCCTTTACAACCTAATATTTGTAAGAAAATCAACAAATTAGTACACCATTTTGGCTCTGCTGTTCCCAAAACAATAATTTATTTACTTAACTGATATAGTCAATCTTTTCAAAGGCTTATGGCACATAAAAAGGTATTTAAAACAATAACCCTGGGAAAATACAATAAGTGCATCACTTAGCTTGGCTTAACAAGAAAGTTTTGATGTATGAAGAGGTCCTAGTGAAAGCAGAACCCATTATTATAGTTAAATACAGGTTAAGAATCAAAATGTTGGTATGGGGTTGATCTATTAAATTATTAATTAACAATATCTTATTCATGTACATTAGGTTTTTATCACTCATAGATATATAAACTAATGCTTATAAAAAGTAAATAAACAAATAAAAAGCCAGTAATCTAAGTGGTCAGATTAAACTCCAGAGTGAATCTACATATTTAGCTTTTTAGTTGATATTTCTTATCATGGTTTCATATTCAATGTTCTTAACAAGGTATATAGTTTGTGAAATTAAAGGAGAAAAGAATTAAAAGAATATTTGCAGATGTTTTTGAAACCAAAGGTCAAAGTTACTAATTACAAACAGATTCCATGTCTAAAGAAGTATTTGAATAAACTTCTTCATTAGTACACAAAATTACCACATTATTACTGATATTTAAATCATTACACTTCTTAAAGTACCTTGATATACTTTTTATGTTAAGAACTCTAAATATTCATATTCCATCTTCTTCATATAGGGTATCAATTATGTCTCCAGCTTTTGTAACCTCTAAACACTAAAACTTCTTACACTGGGAATGTAATATCAAAAATCCATTGCCACGTGATAAATTAAAAAGGTGACTTCCTATTTGAGAAAATTATCAATATTCATTTTTATATACTTTTTAACATTTTACTCCAATTGTACATGCATGTATATTAGGATGATCAGACTGTGGAATTGTAAAGGGGCTATAATATAAGCATCTTAGAACATCTCAATATTACTAAAGGGGATGATCTTACAAAAACAAGAACAATGGTTTCTAAGAGATTTTATGCAAAAGAGGTATTATCAAAAGCAATGACAAATAGCTACATAAAGCCAAGTCTTGCATAAAAATAGACATCATCCATCATTACAATAGAGCTACTGAACACCCACTGAGTTACTGATAAGCAGTATTACAACAATTAACTAACCTCACTAATTCCAGGGCTCCCTTACATAGCAGGTAATTGCTAAATGTTGGGTTAAATGGGAAAGGGAGAATTTCAATTCACGGATATTTACTGGGTGCCTACTATGTGCCCAGAGTGCAATACAGAAATCAAGACAACAAATAAGCCTGTAACTCATAAGCAAAATGTGTGCTCATGTTCTAAAAAGCACGTGTTCTACCTGTCATCAATTCTGGGAAATATGACTGTCTAAAACTATTCTAGAAGTCCAGGGCAATATATTAGGGCCATATCCTAAATGATGTTCTGTCTGTGGAATCCATTTCTAACTCTGGATTCTCCAGAGAAGTAAATCAGTTAGCCCTAAAAAATGGGTAGACTGTGGGAGTCTTCACATGCCTTGGAAACATCAAAGCTTCCTAGAAAATGTGGAAGTTGTGGGAAAATTAGATACCATCTGGTTTATTCCTCTACAATTATTTAACAAAATAGTGTAAAAAAAAACGAACTTATAAATGTGGCCAGTTAATGGTAGACCATAACAAGTCTGGGGCTCCAAATTTCCAATTCAGAGCTCCTTCTACCAAAATATGTGAACTATTTCCCAAGGGTCTTACACCTAAAAATAGCCAACATTGGATGTAGGATCAAGAAAATCATAAGCATAAGATGGCATTAATCAAACATCATGAATAGGTTCTGGAACTAGCTCATAAGCCCCAGAAACACAATCAGCAAACATATTCAAAATTCTTTGATTCCATTAATGATTCTAGAACTGTTACCTTTCAATGACCATACTATGAAAGCTTGTAGTGATGGCTATAAAAAATAAAATTACAGAATAAATAGGAATATGGTTTTTATAGGACAAACTTTTAACTAGTTTTCTTTTTCTAATTTGTTTTGTCATGTCTCTGACAATGATTTAAAATCAATCTAGTGAATATGCTACAATGAAATATCAATAAGAGTTCTATCTTCATATAAAATACAATTATGTGTGTGCACATATATATTACATGTTATAAAATGTACAATATTTAAAGAATATTAGCAGAAGTGTCAGAGTCTGCTATATTTCACATTACCATATTGTGGTTTCAATATTTTATGGTATGATACAAAATATGCCAAAGAAATGTGCTGGGTCATTTTAGTGATGGTTTAACTATACCCTCAAGTCCATATTTATAATAATTACTTTTTTCTGATATTGAGAAAAATGTTTACTCCTTATTAAAAATTTAGAATATGCAAAAAGATAGAAAAAATTCACTTCCAATTATTTTTCTATGCCTTATCATCAGCAATCCCTATCTGCACAATTCCCTATGTTTTGACCTCTCAACATTATGTTATGGGGAAAATGCATACTTTATCAAACTTTGAAAATGTAATTTTAAATGTTAGCATGATATTTCATTATATAGTTATCATTTAGATTCTTCAATAATTGCCAATTTAAAAGTTATCGTAAATATTGTTTCTATACTATTAACAATTACATGACTCAATGATTATTTCCCTAATTTAGTTTCCAAGCAGGAACTTAATGATTTGGGGAATCTTACCGTTGATTGCTTCCAAGAAGTATTGAAAGAAGGATTAAGTGATATATAAACTGGTCCCTTAGTCATTCCCCCCAAATCATCAGTAAGTGACTCAATGCCCCCAAAATGTCTATCATGAGAGAATCTTCATAGAACCAATGGAAGGTACTAAATTCTAGATAAACATAAAGGGCATACATGGGACACTCTCAGCTGATATTTGGGGAGACAAAAATTCTAATTATATATGTACTACTTATTGAATTTTTAAAATGGACCAAGTCTGTAAGCACAACATTTCACACACACACACACACACACACATTTTCTTAAACCATTATTGGATCTCTGCAAACTCAGAGCAGCTGCCTTTCATTGAAAAGATGGCAAACACTGTGCACTGATCCAGGAGAGAGAACATAAGGGATTCCTGTCACCTTTCTCAGTAGTGAGTTTATTTTATCTCATGAAATAAAGTATTACTAGACCACCAGAATATTTTTCCCTTAAATTGATTTGCATTGCACTAGTATTCACAAAATGTCTCTCATACTCTGATATAAAGCCATCTTCCTATTTTTGTTTTCAGAACCATGCATTTGTCGTTCAGCCCTTTCTGTCTAAAAAACATTATAGTTGCAAAGTGGATGAATCTCTGTCAAGATCTTCTAGACAAATGCTATTTCAATGTAGCTAGTCAAATATGTCCTATAACTTTTTTTCAAATTTTTAAAAATTGTGGTAAAATGCACCTAACAGAAAATTTACCATCTTAACCATTTTTAAATGGACAGAGATATTAAATATATTCATAATGTTGTACAACTACCACCACCATCCATCCTTTAATTTTTATAACCACTTGTACAAAAGCAGTTAGAATTTATGTGCATTAGTAGTTCCTTTTAGGGGAAAAGTTTTAAAAAATGCACTGTGCATTGGCAAGCAAATCACTTTATTGTAGCTAGGTCAAGGTACTATAATATGAAAGTAAATGCTATTTTATTGATTAATTTGATGTAACTATACAATGACAGAAGTTAAAGGAGGAAATGCTGTCTATAAAAAACACATCTAATTTTGATTGTCTTCCTAGAAACTGACACCAATTCAAATTTTGTTTTCAATGGATATATTTTTCTTTTAACAAAGGGGAAGTTGGTACACTTGAAGTATTTTATCTAACTTAGCATCATTACAAAAAAGGAAGTACCAGATAATTTAATAAGAAATGTATTTGCAATGATCTAGAAGATGGGAAAAAGCCTTCCAGAAATAATATATTCTTGCCAATATTAAAGATCTTGTTATATATAATATAATTGTCTGCAAAGTCTAGCTTCTGAATAGAATTGTGTTGAGTACTATAAACATGTGAAAACTTATAACCTACTATTTTTTCCACTGGTAACTACTAAATATTAAAAGATAAGAGATACATCCTCCTTTTATTTAATATTAATTCAAATAATGTATTACTATAAAAACCTAAATAGCAGTTTATAATGCTACATCAAGATCTCTCAATCATTTTTGCTTTACTAGAAATTTACAGATCTAGTCCCTTTCATGGAGGTTTCTCAAAATAAAACAAAAGCAATTCTTATTTGCTTTCTATGAGATGCCTATGTCATTTAGGGCTTACAAATATATCACATAGGACAAGTAGAATTCTTTTATATTGTATCTATTCATGTTTAAACATTGTGTTAATTGGATAAGTACTTTAGCACTAAATATATGTAAAAATCTGTATGTAGAGTTATGGGAAGATCAAGAAAAAAGTGACAGCACAATTTGGATCTTTCCAAATGCCCACATAAAATTAGAGCACCTAGATGACAAAACCAAAAATACATGTAAAATGTTTGCACCTGAAGTAGGTGGCAAGGAATACCGCAAACCCAAAACAAACAGCCATCAAGATCTGCATCTTATCCCATCTGTGAGGGAGAAAGCTGACGGAAGCAATAGGGTTTCTGATGGATATGTGAGTTAACATTAACAAGCAGGTATTCACTAGATGATGGAAGGGATGCCTGTCCCTGAGAAAGGCAATTAAAACTAGAAGAAACATTCCCCACTTGACTAGCAGGCAAGAAAAAGCAACATGTGGTATAGCCTAAGGGCTGGAGCAGTATAGCTTCTACAGACTTTCCAAAACCATCTCCCAGGCCCCCTTTCTGGGATCACATGAATAAAATGGTTGCATATCTTGTAGTAACTTTGAGACCTGAGTGCTCCGTATGAAACATAGACCCTCTTATATGAGCTTACTGAACCCTGGCTTTATTTGATGAAGGGAATAATCCTTGCAACAGTGATCTCAAACTGGCAATAAAATAGTTAATGTTTATTTAGGATTTACTATATACTGGGCACTGTCCTCAGTAGCTTGCATGTGTTATCTCGTTTGAAACTCATGATGATTCTATGACCTAGATACTACTGTTGTCCACTTAATAGGAGAGAAAGCTGAGGCACAGAGAATTTAACTAACTTGCCACATTTACCAAGTCGGCAAGTTAAAAGAGGGGGAAATTTAAAATTATCGATTTCTCTTCCATACTTGTTCTAATGAATGTCCAAATCTATTTTCAGTGGAATTTAGTTTTGGCCAATGACTACACCTATGTTTTATCTTAGTATTCCAGAGTGGAGATGAATGATACAGTTGACTAGACTTAGCAGAACTGAATCTGTGTGCATGCTCTTTTCACTTCACTTTGTGTTATATGGCAAGTACAATCCAATAGGGCAGATCAATGCCTTAATACATGGGTGTTTCCTGTATTTTAATTTTCTGGAACAAACACATTTCAACAGAGTAGCCTATTCTCATAACTCCCGAAGAAAAGTAAATCAATTCATGAATATAAATTCTCTCTTGTCCTCTTTACTTACTTCTAAGAAGTACCATCCCTTCTCTGTCCATCCACTTCACTTAGGCTAGGCATTTATTTTCCATCTTAGGTGAGAATGTGTGACATTTTGAAATCTATTTTGAAACAGTTGTTAGTATCTTATCAATTTCCTTATTTATTAATAAGTTAAATAAAATATTTGATGAAGTCATTGACATTTATATGAGAGTCATTTTTTTACCCATTTTTTTTTTTAATTTTAAAAAGATAATGCTACGTCTTGTCCTCTATACTATCCCATTTTCAGAAATTCTGGAAAATTTTTGACACAGAAAAGGGACTATGTAAGTATTGAATGAACTAATTAATTATCTCCAGGTCCTAGTCTTGAGATACAGTGCGGTTGACCTGTGACACAGACTGAGTTTATAGCACAGGTTTTGATAGAAACCTAGACCTAACTCAAAATAAATTTAAAAAATACTCATAGTCTTACTCACTAAAAAGGAGTCTCAGAGACGTCTTGATTGGTTTTAGCCTCTATCCCCATGGTCTTTGGCAGACTTGGACTGAAAATGAAGAACTAGATATCTCAAAATGTCAGTTAGCTGGGAGGTAACCTTCCCAGTACAATGTTCATTCTAGAAGTTTCCAATAAGTCAGACCTTTGACTGAAAAGAAACTGCAGTGATTTTATAAGCCCCTCAAAATTCACCAGCAAAAATGTTAATGTTGTTTTTTTTCACCTACAATCTCCAAGAACACTTCAATAGGAAAAATTATCATTCGTTAATCTCCTTTCCTTGACACATTGCTTTTAATTCTCCATGTTTTTATTTTCATTACAGTCTTTTGATACCCCACTTTCCTCATGGATATAGTCTTCTTATGGCAAACACAACATTCTTCTTCCATTGCAGTTGTTTATTCATTCTTCCCCTGCTGCTCTCCCAAGATCTTACTCTAATTTCTCCCCTTGTCTTCTGAAGCATTGAACATATTTCAGCACTTTCTCCTGGGTCGATGTCAGGATTCATTTGATAAACAAATGTTTATTTTCATGCACTAAACTAGGCCTTCTGCTAAAACAGAATGATAAAATGATAAACAATGACTATCCTCAAGGGATTTATAATCCAGTAGGGAAAATAAAATGATCAAACACTTAAAATAATGCTTGACTAATATTATTAGTTCTAATATGGAAGCACCACTTAGGCCCTACACCTTTTAAGACTCACAGAATCGTGGACACTGTTGATTCAGTGACTAATATTCATCTGCATTCCCCACTACAATAGAGGCTGAAGAAGCTCAATTTCTATTCTTAAGACTCCCTTAGACTTAGGGCTGACCACATGATACAGTTTTAGCCAATGAGATGGTGTGGCATTTCCACTGAAAGTGCAACAATTCTAGGAAAAATTCTGATTTATTGTAAGAAAGATAAATCTGCCTGGCTCCATGCCTTTTTTCCTTTCTTCTTGATTAGAGTTTAGAAGCCCTTTGTTACTCTGAGAGAAAGCCAACAGAATCATTCAGATGCCAATCCAAGGTCTTGATTAGATTGAGCTACAGAAAAACTGACCAACAGAACCAGGTATCTGAGAAAAAATGAGCACCTCCTTTTTTAAAGATATCATCAATCACGTTTTCTATCATTTATCATTTGTAACCGGTAAATACAATCTTCAATTTTTATATTTTATGTGGAAAAAGAGAATGATTTACATTATATTCCTCAAATCTGTTATTCATTACATAAAATAAATCCTGTATTTTAAAGAAAACATAAATCTCCATTCACCTGATACATTATATGGAGATGTTATCATTTGCCATGGCTCAGAGTGAATGAAATATTCTTTTAACTTTAATAATAGTTATTTTTAAAATGAATATATTTAATGTTCAAAATAAAAATAGCTAAGAATGTAATCATATTTCTAATACTTTAAAAAGATTCTAGGATGAGTTTTTAATATACATGACAAAATTCACTTTACATTGACCTATACTTAAGAAAAAATAGGATCACTTACTTAAATCTATATAGATACTGATTTTCTGACATGTAATTTCTTTTTATTCTTTAAGTAAACGATATAAGTTGCATGATTCCTAGAAAATCCTGTAGGTAAATAAATACTGTAAGATGAAAGCTGACAGAACACTGAAGATAATTTGCATTCATTGACTTGGTAGAGGTGCTGGACAAAGACTCATTTTTTAAATGGAGCACGATTCAAAATTATGGACTAGACAAATCAATAATTCTTTATACTTGTCAGATGAAGCAATTATCTTGGTTAGCTAATTGCCTTTAAGGAAAATATCTCACCAAACTAAAGCCTATAGAAGTACAAATGAAAAAACTCTTTTATGTCTTTCTAATTGTGAATATCTAAATTTGTCTTTTCAATGACATAATTTATTCTTAAAATTAAATTTTGTCATTATTTTCTAAGAGATTTTTGTAAACTTCTGAACTTAGAACACAGGTGAACTCTACAAAATAAGAATAGACTCACTATACTTTGCAAGGATATGCAAGGCTCCCTAAGTGGACATGTGTATGCATTTGGAAGAGTTGGTTCAATAAAGCCAGAGACTCACTGTTTCTTTAAGTTTCTTGAAAGAAATAAAATGTACATAAGCAGAATGCATTATCTTTTCTGTGAGAATTGCCCATGTAATATCCTCAAATATTTACTCTTCAATATTTACCAAACTTGAAAAATATTTAAGTATAACTAAAGAAAGTGTTTCTTAAAGAAACTTCCACAAATGGTCCTCTACCCTATCATTTAGACTACTAAAACTATTCCTGCCACCCCTTCATATGATATTACACCACCCATTGAACTATGAGAGTATGTGTTTTACCTAGTGAATTCAAACTAGAATGATGCCAGATGTAATTGTTTTAGATTCTCTTAACTATTAATTTGCTTCCCAAAACTCCTCTTCTAAATGGTCATGTGTGGGAAATGTCACACAATTGGATGGACAGTAGGAAATTGAATCCATTAAGTTGCTTTACTGACTACTAAGAGATGAATCATTTGATTTCAGCATCTTCTTGTCTGATTTAAACGACAGAACTGAGTAATTTTGTTCACTCTGTTTATATTGCAAAGGGCCCCAATTTAATACAATCAAATTTTTTCTAACCCAATGGGCTTCCTTTTCATCTGATTGGCCCTTGGCACCCATTGATTGACAAATAATCCACAGTCACAGTTTACCTTTATAAGAAAACTCAGGTCTTATCACTTATTTCTGCATTTATTTTTCCTTTATTGGGGCTTATGTTTGAAGTGCCCTGAGAGTCCTTGATATCTTATCTCTTCTTTCCTTGGACTGCCTGCAATTCAGTTACAAAATACTCATTTTGTTCCCATCTCAGTTTTATTTGTTTGTTTGTTTGTTGTTTTAAAAAACTTCTCATTCCTAGTCTAAACTATATCAATGATAACTTCTTTCTGGCACATTCAGCCAGGGATGAGATGTGTGGGTAACCCAAATGGAGTAACCTGTCTGCAGTAGAAGCAGACTGTTGTTCCTATTTCTCTTAGAATTCCTTTTAATCTTGGTCTTGCAGTAAAGCATTTTCAGAGAAGCAATTTCTGTATGTTTGGCTGATGTAGAAACAATTAACTTGGGAGACTTGTGATAAAGACTTGGCAGGTGGCCCAAGGTTCAGAATATTAATATTTCCCTATTGGTTTGGGAATGGAAAAACAGTATGACCTTCTTCAAGTAGCCAGGCCATAATTTCAGCTGCTCCTGAGAATTCTTTTTTTTTTTTTTCTTATTTTTCACAATCTTGAGAATCAGCAACAATGTTCCTATAATAAACTTTCTCCAAGGCTTAGAGCCAACAAATATCTAGAGGTAGGTACAACCTTAGCCATCATTCAATTGAGTATTTTTTCAATCTGCATTCTGGAGTGCCCTGATGTTTCATTGAAAATATTCTTGGATCTTTTCAGTAGCTAAAAGAGACGCCAAACGTTGAGAGCTTAAGATAGGAGAGCATATTACTCTTTCATGAGAGTTACTTCAATTTATCTGATATTGGAGTTCTACTTCAAATTTTATGCAATACTAATTTTAGTATTGATTACTTGGAAATATTTTCTTTTACGTGTTTCTCAGCTTCCACTATCCAACCATAATAGTAACAAATATTGTTTCCCTGAGTCTACCAGTGTCTACAGTTGTAGCACATCAGAATCCATTTTATTCATTCTGTATTTGTCTCAAATTTGTGGAAAGACCCTACCCTCCTCCAAACCTGTTTGTGTGGGCTAACACAGTGGAATTCAAAACACCTGGCCCTCAAATGTCCATGTCTGTGCAGTCCCTGCAAAGCCATCTCTGGTAGCTGCTGAAATCACAGTGAGTCAGTGCCACACAGTGCCTTATTGGATGGAAACTACTTTGATTTGTCAATAATCCAGAGCTGTTGGAGTCTGCAAGGAAAGCTGAGACTTTTGAGACTTTAATGCAGAAAGAAGGATACCATACTCTGCACCTATGTAGGAAAAAGATCTCATTTCCTGTGCTAATGCATGAGTTCCTACACAGAGTTTTGATTTTCAGAGATTTTAGTGAAAGAACTCTATCTGTACTTTCTACTGACTCCCTCTCCTTAGGTCAGATCTAAGTATGCATTGGTGAAACTTGGGCTAGAAATTATGTGATTAACACAAGGCTGTAAAAATACTTCCTTTCCCTTTCTCCTCTATCAGACTCTACAACATTGATTTTAGGCCTCTTTCATGGACTTTACCTTTCCTGGTGATGAGGAAAGCATTATAATGCGGGAGGCTTCACAGTTCCTCATATAAATAGTTTATAGCTAGACCTGGTCCTCAAATTCTTCAGTGAGACTCCTGTTTGCATGAATCCTATGGTAAGTAAGGCATGTTCAAGCCGAAACAGGGAAATGAGATTCAGACAGGAGGGAATGACTTGTCCAAAGTCCCACACCCAGCGATAGAACAAAAAAAAAAAAAAAAAGAAAACCACAATTTACTGATTCCCAGTTCACTGCAGCACAAAACTCAGAAACTCTTGATCAACATCTCCTTAAAAGACATTGATCCAATAATCACTGTTAATGGTGACCTTGATTACCCTCCGAAAGTACAGTTTGTAAGTTTATTCACCATAACGCTACTCTTTTACCCCCAGTTCTGTACTTTACTCTTTGGAAGAAAGTCAGTATGCATACATAGCACTTAAGGCATGGGGAATTATGTTTCCTCTTCTTTAGGGTGGAGAATCTAAATAAAGTATATGGAATTCATCTGTATAGAATATTTATCTCATCTGTATAGAATACTTATCAAATTTTTAGATCACTTATTTATATTAGTATGGGCTCCAACTCATACATATTTATTTTATACTTTGCATTATAATCCAATGCTACTTATATTATTGCTTTAATTATTCCAAATTTGGCCCTTAGGAGCTCTTTCCATTGACTTATTTGCTCTTTGACAAACCCTAATAGTGTGCTCTTGCTTTTCTATTAGCACTTCCTTACTTTCTGGCACAACAGGTTTGTCTTGTATATTTTCTTCTCCAGCCCTAGAATTAACCATTGCTCCAAGGAGCCCTGTTCCTTTTTTTGGAGCAAGTTTTTTATAATCCAGATATGGGCTCCAGGTGCATACATTCTTACTGGGGTGTCATTGCTTTTAGGGTTTCTCACCAGACAGGGCAAAGAAATGCATATATGTATGCTAAGCTCTGCATACACACATATCCATAAATACTTCTATCAGTAACCATCTGTAACTATATTAAGGGGAACATGAGTTCTCACTGAATGTCTTGCACCTCCTGATTTTTATTTCTTTTTGATTTTCAAATATGTCTTCCCTTTCACCGTGGTTTTATTCTATATCTTCTAATTGTGTCCTATAGATAAGGCTGGTTCATCTAAGAGCAGCCACCAATATTCTGGTAGCTGCTAATTAAAGCCTGTAGTAAATGAGGTAACTCATAGATAAACTTGCAAGAAGAGAACAGTCTGAGGGGTAGCCCCAATATTTAGGGCACAAACTCAGACTAGGCAGAACCCGTAGTACCTGGTATCATAGACGTCATCATAGTGTGGTTGTTCATAGTCAATTAATCTTAATTCCTCCAAAAAGTTGAAATTTTTCAGGCCTCCACGCCTTTGCATATTTTGTTTGCTCTGTCTACTATTTTCTATGCAAACCACTCCAGCTGATAAATTTCTTTTCAACATTCTGTACTCACCCCTTCTGTCCTAATCCTGGTTAAATGTAACTGCTCCTGTAAAGGGTTTTTTTTTTTCATTTCTTTCTTGAAATAGATATGCATAACTTTTATTTCCATTTTTCTAATAAGCATATTTCTTATACTGTTTATCTTATTGTACTGTAATTTTTTATAGAAACGGCTTTGTTTTACAAGAAAGAGTAAATGTCCTGAAGTCTTCCACCTCCAAGTTGAAAACAATGTCTGGCACATAGTAGACATCCCAAAAATCTTTATGAATTGAATAATCGAATTGATTTATTAATTAAACCCTTTATTTTATAAAGGTTAAAAGGGCAAGTACATATATAGATGAATTTGAAAGTTAAAGTCAAAGTTATAATATTAAGGTTGTTAACTCTAAGCAAGTTTCCAGTCTCAAGTTATCTACTCCATTTCCTTGTCACAGGGTCTAAAATTCACCATTAAATTTCTTTCATTCAGTCCAACATATTTTTATTCAATGTAACATTTTTCAAGGTAAAGACATACCCAGACAAGGTAGCCTTTTAACTGATAGTGAATTTACTGTCAGTCTTTAATACCTTAGTGTGTGTGAAATCATCAGATTCCTTGATAGCCTTCATACTGAACACCAACTGTGTTAGTAGAACTAGAGGTTAATTGGTTCTTAGGTGCACTGATGTTAATATTACATGGTGAAAACTGTTTTCCCCTCATAGTTTGAAATTTCCTAATGAATAATCACCCCTAGTCTCAATTTTCTCATTTGTAAAAGGTTTCTGGAATCTGTATCATTGAAAAATGTTATGAAGATTAAATAGTGCCATATACACAGTAAATACACAATACAAATCAAACACTACTATTATCCATTTTCCTATGTATGGAGATTTTACTAGGGCTTGGCTGAGAAAGATTCTTTTGCTTTATAAGGGATTGACCTAACTGAAAAACCCTGAGTGGCCTATCAAAAGTATTTTTAGAATTCTCTAGCAACCCAAGACATCCATTAGAGAGTTGGAAGCAAGAGGAAGCAGAATAAAGGAAAAAAAAAAAAAAAAGAATAATTAGATTGAATGCTACCATGCAGTAGAGTATTTACATGATAGATGCAGAAAAGAAATATTTTTTTCACTATAAAGTGTTCTGGAGGGTTTTCTCGGCATGGAGAAACTGAACGTTGACCAATAATTCATTCCTTCAACATTCACAGACAGAACATTATGGTTCAAGCACTAATCTAAGCCCTTAGAATACAGCAGTAAACAAAAGAGAAAAAAGCCTCAGCTCATATAAATGCTAGTGGAAGAGGTGGTCTTTCCAGAGTCTAGAAATAGGTCCTCTGCTAAGCTAAAAGGGTTTCTCCTTTCACAATGAGTAAAGCAGGTTACATTTTTACTATTCTGAAATATATCAAGATAACCTCTAAAATGTGAACACATTTACTATGCACTTAACATATGCAAGGGACTATGCTAACCCCTGTAACAGATAATTTAGCCCTCACAACAAATTTATGATGTAGGTATCATTATTATCTCAATTCTTCCAATGAGTAAACTAAATCACAGAGAAGATAATTAACTTTCCTGACATCACACACTTAATAAATGATACAGTCAGTATTCCGGTCCAGAAGGTCTGACACTAGAGCTGTTAACCACTGCCTTATACAGTAAAGTTTAAGACAAATAAGAATGTCCTTTACCAGCTTGCTGCTGTCATCATTTTTCCCTAAGACTCCACAGAGAATAGTCAATTGGCACATCTCTAATACTCTTTCTCCCTGCATAGTCATTCCCTTCCAAATCCATACATGAGTCATGCAGGAAAGAAATCTGAACCAAAGTAGGTTGCAGTTTTGCAGCTTAGGTCACACATGATTTTTTTTTTTTATTATTGAATACACAAAAATCAATACACTAATAGGTCTGGGAGCTATATTATTCCTTTGTAAGAATTAAAAGGGTATATTTACATCTGAGTAATCTAAAATATGCCTTTAAGCAGTCTTTTAATATACCCATACCAGGGTACTCTGCAAAGAATACATTAAATTTAATATTTTGTATAATTAGCATAGCCAAGGTAATGTTAATAAGCTATTGTAATGGTAGTTGGCAGTGAAAACATTCTGTAAGAAGGGAAAAATGATTTAAGAAGTATAATAACTATGAAAGAAAAATTGCTAAAATACATGAATTCTTGAATTGCTAAAATACATGATTTCTTTAATGGATTGCCAATTTTTGGAAAAGGAAAGAGTAGTACTCTAAAGCTTTTTACAGAGGATCTAAAATCCATGTTTTAAAATATGTAAATCAGCCTTTGATTCTACCTAGTTTTGTGTCACAAAACAAAAACTTTGTGGGTTGATAGAGTCACTGAGATGCAAACTGAATGACAGCATGTTTAAAATAATAAGGATACTCACTGAAAGCCTGTCAATATCATTAATTTGCTTCATGGAAATACTCAGATGAGATGATTTAGATCAAAATAGTCAGTTTTGGTTATTTCCAATGATTTATTATCCAGATATATTCTTTACGTTATTTATACATAACCTTCAGCTAGAACTAAAAATTAAAGAAATATTTAAGAGTTTAAGACATTTACTTTTTAATCTGTTTATTTTTGCTTATATATAATTTGAATTTAATTGCAATTTGTCTCTACAGCTATCTTTTATTTTGTCAGACTACTACTTCACATGAGTTCTTTTTTTTAGCCTACCTAGAACTTTGTGGTCCATTTTTTTTCTCTTAATCATTTAAAATATTATAAAATATCCTATTACAATTTGAGTTTCATGTATAGGATATAGAATTAAGTGATCGTTTCAAGCTTCATCTAAATGCAGGGACCAGACATGAGAAGTTATGGAGCAATTTACAGGAATTTAGTATAACAGAGCTTCTCATTTAACATTTTTATTGCTATTTCACATTGATAATTACTTTACAGTATAAAAGCAGTTTTAAATCTTCCTTATGCTAGTCTTCTTTGCAGTACCATGATTTACCCAAGTACTGCTATTTTCTGTTTTACCTTATTAATTATAGAAAAATTGCTAACTTTTTGATTCTTTTAAACTAAAAGGGGCAGTATGTCATAACTAAATACTAGGATAGATAATCTTGGCAGGAGAAGAATTAAATTCCACCTCTGTTACTTACTCATTGTGCCATCTTGAACAAGGTACTTAACCCCTTTAAGATATAGGCCACTCATCTGTAAAAGTGAGGTCAATGACACCTGCTTCATACAGTGGTTGTGAGGAAGAAAGGCAATGCAAGTAATAGATTGCTTGATAGAGAGTAGGTTGCAGGCAGACTTTGGGTTATAGTAAGCTATTCTTCACTTCTTCAAACAGTATCATATTCATCTCTTAAACAAATGTATAACTAAATAAATATCCATGCTGAAAATTTCAATTTTTTAACAAGAGTATTTAACAAAAGCTTTGCCATATTCACCGAACACTAAGGCCATTTAAGTTTGAGAATCAGAGAAATTTTAAGTCAAGCTAGATGTATGTGAATCAAGTTTCAGCCCAGCTGTGTTTGTGTATATATATCACACATATGACATCTCTGCCTGTGTAGATCTTAATTGGGAGAGGAATGTGATTCACTTTGTCAGTTTCAGTTTCAAGGTGTTTTTCGCATCTTGAAGTGTTAGATTAGTTTAAGAGGTGTATGTAGCCTTTGGAGGTTTGAAAAAGACAGCAAGTGAGAGAGAGAGAAA
Organism: Microcebus murinus; assembly: GCF_040939455.1. Classification (NCBI taxonomy): domain Eukaryota; kingdom Metazoa; phylum Chordata; class Mammalia; order Primates; family Cheirogaleidae; genus Microcebus; species Microcebus murinus. The sequence goes on along the minus strand of NC_134115.1, from coordinate 38,699,417 downwards.
TAGAGGAAGAAAGAACTGAAGACCTAGTTATTTTATAAGAAACACACTATACACCATGTCATTTCAACACTGACATGAAAGAGGGGCCAGGATACTGAAATCTGAATTCAAATTGGTAACAGTTTAACAGAGGTATGATCTGGAAACAATACTAATATTTAGTGAAATATATGTATGAATAATATTTTATTAACAACCAAAATTGACTTATTTTATGTAGAAGTATTCTGATCTCAGAAGCAAAGGGAACAGAATCTAATGAGTCAGCAACAGAATGCTGCACATTTCTTTTCCCTTAAATAGCCCTCTTAGTGTATTTAACTTACCTGAGATAGATTTTTTAAATGGAAGCACAAGCAATGTCCCCATACTTCCTCTGTATTCAAAACTTCTTTACTCAAACATGAATTAAATCAAAGTGAAAGGAGATACCAATGGCTATTATCAACACTGTTTTATTTATGTATGGCTTGTTTGCTCTCCTTTGCTTTTTTAATGTAACTATTTTCTAGAAATGAAAATAGGAATGGAAAATTTCATTAGGACTACAAGCATATGAAACTATCTTTAATAGAAATAAATAAAAACAACAGTAATAGTGGCAGCTAATATGCATTGATTGTTTTAAATGTCAGTATGATATATTTTATTGAATTATTACCCCATGTTTTATCAATTTATTTATCAGATAAGAAAACAGACTTGGAGAGGGGAAGTAAATTACTCATGGTCACATAAAACTTGCACAAGTTGATTTCTATTTGCTTCGAGAATGTGAGCAGGTGAAATAGGTTTATGTTGCAACTAAAAAGGAATGTCATTTAGTGATTTTTAAATAGTAATGTAATTGCCAAGGCGATGCCAACTTGATCCATTGAAAAAGTAAAAGCTTTTCTTCCTCTGGAGATCATTTAAGTGGTGTTCTTAAAGGAAAGTTTCTTAATGTGGGCTTCAGGAATTTAGCAATATATCTTTAAATTGTATGCAAAATCATGTGTATATGTGAGTGGGAGAATGTGTTTGGGTGTCTGTGCCAGTATGCAATTTGTGTGTGTGGGTGAATGTGTATGTATATGGATGCATTTTTCTGGGAACAGAAGGACCAATATCTATTATCTGATTTTCAAAAGCTTCCATGATACAAATAAAATGTAGTAGGCATATTTTATGGGGAGCAATGGTTTAGATCAGTAATTTGAATTCCTTTCTGCACATTATAACACCTGGAAAGATTGGTAAAAATATTGATAATAAGCTCCACTAATTTTTTAATTGGTCTTGGGTGTGGCTCATGCAGTACTATGGCTTAGGCTCCCAAGGTGATTCTACTGCATAATCAGGGCTGGGAACTACTTTTTAAAATGAAATCTCCAAATGGATCCTTTCAATATTGTGTTATAACAATAACACACTGATCCTTTTATTATTATAAGAAAAAGCAATTTAATTTTAGTTTTCAGTTAGTTTTTGTTTTTAACCAATAGCTTTTCGGTCTTAAAATATATTTAACTGTAGTTCTCTAGTGTGCTTTTTGTTTGTCTGCAGTTATTGAGAAGTTCTTGGGATTTAACTGTCTTTGTTATTCTCAGATCATTGTTTTCAGTGTAAGTTAGTTTAAGAAATAGACACTGGCATTGTGATGTTAAGGAATAAAACCTTCAGGGGCAAAATATAAGCCACTTAAAGTAATTAGCATAATAATCAGACTGACAAAAGAATAAAATTTTGCTCATTAATTCAGTTCTAAGAGATTGGCATCAATGGTACTCTCCAGGGTATTAAACATGTTCGTAGAGAAAACCATACTTGAAATCATCCTTAAAATTGATATACTATATAAAGATCAATCATTGATACAATGCCACTAGGACCAGTTAAAAGTCCTTTCACACAAAATACCAAAAACAGGAAAAATGAGTCTGTATGTGTGTGTGTGTGTGTGAAAGAGATATTTTCATACCATAATTAAAATAATAGTTACTACTTCAGGACTGTTTTAAACAGTGTCCTTTGGATATAAAGGCTCTTGATTTCTTTTAAGAGATATGTATTTTTCCTTGATGCCATTTCTTTTTCTCATTTAGAGCATGTGCAGCCCAGGCTGGAGTACAGTGGTGCAGATCACAGTTCATGCGATCTCGAACTCCTGGGTTCAGGTTCAAGCCATCCATCCACCTCAGCCCCCAGAGTAGCTAGGTCTATAGGTGTGTGCCACCACACCTGGCTAATTTTTTTATTTTTAATTTTTGGTAAAGATGGTGGGTAGGAGGGAGGATTTGCTATGTTGTTCAGGATGATCTCTAACTCCCTGGCTCAGTGATCTTCCCACCTCAGCCCCTCAAAGTGCTGGATTGCAGGTATGAGTACCTGGCCTCCTTGATGCCATTTAAAAAAAAAACAAAACAAAACAATGAAGGAGCTACACTTCATAATTGGAGGTGAAACTGTAACCCCATTAAAAAAGTGATAGATTGTTAAACAAAAATTAATAAAAATAGTATTGGTAACATTTAAAAAATTCATATTCAGTCCTCTAAAACAACCCTATTTTAAACATGAGGAAACTGAGAATTTATTTATCCTAGATCACACAGCTAGCGCAAGATGACACAGGGACAAATATCCAGTACTCTTTGACTTCAGAGATAATACTTTCAAGCCCTATATTCTCTCTTTATTCTTGTACTCCTTGCTTATGTCAGATTTTAGCCTGAAATGTTGGTTCTTGGCACGCCCATCGCTGAAGAATGACCAGACATGCCAAAGTTAGGCAAGAACAAAAATGAGATTTTTTGAGGAGAAAAAGATAGAATTATAGGGCAAGAGCAAGATATAGGTTTACAGAGCATGATACATATGCCATAGATGATGACTGGACCCATTATCACAACAAAGGGAGAGCAAAGAATGCAAAAAAGGGGTTGGTTATGGTCTGAGTCTTGTTTTATAATGTCCAGATTGGGACTTCCCTCATGGCTCAGACATCACCCTGGAACCACTTTGACTGGACAATTGGGGGATATATGACTTGAGTCTTACTGTGAATGTAGATCTCCCATGAGCCTCTCTGAAAGCCCATTGCAGGGGTCAGGGGGTGGAATCTCAGCGGCACTCACTTTTGTCCCTAGGAGACCTGGATAGAATCCCTCACTATCTGCCTAACACTTATGCCCTTTTCCTGGTCATCCAGCCTGAATTTGTGAGTTGATTGATCACGATGATCAGGATGGGGACACTATTTCTCAGAGCTACAGGATTCACATAAGCCTGAAATTAAAGACCTTGGGCTTTATGGACTACACAGAACAGCGCTCTGGGGTATGAAAGGAAATGACTCTGGAGGCAGGAGACTTAGTTTTTAGCCCCAAATCTGATCTGAGAAGTCCTAGAGTGAAGAAATCCTTTACCTTTTATTATTCAAATGAGTCCTACCATATTTCAACATAGAATATTTTTGTTTGCTTTGCATTTGGTCTAATATTAGAGTTACCTTTATAATAGTATATACCAAGTGCAAGGTGAGTAATACAATTCTAAGTTTCATGATCACTTCTAATTCTGTGAGTATAACCAAATTTAGGACACAGATAGAGTACCTATGCTTCTTTCTTATGATGTCTGTTATATCTCCACAGAGGCAGGTGAAACCACACATTGAAGCCAGTGTTCATTGGATTGCTAATAGAGCAGAGACTCCATCAGATAAAAGAAGCCACTGACTATGGGGGAGAGGGTTGTGAACAAATTATATATGTTTTGAGATCTATTATATTCCTAACAGAGTCATGTGCCAAAAGTGATTACTCCAAGGTATAGAGAGTAAGAAAGTAGCCATAAATAATTCATCCCCATCATTATTTTATCCTAGCCTTAATTATAAATTCCTGATCTATCTATATTTTCAGTATGCTAATTATAATTCCCAACCTCTGACTTCTCTTATACCTCCTGCAAGAAATCATTAAGTTTTCAGAAAAAAAAAAATAAATAAACCTGTTGACTGGCATTTACTGTAAGGAAATAAAAATACTAGTATTTTTACATAGATACAATAAAGCATGAGAATAAGTCAGAGTGATGTGAACTCATGTGTTGATTTCACAATATTCTCTGACATCCAGCCTAAGAACTGGGCCTTGCAACAACATCCATAGAAAAAAGAATAGAGCACATGAAACAATGCAAATCTGGGTGAGTTGGAGAAAAAACTGAATAAAACAGATGTGTTAAACAAATACATATTTGGGTTTAAATAATTATACCAAACCTCAAATCTCTCCTTTTTGTTTTCTCTTCTGGGAAAACTAAGTTCCCTACCACTTCTCTCTTACTCACCTCACCTCAGTCTCCCTGTGCTTAAATTAGGTTGTACGTGCACCACTGTGTCATTACAAGGAGCACAGTCATATCTCTTAAGCTACTTTATAGGAGATCCATACGAGTCTTAGTAATAACCAGAACATTAGATGGTTTTCTTCCAGATGTGCAAGGACCATGATTGATCGAACAGGAGCAAACAAACAAACAAAAAAAACCTGTATTTGTTTATCCCATTTGGAAGATATTTTTACATATATTTATGTATGTATTGATTTATCTAATCGCAGTACCATTTGTTGTTAGATTGGCCATCTCTTTTTCACATTCCTTTTATGTCAGAATTTTTTAAGGCTTTCTTTTTCAGTCCAATGTTTGTCTGCTTAATGTTAGTTTTCTTGAGCATGCTAGTATATATATATTATTTTTAATCAGTCTTATCTTTCATCATTTTATTCTCCAAAATAATTTAGTTCGATTATCATGCTTCAAATATGCAGAATTCTCATTATATTAACATAAGTTTAAATGTCTTTAAAGGTATTTATTTTTGCATTAACTAGGAGTTTATTTGTTCCCAAATATAACATGATTATATTTGCAAAGGAACATATTTAAAGGCATTTTCTTCTTCTGTCATTGGTTTTTAATGATCTTGAATCTAGACACAATTTAGAATCCATACAATTATATATATGTTTATATATTTTAACCACATATGTGTATGTGTATATATATAAAATTGCATGCTTATTTGTATATGTGTATACAAACTACATATATATATATGTATGTGTGTATAGTAATATATGCTTGGAAAAGGTGATATTTTCCCAAATCATTTGATAATAATTGATATATGGTATAAACATAACTTTCTATACTGGTAGTATATATGAATAATAAAGAATTTTTTTCCTTTATAAAATGTAGGTATCTTACCTAAGAATATAAATGACATTTTAATTAATTTAATCAGTTTAGTCTACCATGGTAAATACAATAATTAAATAAAAAATAGTGTTAGTCATACCAGATTTTAACGATCTGGCAATGGGATTAATAAAAAGGTAATCTAGCAATAGTTAACATCTATAAGGACAAAATATTTTTAGCTTCAATTCTAATAGCAGTATTGATCCCCACATAGATAATTTCTGCCTCTGCTATTCACCAATTTCATGCTGACACATTGTACCATCTCTCACTAATTCATGAGCCCAATGACATTTTGATTCATGCTCCTAGTCTTCTAATTTAAACACGCTGTGGTAAAAGCTGTCTGATTTTGAAACGTAAATTAGTGGAGAATTAATCAGTTTGGCAAAGGTGTTAAACAACACTCTAGCACCATGACATTTTCAAGACTCTTATCCAGCAGATAGTTTTAAGCTGAAATTTACTTCTGATGCAGGGTTTAAGTATTGTCATCAGTAGTTCAATTAACAAGAACTCGAGTGTGCAGTTTAATATTCCAACAGTAAATGTATTGCATCTCAATATAAGACCTAAAACTTTATTATTAAACTTTATGTACATTTTGGCCAGCCATATATTTCTCAGTAACTTGACTGCATCTAACAGATCTTCTTTCTTCCTTCTCCCAGGTTTCTACCTTTGTACGTATGAGCAGCCTGATAGCTTTTACTCTGGAGATTACCATTTTGGAAGATTTTTTAAAAGTTTTGTTACTTTCTCCAATATGAATTTTAGCCCTAACAGCAAACATTCTGGTGCTGTATCTTGGAATATCTTTCTCATTCTATAAAATGTCAAACCACTAGGTAAAATGTTCAGAAATGTTCACTAGACACAAAAATGTTTTTAGTAGTATCATTCTCAGTACCTGGAAAATAATTGGGGTTTACTTCACGTGACTGGACAATAAGAATGAAATTATGATCCGAAAGTAAATTCTTCTTAACTCAGATCTCATGCAGCCTCTGATTTTAGTTGATGGCCACCTGATTTGAAAACACATCCACAAAAATATAAACATGATTCAACCAGTATTCTGATATTTTGAGTACCAAATTTGAGTGTCAATTTTTCATCTATTAGATGCTCCAATTATACATTATTGGACTTTAAAATTATGTCATTATATCTCATTCTCTACACTTTTCTTGTCCCAGAGGTAAACAATTGACTAAAGAGTCACTGGTGATATTCAAGCTGACAATAGTTGTATTCAAAGCTACCATTTTGCCTCTGTTGGAGCTACCTCAGATTAGCAATGACATATTCTTTGTTTCTATCATTTGGGATAAAATTTTTGCTTTAAGTTATGGCATTTCTTAGCCCCATTCCAAAATAATAAAGACTTACACACAGAAAGTTAAAGATCACAACTTAATTAACTACAATGTTAAAGGATTTGGGCCATTACTATTACTAGTAATTGAAGTAGGTCACCATTCTCCAACTTCCCAAATTATTAATTAGCTTTTTAAATATATAAAACACACAAGTATCACATAAAAACACAGGAATACTGGCTTGGTGTGGTGGCTAACACTTGTAATCCCAGCACTTTGGGAGGCTGAGGCAGGAAGATCCCTTGAGCTCAGGCATTAAAGACCAGCCTGGACAACATAGCTTGACCTTGTCTCTAGGACAAATTTTAAAAATAGCCAGGTTCAGTAATGTACACCTGTAGTTTCAACTCCTTAGGAGTCTGAGGCAGGTGGATTGCTTGAGCCCAGGAGTTCTGGGCTGCAGTGGGCTATGATCTTACTACTACATTTCAGTTTGGGCAACAAAGTAAGACCTTGTCTCAAAAAAACAAAAAACAAAACTAAACAAAGACCTCAGGAATACTACAATTGGTACTATGGTTTCCATAAACAATTCACTAAAGGCCATTTAATCTGTAATGAGACTCAATTTAAGAACCATAACTAACCTATTTCTGGTGTCTAAGAGCAGTGGGTTATGTGGCTCAGGAAGAAGGTAGATATTCCCCATGCTCTCCCCATGAACATTTGATACAGAAAAGGCCTAAGAAAAATTTCAGTACTTTTTCTGCACGTTTCTTATACTTTTTCTCTATTTCTATTAGGTTCTACTCTTTCTTTCTTTCTTTTTTTTTTTTTTTTTTGAGACAGAGTCTCGCTTTGTTGCCCAGGCTAGAGTGAGTGCCGTGGCGTCAGCCTAGCTCACAACAACCTCAAACTCCTGGGCTCGAGTGATCCTTCTGCCTCAGCCTCCCGGGTAGCTGGGACTACAGGCATGCGCCACCATGCCCAGCTAATTTTTTAATATATATATCAGTTGGCCAATTAATTTCTTTCTATTTATAGTAGAGACGGGGGTCTCGCTCTTGCTCAGGCTGGTTTTGAACTCCTGACCTTGAGCAATCCGCCCGCCTCGGCCTCCCAAGAGCTAGGATTACAGGCGTGAGCCACAGCGCCCGGCCAGGTTCTACTCTTTCTAAATCATTTACCTCTTCATAATCAAAACTTCTATAACTCAACTAATTATTAAGTTATCAAAATCCTTATGGTACCAATTTTATTAAACTTATCCATACTAAGTGGGAACAATATCTAATTCCTCAAGCCAGTCAACTGAATTTTCATTTCAAAGAACTGTAGTCTTTGAAGCAGGATAAAATAGATAGTCAGCTATTATAGAAAGATATATATTTGGGCAAAGATCCCAAAATATGAGATAGACCTTTTCTAGAATTCAGATTTCAGAACAAGCTTCCATATGTGCTCTTTCTGCTTTTTATATTTTTTCCCTTTGTCTATTTCAGAATTTACCAATTCTATAAGAGTCCTCAGCGTTTTTGTAGCAGGCCCAATGGCTGAAGCAATATGACGTTCCCCATAGAAGAGTTAGACATAGTTGCTCTCACATTCAGTTTATTGTAATTTGTGAATTGCTGGTTAGAAACACAATTTAATTCTCTTTGAATAAAGAAAAACATACACTCAGTCTTCTAGGTCCTTGCTTTTGACATTCCTCTTTAGGGTAAAAACTAAATTAGGTCCTCAATTAATTTCAATTTTCCCTAGCAACCTCCTGTTTTACATCAATCTGCTATTTTGATCTAGTCTCTTTTTTGTTGTTGTTGTCTCTGGAAAAAAGGGATCTGCTTACAATCCTTTTTTTTTTCTTACAACCCATTTTTTTTAATCTTACATCACTCACTTTTTGCCTCAGTCATGTTCCTATCTTTGCCCTTTATCAGGGTAAAGGGCACCTTGGGCTGGACACATTAGGTATTTTTTTTCCAGACAGAAATGTGTGACTCTATCCTATATATTTTCTCTTTCAAGGTTTCCCTTTCTTTTTTTAAAGCAACTTCTCTTTCAACCTCTGGCCTTGTTGGTTTCTGACTGACCTTTTCTCTTGTCTTACTTAACAGATATTGTATATTCCCAGACACTTAACGTTTATTTTTTAGCATCTGCATACTATGTGGCTTCTGGTTAATAGTACCATTTCTGATTTTCTTCTTGGATTAAATATGAGCTTATGATTATAATTCAAATATACTCCCCTATTTAGTGTAAGACTGTAAAATGTTGGTTAGCCTACTTGCTTTGTTGAAAGTGGCTTTAAAACAGTACTTTGTCATGTAAAACCTGAGACATCTGACTTCCAATCACCTGCCTTTAATTTTTCAACTTGACTGAAATATGTTTTTATGTCTCTTAGAAAAACACTTTGGATCATAGGGTAGGTAAAAGTTTAATGTTTTAAGAAACTTCCAGGTTTCTTAGTTTTCCAGTATGGTTTTCCACTATTTGACATTCATATCAGCAGTGTATAAGAGTTCAAGTTCCACATACTCACCTATACTAAGGATTGTCAGCTTTTTAATTTTAACCACTGTTAACCATTCTCATGGGGGTGTAGTAGTATATTGTTGCTGTTTTAATTTGTATTTCCTTTTGAAAAACTACGTCACACATGCATTCTATGCACATATAGGTTCTTTTGAGAAATGTTTATTCAGATCTGCTCATTTCTTATTGAAGCATTTATCTTCTTATGATTGGGTTGTTAGACTTCCTTATACATTCTGGATATGAGTCCTTTCTCAACTGAGTATATTATGAATATTTTCTCTTTAGCTGTAACATGAAAAACAAAACAACACCACAAAGGATCAATAAAATAAAAAGTTGGCTCTTTGAAAAGATAAACAAAAGTGATAGACCTCTTGCTAGCTTAACCAAGAATAAAGAAAGGAGACAAATAAGCTCAACTGATACCACCAAAATATAAAATATCATCTTTAAATACTATGAAAATCTCTATGCACATAAATTCAAAAATGTAGAGAAAATGGACAAATTCTGGGAAACACACAAACTCACAAGACTCAATCAGGAAGCAATAGAATTTCTGAACAAACCAGTAATGAGTAGCAATATTGGAGCACTAATAAAAAAATCTTCCAACAACAACCCTCTAAAAAACCCAGACCAGATGGATTTACAGCCAAATTTTACCAGACCTACAGAGAAGAGCTAGTAACCATACTTCAGAAATTATTCTATAACATTGAGGAGGAGATAATCCTCCCAAGTCATTGTATGAGGCTAGTATCACCTTGATACCAAAGCCAGGAAAGGGCACAATGACAAAGAACACTATAGACCAATATCCATTATGAATATAGATGCAAAAATTCTCAATAAAATACTAGCAAACCATATTCAACAGTACATCAAAAAATCTACTATGACCAAGTGGTCTTTATTTCAGGGATGCAAGGATGGTTTAACATACATATATCCATAAATTTGATTCACCAAATAAAGAGAAGCAAAAACAAAGACCATATGATACTCTCAAAAGATGCAGAAAAAGCATTTAACAAAATCCAGCACACTTTCATGATAAAAAACCTCAACAAACTCAGCATAGAAAGAATATGTCCTAAAATTATAAAGGCACGTATCACAAACCCACAGCCAACATCATACTGAATGGGGAAAAGTTGAACACATTTCCACTAAGAACTAGGACAAGACAAGAGTGCCTACAGTCACAACTTCTATTCAACATAGTGCCAAAGTTCCAGCCAGAGCAATCAGTCAAGAGAAAGAAATAAAGGGTATCCAAATCAGGAAAGAGGAAGTCAAACTAGCACTTTTTGCTAATTATATGATCTTATATCTAGAAAATCCCAAAGACTACACCAAGAGACACTTGTAATTAATAAATAAATTCAACAAAGTCTCCTGTTATAAAATCAATGTGCACAAATCAGTAGTATTTCTATACAGCATTAACAGTCAAGCTGAGAGTCAAATGAAAACTCAATACCATTCACAATAGCTACAAAGAAAATAAAATACTTAAGAATATACTTAACCAAGGAGGTGAAATATCTCTACAAAGAGAACAAAAAATACTGAAGAAAGAAATCACAAATCATACAAACAAATGGAAAAACCTATCTTGTTCATGGATTGGTAGAATTAATGTTGTTAAAATGCCTATACTACCCAAAGTGATTTACAGATCCGATGCAATGCCCATCAATAAACCAATGTCATACTTCACAGATATAGAAAAATAATTCTATGCTTCCTTTGCAACCAGAAAAGATCCCAAGTAGCCAAAGAAATCTTAAGCAAAAAGAACAAATCCAGAGGCATCACCAGACTTCATACTATACTACAAATCTATAATAACCAACACAGTGTGGTATTGGCACAAAATTAGAGACAATTGGCACAAAATTAGAGACATAGCCCAATGGAACAACACAGAGAACACTTACAGCCAACTGATCTTTGACAAAGTAGACAACAATATACACTGGGGAAAATAAAACCTATTTAATAAGTGATGCTAAGAAAATTGGAGAGCCATGGAAGAATGTAGAAGAATAACACAGAATCGATATCTCCATTACTCACAAAATTAATTCAAGACGAATAAAAGACTTTAATGAAAGTCATGAAACCATAAGAGTTCTAGAGGAAAATATAGGAAAAACTCTTCTAGATATTAGCTAGGCAAGGAATTTATGACCCCCAATAGCAATTATAGCAAAAATGAAAATGAATAAATGAGACTTGATTAAATTAAAAAGCTTCTGCACAGCTGAGGAAATAATCAACATAGAAAATAGACAACCTATAAAATGAGGGAAAATATTTACAAGCTATACATCTCAAAAAGGACTAATAACCAGAATCTACAAAGAACTCAAGCAAATCACCAAGAAAAAAAAAAAAATCAAACAGCCCATTAAAAAAAAATGGGCAAAAAACATGAACAGAAGCTTTTCAAAAGAAGATAGACAAATGGCTTATAAGCATATGAAAATATGCTAGTCACTGATCATCAGGGAAATGTGAATTAAAACCACAATGAGGTATCACCTTACCCTAGTTAGAATGGCTTTTATTAAAATATCTAAACACAATAGATGCTGGTGTGGATGCAGAGAGAAAGGAACAGTTAAACACTGTTGGTGGGACTGCAAATTAGTACAATCTCTATAGAACACGGTAGGAAATTTCTCAAAGAACTAAAAGCAGATGAACTGTTCAATCCAGTAAACCCACCACTTGGTATTTATCCAAAAGTAAAGAAGTCCATTTTTAAGAAGACACCTGCATTCAAACGTTTATTGCAGCATAATTCACAACTACAAAGATTTGGAATCAACCCAAGTGCCCATCAATTCATGAGTAGATTAAACAAATATAGTATATGTATACCATGGGATACTACTCAGCCATAAAAAAGGATGTATTAATGGCCTTTGCAACAATTAGGATGGGACTGGAGACCATTTTATCCCAAGTGAAGTATCTAAAAAATAGAAAAACAAATACTGCATGTACTTGCTATTAAATTGGAACTGATGAGCACACCTGTGCACATAGGGAAGTACAACTCATTGGAAATCAAGCAGGTGCAAGAGGGGAGGAGGGGATGGGTAAATTTACACCTAACAGGTACAGTGCACACTATCTGGGGGATGGGCACACTTACTGCCATTACTTAAACATTACAAAAGTGGCCCATGTAACCAAAAACATTTGTACCCACACAATATTTTGAAATTAAAATAAATAAATATATAAATAAAATTACCATGTAGGTGCAGGTTTATTTCTGAAGTCTATTTTTCCTATTAATCTATATATGTCAAGTCTTATACAAAGACTGCATCATTAGATAAAACCAGATGTAAAATATGTCTTGAATTCACATAGTACAAGTGCTACAGTTTTTTTCTTGATTATTCTAAATTGTTGACTTTCTGCGTAGATATTATTATCAGCTTGTCAATTTCCAAACTACATATAATAGTAATGTTTTGAATGGGATTAGGTTACATTTGAAGATGAATTTGAGGAAGTTTGCCAGCTTAACTGTATTGAATCTTTCCATTCATTAGCAGGCATATCTCTTCATTATGCATATCTTCTTTAAATTTTCCCAACAATCTTTTATATAACAGTTTTCAGATAGAGTTCTTTCACATTTGCTACATTCATTCTTAAAAAAAAAAATTTTGACAATATAGTAAGTGAAATTATTTATTCTACTTTACAACCATTTATAATGAATATATGTGTATACATGTATCTACACACCATTAATTTTTGCATATTAATCTTGTTCCTGCAACCTTGCTAAATTCAATTATTAGTTACAGTATTTTTCCCAGATTTCTTAAAGTAACTTATTTAAAACATCATGTCAGGCCAAGCACAGTGGCTCACACCTATACTTCTAGAACCCTGGGAGGCTGAGATGGGCTGATCCTTTGAGCTCAGGAGTTCGAGACCACCCTGAACAAGAGTGAGACCACATCTCTACTAAATTTAGAAAGAAACTAGCTGGACAACTAAAAATATGTAGGAAAAATTTGGCTGGGCATGGTGGTGCATGCCTGTAGTCCCACCTACACAGGAGGCTGAGGCAGAAGGATTGCTTGAGACCAGGAGTTTGAGGTTGCTGTGAGCTAGGCTGACGCCATGGTACTCTAGCCCAGGTAACACAGTGAGACTCTATCTCAACCTCCCCCCCCAAAAAAAACATCCTGTCATCTGAAAAATAGACATTTTTGCTTTTTGTCTGATCTTTATGCTTTTTTTTCTTTGTCTTATTACCAAGATCAGTACAATGTTGAGCACAAGTGGTAAAAGCAAGCATTCTTGTCTTGTTCCTAATCTTAGAAGGAAAGTATTTAATATATTAATATTACTGTTAAGTATGACCTATTAGCTGAAGGTTTTTCAAAACTGCCTTTTGAGGATGAGGAAGTAAGTACCTTTGTATTACTAATATGCCGTGCATGCTTATCAAAATTAGATGTTGAATTTTGTTTTTCTGCATGTATTGAAACAGTCATAGACATATATTTTTCTCCTTTATTCTATTAATATGGCAAATTACATTGATTTTCATATCTTAAACCTTGAATTTCTGGGATAACCACATTTGCCACTGAATTCATACATTAATATTTTGTTAGACATATTTATACCTGTGCACATGAGGTATATTTTTACATAACTTTGTTTTCTTTTTAATGTCTGCCAGGTTTGGTATCAAAGTTATCATGGCTTCATAAAACAAGATGGGAAATTAATTCCTCTTATATTTTCTGAAAGAGTTTTTATATAATTCTTGACAATTTTTTTTATCTAAAATATCTTTATCTTGCCTTTATTTTTGAAAGATACTTTGCTGGATATGGAAATCTATGTTAATAGGTTTTTTTTTTTATTTTTCCCCCTTTTCAGTTATTTAAAAATATTGGACTGCTATCTTACGGTTTCCTGAGAAGTTCATAGTCATTCCAAAATTTCTCCTTCAAAAAATTATAATGTATTGTTTTTCTCTGTCTTCTTTCAAGGTTTGCTCTTTCTCTTTGTTAAGCTTATGTTTTATGATGAGTCAAGGTATAGTTTTCTTCATATTAAACCCCTATGGGGTTCATGGAATTTTAAAAGAACTGTTCATTTGCGTACCACCCCATTAGCTATTTTCATTATTTCTACAAATGTTTTGGTCATTTGTTTTCTTCTCCCCTTTTGGAACTCTACATGTATTTTAGACCCTATTTTCATGTAAGTCCATGAATCCCTGAACATGTTGTTTCTATCATTTTTATCTCTGTTCTTCAGATTAAATTCTATTAATATATCTTCGAGGTTACTGATTCATTTCTCTGCTACTGGGAGCCCATTCAGTAAACTTTTTATTTCAGATAATGTACTTTTTATACTTCTAAAATTTCTATTTGATCTTTTTGTTTTCTATTTATCTTCTAAGAGTTCATATCTTTTCATTCATTGCAAACCTGCTTCTTTCAATTCACCAAACGTAATAATACTATCTGCCAACATCTGAGTCATGAGAGCATTGACTTTTTATGCTTTTCTCTTGAAAATGGGTCACATTTACCTGGTTCTTCATATGTAAAATAATTTTAAATGTTATTCTAGGCATTGTGAGTATTACATTGTGAAGGCTGTGTATTTTATTACATTCCTTCAAAAAAGTGTTATTTTTTGTTTGTTTTAGAAAGTGGTGACCTTGGTTAGACTCAAAGTGCAAAATCTATCTCATCTACAGTGGGAGGAGGATCAATTCTCAGTTCATTTCTTTAACTTTATCTAAGGTGTTTGTTGTTATAGGGTCAGCTAGGTACTTAGAGTGAATGCAGAAACTGGGGTTCCTCTGCTATAAAATTCTTTACCCAGGATTGTTCCCTCACTTCCTTTTGACTATGGCCCTTCAGGCTTTCTGTATAGTTATTTAAGTTAGAAAACTATTTTTTTCTAACTAAATTTTCTCATAGAACTTTAGCTCTCCTGGTTAGAGCAGCGAACATGTCCTCCCCTCAGACTAAAACCACAAAAACAGGAGAATCACCCTGATCTGATCTCATTTTCTGTGTTTTGACTCTGCTTGCTTATTTCACTCTAAATAGTTGTTTGTATTTTGTGCAAATATCATAGTGGTTAATTGTGGGAAGGTTGGTGTTAGCAGTTTGTGTAGTATAGTAGAAAACAATAAAGTTAGAATCAGAACTCAGAGAGTTTAGTACTAAAGTTGTTAGTATAAAGAACTTAGAGAATGTAAAAATTATCACCCTAATTTGCTTTTGTTTTCTCATGCATAAATAAGCATCTTTGATTGTATATTCGATAAGTTCTCTTTTATTCATAGGTTATGGATATACATTTTACAGAGACTCCCTAAGCCAATTTAGCACTTCTCCAAACATTTTGATTTTACTTCTACAATAGTAATTATCACATTGCATTATAATATTTACTTTACCTATTTTCCCTCTTACTTTTTTCATACAATCTGGACAGAGACAGTGTCTTATTTTCACCTTTATTACTTGAGCATCAGGCATAGAGTTTGCCTCAAGCACATTTCACAAAGGACACATGATTGAATGGCCAAGCAAATTTTTGGTGATTTTTCTTTTGAGTACGACATCAGGTAGTGCTGATAAAAGTACTCAAGATGATGAATATGGCATTCTTGGCAGTTATATTTCCTGTGACCATATAGATTAGACACAAATACTACTCCAGAGACTTGCAGCTTTGCATAGTTACTATATCACAACTGTCAACTTCCCAAAAGACATACTGACCTTTCTTAATCAGTGCATCATTTGGAATATGTGGCAATGAAACCTCTTGACAACTTTTAAGCTTGAAAACTGTGGTCTGCATGTAAAAGATTCCCTTGTGCAGGCAAGCCATGATTTCCATCTTCTTCATGCTTGCCATTAATAGTTCTTTGCTGACCCTGCACATCTTCTTTAACATGCAAGAATGCAATCATTAGCAGTTTCTGGATTACTGTCATAGGGATTTATGATGATCTTCATAGTCTGTTGAGTTAAAAAGTTTCCCAGAGGACCAGAAACACATTATGACACCAGCTTCCATTTTTAGCATATGTCCCAGGTTAAATTTAATATGAGGATGGCTGCTTTAAAAAAAACATTTTTTCCACTTAAAAATGTATACTTCTTTTAATTAAAAACATTATGACTTTTCCAGTGAAAAAAGAAAAAAGAAAACAAAATGGCAACCAGGAGAATATAAATCAAAGAAAAGACAAAATAAAAGAAAATTGGTGTAAGTAACAAGTAGACAATTGACTCTTCATATAGTTAATTGGACTATTAAGTTAATTTTTGCTTGCTGATTTATACGGTGACAATTTTCTATAATTCAAGTTTGTGCCTGTAAAAGTTAAAAATCTCAGCATGTAAATAGATCATTTATTTATTTTTCTTTCACTCCTACTCAATTATTTAATTTCAAAGACTCAAATTGTCATATGTAGCCTTGTGCTATTAAAATATACCAGCCATTTTGATTACTATGTAGAGGGTAGGGGAAACTGTCCTATTTCCTAGGTTCACTTAAAGATCAACTCACAATAAGACAAGTTAATAAGAGAAAGAGATTTATTTATTGTGCACATGGGGAGAATCATTGAATGATTACCCAATTTCCCAATGGGGTCCAGAAATTTATTTACCCTCCTTTTAGATGGGAGGGAGTAGTTTAGGGACTATAAATGGTAACTAGGGAGAATGAATAGATACTTAGAAAAACAAATGAATGGGGAAAAACAGATTTGTAAATGATTCTCTTTGAAAATTAAATTAACATGAGAGACAGGTATTACATTTTAAATGATTTGGGCCAAGTCTGATTAGGTTCTTGATCTTCTTTCCTGTAATATATTGAGATAACTGGTAGGGAAATGGAAGTTAATTGTTCTTTTTGGTGGGTCAGTCTGGTTTTATGCAGATAGAGGGAAAGCCTCTCCCAAAGCCTGTTGATCTCTAAAGGCCTTTAATTCAAAATACTCTTTATACAAAAGAATCGTATTTTGGGGTTCAATTTCTTGAGTTCCTTCAACTGGCTCAAGAATATTTAAATATACTTTAGCCATTTCAATGTTTCTGTATACACTTTGTTCACAGAAGTCATAATAAATAGTTATAAATGAGAAAATAATCAAATTACATGGGAACTAAGTTCTAAGGAAATTATCGCTGGGATTTTGGTCATTTGCTGTCTCCTGTCAGACCTAGGGTTATGCTATGGACGTATGTGCCAAAATGTCCCAAAGATAAGTGGAAATGGTAAAGCCATATACTGATTAAAAATATAATCTTGAGAATGAGAGACATAAAATTATTAAAAGTTAAAGGCAGTGTAAAAAACAAGTACAGTAGCCTACCTTGTCTCCTTGCTTCTATGCATGATTTCCCTCCAGGTATTCACCACCCAGCAGTTCTTAAAAATATAAATCAAGTCATAATACTCCCTTTTTCAAAATCCTCCAGCAATATGTCATGGGCAATCACATTTAGAATAAAATCCAAAGTCTTTTCCAAGGCCAAACACCCCCACATGACATGGTGTTGTTACTGTTTTCTCCAACTTTGTCAGCTCATCCTCACCCCAGCATGTCATCTGTTTCAGCCACTCTGGTTTCCCTGCTGTTCTTCCCAACCCAAGCATGCTCCCTTCTCAGGGACCTGTTACTTCCTACCTACCTTGCCTAGAACACTTTTCATCCATGTTTTCATTTCTCCTGTATTTCATTCATGTCCCAGAGAAGTTTCCTTTGTACCTTATCCAAAGCATCCTCCCAACCATGATATCTCACTCTCTTTACAATTGTTTTCCTTTTCTGTTTAACACTTGTCATAATTATAGACTTACCCTTTTAACAAAATAGAAATTTATAAAAGACAAAGACTTCACTGCTTTACTGTAACCCATCTTCTTCCTTATGTTTAGCTTGCCATCTTGTTTGCTAAAGCCCATTTTCCAGTAGAGCTGTAAAAAGGGGGTCATAGGAGGTAATCATCTGAAGCCTTGCACATAGGAAAAAAATGTCTTCAATCTATCAACCCTCTACCCTTGGGATAATAATGAAGGCATTGTTTTGTAAAATCCAGTGTGATGTTAAGAAATGCTGGCATTTTTTTCCTCTTTTATGTCAGTGTGACATTTTCCCCTCCTCATTTCTGGACATTATTAAGGACATTTCTGGACACTCTTTATTCTTGTTTTTCTGAAATTGTAAGAAAATATGCCTTAGTGTGGTCCTCTTTCCTTTCATTATATAGGAAATTTGGTGGGTTCTTTCATACTAAAGATTGGAATCTTTGGGTTTAGGGGACTGTTTTCTACTACTTTGTTACTAATTTCCTTTTCTTTCTCTATTTTGGAAATCTTATTAGAAAGAGATAGGACATTTTAAATTTTTAGATTGACATTCCAAATTGCTAATCATATCTCTATTTTCTAGCTCTCTATTTTGACTTTTTCCTACTCTTAGATAGATTGCTTTGAATTTTTCTTTTCACCATTTTGGTGGGGGAGGGTATATAGAAGGATAGAGGTAATTACCTTTGTAATTTCCAAGATCTTCCTTGTATTTCAAATTTTTTTATTTATAGCATACATTCTGTATGATTATATTCAACATTGCTCTTATCCTCAAAATAAATTAGTTTTCTTTAGTCTCTGTCTCCTAGGCATTCTTTTTTTTCTATTTGTTTGTTTTGGCTTCTCATTTATTGGTGAAGGCTTTCCCCAGATTGCTGTAGATCCCTTGCTGTCCTATCCTATTTAAGATTGAGTTGATGCATTGACAGAACTGGTCACTTGGTGGTGTTTAAATGTCAATCTTGCATTTCAATGGAAGACTTCCAACTGTTAGTATCTGAAATCTTTTTTCCTAGACTAATGGATTTTGTCCAGATAGTTTTCTTAACTTTGGTGGGGAGGTACAGTTGAAGTGGGTGATACATACTTGGCTCCTGACTTTTTGAGAATCAGAGAGGGAAAGACAACTGAGGGTCCCACATTTTTATTTGTAGTGTTTTATCTAATCCTTACTTCTATTTTCTACAGTGTCCGGTGTCTCCAAATTCAGGCTGTTTTCTTATAGTGGATAAGTATATGAGATTTTGGGATATGGAGTTCCTAGTACTTTTTAAACAGATTTTCAGCCAATCTCCTTTTAAGCTTGCTGCATTAACCTTGTTTTTCAAAGTGCCTCTAAATAGTGAGATTTTCAAGGGTTCTGCAGGATGGATTATTTCAGTTATCATCAATGTGTCACTCTATACAAACCTATGTGGTGACTTTACTGACTGGACTACGTTAGTCGTCACTTGATTTTGGATTGGTTTCCTAAAAGCAGCTCCTGAGATAAGAAATTTTTTCAAAGTGGCTTATTAGATTTTCTGGTTCCCAGGGAAAAAAAAAAGTCAGTGGTTGAAGCAGCAGAACTGGGAAGGGAAAGAGGTGAAGTAAAAATGTTGCACCAAGCAAAGTATCCCAGAAAATTATTTAAGTTTAATCCCACATGAGAGCTCTGGAGACCCAGTGTCAGTTCAATCATTGGATTAGCAAAAGGGTGTATTTACATTCTCCTACCTGTCATAGATTTGGATAGGGGCACCTACTGCTCTCTGGCATATACCCACATGCAGAGTGAATTCTGGCAGCCCGAAAACAGTTCTCTGACAGTGGTGCTGGTATTGACCAAAGGGTATGGAGGGGCAAACAGAGCCTGTGTGCATGAAAATGGTAAGGGGATCAGAGAGAACATGGGAAGAGACTAACTGTACCTAGTACAATACTTCTCCATCCACATTTTTATTTCTAAAAATTCATTTAAATTGTTGCTGCCTTTTCTTCTTTTCTTTCAGTGACTTTGGGTCTTTATATTTTGTTTTACTTTACTCTTATCTGTGCTGTCAATCCAACACATTTAACCAGAATTTGCTAAGAGAAGCCCTCAATTTTTTTATTATTAAGAGTCTTCACTTATTTAGGAAAAATAATATGATGCACTGTGAAAATAAATGAAAAATAATATGGATAAATTTAAGAAGAAGAAGTAAAAATTTGTTGATTACTAAATATATAATATTAATCAAAATACAGTTGTAATTTTAATGGGGAAAAAACAAAAAAGTGTGAGACAAAAGAAGGCAGAATAATTTGAATTAACAGAACTGGAAATACATCAAATAATGCTTTTCAAGGATGTATGTACCTCTAACCCTTGCTAGGGAAAGGAAAAAATATAAAATCTAACCAAAATATTAAAAAAATATATATATCAGATGTTGGGCAGGTGGGAGAGGGGAGAGGGAGATGGGTATATATATATATACATTATAGGTGTGATGTGCATTGTCATGTGACGGACATGCTTGAAACTCTGACTCAAGGGGGGAGGGAAGGCAAGAGCAATGTATATAACCTTAACATTTGCATCCCCCATATTATGCTGAAATAAAAACTAAATAAATAAATAAATAAAGATGTATGAAGTTGGACATTAAATAATATTGAAAGGCAGTTACAAAAGTATAATCTATATAAGTAATTAGAATTAGAAATGTCATTACTTATTAACTAAAACCATTAATATAAAGAGATTTGAGGATTTTTTTCATATATTTACAAATATTCTTGGTATTTTTTTCCATTTAGTTTTCTGAACATTTGTGGAAGTAAGAAAAAAATTGTCTTTTACAGTAATAGCTCAAATTTATTCATATTGTATGTAATGAGTTGCATAATTTCTTTTTCTGAGGCAGTAGTAACTTCAATGAACATCTCCAATTTTATTTTTTTCCTAAGTAATTAATAATTAGGGCTGGAAACTTAAATGTCTGTTTGTTCAGCTAAGCAAGTGAAAGTGAGTCCTTTTTACTATTGTCAGTTACTAGCCATTAACCGATATGTATTTCATAATTGATATGTATGTATTTCGAATATCTATAAATACACTTTTAGGTATTGGTATAGATATATGTATGTATGTAGGTCTAACTTGAGGTCCTACATATTTAGGGGGGTGAATAGTAATACTTGATAATGTAACAAACCTTTAAATATCACCTATTTTCCTTAATTATCTAATTAAATTCTGCTTATCTGATTGGTCCACATCATGCTGCATGTTTTTCATAAATCTTTCCTTACCAATTATTATTGTCTTGACAGTCGCCTACAGTTTTTAGGAATGTGATGGACATATAATTAGTCTAATTATATTAGTCTAATTATATTAATCTAATTATATATTAGTCTAATAATTAAAGGAACAGCAAGGTTTAAAATGTGAAAAGCCAAAAAATAGCTGGGTATGAAAAATACCAAGTTTTATTTATATATAAAGTATACTAATAAGATATTAGTATATCCTATTATATATTAACTAAACAAAAAACCAGTACAGGAAATAATTATTCTATTTCTTTTAAACTCTTTTTCCAGAGTAAGACAGAGAAAATGAAATTATATTTGGTTGATCAGCATCTGCTATGGGTTTTTAGCATTTGGGAGAAGCTGCTGACTCCTAAAAAAACCCAGAAACGAACAACAAAAAACCACCACCAACAACAAAAAAACTAATAAAGAAAATGCAGGCTGGGCACGGTGGCTCACGCCTATAATCCTACCACTCTGGGAGGCTGAGGCGGGCGGATTGCTCAAGGTCAGGAGTTTGAAACCAGCCTGAGCAAGATCGAGACCCCGTGTCTACTATAAATAGAAAGAAATTAATTGGCCAACGAATATATATATATATATATATATATATATATATATATATATATATATGTAAAACTAGCCGGGCATGGCGGCGCATGTCTGTAGTCCCAGCTACTTGGGAGGCTGAGGCAGGAGGATTGCTTGAGGCCAGGAGTTTGAGGTTGCTGTGAGCTAGGCTGACGCCATGACACTCACTCTGGCCTGTGCAACAGAGTGAGACTCTGTCTCAAAAAAAAAAAGAAAGAAAAAGAAAAGAAAATGCAAAGCCACTGAGTGATCATTGTTTTCTAATTCATACATATCAAAAAAAACTACCATAATATATTTCCAAAACACATGTCCATGGTAATTTTAAAATTGGGTAGTATATAAAATTAAGGTTATTATATATATTGAATTGGTTTTCTGATGAAAGATACATTACCAGGAATTTGCCTAATCAACCAGATCTTCCTGGGAAGCTGAAATAACTCAGCAGTGGAGAAGATGTCTATTTCAGTAACGCCTCTATTATAACATTGTTATTTCCTTGCAAATGAAAAATAGTATCACTTCTATAGTATTTACTATGTGCCAGCTACTGTTCTAAGCACTACACACTTGTGTTCATTTTACAAATAAGAAAACTGAGGAGCAGAACAGTTAAGCAATTTGTCCAAGATCACACAGATGATAGTAATTGGTCAAACCAAACTACATCTGGCAACTTACCTCTGGCCATGTTGCCAGTGGGGTCTTTTGCTGCTGAGATTTGCAATGAAGTAATATAACAAACTGGGAAATATGTGATAGGACAACAGGTGGATCATTTTTAAATCTTCATAATGTTTTGGGGAGAGGCACTCCTAGGAATGAGGAAGAAGAGAAAAAAGAAGGCAAAATGATTTTAATTAACAAAATTAGAAATGCATTAATAATACTTTCAAAGATTATAAGTCTAGGATGGCTTTTCACAAATAAGCCAGTATGTAGTTGATGTAGTTTTATGAAGGTTCTAGTTCTTCCAGTGCTGCCTTTGGGCTTTTTTCCCTTGTAGACTCAACTCCTGACATAGAATCCAGTTTATATTTTTGGAATAGTTTCTGTTATGAATATGATAAGGGGTAAGGAATCTCCTTAGACTGAGATGTTTGGCAGGTCAACACTACTACCCAACAAGTAGCTAACCAAGGCCATTCTTGTCCGATATTGAAGGCCTGCTTATTACGAACCAAGGGGGAGTGAACACCATTCAAGTAAAAGTGTTATTTGATGAGTCACTCTTGGGAATAATCTTTGTAAATATAAGCCTTAGCAAAGTATTTATGCTTAAAATATGAATCTCTAAAAATGACTTCATGTACTTTATTTTCCATGAAATCAAATATTTAGGAAGTATTTTTAATATTTATATTCAATTTTTTTCTGTTTTTGCTATCATATTTCTTAGGATTTAAAGCAATGATTGCTTAACAACATTATCATCCAAAAGTGGTGATGCTAAACCCCATTGTAGTGTTCTTTTTATAGCCTGTAAGTCATATTCAAGCATTGAGGGTGAAAGATGAACAAGGGATCAATACAGCAAAAGACTGAAAAAGACATGCATGTATTGTTATCTCAGCTTAAATGGAAAAAAAATGCTGCAAAGAATAAATAGTCATTTATCCCTTGATAAAAAGAATCTAAATGAATATGTTTCCTTCTTTCCTAAAATGAAACACTAGTTTATGAGTTACCTAAGCCTTTAATCCAGATTGAAATCCTTTAATCCTGCCAAGAATAGCTGAAAATGTGAGTTAAGAAAGGCATTTCAAATGAATTCATAATTGTAACAATGAAAGTATATACCTTGTCTAGGCCAATCCTATCCTCAGTTGCTTTTTAGACTTTGTCTGTTCCAAATAAACAACTATAAAAAACAAGTAGCTTCAGAAATAAGAGATATCAATTAAAACAACTAAGAAAGTATTTTTTTGTTTGCTATAATATCAAATATATGGTCCAAAGTATTGCATATTCATTCTTTTTATTCATTGGTTTGTATAAGTCTTAGCAGTGGATGTTATTGAAAAAAGTTACTGTAACTACTGTTAAGAACGATAATATTAATAATAATAATTAAAATTAAGAAATAGGGCTGATAATTTTAAATGGTTCCAGGAAGATATTGACTAGAAAAATCTTTCTAAACAATAAAATCAATGCAAAACATAATAACTAGTTTAAAAAATGCTTCACAATTTTTGTGACTTTTGTCATTTATTATTTTATATTGCTTTTGGTTTTATCTTTGACAAATAAAAATCAAGAAGTACATGGTTTTATGCTTGATTGGTAAAATTGTACTTTCTTTAATGTGAGTAGAGAAAAATGCATTATTAAATGCTAGTTACCTATAATAAACTTCATAAATATATGTTGAGTGATTATCTCCTCCTGATCACACTAAATCATAGAGCTGGCTGAGTTTTTCCTATGATTGTTTGGTAACATTGCATTTTATTGTTGTTTCTTATTTTTTTCACAGTCATCTTAGGGAGTTCACCTTTATGACAACTAAATGCACTATGGTATCCTGGATCAAAAAAAAAGGTAAAAGTCAAGGAAATTAAAATAAAGTAGGAAATTTAGTTAATGATAATGTATTTATATTGGCTACTTCTGACTAATGTACCATACTATATTAATATAGGGAATACTGGGTGTGGTATATATAGGAATTTTCTGTACTATCTCTGCAACTTTTCTCTAAATCTAAAACTATTTTAAAGTTCAAAATATATTTTTAAAAAATAAAGTGATTTTTTTAGACATACCAAAACTGGGAAAAATTATCAAAAGATGATCAATAACATAAAGTGATAAAAAAAGAAAATAAAAAGTATTAAAATATGTTAGAGAGAAGAAAACTGTTACCAGGTGGAAAATTGGACCTATGCAATTGAATAAAGAGCAAAAGAAATTGCAAATACGTAGGCAAATATAAAATCTGTTCTTCTAATCTCTTTAAAATACAATGTGTTAAGATAAAGTAAAAAAAAAATGTTTTGTGGGGTTTAGAGAAAACTTAGAAGTAAAATGTATACTAGCAACAACAAACCAGGACACAAACAGAAGTATGCTCATAAGGTAGCATAATATCACTTACAGGTTGACTGTGATCAGTTGAGGATATATACTACAAGTCTTAACTATCCATTAAACGAAGTGAAAGAAAGGATACAGCTAATAAGCCAGTAAAGTTCATAAACTGGAATGATAGAAAATGCTTATCTATTCCATAAAAAGAAGAAAAATAGAAGAAAAGAAACAAAGTACATTTGGATTATAGAAAACAGATGGTAAGATGGTAGATTCAAATCCAACCATGTCAGTAATGACATTACATTCAAATAGTACATACTCCAATTAAAAGATAGGAATTGTCAGATTGGAAAAAAATCTATACTTGATCATGTGCTGGATATAAGAGGTGCAATTAATCTTAAAGGTATAGTGCAAAAAGATAGTAAAATATCTACCATGCCAAAATTAATCAAAAGAAGACTGAAGAAGTTTTATTAATAACATATGAACTAGATTGCAGAGAAAAAAATTCTAACAAGGATAAAGACTCTCATTTCATAAATTCTTCAAAAGGACATAACAATTCTGAATATTTATGAATTCAGTAACAAAGCTTAAAGATACATAAAGCAAAAACTGATAGGACTGCAAAAAGAAAAACAAATTAACAATGACAGGAGACACTAACAATCCTTTCTCAATTACTGATAGAAAATGTTGACTCAAAATCCATAACAATATAGAATGTTTGAATAGACTATCGAATAATTTCACCTGATTGAGGATTATGAAATATGCCATGCAATAATGTAGACTGAAAACTCATTTTTTTCATAGCTACATAAAACTTTCACCAGGATATACCATATTCTGAATGATAAAATTATACTCAGTACTTTAAAAAAATCTCAAACTATACAGAGCATTCTCTTTGCAAGATAATGACATTCAAAATGAATAACAGAAGATATTTTGAAAATTTCCAAATTTAAAGAAATGAAATACATTTCTAAGCAACCCATGATCAAAGAAGAAAATGAAATTAGAAAGTGTTTTGAACAGAATGAAAATGAATTCACATATCGAAATTTATGGGATGTAGCTATAATGGAGTTTAGAGGGATATTTATAGCCTTAAATGTCTGTATTACAAAAGTAGAAAGGTCTCAAACTAATGACCTATTCCATTTAACAAAGAAAAAAAAAAAAAGAAAAAAACAAGAAGATCAAACCTAAAATATGTAGAAGAAAGAAAATAAAGATAAAAGCACAAGTAATATTATAGAAAACAAGGCCGGGCGCTGTGGCTCACGCCTGTAATCCTAGCTCTTGGGAGGCTGAGGCGGGCGGATTGCTCAAGGTCAGGAGTTCGAAGCCAGCCTGAGCAAGAGTGAGACCCCGTCTCTACTATAAATAGAAAGAAATTAATTGGCCAACTGATATATATATAAAAAAAAAAAAAAAATTAGCCGGGCATGGTGGCGCATGCCTGTAGTCCCAGCTACCTGGGAGGCTGAGGCAGAAGGATCACTCGAGCCCAGGAGTTTGAGGTTGCTGTGAGCTAGGCTGATGCCACGGCACTCACTCTAGCCTGGGCAACAAAGCGAGACTCTGTCTCAAAAAAAAAAAAAAAAATTATAGAAAACAAAATAATGTATAAAATTAATCAAAAACAAGTTATTTGCAGAAAAGCAATAAATTTGCAGAAAAGCAATAATCCACTTCTAGACAAATTAATCATGCACAAAGGGAGATAACAACACTATCAATATCAGAATTAAGAGAGAATATCCCTATAAATCAGATAAAATGATAAAGGAGAATAATCTGAATAACTTGTAGTAGTTTTAAAATATATCCATAATTCTTTGTTAATCCAGTTTTAAAAAGTGGAGCCTTGCTGCCCTCTCCTGCAGTGTGGGCTTGACTTAGTGATTTGTTTCTAATGAATAGGATGATGTGGAAATGATGGTGAAATCATCATGATGGTGAAATAGATAATGTAAGTCACTGTGGCTTCCTCCCCTCTCACTCCCTCTTGAATGGCTTGCTCTGGGAGAAGTTTTCATGTTGCGAAGATACTTAAGCACTTAAGCAGCTTCTGAAGAGAACCATGTGGTGAGGAACCAAGGCCCTCTGCCAACAGTCATCAAGGAACTGAGGTCTTCTTCCAACAGCCATGTGAGTTATCCATCTTAGAGATGGATACTATGACTCATCAAGCCTTCTGATGACTGCAACCACATGAGAGACCTTGAGCCAAAATCATCCAGCTAAGCTGCTCCTGAATTCCTGACTCAGGGGAACTTGAGATAATAAATCTTTGGTGTTTTAAGGATTGCATCTTGAGGCAGTGTGCTACACAGCAATAGATAAGAAATAAAAAATTTATAGCAATCAATTTGACAATTTAGATTAAATAGATAAATTCCATGAAGGATACAAAATAATGACACTCACTGAATAGTAACCTGAATAAATAACTTGAATAGTTTTAAATTTAATTTAAAATATTGAATTTGTAGTTTAAAACTTTCCCACAAAACAGCACCAATCACAAAGGTTTTCATTGGTTCTATCAAATGTTTCTACCAAACATTAAGGAAAAAATAATAACAATTCTATGGAAACTCTTACAGAAAATTGAAGAGGAGAAAAATAATGTATCCTCCTTTGTTTAAGTAAGCCACCATTACTCTTACACTAAAACCAGAAGACGACATTGGAAGAAAAAAAATTATCTACTTATTTTTCTATCAGCCAATACTCTCATATAGAGTACACTCTAAAATAATGATAGAAAGTATAATATTCTACACACATAAACCAGTAATATAGACACTCATCATCCTTACCACGGATTATCTTCTGTTCATAATTACATACACTATACTTTTACACAACTGGCAGCATAGTAAGTTTGTTTGCACCAGCATCACCACAAACACATGAGTAATGTGTTGTACTACAACTTTGTGACAGCTATGACATCACTAGCCCTTAGGAATTTTTCAGCTCTATTATAATCTTATGAGACCACCATTTTATGTGGAGTCTGTCATTGACTCTAACACTGTTATGTGGTGCATGACTGTATCTACATTTTAAGACATTTCCATGTGTATTTCCCAAACTATATCTCAAATTTCACATATTAAAAAATGAACCCATAATTCTACCTTTCTCTCAAGCATCCTCCAATGCCTAATTTTCCTTTATTAATTAAGGGGCACCAGCACCCACCATTAGGTTGCTGTTGTTCATACTGAAAAAACATTATCTCAATTACTGTCCTTATTCTATCACCAAGACCAATAAAACTTTTCCTCCTAATATCTATCTCATTGATCTCCTATGTCTTTTCTATTTCCACTTGCATTACTGCTCTTCTGACAGTCATCATTTTTTGCTTAGCGTAGCACAATTCTTCACTAGTCTCTGTTTCCAAGTGGGCTCCATTTTAGTCTTCCTACACATGCTAACCAAGAGATCAAATGCAAAACTAATCAAAATATTTCCTTTTTCTAAAAAATTGCTTTAATGTTTCCCAAAGATTTTATAATACTATTTAATTATTGAAGCTTTATCCAAATTGTTGTCCTATCTTTCATGCCTTATCTTATACCACTTGACCCCTCAGTATTTGCTCCAGTCATAAACAATGGCTTGAAGATTCTCCATTTGTGTCATATTCTTTAACACCAGCATGACTGTTAATGTTATTTGAAATATACTCTCTTTTCAAACCCAAGATCCAATATGTGTTCAAGTAGCTTTCACTTATCCTTAATGACTAAACTTTTATCTGCTCAGAGGTATTTACCTGGATCCCCAGCTCTTACCCCCGCCTAAGATAAACCTGCTATTAAGTGTCTCTAATTTGTGATCAAATAGTTCTCCACATAGAAATCTATCATAACTTGGATTATAACAAACCATCACTTTTAATTTGCTTTTTTTATACTAGGTACTAGACTTTGGCTTATTTAGGATTGAAACTGTATTTAAATTGTCCTTGTATCTCAAGGATAATTGTGAGATTTCAAGGTTTTCTAATAAATATTTGTTAGAAATAATAATATATAAAATAATAATATAATAATAAATATAAATAAATATAAAAATAAATAATAATAGCCAAATTGCTAAAAACTTTTAAAAGTAAAATATTAATATGGCATATAGAGCATCATATTAATATTTTACCTTTCAATTAAAGACCTATGTATGAAAATATTTATCCCAATAATTACTTGAAATAAAACAAATAAATGAAATGAAGCTATAGTGCTATATTTCATTTTTAATGTATTAATATTTTTTCAAGCTTATAATCCCAATGTGTCACTCTCTAAGCAGACTTTAAATACATCTCCCAAGCTTTGTCAAGAACCTGGAAATGCCATTCAGGCATTTCAATGCCAAACAATGCCAGTGTTTGCAAATGTCTATCTTCTTTAGTTCATCGATCTTGCCTTCTTTAAATTGGAGTTTTCATTGAAATTATATATGTTTATACAAAAATTCAGAAAGCCCCAGTTCATTAATTTCCCCTAGATTTTGACTCTTCCTTAGAGAATTCAAAACATTCCACTGGAATGATATTCACGAAGAAAAGTTGTACTCTACCAGTTTAAATGAGAAATAAAAACTCTGGTTTCACACCAGTGGAAAGAAGTTGTTCAGGCAAGATGAATCTAAAGCAAGAGTATGAGAATTGAATAGAGGAGATAACAGCATAGCCTGTAGGTTCTAAAATATGGTTTATGCTACAACTATTGAAGCTGTTAATAACTATAATTATAAACATGAACATATTCTCTAGATCTAAGGATTCTTACTCCAAAGCAAAAGAAGCATGAATGCACAAAAATAGACTAAGTGCCCTAACTATGACAAACCAGCGATTCACACATCTTACATCCTTTCTTTTGAAATTAATGGTATTAAACATTCTTGTTCCCCACGGTTTTCACCCACCGTTAAATGTCTGAGAAATTTAAAACTCCTGGCTCCTTTATTATTACCTTGGAAAATGCAAAGCTGTAAATTTCAATAAAAAGAAGAAGTCAGAGCATTCAGTTTTTACATCTTATTGGCACTATGCTAATCCATTTGTATATAAGAAATATTTTCCCTTTATTACTTCTAAAAGGAATTATGTTTTACTATGGTTGCCAGAAAGTAGATGCAAAGTGTCAAAGAACAAAATTTCAACAAATTGAGTCTTAAAGATCTGACTGGCTTTTATTAGGGATTCATGAACAGGACAGCATCCCATCTATGAAATAAAAATGTACTCCATTGGGAGTGACAGAAGAGTAAATTTTTGTAAGGTAGCTTGAGCAGGGTTGAGGAAATAGAATAGTGCAGAAAGGAGATTGATTAACATAAAATTACTTCAGATTACTTTACTTGTATGAGTTAAAGCAGAAGGGACTTCATTGTTATGCTGGCTCGGGTTTGGGCCCCTTTTTATTGGTTGCTGTGAATCTCCTGTGTTTTTCAGAAAAGTTGTCTGTTTAGACACTTGGCTATTATCTCTCTCCTGATTTTTGGAAGTCAGACCTTACAAGTAAATCATTTAGGTGTTGGTTTGTTGATGTGGAACCTTAGCATGAGTAATTCCATTTTGGTTTGGTCTGTTAGGGCCTAGTGCAGGAGCTTAGTCCAAATCATTGGCCTCCCATAAATTTTATTTTAAAAAGGCAAAGGTTTATACACTACTAGTTTATAGTGGAGGGCAATTCCAGAGAGCAGAAGTGAGGGTGAAAAGGAGTGAGGCAGGGAAGGAGAAAAGTCAATTCAAGGATCAATTACTGGTCTCAAGAGTGACGGATTGCTCAATGTTTCATTATTATCTTCTGGAAGGCCCAGATGTGACTTTTTCTCAGAGTGGACTTTGGAGTTGGAGGAAGAACTCATTTAGAATTAATCATAATAGCCATAGATTGGGATGTGGGAAGTTACTAGAGGTCCCAGAGACAAGGACAGATGAGGCTGAGATGATGTGACGCAGCCCTTAAAAGGTATCTGATACAAAGTACCAGAGTTTTATCCAGATTCTTGTTTCTGGAACTGCTTCACCAAATGTCAACAGTCTTCCTCTTCTTTCTAATTATTGTTTTCAAGGTCATTACTGTTTACATGTTCCATGGCTATTTGCAAAATTATAAAATGTAACATGGGTGATATGATTATTTTCCCTCTCTTTGGATAATGTGATGTATTCTTCAACAGATTGGGCATCAAGATTGCTGCTGATTATAGGAATAAACTGCTGTGCCACAAGTAAGTCACTTAATTCAAGAACCAGATTTTCTCACTTTCAAATCTTGAAAGAAGTGGAGAAATTGTCTATTGTTCCCCTTTGTTACTCAGACATCGGTGAAAGGTGAGTGAACATTAATGGGGCGTGTCCTGCTTCTTTGGGTGTCAGGGAGTCTCAAGTGTCTACAACATCTCCAGACTACAGGAGACTACTCCAAAACATACTCATTTGTCCTTAACATAAAAAGAGGAATGCATCAGGCTTGTTCCATCCTTGAGTGGATTACATGGAAGCCTGAGAGTTGTCAGTTCATATAAAAGAAGGAACTTAATACCCTCTGCTCAGGCCAGATTTGTGGATATTTTGGCTTTCAAAACTTGAGATTAAATGAACTCGGTACAGAATCTGATCTATTTATTATGTGCTCAGTATAAACCAAAAAGTAGAAGGTCATTAAAAGTACAAAAAATCCCTTATGTACAATACATGAGAAGAAGGATAGATATTTGGTTCCTGGGGTCTTCTCTCTGGAGATATGTAGGCATAATATTTCTTTGAAAATATCGTCTCTGTTTTATCTCTCCTGGTGGTATATCCTTTACTGTACCCTCACATTCAATGCTTATCTTCAGTTGCCTCTCTGTCACAGTCTACAAATTATTTTGTCAGTCTTTCTCTTGAACTCAGCTGAATTTTAAAATCAATGAACTTACTTGCCAATCTGACAGGGCTATCAGTTGTTGTAGCAATTAATTAAGCCTTACAAATTATTTTAACCCACGACTAGCAGTCACTACACTGCTTAATTGCCACTCAATCACACAGTTAAATTTGCCTGAAATTAACGCCATATTCCACAAGGGAGACGATTTCAACCAGTCTGTCCAGTTGCTAATTTTCTGAACATTTCCTTAGGCATAACTTTGAAAACTATTAAAGCTTCAACATAGGAATCTTACTTTTTCTGAAAGCATTTGAAAATGTTCTTTTCTCCTTCAAAGCCTAATTTGGAGTCAAGCAAAAAGTGTCTAGAAAGGAAGCATTTTCTAGTATTTGTGGTGTTAATATTTAGCACTAATTTAGGAGCAATAAACCGAGTAGAGAGCAAGATACAGGAGAAAAGCGTACAAAATGTGCACCTACCCAAACATGTATGTTCACATTTTCATTTATCTGGTTCATTGACTTTGTCTAGTGAAACGTGGAGCCACGAAAGAGAAAGTGGTAATGTGAACAACTTTGTAGCTGATCTTCACACACAAATATCATTTACCATGAAAAGCCGACTTGGAAACTACAATCTATCTACCTGTAAAAATATTTTTAGATCTTCTCAGTGCTAGCACCAGGATGGCTCTAGCAGACACATTATCTTTGTGATTTTATGGCAAAATAGCAGAATTAGAGTTTCTCGATTCACTGTTTGTGCCTGGATTTTTAGTTTAAGCTGCAAGTGCATGCAATATATACCTGCCTTTGAAATAACATTTTTAAAATGAAAAGCTTCCTGTGCTAAGCACATAAATGCACATGTTAATCCATCCCCAGAAAGAGAGCCAACTTCATATTCTTGTGCTCATGTGGAAGAATGAGTTGTCAGGAGAAAGAGAGAAAAATTATGTAATGGGGAAAAACCACCTTCCTTGTAGAAATGGAGACTAACATTTCAGAGGCTGAAGATGGTTAAAGGAAAACCACTAAATAAGTACCTAGAAGATTCCTGTCACTGCATTAGTTGCTTGATATGGATATTCTCTAATCATCTTACAAAACTTTGAAATGTAGCTACTAATATACTATTTTTGGTCAGATAAGAAAGGTGAGGCTCAGGAAAGTTATGCAATTTAATAAGTTCTTACAACTTATAGGTGGAATAATCACTTCACCAGCTTTGCCCGTTCCAAACGATTTGTCATACTTTTAATCTGGTCATATGGTTATATCACATCCCTGCCTACCTAAAATCTTTTAATTATTCCCAAGTGTGTAAATCGTAAAACCCAAAGCATGATTCATTCTTGCTTTTGATGCTACCCTGCCAGCATCTTCGGTCAACCTTGTGCACTTTGCAGTGAGTTACATCAATAGTTAATTACTTGTGGTTTCCAGAAAAAAAAACTCTACCCCCTATTTATGCCAAACTTTGGCACATCCCTCACTTCTTACCTGAGAGATCTGGTGCTTCCCTTCCTAAGCCGCTTATTCCAACCTAACATACTTAACATTTCTCCTGACTAATTTCTCATATCATCACAATTCAGATGAGGCTTTATTTCCCTTTTGAGGCTTTTTAGGATGTGGCCTTGCTTAAGTTTCTTCTTAATTGTTTCCTTAGCCACCTATTCTTATATCTTACCTTGTGGCTGTATTATTGTGTGTTGACACATCTGCCCCCCACGTACTAGACCTTGGTTCTTTGAAAGAGAACTGTGAGTTATAGCTCTACTTACAGCTCTGCAGTTTTAGAACTAGCAAATTACCTGATGCTTCATAGACACTTGGCAAAATTTGATGAAACAAATGGGTAACCTGGGCCAGACTGCACAAAGGGTCAAAGTAAAGACCACCAGGAATATTGGATTTAGAAGAAATATAGTTTTCATTTGGAAGGAATCATAATCAAATAAGAATATCCCTGCAAAAAAACAAATGAGTGGAGAAAAAAATCTTTTGAAACTTGTTGATTTTAGAAGAAGTTTTAAGGAAGAGTACATTTCTCAGATTAAATATCTATTATGCAATATTCACTATATTTTAGAGTCAGGGGAATGGCAATTTTGCTCAAATTGATTATTTTGATTGTTATTAATTATTTTGTCCTTAGGATAATTGAGTTAACCAAATTATACCTGGACTAGCAATCTGCTAGGAAGCATTTGATGAATTTGTTATGTGTATGATAGTGGACTGGCAGAGGGAAAAGTAGATGGAGACACAAGAAATGGGTGATGTGAATTTCATCAAATGAATCTCTTTTTAAATGAGTTCATAATGAAAATGTCTTACTAAATCCACTTTAATAGTCACAGAATTTATTGCTTACAGTTTCATAATCTTTTGATAATCATCAATTTCCCATGATTTTTTAAAATAAGGATTAGTGAGTTTTCTCTTCATTTGTTTTAATAACCTCCTTTGTATCAGAAGAAATTTAAAGTTTTCATCCGTGTATTACTGAACTTAGTGTTTGTCCAATATACATAAGAATTTCAGCAGATAATATACATTCTTGAATGTTTTCTTTATTTGGAATATATTTTAGCTGATTTAGAAGTTTATAAGTAATTATAATGGCTTCTGTGTGTACTCTTTTCCCCTAGAAAATTAGTTCCACTGTCAGCAATTCATTCCAGATCTCCCTTAGAAAAATTAAGGAAAAACAAAAAAGCTTACTCCCTTTTCTTAGCTAAATCTTATTTCATTGGTATTAAAGAAGACTATGTTTTCCTTTTAAAATTCAATTTTTTCACCCAACTTTTTATTATAATGTACTTTAAAAATATTTATAATTATGTCTTAGTAAGCCAATAATGATGTCGTAAAACGTATAGATAGAGGCTTGCTATGCTTTCTAGGGTCTATCTTACTTACAGGTTTGGAAAATTTACAACAAAGTAATGCAACTTGGAGAAAGAGAAATTTGGTTTGAAGAATATGGGCCACAGTTAGTGATTCTGAGAACAGTGCAGCATGTGCTTCCCAAATTGTTCTCCACCCCTTTCCACAGCACGTAGCTCCTAGGGCAAAGAGATTGCAATCATAAGCTTAATTCAAAAGTCTACTATGATCTCTGTGGAACCTAGGGAACTCAATGTTAAAGGAAATTCTGATCCAAATAATGTATTGTTTTTTATATTAATATTTTGGCTCACTTTTCACCCCATCTCTTCCCTATGAAAAAGAGAACATATCTATAACCATAATTCACTAGAAATATGGATTTGGGGGAAATTAATCTTTGAAAACTCTGGAAAATAAAATCTTCTCAATTAATATACATTATTTAGAAAAGTGTTGCTTTCATTTATGTAATAGCCAAGTTGAAAGCAAACTTCAGATATTCAACATAAAATGCATTAAGAACATCTAAAGTAATATTTTAAAATAATAAAAAAATTTTAAACTGAACAATATTAAGTTAGTAGTCTTAAACAATGTTTATTGTGTGAAGTATCCTGAGTATCAGAAGTCCTATTATTCAATAAAGATTGAAAAGGTTTTTGAGATCCCCCAATACACACAAATACACACACACATATTTTTCTTCAAGCAAAACTACTGTTCAGCCATTATTTTGGAATATAATCTAGACACTGCTTAAAGATATCCCTTCCCAATCTATTTTATAACTTCTCTTGAAAACTCATTTCAATATATAACAACCATAGCCCATCAAGAAAATCTTCCTTATGGTTGACATAAATCACTTATGTTGTAGTCTAAAACCTTTTATGGTTTTGTCCTCAGTCCTCCTCCCCAGAAGTAGAACTGATGAGAAGATTATAACTAAGCCATTCCCCATCCATCTTCTGGTAGCTTTTTTCCCTTCACACATAACTTACAGGTATGAAGTTCTCACTATCATTTCAACTCAGACATTTACAAAATGAAGTTAAAAGTTAAAAAAAGAAAAAAACATGTGATCCTTGAAAAAGTTTGGGGAAAGAAAGATTTTTAAGTTAGACCTTGTCATTCAGGAGCTAAAAGTAAAAACTCAGTCTCTATAGATTTTTTTTTATAGTTTTTTTCATTATGTTGTAAATCTTCTGCATCAAAACTCTCTATTCCTCTCATTATAAAAACCTTAAATTGTTCAATGTGTTTCTTGATACTATGGATTCTTCCAATTCTAGGTTTTTTAAAAAATTGCTATGTTCGTTTTAATGAGCATATCATCAGTTTGTACATATCAACATTTTTAGGTATATCTTAATAAAGGTGATCAATTATATAATATTACCTGTGAGTTACTTTCTACTACCTAAAAGTCAACAGGTAATTTTTAAAGGCTATTTCTCTTTATAAGTATTAGATTTTAAGAGTTTAGTTTGTCATGATAAGATTTTGTTTACTGTGAAAACTCTCTGAAAGTTACAATGATAAATACAAAAATAAATTAATTCTGAAATTTTATTTATAGTTCATACTAATTTTAATAATATAGTCAATAAAACATAAAACTTTCGTGAAAAAAATCTAATGCTACTGTTAGGTAGATAGCCAGGGATTCCGGGTCTCCTGGAGATGAAAGTGGGTGCTGTTGCCTTAGTGCAATTGCCCCACCTGGGAAGAAGGACAAGGGTGGGTCCCAGGCCTCCATCTTCGTCCTGCCCCAACCTAATCCTGTCTCAAGCAATACCCTATGAATCTGCCAATCTTAACTTAGTGTGCTAGCTGCAAAAGAATGCAGAGGACTTTCTAGGCCCAGGGGTCCTCAAACTACGGCCTGCAGAGGACATTCATCCAGCCCGCGGGTTGTTTTTGCCGCTGCTGCCTGTCCTGCTTAGCAGCCGACTGGTCCCGGGCCCACAGCCCGCATGTGTGGAATGTGCGCCACACTCTCCAACGGCCCTCTAACGGTCTGAGGGACAGTGAACTGGCCTCTTGTTTAAAAAGTTTGAGGACCCCTGCATATAGCCCATGGGCCCAGCAGGATAAGCATCATAGAGTACAGAAATTGACCTACAACAACCTGCATGCGTAGTAATGCAACTCCCAACTGTCCAATGAAAGTGGTTCCATCGTGAAGTCTGAGCCACTAGGGAGGTCCACATTCCCGCACTATAAAACAAGACACAGACCATAACCAGGTCCCTTTTTTTTTGCCCTTCCTTTTGCTCTCCCTTTGCTGTAACAGTGGGTCTGGTCCTCATCTGTGGCATGTGTATCACTCTGTGAACCTATATCTTGCTCTTGCTCTGCAATCCTATCTTTCTCTCCTCAATAAACCTCATTTTCCTGCTTACCTAACTTTGGTGCGTCTGATCATTCTTCGGCCATAAGTGAGCCAAGAACTGGCATTTTCACTCTGAAACCTGATACTACTACTGCCATCTGACTCTGCCCGTCCATCCACCTAAAAATATAAAAGCAAACTACACTTATGTCACCATTTGAGTTCACTGAGAAGCAGAATCTGGGGCAAAGTTTAATGTTAAAGATGTTTATTAGGGAAGAAGGGCCTTAGAATCACTACCCACAGAAAAGATGAGAAGGAAACAAGATCAGACCAACAGCCTCAGCCTACTCCATTAGAAACTTTGGAGCTAACATGAACATCAGAAATCTTCTGTGCTGCACTGAAACAGACCTTTATACTTTCTCTTGATCAGTCATTGGTTATAGGTTGTCCCTGAAAGAGTACAACTTTGGGTGTGGTGGTGAGTCTCTGTAGCAGGTAACCCCTCAGGGGATGGCAATTAAAATTTATCTCTGGACAGCTCTCCTAGAAACTAGGACTGTAAATCCTTCCTTAAAGGAAAATTTGGGTGGTACATATTCAAGCATACCACAATTTATCTAGCTATATACCAGGCATTGTTC
This sequence comes from Microcebus murinus, assembly GCF_040939455.1. Lineage (NCBI taxonomy): Eukaryota > Metazoa > Chordata > Mammalia > Primates > Cheirogaleidae > Microcebus > Microcebus murinus. The sequence goes on along the minus strand of NC_134115.1, from coordinate 38,661,665 downwards.
CAAGCTCTTTACATATATTAACTCATATAAAGTCACAACCATATGAGAAAATTACTCTTAAGATACCTAGTTTGCAGATAATGAAACTGAGGATCATAGGATTTAAGTGACTTGCCCACGGCCACATAACAATTAAGTGGTAGAGCTAGTGAAATGAAGCATTGTGATTCCCAAAATCCACTTGTTAGCATTATGTTTAACTGTCACTCAAAGACACTAACTCAAAGGTTACCAAGGATCTCTTAATTGCTATAATCCAAGTTTTCAATTCATTCTTCATGCTATTTTTCTTTCTGAATTACATGGCATAGTTCAATGTGTTTAACTTCTTGAAACTTTCTCCTCGATTAATTCATGTGTTATTATGCTGGTTTTTGCATTTAAAAAAAGGGGGGATACACGGAGGGGGGGAGGAGGAGTGATGGAGTTAAGCAGTGAGGTAATTAATATTTTTGTGAAAGCTCTGTTGGTGTTCCATAAATCTACATAAGATAAGATGTACATTCCAAAAAGGGGGTAGATCACCCTGTGATCTTCTCTGGAATGGAAGAAGAGAGATCATATCTCTTTTTGGGTTTGCATCTGTGGAGATAAACTTGTAATTGACATTTAAGAGTTTATTCAGAGTACAGTTCTAAGGTTATAATTGACATTCTTTTTATAGGGGATGCATATCTAAAAGAGGATTTTTTAGGGCTGAAGGAAATAATATATATTTTAACCCAAAATATGTTTCTCTGATATATTTTGAGATAGCTGTGGGCAAACAGGAATAAGGCTGTGAGGCTGTCTAGGTGGGGAGGCTGGAGGAGAGATTTGCACCTTTAGAGAATCTCCATTAAATGAAGCCAGGCCCTGCCTTTTGATCAGGGATGAGTATGCTGAGAGTCTGACACATTTAATGGTCTGAATAAAAATATTTCCCTAAGGACTGTTATTGTGAGGCTCACCTGTATAATAAGACCAGATTGCAAGCCTTCTTCCTCCCATACCCTGTCCATCAAAAAAACTGTTTAGTCTTTTTCTAAGCCCCTTCATTTCGTAAAAGAAGATCTCTGTACCTCATTGAGGAGAGGATGACAGAGCTTGTGTGACTCAATTCTCAGGCTGAGTTCTCCCTTTTGGCATAATGAATATTTTTGGGGGGATGGAGGTCCTGATATTTTTATTTTTATTTTACAGTACTGTCAATGGTTTCAGGTATCCAGTTGGGATCTTGGAACATATCCTCCCTGGATAAAGGGGAGATTGTTGCATTAGAAAGTTAAATCCAACAACATATAAAAAATGGACTGGATTAAGGACTACTGAGGTACCTGGTAAAGCAATACTTATTCTCAATTCTTTAGTGGGAACTGAGCCTATCCCTCTTCTGCTGAAAGCAAAATCCAGGTGGTTTTGATTTTGATTAGAATGATTGAGCTGCCACAGGTATGTCTGTGAGGGTGTATTGAAAGGAGATTAGCATGTGAGCCAGTGGACAGAGTGGGAAAGATTCACTCTTGATGTAGGCAGACACCATTTAATCATATGGAGGCCTAATTGAAAAGAAAAGGTGTAGGAAGGGTAAATTCTTCCTCTCTGGCTTCTAGAGCCAGGACTCCCTTCATCTCCTGCCCTTGAAGGTCAGAACTCTGAGTTTTCTGAACACTAGAATCCAGCACTTGCGCTGGTGGTCAACTGAGCTCTTGGGCCTTTGGCTTCAGATGGAGAGTTATACCATCAGCTTTCTTGTTTGTAAGTTTAAAATCCAAGTTTTAAACTTGGATTCAGCTACCCTACCAGCTCCCCTGGTTCTCCAATTTGCAGACTTCCTAGCCTCCATTATTGACTGAGTCAATTCCCTTTATAAATCCTTTCTTGTATATCTCCTATCAGTTTTCTCTCTGAAGAGCACTGACTGGAACAATGTGTATGAAAAAAAAAAAACTATAAAATTCTGATGAATGAAATCAAAGAGCTAAATAAATGGAGAGATGTTTCATGTTCATGGCTAAGAAGACTCAATATTGTCAAGATGTCAGTTCTTCTCAAATTGATCTATAAAGTCAATGCAAGTCCAAGCAAAATCCCAACAAGTTATTTTGTATATATCAACAAATGTATTATAAAGTTGATATGGAGAGGCAAATGACCCAGAATAGCCAACACAATGTTGAATGAGAGGAACAAAGTCATAAGTCTGACACTACTCAACTTCAAGACTTACTATAAATCTACAGTAATCAAGACAGTCTGGTATTGGTAGCAAAATAGACAAATAAATCAATGAAACAGAATAGAGAGTACAGAGATAGACTCACATAAATATAGTCAACTGATTTTTGACAAAGAAGCAAAGGCAACATAATGGAAAAAAGAGTTTTTTCAATAAATTATGCTGGAACAACTGGACATCTACATGTCAAAGATGAATCTAGACACAGACTTTATGTCCTTCAAAAAGATGAACACAAAATGGATTATAGACTTAAATGTAAAAGTCAAAACTATAGAACTCCTAGAAGATAGCATAGGAGAAAACATAGATGATATGTTATCAACAGGAAGATATACAAATTTATAAATATCAATGTACCCAAAATCATAGCACCTAAGTATATAAAGCAAATATTGACAGATCTGAAAGAAGACATAGGCAACAATACAATAACAGTAAGAGGCTTCAATACCCCACTTTCTATAATGGTCAGAACATCCAGACAGAAAATCAATGAAGACACAGCAGACCTGAACAGCACTATAGACCAAATGGACAAATACAGAATTTTTCAGCCAACAACAGAAAAATACACATTCTTCTCAAGCCCACGTGAAACTTCTCCAGGATAGATCACATGTGAGATCACAAAATGAGTCTTAATCAATTTAAAGATCAAAGTCATACCATGTATCTTTTCTGACCATAATGGAATGAAATAAGACATCAATAACAATAAGAATATGTGAAAATTCACAAGTACATGGAAACTAAATAATACACTCTTGAACAACAATTGAGTTAAGGAGGAAATCAAAGAGAATCCAAAGTGTTCTTAATTATTTCATGTAAATATGATCTAAATTAATGCTTCCTTGGGCTTTATAGTGCTTTATTACATTATATATGTTGACGTTAAGAAGAATTTTAGTGTATACATTATTTTTTTATTATCTATTATAGTTTGACAAATTTGTTTTTCAAAATGTGGATTATCTTCTTAAATCAGCAAATGCAGGGTGACTGTTGTATTGTTAAGGTACTAACAAACAAATATTACAATACCATGTATAACATTTGGAGAGATATTCCTTTTCATTCTTTCACACCATATCTTTGGCAAATATGCTCTTTAAAGTTAAAAAACAGTTCTATAAAGTATCATTAAGGCACAGAAATAACCCTTTAGTATGAGCAAAGATTTTGAAACTTAATATTATTATACTGTCTAAAAGAAAGTATCCAAACCTGAGATATACATATCACCAGGGAAATATAATGTATTCATTGTTTTAAGTATTAGGGGTCTGCTTATGGAGTTAGGGTACAATAAATGAAAGAAGGATATTTTTACAAGAATAAAAGTAGAGTAGATGCTGGGCAGCAAAGAGCAGATGTTCACTGTAGTGAATTTGTGTGTATCAGGCATGGGAATATGTGGTATTACATAATAAAATAATAATCCAATATTATGATTAATGTCATTACACAGAAAAGTAACATTATATTTTATATTTAAAATACACTAAAATCGGCTTCTTTTTTGTCTCAATAAACAAGATATTAATTATGTCTTCCATCTATAACATATCAGAAAACAAAAAGAAACAATGACAAGAAATTTCTTTTTAAGGCTGAAAGATGATTTAACTCTTACAACTATGCTAAGTAGTCCTGAATCACCCGCAAAGCTCACAAGTGCCTCAAAGAAGAGAAACATTACTCAATCCACGATTTATCTCTGTTTCTCTCTTTACTTTAGGATTGTATGGTAGAAATGTCTGTGTTGTCAAAATTTCAATTCCACAGAAGTGGTGAGTTGTCAGTTTGGAAGTGAAAATATATTGTTATAGCTATTCATTGTTCCCATGTATAATACTGCAATCTGACACAAGTTAATATATTCAATCTTTCATTTATCTCTATTTTTCTTAGCAAATACTTATTTAGTTGCCACATTTTATAAGCAACTTTCTAGATGTTGACAATGCAAAGATGAGTGAGGCAAAGTGAATGGCATGAATAGACGCATGTTTTAGATAGCAGGTGGAGTTATTTAGGGAACTGTGTCTGATGTGCTAAGAGTAAAAGGAGATGATGTTGGGGCCAAATATTGAAGGACCTCTTATGTCAGGTCGAGGAGTTTAAAATATATCTCTTAAAATGAAGGCTTAATTAACATTTCTAAGTGATGGAATAGAGTGGCTAGATCTGCATTTAGAAAGATACTTCCCCAGGAATGTATTACAGAGTGAGAAAGCTGGAGAAAAGAATTGAAAACACATTATGTGCCACGGCCTGAGGATGTAAATATTAATAAGAATTGAACTCAGACTTCGAGGAATTTGGGGCTGTGAAAAAAAAACAAAACATACTTATATAAATGCGAATTGAACAATGCTTTTGCTAAAAGAATAAGCACTAATGGAGACTGCCTAAAGGACTGATTGTAAGTGTGAGTGTGTCAGGAGTCCCAGTGGGTAGAGGGGAATTGTGAAGATGGAGGATGGTCAGCGTAGATACTAGAAAGTGGCACGTGAATTAGAGTTTGAAAGACAGAGAAAAGATTCATAAAGGAACAAAGATTTGAACTATGATCAGTACCAACAGAAGTAATAGCATATGTAAAACCAGCTAGATATGAGAAAGGATGGGGCCCTTGGAAATATCAAATATGTAGGCACTACTGCACTGAAGCAGAGTTGTGGGGAAAACAGTGGGAGATTATAGTAGAAAAGCCAATAGGGATAATACCAGGAAATATTGCTATCCTTATCAGTTTTAAACTAGGAAATAAGGGACCTTTGTGGGATGTTATGCAGAAAAAAATAGACATTTTAGAATGATATCTCTGCTGATAAAAGTGGCCAAAGATTGCAGCCAGAGTACAGTAAAGAAATCATCACAAGAGATGGTGAGAACTCTAACTAAATATATGAAAAAAAGAGAAGGGCAAAGAATATATAAAAATCTAAAGATGTTTTCAGGGTAGAAATTACAATATTTGGTAATCTCTTGGATGTGAGGTTTCAAATGAGAAAGAGGATTTCTGATGTGGGTAAACATGGAAATTATCAGTCATAATGAAAGTCGTGGGTGGGGAGCAGAGGGGTAGTGAAGATTATAAGACTATTTATTACCTTAGACAGTGAATTTGAGGTGTCAATGTGCTGTAGCCAGGAAGCACAAAACATTACAAATATGAGGCAGGGCAAAAAATTGGGTTTGATATGTAAATATTGGATTAAAGCCTAAATCCCTGGCTTATTCCAGCCTATAGCCTTACTTTACTCTAGCTGATTTCAGTGATGATTAATACGGACTGTGCTTAAGGACAAAGCTTAGTGGAGGAAAGAAGAGCTGAACATATACAAGGGATCCACTCCCCATTAGCACGTGGGATTTGGCATGATTTAGGGTCCAGCTGCCATGTGCCCAGAGGCCTGAGGGTGATTGAAACATTATTTGTGTTCCTGGCTCTTCCTTGATCATCACGCTCAATATTTTTGCCAAGTGTCTTTCATACCTAATGTGGTTGATAAATGTCTGGTGGAGGCACTGGTGGTGAGGACAATACATACAATGTTATGTTTAAAGGTAATCTAAATCTAGCTGTCTAGCTTAAAAAAAAATACTGCTACTTGAAATTTTCTAAATTCATAATTGTTCTCATTATACTTCATTCCACATATCCCAGATTGCATAACACTATATTATATACTTATTACATGCAGAGAAAATTATACTAAATTCTAGTAAAATCATGGTGTAGTTCTTACACAAAAATGTAGACATAAACATATAATTAGAAAATTAAAAAAATCACTTCTTGGCCTTTTGGCTAAGATCAAGTATAGATAATTAATATAGAGTGCACTTAGATATATTTATAAGTTATTAATTTCAGAGTGGAAATATTTTATGCTTTAATAGTTCCTTTTAAAATCATCACCTTTGTGTGAAAAAGATAGTTTCTTTTTTCACAATTTAAACAAAAAAATAGCTATTTTGTTTAGTAAACCTATGGAATGTGTTTTATTTATTAGATTAGCACAAACTATCATCAATTTAGTGTTCTGAATATTTAGCTCTATGAAAAGGGCAAGAAAAGTTAGAGTAAAAAACAAATAAAATTTGGTGTGAATTATTTCCTATAGGCATCCAAATGTAAGAAGGGGAAGGAAGATCCCAGAAACCCAGAGTAAAAAATCTATATCCATGAATTTCTATCTCTGAGCCAGAAAAATAAAAAAAAAAAAACCAAATGCATTAATCTGTCAGCTTCCTTGTGTGGAAAATAACTAGATTTTAATATTTAAAAGACTGCTATGTAGCATTTTAAAATTCATTTCAAAATGACAAAACTATAGTAGTAGATAGTAAAACAGGGTTGTAACAGACTGGACTGAGTAATCTTAGGAGGTATTGCAATCTATAGGCTGGGCACCCACGTGATACAGATATTCTTCTGGATAGGAATCTTGTGATTGTATTTAAATAAATTTTAGATATTCTAAGTCTACGGTTTTAATATTTTATAATGCTACAAATGATTGTCCTCATTTCTATATTGATTTGACAATACACTAAGCAAACTTTCTGAGTCATAAAATACTGCAATTGTGGTGGGAAATATTATAGGTAAAGGAAAAGAGGAAGTATAATATAGAAAATACGGATAATTTACTGTAGAAGTATGAGTTGATATTTACTAACTAATAAGATGAGTCAAGAAACAGTCAGAAGCCATATTTATTTTAAGAAAGAGGGTAAATTTACTCTTCAAATAGGAAGCACAATTGGGAACAAGTTGATACTGTACCTTATAAATGATTTTTTTAAAAAGAAAGAAGGCCTTTTTGTTACAAGAAACCTGTTCACTATTCTATGGTGAACATATCTCTTACTGTGTAAACCTGTATCTTGCTCTAGCTCTGTAAATCTATCATGTCCCTCTTCAATAGACTTCTTTTCACACTTGCAAAGAAAAAAAAAAAAACAAAACAAAAGAAAAAACACCTGGATCATGCTCAGGATGTAAACTATAGAATCAATCTCTCTAATCTATTACTATAAAATCAGTGTCTCTAATCTATATATTCTCTTAGCTATTCAACTATATATTTTGGGAGGACAGGGAAGTTACATTGGATTTTTTTCTAGAGAAAACATGCTACTTAGTCAAGAGAAGAAAAAGTTCTCATCAGAATGAAATTCTAGGAGAAATTTTTCACCTGGGGTCTTATATAAGAAATGTACTCCACCATGCTCCTTACCACAGCTTTGTGATAAATGACAAACTCATTTTCACTAGCTATTTCTTATAATGGCCTTTAGCAAAAACAGGGGATATAACATCAGAAAGGACCTAAGGGAAGGTGATACTGTATGGAACTAACCACTTGTGATAGTACAATAATCTGCTGGTCTAACTCAATCTAAAAGAAGAATTTAGAGTTGAATTACTGGTCCCTTTGACTATCTTCTCTAAAAATCACAGTCTCAGACAGACTTTTGATATAACATGATAGTCCATTCAAGAATATACTGTGAATTTTTCAAGTGTCATGTTCCGTGACCTTGAAGGAAGACTAATCGGTACCTCTTATAAAACAGAAATTGGAAATGGAGCAAAACTTGTGCTATGTGACTACTAACACTCTTTTGGTAAGTACGTATAGTGTTGCTTTTTTCTAATGAAAGTGAACAAAAGATTACTTTCATGAATTCATTTTATATGTAATGACAGAAATGTAAACAATCTAGTCACTATAGAAGGGCTAGCTATAGTGGTAAATAATTGTAATGTACGATTCTAACCAACATATCTTGCTAGACATTTTAATTTGACATAATTACGTTTAGCTCATTTCTCCTAGAAACAGTTGCCAATAGTTACTCTTTTTAACCTAGTCTGATTTAATCTATCTGCACTTACTCTATCCGTACATCTGCAATCATCTAGAATGGTTTATGCTCTAGCTGGCTCAGACACCCTTTTTTCCTGGTAGTGCACCTGCTTTTTGCCCCTAAGATATGGGGAACTAAACCATTAGTTTTATTACTCTACTTTATCTACCTCACAGTGAGTTTCCTCAAGTTTGGAACAGTGTTGACTTCTGGTAAGAGCTAATTGCAATTGGAATAAATCTTAAAAGCTAGATTATGACTACTATTTATTTACCTTCTAGTTCCTAACTTTCCTAGTGGCTGGATATCCACTGGACACCAAATAAAATATAATGAATATTCATCAAACACATATTACAGCCTCTGCTAGGGATTAAAACAAAACAAAAATAAAACTCATACAAAATTATGCCTCTATCAGTAAGGGAAAACTTGTCAGTGAGAGACTATGAAGTTTTCCTGCTTCCCCTCTTCTGCCTCTAGCTCTTTAAGCATCTGACTATTTCCTCTCTTATACGACTCCTCTTGTCTTAGCTTCCCAAGACAGAAAATCCTTATAAATCCTTATAAAACAAAGGCAATAAATGAAAAATGTACTTGTGTAATTCAAAACATTTTAAAGGAAGACAGATTTTGAATGTTGTCTTGTAATAGTTTTAATAAGTTGACCGAAGGCAGTTTTGTTGTTGTTGTTGTTGTTGTTGTGATGGTGATTGCTTCATTTTTGATTTCTCATGCAATATAATTGCAGTCAGTTTTAAGGAGCTGTTTTTTTTCTTTTTTCCCTAGAACTGGAGAATGTAGAATAATAACCTCATACTACGGCCATCTCCAGCTGACACCTTTTATAAGAGTTCACCATACATTCTCATTTTGTTGGGAGGGGATTTCTGAAGAAAGTGCTTATTCCGCCCCACAATTACCTTCTTCTATTTATCACAGAAAAAATTGCTTTTATTCAGTAGGTAGTGTTTGAAAGGCTGGTCTTTGCCCCTTTTTCTTCCATTGAACTCTCCATAATGATTACAGAATGTGAGCTAGTTCCATTTTTCTATCAACATTTTATCATTTAGTACCTGTGAAAACAATTCCCACTTTACTAAGCACACTCAGGTCTGATGTGTTTTGGACTGAAGTACTTCCAAATATCAGGCAAATAGGCATCCAAGGGTACACAGTTATCAAATGCTGCTGTTCACTGCCCTACACAGAATGTAAGATACAAACTAACATTTACAGAAATGAGCATAAGAATGGTAATAACTATTTCTAAAATGTATTGAATTTCTATTGTTCTTCTGTAAGATTTTTTTTCCCCTCTCATTTTAAATATATGGCCTGGCCACTTGGACCACATGGGAATTATTCTGAACTGGAAATTGTATTGGTGTACTATTAGAAACAAAATTAATATCTTTCATACATATTGCCCTTTACAGTTACAAAGCACTTTCATTTATGGCATCACATTTTATTTTCTAAAAACTCAACCTAAAAAGTGCTTTCAAACTACACATCTATTCTAGGGCATATCAGAAGTGGAGGTGAGGGTGAGTTGGAAACCGAAGGGAAATACAGAGCCTGGGGTCTATGTGTAGATATTTTCAGTAATATCCTTAGTGAGTCTGTTGGACATTCTAAACTAGTAGTAAATTAATGTCTCACAGTGGTAGTTCTCAAAATATAGTCCGCCCATCAGCCTCAGCCCATCAGATAGAATTTATTGGAAATGCAAATTCTCAGGCCCCCTCCAGTTATACTGAATCAGAAGGCCTGAGGCTGTGCAAGCTTTTAACAAGCTCTTTGGGAGACTGATGCATACTGAAATTTGAGAGCAACTGGTCTACAGCCCTGATTCACAAAAATTTTGTGGAGATCAGAGTATTCGTGTTAGTGTTTGTGCTTCTTCCAGGCCTACCAAATCAGCATCTCAGAAAAGAGAAAGAAATCTTTGAGACTGAATGTTTTGAAAATTCTACAGGTGATTCTAGGGCACAGTAACAGTTTAAAAACCACTGATACAGTCTTATTTCTAAAGCTTGTTTACAGTCAACTAAAGCTTCTGCATTTTCTGCCTCCTATCACATTTAATCTTCTCTCCTGACATTTCTGCTTCTCTTTCTCTCATCCCTACATTTTAAACTTCAACTATAATACCCCTAATTCTATAGCATCATCTAATACACGTGAGATCTAAGCCACTATGACTTCAAACAACTTTTTTTGGAAATCCCTACTAAACCTTCTGGTCCTGGATAAAGTACTATCTTCATTGTAAGATAAATGACATTCCATGTCAATCTATGGTAATAAAAATTATTAGTTACCTTTGGAAGGTTGAAACTGAATGAAAAGAGGCACAAGGGAACATTCTGGCAGATCGAAATTTTTGGTATCCTAACTGGGGTGATGCTTACATAGCTATATGCATTTGTTGGAACTACATTTCAAAATATGCAAATTTTATCTGAATAAAAAATGTGAAGGAAGAAAAAAAATACAGTCCCTTCACATGTGCTATTAGGGTCCTCAAATCTATCTTTGTTATGCCATTTTTCTAATAGTATTAGACTGGATTGCTAGATATCTTTCCCTGTAATTAGTCTGTATTCCTTAAAAATATGGCCTTGTTATCTCACTAATACCCATTTAAAGTCAAGACTTTCTTATTAAGATTATAAATGAAAATAGTAATAACCAATATTTGTATAGGTTCTAAGTACTGTTCTAAATGCTTCACTCATATTATCTCTTTTAAAATGTTTAAAATGCAAATTATTTATTTATGATAAATAATTATGGGTTATCTGTGATAATCCATGTTTTATTGATGAGGACTTGAGGTTAAGAAATTTACCCAAGGTCACAATTGGCAAAACAGAATTCAAACCCAGCCAGTCTAGTTCCAAAGACCAAACTTGTCCCCATTATGGTAATGTCCAAAACACACAAGACTTAACTTCCCCTCTCAGGGTATCCCCCAGATATTCCTAAGGGATATGTGAAGGTCTGTCCATGTTCTTCTGCTCTGGCCTCATAATTTCTGTTTGAGGGAGGCAGTACATCATGGCAACTGCAGCTTGTGCCTCGGTGTAGAAAGGACTTCTCCCCCATTCAGCCCAGCCCCGTGAGTGCCATTGATCCTCATTATTCTCATGATTTCATTGGTTTATTTTTATACAGACCCTCAGACATCTTTCAGGAAATAATTCATACAGCTTCTAGTGGCAAAATTTTTCTGCAAAGGGCCTCAAAATCAGTCTGTCATGCTGAATTTGGGCACAAGGTCCACACTACACTCTCCATTTTTTAATTGTGGTAAAAAAAAAAAAAACACATTAATTTTTACCATCTTAAGTATTTCCAAGTGTACAGTTGAGTGATGTTAAGCACATTAACATTGTTGTATAAGAAATCCCTAGAACTTTTTCATCTTACCAAACTAAAAGTCTATACCTACCAAACACTAATTCTCCTTCACCTATCCCCTCCATGTCCTTGGCAACCACTTTTCTACTTTGTTTCTGCGATTTTGACTCCCTTAATATTTCATATGAGTAAGGTCATACAGTATTTTTTTTCTTTTTCTGACTGACTTATTTTGCTTAGTATTATGTCCTCAAGCTTTATTTATGTTCTAGCATGTGACAGGACTTCCTTCCTTTTTAAGGATGCATAATATTCCAGTATACAAATTTACTATATTTTTTATCTATCCATTTGTCAGTGGACATTATTGATCACCAATCATTGGTTTTAACATCTTGCCTAACAATTCTTTCTAATTCTTCAATCAAATTTATCTCCATTCAAAATATCTGTCACAAGCTCACTAGTTGTGAAATAGCCATATCCTGAATTTCATTTTGGTTTCGGCTGAGTCTACTCACTTTTTAAAAATATACTTTCTTGCCTAAAGGTTGACATACAATCGTCACTATTTAATGTGTGCTTTTGACTCCCATGTTCAAGGTCAAATAGCTTGAAAAGAAAACATGAATTCAGAACAAAAGCTTTTCTAACCCATTACAGTATATTTTTTGCACGCCACTTAATTTTAAGACTTCCACTGGCAAATGACCTCTCCCCCTTTGCATTAATACATTATACAATTACTTTTATTTTTCACAATATTTATTTCCAGATATTAACATCACAAATATTAAACTTTGTAAGCATGTGATATTGACCTGTAGTCCATTTTTTCCTCTCATATTCATCCTACACATGAAGCCAGAATGTTCCACCTAAAATTCTAATATGACCAAGTCTCTTTCCTGCTCAAAAATATTTAATGGTTCTTTGTCCAAAATCTAAAACCTTTATATG